>NC_084916.1:2505725-3105725 GCF_949316345.1 Pungitius pungitius
AAAAAAAACAAATATGCAACGTGCAAACAACTGTAGTTTATTTTTTCTTCCAGAGATGCGATCACGTCATCTTCCACAGTCAAGGGGTTAATGGCCTGGACTTGTAGCTCTCACTTCTTCAGGCATTCAAAGGCTCAGATATTGTACATGTCCTCATTCACCCACCATTTATATGGGTGAAAGATATCATGGCATTTATCATTTACATTCATACCCATTCATTCCAACAGCCTTTTGGGGTCAAGTGTCTTTCCCGGGTACAGATGGTCATGATCCAGCAGCGCCGGGGATCGAACCCTCGACCCTTCGGCTGAATGACGACACAGTTTTGAACAGCTCCCACTTCCAGTGCATCTGTATCAAAGATATGATAAAGAACACACACATTATACCACGAATGTGGAAACGAGCAGCCCCCCCCCCCCCCCCCCAATAAAAAAATAACTGCTCTAAAGAAGTTAGCCGTCAGGGTGGTTGCTAGACTAGGAAAGAATAATGGTGAGTGGGCTGAGGAAGGTGTTGGATACCAGTCTAATTAAGTCAAACGGGCGGATGAATGTATTTGTTGTGGCTTTGCAGTGATTTCATACCCGGCACACTGGGATAACCAGGACGAGCTTCCCATCGGGACAGAAGCATCCTCCACCTCCTCCAGCATCTCAGTGCGCCCCGGCAGAAGTGCAGTGGCAGCAGTTTTGTATTTGCTGTTTGTTGAGGGAAAAGTTGCACAAATCTTCACCAGCTCTGCACAAAGTAGCACTCGTCTGAAGAACCGCACACGGGGCAGAATGCACATTTACAGGTAAGACTGGTGAGCTGCTCACACACCTGGCTCATAGCTTCGTCATACCCCCTGCTGCTGTTGTGCGGTAATCCACCACTTAGGGATTGATAAAAGTTGATGAATCAAATCCAATTGAAAAGGGACCTATGTAATCATGAGGAAGGGATGGGGAGGGGGGAAGGGGGGGGGGGGGGCGCAGGGTCTCACTGCGGGTCGGAGCGAGTGAGCCTACGTCACCCGGGTCTTATTATACAACAATCCTCATAAGTCCATCCGGGGTTGTGGGCGAGTGAGAGAGGATCAGGTGCAACGTTTGGATGGGGACGGGGACGGGGGGGGGGTAAAGGATGACATGTATGTATTCAGTGTACTGACAGAATATATTATCATAGACACAGTATCATGAATACATGTGTCGTGAGGCCTCGTGCTACATTTGTCATCGAGCCTGAGCTCAGTCTCAGTGCTGTGGTTTATACGTTCATAAGTTGAACTAATGGCTTAGTTAATGAATGAAGATTATTTATATATCATCTATCAATAAGTCAACAATAAGTCTCATTGATTGGTTGGACTGCGGCGTGTGATTTGCAATTTTGGTTACAAACTTGCCTGGAACAAAAATATAAAAGTGAATTGTTGCCAAGTAGAAAGAGCCAACAGTGTAACTGAGCATCACAAAGACTCCAGGCTCCTAACATGCACTGTCCAGGAAAACACTTTGATTGCATCTCAGGAAGATTGTAAATTATAGGAAACCAGAGAATAAACACACAAAAAACAGACAAGATAAGAAGGGTGGTGTCATGCAGAAAATAGCCCAAAAAGACATAAACGCAGAGAGAGAAATGTGTAAAAAAGTGAGTGAGTTTCATTTTTGACAGATCCCAATGCTGGTTCAACAGATTGCAGATTGTTCAGAATAACACAAATCCAGTCTGTCTGCTGCAAAAGGTCCAATCAAGATAATATCTCTTTTACTTTGCACTCTTCTTTCAGGTCCCAAAATAAACGCAACTGCAGTAAATTTGGCCACAGAGAACCGCGTTGTCCTCCGTCTGCAAACACAGCAGCAAACACAGTTTGTTTTTGTCATTTGCACAATTACAATAAAGCATTACGTGAGTAAAAAGGGCAGAATTTGCTTAAAGGCCATGTAAACTATTCTGACCAAACAGAAAAAAACAACAATCTAAAATCAACATTCATCCACAGAGAAGAAACCTAGAAACAAATAAACAACAGACCAATAGATTCAAGATATTTAACATATGAGCACATTTGCTACAAACTTAGATATCATAAAACGACAAGTGGCTTTGCTAAACAAATAAGTTCCAAAACTGGATCTAATGTTGTTGAGATGTCGTTTAAACAATTGAAACACAGAACGAGTGGTTTCAGCACGAGGAGAGAAGACGCACACACGTCTTCCCCATAAGCCCATCTTTGTCTTTAGGTGTCTCTACGTCAGCAAGAGCCGGCTGATTGGCCGGCCAAGCTGTATGGGGCGAGATCTCCTCATTCAGCACGCACACGCACACGCACACACACACACCCTGCTGGTCCTCCCACCAGCAGCTGCAGGACTCCCAGCATCTCCCTTAAGGCCAACCCGGATACACTGACGCCGATGAAAAGAGCTGTCAGTGTAGTCCCCCAATGACCCCCCCCCCCCCCCCCCACACACACACACACCACATGTACACACACACATGCACATCCCCACTTTACAGTAACAGCCCTAAAACAGGAAACAGGGGAGCACTGATGGCTGTTGGGTTCTTCATGATACCTTTTTGGACATTTTGTTTTTTAAATCCTGAGATATTAAAAGTGCAAGAATGACATGAAATATATATATCCAAGCATTTGTCAAACTGAGTGAACAGATGTTTAATGATATATTTATAACCAATGGCACCATCTCCCAGCAGAGATAATAGTCAAATTAATATCATCATTTTTCATATCTTTATATATTTTTTACCTGCATTTATAGATGATGAAGTGAAAAAAATGTCCCTTTATGGGATGAATATAGTAACTATCTCTATCGAATTGAATACTGTGTAATATTTAAAAATGACTTAAAGATCTGAAAACTTCTTTAGCTTATAAGTCTTGTTTTGCTATTGTTTTTACTGTTGTTTGACCTAGTTTCATTATGTCATTTAATGTTTCACATTCGGCAGTAAAAGAAGAAGACTGAGTCGCTGAAAGTAATTGTTTCCTCCTCTCTTTTGTTTTTTTTTATAACCAGGGCTTACAAATGAAGCCTGACAGCTCGTCGCTGACACAAAAAGCGCACGGTGGATCCGTCTTGGCTGTTTGTCACTCACCCACAGATCTTATTTCACAGAATAAAAATCATTTTAACACAGCAGCATGAATGCACTGAAATGGAAGCAGGAGCTCCTGATTCCTCAAGCTGATTCATGTTTGTGTTTCCATGGTGTAATTATACATTCTGTCTTCCTATAGCTTTACAAGATGTACTTGATTTGCATATAGTATCAGTACCCCTGTAACACTGAAATAATCAGACAGGTTTTTAGATGAAATATTAGTAAGATGAGCCTCAGAGGGGAGATGCATGTGCTGCAGCAGCTGGAAGGCAGACAGGACTAAATACCTGAAGCAGTCCTTGCTAAACTTTTCCTGTCACTCCCCTCTTTGAGGATTTAGAGGCATTGTAAGACCCCCCCCCCACCCGCCGCCCTCCAAAGCATTTTTTACTGTGTCTTTTGTGTTTCTGGTGCTCTCTCTCTCTCTCTCTGTCTCTCTGTCTATCTAGAGGGAAAGAGAAAGGTGAGAAATGACGGGATAAAAGGGAACGAGAGGGAGGCAACAGACAATCGAGGCCAGGGACGGGGCGGTGGGCGGCAAAGAATAATCTCCGCTGTGGCTGCCGCTGGAGTCAGACAGGTTCACCTGATGACACATCTGTCTCTCTGACTCGCCCGGGCCTTCTAATCTCACTCTTAAAGACCTGCAGATAAGACGCAGAGGGGGAGACGAGGTACGCCACCGTGGGATTACCCAATGAGGATTCAGGCCAGTTTCAGGCTTTCATTTCATATCAAATAATGACCTGATTTGTGGTCCATTGCTGACTTAATGGATGTCCCTGATACACCAATCATCACTGTTTCCGGGGCTGGGTTCATTTGTTTGTCAATTACTTTTGATGGACAGTACAGACTTCATAAGGTATGAACATGGAGTAAACATTTTCAAAACTGAGATCACAAGTACACACGTTTGTGAATGATTTAAGACTGGTTGCTTCTGGTTGAATGAATTAGAACTGCTTGTACTGTGGCCTAATATTAACGTGCATAGGTGAAGTAATGCTGCTCTCTAGTGGACAATTCAGCTATATTGTCCATGATAAATTATGTTTGTGTGGTAGGTTTTTACATGTGAATGATGATGAATTGAACATATTAGGATCATTATTTATTTGGTTCAAAAACATGAAGGATACAGAAAAATATGACTTTTTATGTCACAAAACCTCGTTGATGACGAAATATTATAAGGAAGCGGAGTAAAGCAAGCCCAGAGGGTCACTTTAGCGGACGCGCGTTCCCGCGGCCGGGGCCGCGCGGTCAGAGGTTAATTAGCACGAGGGCCGTGTATTTAGCTTGGTTCGGGTGGCGTTCTTCCTTTACCAGCGTGCTGCTAGCTGACAAACACATAAACAAACAAACAAACAAACAAACAAGGAGGATTACAAATCAACAGCCACAGCGGAAGAGTTTGAAAACGTGGTTGAATGACTTGTTCGTCGGAGCCCACCTGTTGCCCCCGAGGAGAGAGCACAGGTAACAGCTGTGAGCCGGTTATGCTAACTGCTGCTAGCATAACCGATTTAACGCGAGTTAACGTTCATTATTTCTATTGACCGAGGAAAGCAATCGAAAAATGACTGCTGATACCTAAACATTTGTTTACTCTGGTAAATGGTTCCAGCTTCTCAAATTCCAAAATGTGCCACAACATTACATTTAACTGCATGTCTTTGACTGTTGGTCACTGACAACAAAATACATTCTATTAATAATAAACCTACCCATTATTTATCAATAGGGGTAATGTCTGGCAGATTGACGAATTATGAAAGTAGTGACTCTATTGTTTGTGTGTAGTTTGGTCATATCTGCAACATCCTGCTTTTACAAGCTAACCCTAATCTATGGAGAGGTTTATTCCAGCTCAGGAGGTTGTGTTTCTTCCTCGAGGCGGAAAGTCGTCAGTCGTCTGCTTGTCCAAGTGTCTTCGGCGCGAGATGCTGAGCTGCCACATTGCTTCAGAAGACGGTGAGGTGTGTGTGTGTGTGTGTGTGTGTGTGTGTGAGCACAAGGTTTCATCCTTATGGAGAAGTTTGCACCTTCTTTCCTTCAAATTAAATGTGATTTATTTTAAAGCTTTTTTTGTCAAGCTGGATAGCAGTTTGGAAAAGGTTTTTATTCAGAGATGCTATTTGTATTAATATCATTAACAGTTACCTATGGATAGATAGTTAGAATTAACTTAAGGCTTTTTATAACTAAATGTGGACAGTCTGGCTCTCCACTAGAGGGCAGTCGATCCACGTGATTTGGGTGTTTCTCCCTTGCAGCGATCCTTTGCTTCTCTACGCTGACTGGCGTTAAATCCTTGAGTGACAGTTCAGTCCCACACTGTATTCACGGTGTGCTACAGTTTGGGTCAGAAATAAACCAATAGTAGAGGCCAAATAAATTCCCACAAATCCTGGGAAGCGATTGATCAGTGATCAGTGACTGGTGTGTCCTTCAGGGAGAAGTCAGGTGGTCCCAAAAAGTATCCCTATTTTCTTCATGTTTATTAGCACTTTATATTTACTGTTTTAGAAGTTCACACAAAGCCAGATATAACGTTTTATCAAAGGGTGGTCCTTCATGTAGCTTAAACAATTAGTTGATAAATTCATTGAAGGAAAAAAAATTGCTTCATTTTTTCTAATTATTCATAATAAGTTATTCTTTGGAAATGATGCTTAAACTTCTCGCTTTCCCACTCAAACCAAATAGCTTATTTTCTTCGTCATTAATCTAAATACTTGTTAGTTGGCCTGAATGTGTTACCTTTGGTTATGTATGTTATTTTAATGAACATTGTCACCTTACCACAAACCATTTAATCAAATAATGGAGGATCTACCCATTAAAATAACCCCAGTATGACTGACATGTGAATGCGGTGGAACGTTTGACTGCATTGTTTTTTATCAGTTGGCTTTTCAATGAATTCATTATAATTCAACCGTTCCATTTAGTTCCTTTTTTTGATCCAACATTTCCTTTTGTATCAGTTTTAAGTTACTTCTTCCCTCCCGGCGTCTTGTAGGTTTGTTTATGTCTTTGCCAACCTGCCATCTTGCCTTGGAGTGGATGGGTGGGGGTCGGTGCGGGGTCAAACCTGTTAACCTTTCCATTGAAGAACACATCATCAGCGGGGGACAACATACAGCTACTACACCTTCAGGCACACAAACAAGACACCCTGATCCCACAGGCAGAACGTAGCTTTCAGCACTGAGCAAACATTTGTTCCGACCACCCCAACCCCCCCCCCCCCCCCCCCCCCCCCCCCACAACCCCCCCAGCCACGACAGGCTTCACCCCATTGCTCGCTGTTTACGGTGCGCAGATTGAGCGGATGCAATAGAGAGGGGAGATTGATCTCCTAAACGGAAAGGCGCACATCGCGGCCCCAGAAGAGCCGTTGATGGTGGTGACTGGTGGCTGATGGTTAGCTGTGTGTCTGGGGTCCGACAGGAATATTGGACCAGAAAGTGAAGCCTTTGAGCCCCAGCTTTGGGATTTTGGGACTACTTGTTTGTTGTCAGAGAGCAGCCTGTGGTGTTAACCCATGACCTCGCTGACCTCTGACCCGTGCGAAGACAGCTCCATCCACGCGTCTGGGAGAGGGGCTGTCACAACAGAAACGTCCAGAGCACGGGCTGAGGGCCGGACGGACAATTAGGGCTTGGTGTCGCTAACACAGGATCAAACCCGCCGGGCGAGTTAAGACTGTCAGGCTACCGGATACATCATCCGTCTGCAGGAAAAGTGGGAAGAGACGCCACAGGCTGCAGAGGAGAGCCGGGATTAAGAGCTCAGCTTTGGTAACGGTTTTCTCCCAGAAAGTGATTAGTGCGTAGAGCAAAGGTAGCTATGAACACATCCACCAACCAAGTCAAGATTTAGGTAAGTATGTTTATATAGCTGGTGTGAACCAAAAACTGATGGTTTAGGATCTGCATCAACACAGGCGATTAAAGAATAAATTGGTTGCATAAAAGCTGATGCATCATTTAAACAAGTCCTAAATCTTTGGAGCATGGTGTTTTTAACATGGAGTTTGTGTTTTTACACTTCAAAGCTTAAGAGCACACTGTATTCCCCAAATGTATTCACGTTGCAGAATTTGATGCAACTGTTCAACTCCTGGTCGGAACATTTGACTCAAAGCTTCAGTAGATTTAATTCTAGCTCAAGATATGCACTGTTTATTTTCCCTTCCATTGCACTGTGTGCGGCCTCTTTCCTGCATTTGTTTTGGGAAATTAGTGCATGTTAAATGTTTCTGTTGCGCATATGGTGTGTGTGTGTGTGTGTGTGTGTGTGTGTGTGTGTATATATATATATATATATATATATATATATTATATATGGAAACCACGTTCAGGCCAAAGCTCAAGCGGCTTCAGGGGAATGTTGCGGTTCAAGTGGTCAAGGTTCCTGCTTTCACATTGCTTGTTCATTTTATCTGAAGCTCTGCATCCACCGCCTCACGGTTTGCTGATAACCACCTTCCAGTGAGGTTCTAAGGTCCGCGTTTGTCATCCAGTCTTTTTTCATTTTTCAGGTGTCAAGCGTCGTAAAGGTCTGGAGTCCCCCGGCCGAGGAGCAGCCCGTGAGACCTGCAGCAGAAAGGCAAGGTGGGTGACCACAAACATCCGTGTGCCAGCACACCGATGCTCATGTATCACCACGGGGCCACGTTATCATCAAAGCCTGTCGACCTCCAACATGTGATACGACTCAGACCACAAAAAGCCCCCCCCAAAAAACGGCAGACATGTTGCATTCCTAAACCCATTCCACAAAGTACAATAACTTCCTTGAATTCTTCGACCCTCGACGGCGGAGCCAGGGCACATCCTGTTGTCCTCGCCGCACTTCCTGCCCATGCGGCTCAATCAGTCATTCCACGTTGCCGTGGCGACGCAAACATTGTGCTCATGCTCAGCTGGCACGCTAGCAGCTAATGCTTGGCTAGTTGTAGAGTAAAGGTGTCATGTGGGTCATTTTAAGTAGGGTACACATCTGCCTGATTTATGTCTTTGTGAATGTAAATCGGCACTATCCTCCATTTTCAGTTAGCTTCTTTTAAAAATGCAATTTAATTATTTTTCAAATGTATTATAAACTAAATGTATAAAAGTCATGGTTGTTTGCACTGATGCAGAGAAACAGAATAGCAGCAGTTCTCTAAACCTGCACAGTATTCATAGAGTTGTGAACCCAGTATTGTCTCAAGCAAATGTGGGTTTTGCCTTTTGAATATAATTCACAAATACTACTTTCTCCATTGAAAATGTCTGTTTGTCTGTTATATGAACATCTTTGTGCTGCTTAGATGGAAACCATGAAGTGAGGAGGAAGCAGTACTAGAGTTCTACCTGGCAGTATTTCAGTCAAACCTGCAAGACTTTAGATCTAAACATCATGGTGCAGGCTATGGAGAGCTTGGTTTGTATCATAACCACATTCAGTGGATCCCTTAGGTTTACAACTTCACAGAGGGGGGGTTAGTAGTCTGCTGACTGGGGTCAGTCTGCTGGTGCGGCCATAAACAGAAATTATTTGCGCATGTGGCGGGTGTGGAACTGCCGTGCAAAGGAAGAAAAAAAACATGTTTATTTCCAGACTTTTTTTAGGGGGGGGGGGCTGTTATAATGGTAGGGGCAACACTGACATTCTTGCAGCCAGAACAAGCAGCTATTTGTCGGCTTCCATCTCGACGGTCCTGGCCCGACTTTGATTCTGCTTTGTTAGAAAGCGGGAAAGCCAGCAGGCTCTCCTGGGTATACAGTGACCCCAGAGGGACGCATTCACTGCGGCTTCCTGCACTTCCCCCAAAGCAAACCGGCTACAGTCCCTTTGTAAGGAGGTCTAAGGACCATGCAGGTTTGTGAAGGAAAAAAATTGTTTTTGCATCATATTTAGATGACTGTTTTTTTAATTTATTTTTTTAAAGTTTCCACACAACAAACTCTGCCGGCGGGTATCTTGAAAGCCGAGGATGGATGTTACAAGCCCTCATACCCTTATGGAATTTGATGAGACCGAGATAACGGGTGGGTGAGGTGGCGGTCCGTGACCTCATGTGTCAGGAAGGCCTCCACCCTAACCCAGATACCAGCAGCCCGAACGCCACGTCTGCTGCCTGTAAACACGGCGGCTCTCGGTGCGTTAGCACCCAAACGTGCACACTCCTAAAGAGGAGGAGCGCTGTGATGGAGGAATGGACATTTACGTCTTGGAGATATTTTCCACGCTGCCGACATTGACGTTTGGTTGTGGAATTGGTCACATTGAAACGGTGATGAGGGTATTCGTGACACTTTTCCTTACTTATCTCGTCATGCCGAGGAGTTTTCACGCCTTTTTGGGCGAGTGGTATCGGATGGCGTGCCGGATACAAGCGTCTCGGCGGGGTCGGAGTTGATCCAGTTGTTATCTGCCCCTACACAACCGATCCCAAACATTCACCAACAACCTTTTAATGCAACAGGAATGTATTGATGTTCCCTTTTTTTTCCCCAACTTACCGTCTCGTGTACACGATAATAAAAACATAGAAATGAAGATTTAAGATGACTGCTATTATGGGTCGACTTTTGATATAAATGTGTGGCTTTTAGGTTGCAGTCTGGACCGTGGAGATTGATGTGAGGCACTGACACATTTTGGCAGACCCACTATTGCAGTCCGGTTGAAGTATTTAATTGACGCCATGGTCTTTAGCGGCGTGAGAGGGAGATGTGTGTTTGGCGGCAGATTGGGGAAGACCCAGGACTCGGTGGAGAGATCACATCTCCACGCCGCCCAGGGAACGCCTCGGATCCCCCAGTCACAGCCGGTAGATGTGGCCCGGTAAAGGGAAGTTTGGGCTCCCCCGACGCAACCCGACCAGAAATTGTGCATGTGTCAATTTCCTTTTACTAGGAATCGTTTTGAGCGTTTGAGCTCACAATGGGGAACTTATCTGGCACGAACCATTGCAGTCCAAAGTATTATTACCTTTACATACCGTTTAGTTTTAATTAGACATGAGTCAAGCTGCTGTGAAACGAGATGGGAACTGTGCCACAGGGCAAAGAACTGAACACCAGGCCGACATGTCGAAACAGATAAGTGTATGGATGTTTTCAATGTTGCATATTATTTAATGCGGTCCTCTCTGTGGAGAACCGAGGCACGTTCACTGGCTTTAACGTGATCACCCAAAGCCCCTCTAGGCCTCTTCCCACCTACGCCCTCATCAGGCTTCACACAAAAATGTTGTGATCTTCTAACTGCTTTCCACCAACCAACAGGGCGTCATGTGAGGAATGCTGCTTAATGTCACTGGCTGTCAGTCCGACTGTAAGCCAGCCGCTCTGTACCACTGAATATGTTAAACCCTGTGATGTCATGGCGTGAGACTCGGGGAAAGGAAAACTGCCGGCACGCGATGTTGTTAATGGAGCAACGGCAGTGTGCATGTGCACTGTGCGTGCACGGAGGGATGTGAGCAGCAGACACGGAACCGATTTTGTCTGAGAGCTCCCAAATGGATTTTATTAGAGGTGCAGATGTGTGTAGAGATTAATGCAGATTATGAAGTGCATGTAAGAACTCACGAAGGAATCCAGGACTGACTTTCTCAAATGCCACCCCAGTGCTTTGGTTTGTGGGTCCTGAAACCTAAAAGCAATCTGATCCAGAATAAATTCTCCCTTTGGGATCCAGCGATTCACAAAATAATCTCATTAAAAAAGTCCCTTTAGTGCCTTTAGTCTGGAGTTTTCATATCTGGAAAATGTTCTTTTGTCAGCATGTGTCCGCAGCCGGTTCCAAAATTGGTCCAAAGGACATTCTTCCAGAAGCTTCGTGGCTTGTCAATATGCTTTTTGACAAATGCCAGTCTTTGCTTTTGACAGCGGTTTGGCATGGTGTGATCTGACGCTGACTACCTCGACCTTGGAGTCCACCTCTAATCCCTCTGGAAGTTGTTCTGGGCTCTTTGGTCACCATTCGGAGTACCTGTGTCTTCAATCTGTCATCAATTTTCCTCCTCGTCCTTTTATCAAATCTGATATTTGTGTTGAATCTACTTGACAAGATAATACTGGCCATTTAGGTTTAACTTTCAATAGTTTGACGCAGTTAAACACCAGTAATCCACTAAAAGACTGTATTTTGTCTAAAGTTTCAGCAGATAAAATACTTTATTTTACATAACATTATTGATTTGACATTTGGTTTTTCCTTATGGAAAGAAATGGGCAGTTTGACTTTGGTTGCTTATGTATTTAACATTGCAAAGCAAACTGACAAGCTGACAAAGTGCACTATTACAGTAAAATGGAGCAATTATTGACTTGTGTCAAAGTTGAACCTTTTGTGGAAAGATTCCGCACGTTCAAACCATTTAGACAACCGATGTCTACATTCTCACTTTGAAGTTTACCTGCTCACCTGAGCTCAGGCCGGGCCTGAACTCGACCTGAGACTCATCGTTAGGAGGGTGTGTTTTGTTGTGAAGCGCCTTTTCGCCCCATAGCAACGCATTTCACATCCGAATGAGAAATACAGTAGCAGTCAGATCAAAGGCCGTTTGACCCCAGACGTAACAGAACTTGTCTGTCGATGATAATAACAACCCAGAGTCGTCGATGATGAACTTGTGTGGGTGTTCCAGTTGGACCTGAATAACCAGCGAAGGGTAGAAAAGCCACAGAGTGAGAATGTTGCCGCAGGAAAGTGGTGGAAATGCCCACTGTGGGCGAGCGTTACAAGTCACTAGGCTCTCCCAATTTTTACTTTTCTTTTTCTTTTCTTGCATTCTTTGAAGCCCTCTTTCCTCCGAGCACATGCACTTGTTTTGCGTGGCTGGGACGTCCTCCGTGAGGAGTGGTGAGAATGTGTTTCTGGCTCCGATGCCAAACTCCTCAGGGCGTCCATAGTTCACAGAGATTCTCACCAGCTTGATGACTGGCTTTGTTCAGGATTTAAATAGAGGCTTCTCTATTATATTACAGACGTCAGTCACATTGTGCTTTTATTCCATAGTCTCCATAACCTTTAATAGAATGGCTTCCACACTGAAATAAAGATGTGCTGAGTTAACTTGTCGGGTCATGCTGGCTGCCGTTGTTCGGACAAAAACCTCCTCTGGAATCTGTTCAAGAAATGACACATTTCTGCTGCATCATTTGAACCAAATCTGTCTGAGAGAAATGTAACGCTGCCTGGATGCTTGTAGCGATGCACAGCCATGTGACTTCAGTCTGTGCCTGGGTCACATTTACACACACTCACACACATATGTGTGTTCAAAGTTCAAATGGTTAAGACAAAAACCCAATGTGGACGGAACAGACAAAACAACCAAATGGCTTTATCCAAGGGTCCATCCTATTTGGAACCCTTTGAACTCACAGAACCAATCAGGGATTTATGGATTTCTCTTAGCCGGGAACCATATGTCAATCATCTTAATCACAAACTGAAGAGAAGGGACTGTGTACGTCAAATAATTGCTGAAATGAAAGATTACAGTAAACAAAAATAATGAAATGTCCGTGTTCCTGAGGTGAGGAGGACCGCCACCTGTTACCTGAGCAGCTCTGTGCATTCACATCTGGGTAAACGGAGGGCTACATGCCAGGGACATTGCGTAATACTGGGAGGAAATTGCTCTGTAAGCATTATCCAAGGAACAATTAGATTTCACAGCTAAATGTTAATCATATTTCAATTTAGAGGGCTTTTTAGGCCATACCTCAATTTTAGCATTTAGACCACAAATCCCAAACGCTGCTGTGATGATGTGTTAATTGATGTTTATTTTCACGTTCCAGCAATTTCCAGATATACCCGCTGTGTCTCCCCCCCCCCCGCCCCCGTCATGTTGTTTTTATGCAGCGAGAAAAGTCTTTGAATGCCAAAGGCCGTATCTGTATTCCAAAAGATTAATCTAAAGCGGCGGATGATTGCGAGGCCTTCCAACGCAAGTCGGTGCACACCGCGGGCTTGTTTATGACCAAGTCCATCCTTCGAAGGAACCGGTTCATTTTGCTCCTCTAATCACGGCGCGTGTCGTCTTCCTGCAGCGCTGTGAGCCGGAGCTCGGCCGCAGCAAACAACCCTGTAAACAAGATATTTAATAACTGCAACGCCTGACCTCGTCTCACCTGAAACATTTGGATTGCATAACACTCCCTCAGCTTGCTGATGATAAAAGATGATAAGAGTGTTTGTTTTTGAGATACTGGTGAGTATTTACATAACATTTTTACCCACCGAAACCAAATCGGCTTCCATCCCTTCACTTTTTATTTTTTTACTACGACTTCAGGATTCAAAGCGAGCAGCATTCCTGAATTGGCGTCACATTTTCCAGTAGGCTGGAGCGGTCTGAAGGGCATAAAGGGGAGCACGTGTCACTTAGAGAGACAAATCCTCCCCGTAATCTTCAGCCCTGGCATTGTCTTTTAAAAGAACAAGCAGTAATTCCAGGATGCACACAGTGTTGATGTGTCGGCATCTCAGCGGCGTCCTCCCAGCACATTGTCTCGAGTGGCTGGATATTCGCCCCGTTGTTCACTACGGGGACGTCTCCTGTCCCTCCGAGGGCTCGCGTGGCTCTTATCTGCCGCGCTGCAGGAGCCACCGCGAGGTTCCTGTTATTGCGATCCCGCCGTGCAGGCAGATGCTCGCGCCCACATCTGGCCGCGGCCCCGAGCGCTCGCCATTTTAACAGCCCGACGACTTGGATTGTATGAAAACTACGGATTGTTTGTTATCACAATGCCAGTCTACAGTGGCTTGAGCGTGCGTTGTTTTGACTCTGAGAACAATCAACTGTTGCAATAAAAGAGCCCCCCCCCCCCCCACCGACCCCTTTCCCTGTTTATTTACAGCACGAGTAGCTCTAAAAATGTCACCGTCCTTATTCTTGTGTTTCTTAAAACACAGAAGGGATTTCCTCCTGTTTTGACAGCTGTCCGTCTTGAGGTCTTAATTAGTAAGATAATGACTTCAGGGCGTGTTGCGTAAGTCGGCATCATAAAAGCACGAGTTGAACAGGAATGTCCTGGCAGGCTGTGATGGGAGTCTCATCACGTCATTTCTAGTAATTGTTTTGCAGCTGACTGTCCACGTTGTGTACCTCCCTCCAGTAACCGTTGTCTAAGCTGCGCCCTCGTTTGTTGCCACACTATGCAAATATATGTATACGACGATCTCAGAAAAATGTATACGACGATCTCAGAAAAATGTAAACAAAAGCGGACTTTTCTTTTATATCCCCGCCGGCTGATCATTTCCTGGCAAATGTATATCAAGCTGTCAAACTGGCGTTACTTTTCCTAAATCATTTTCATACATGGAGGTTTGCTAAATTACAGGGAGGCCTGAACCGTGGATTGTAACCTTTGGCTGTACTGATGCCTGTCATTAATGTGCGTGTGAAACGGTTCCACTGCTTCCTTCCTTGAGCAACATCTTTGCCTTTTTAACGTTCTTCAAAAGGAAGAGAACTGTGGAAGTGTTTTTGTCAAGAAAAATAAAGCGCCGCATGAGGCACCTCTCCCCAAAAGGCAGTGGGGGGCCGTCGGGCCCCGCTAAGCATTCTCTGCTGGCCTCAACACAATCCCACAGTTAAAGCTATTTTATGGTTCTTTGTTTTAGAAATGCACTACCCTGTATCATCATTTTTCCCATTCGCTTATTTTCTCACTGCACACCTCTGTTGCTTCCGGTTTAGTTTTTATCCATTCAGATTTAGCACCTGTGTCTCTATGTTGAAGTGTATGGGGATGTTGTCGTTGATTGTGAAAGCCCTCAACCAATCAGATCTTTAGTTCGGCGTATTGTTTGATGGAGTAGGAGCACCGAGGTAGCCTCATGAGGGCGTCTGCATTAACATGCAGCGCAGCATTAACTCAATTGGTTGGTCAGTGGGACAATGATCCAAACCCCCCAGCAGGTCCACCTCTGATGGCTCAGAAGAAGCTAAATGAAGGTTTAAGAGCGGCCTAAATCCGATGGATATGTCGCGGCGTGACCTTTTTAACAAGCCGTTCACGATCAACACATCCACCGCAACGCTTGAGTGTCGCTATTTCAGCCAAAGGTGGAACAAGAAGTTATCAGGGTTAGGGTGCAATTACTTTTTTACATACGGCCATGTAGGTTTGGATATCTTTTTTGCTTTACAAAAAAGGCATTTTGTATTTACTTGTGTTACCTTTGTCTAATGTGAGTTAGTTTGATCTGAAACATGTGGGTGGGACAGAAATGCAAAGAATGGGAAACCAGAAAGTGGGCAAATCCTGTTTTTTTTCCAGCACTGTACATGTGGAAGTTCCAAAATGAGATTAGACTGTGATTAGTACCACTGCTGGGGTGTAAAGCGTTGTACCTTCTAGCTCCTTCATTAGGGTCGGCACCACTGGGGGAAAGTGTGGAGCAAACAGCAGGAAGCGGAGCGGCATGTTTACGGAGCCGATAGTTCAGATGTTACGCAGAGAAACTGTTTAAAATGGAAAAATACTGATGGAGACTTGAAAGGCTTTTCAGCTTTCCTCTCCAGACTTTCCATCCCTTTCTTATAAACTGAAGCCTCTGTGTGTCTAATTGGGGGTGGGGGGGGGCTGTAGGTGAGCGGTGGAAGGTGGGAGTCTCCCCTTTCAAAAGGCCCGAGAACAAAACAGGAAATGATCCCGTTGTTTTGGCTCGTGGTCGCTACAAGTGTTTGGAATTTGGCGGAGGTGAACTCTCGTGTTGTGTAGTCGTCCGTGCTCAGGTCAGAGCATGCACACAAACACACATCCACCATCGCACACAGTGGAGGGGAATGTCTGGCATGCCTCAATAAGCAAAACGCACAAAGCCCCCCCACCTACCCTACTCCACCCCCTGCCGTGGATGTTTTGAAGAGCAGTGCCTGAATAGACTAAATACCCGTCGAGGTGGTTCTGTGACCTTGGTTCGGATCTGGACTCATGCTCTCATTGGTCAGAAGGGCTGCTTGCGTCTTCATGATTTTGGTGAACGGAAAAAAAGAAACGTTGTGACCCTTTTCACGTTCTATAACCTTAGCACAGGTCCTGGAGATGTATCTGCCCTTTTCTTGTTTGGGAAATAATACGGAGGATGGATTCTCGGAACTTATCTTATCGCCTCCAACACACGATAAGAGCCTTGATCTGCGCTGTCGTCCTGCTGCTGTTGACACGGTGTCTCGTTGGAGGTCTTCCTGCACTCCCTCTGGCATCGTATTGTCTGGGCCCAGTTGGCATCGGTGTCCGGTGTTGTGTGTCAGTGGGGAACTTTGTCCTGTTTGCGGTTAGCTGGCGTCCTCCACACCCTGACAACAGAGCGACCAAACAAAGTGACACCTATTCTTCTCTGCTCATGCGAGGGAACCTCCCCTGCAAATGCCTTCCTGTAGATGTCAGCTTCGGCCCTCGTGACAAACGACCTCCGTCGACCTGCCTCTCCTGATATTGGTACTTTTTAATGCTTCCTATTATTGTGTGGAAGAATTTGGGTCAAAGCTGAGACAGAAGATAATGGGAGCTCTGGTTGATGCATTGTTTCACTCATCAGTCAAACTTCATATTTGGTCCGTCACAAAATGCAAACTGTAGGTTCCTCCTAAAAGAGTCCAATGCTCTTAAAGGCAACAGACACCTGGCCACTAGAAGAAATGATGCAGTACATCCCAATAGAAAGGATCCATTTCCATGTGATATGTGATGTTCACGCACAGAAACGCATCGTGAAAACCAAACCATCCTTTTTAGGACACTTTAGAACACACTGCAAAACTAATAATAGATGATGAAAAGTGCCGTCAAATTGTTTGCGTGAATAAAACCTTAAAGATAATGATTCACAAATGTATGTATGTATGTATGAAGATGAAACGGTGACTTATGATTTTCATTTAGCATAAAACAAATGACAAGCAATTTGTAAACGGCATAGTTTTTTTGTTTCAGTCGTCAGCTAGGTCTTCAGTAAGCATATCGATGCTGATGCTGAATGAGTTCTGCTATAATCTTTTTATCCATTTTTTTTTTAAATCTTAATTTGATAATGCTGCGTACAGTTCAGTTAGGAATCATTATTTATTATAATAAAATCTGGATATATTCATAAGTGGACTATACAATTAACATTTTCCATATCTAAAACTGTGAATGGGTAGAATGGATTAAAGTTGTTAAAAAATTGCAACCTTTTGTTTTCAGTCTATTAGAGTACTGTGACATTTTCTTTTTGTTCCTGTGAACCCATCATTTCTCTCATTACGCTCAGTGTTTTTTGTTTACATACAGATGTTTGCACTCAGGTTCAATAGCGCTGACCTTTGACCCCGCCGAAGTACTTCCAGGTGGGCGCTCTCTCGTCTCGCCCCGACACCGAGCGCAGACCTCCTGCAGCTACACACAGACATTTCAACCCTAAACAAACAGTGATCTGACTGCTCAGAAATGTCCTGTGATGTGCGTGAAGACACAAAAAGACCGACATGCCTGAAAGTAAAGAAAAAGGCCCCCAGTGAACGTGGTCATACGTCGCTTTACTGTCTAAGTTAGCTACATGTGTAACCACTGAATAATCAATAGCCCTGAATGAGGTATATACACTCACCGGCCACTTTATTAGGTACCCCATGCTAGTAACGGGTTGGACCCCCTTTTGCCTTCAGAACTGCCTCAATTCTTCGTGGCATAGATTCAACAAGGTGCTGGAAGCATTCCTCAGGGAGTTTGGTTCATATTGACATGATGGCATCACACAGTTGCCGCAGATTTGTCGGCTGCACATCCATGATGCGAATCTCCCGTTCCACCACATCCCAAAGATGCTCTATTGGATTGAGATCTGGTGATTGTGGAGGCCATTTGAGTACAGCAAACTCATTGTCATGTTCAAGAAACCAGTCTGAGATGATTCCAGCTTTATGACATGGCGCATTATCCTGCTGAAAGTAGCCATCAGAAGTTGGGTACATTGTGGTCATAAAGGGATGGACATGGTCAGCAACAATACTCAGGTAGGCTGTGGCGTTGCAATGATGCTCAATTGGTACCAAGGGGCCCAAAGAGTGCCAAGAAAATATTCCCCACACCATGACACCACCACCACCAGCCTGAACCGTTGATACAAGGCAGGATGGATCCATGCTTTCATGTTGTAGACGCCAAATTCTGACCCTACCATCCGAATGTCGCAGCAGAAATCGAGACTCATCAGACCAGGCAACGTTTTTCCAATCTTCTATTGTCCAATTTCGATAAGCTTGTGCAAATTGTAGCCTCAGTTTCCTGTTCTTAGCTGAAAGGAGTGGCACCCGGTGTGGTCTTCTGCTGCTGTAGCCCATCTGCCTCAAAGTTGGACGTACTGTGCGTTCAGAGATGCTCTAATGCCCACCTTGGTTGTAACGGGTGGTTATTTGAGTCACTGTTGCCCTTCTATCAGCTCGAACCAGTCTGGCCATTCTCCTCTGACCTCTGGCATCAACAAGGCATTTCCGCCCACAGAACTGCCGCTCACTGGATGTTTTTTCTTTTTCGGACCATTCTCTGTAAACCCTAGAGATGGTTGTGCGTGAAAATCCCAGTAGATTAGCAGTTTCTGAAATACTCAGACCAGCCCTTCTGGCACCAACAATCATGCCACGTTCAAAGTCACTCAAATCACCTTTCTTCCCCATACTGATGCTCGGTTTGAACTGCAGGAGATTGTCTTGACAATGTCTACATGCCTAAATGCACTGAGTTGCCGCCATGTGATTGGCTGCTTAGAAATTAAGTGTTAACGAGCAGTTGGACAGGTGTACCTAATAAAGTGGCCGGGGAGTGTATGTCAAAAAGTAGTTATCTATTAATATGTGTTACATTCAGTGTTTATTCCAGTATAATTTGAGAGCGGCATTAAAGCTTTTGGACACATTACTGTAATGAATCCCTTGAATGTGAATCTGAATATTTAAATGTCCAGGATCTGTGAGGAGTAACCTTTGTGCCCTGCGCTGAGATTGAGCTACATATAAAATCCCCTTTGGCTCCATCATCTATCCCCAGCAGCCTTTTGAAAGTAAATTCTACTGTCTTTACCTTTTTTTCAAGTTCATGTGGTATGTGAGGACAGGTATGTTGATGCAGACACTTCTAAGCACAGAGAATCACTATTATTATTATTATTATTATTATTACGGTGCATTGTATACGAGGTGATCCTGTTCCATCCTGCGACAGGCAGGGTGCGACCTAGACGTGGAAATCCAACCTGTTGTTTTCTGGTTGTGGAAGGTTATTTTTCTTATTCTTATGAAGGCGATTGCACCTCTAGGTGAATTCAGGAGATCTTGGGCTTTGGACTGTTTTAGGAAACCCTGACGACTCGCACGCAAGACCTTTTTTCTTATTTTTCTTTTTTGCACCTTTCTGCTGATTTAATTTGATTCGTAACAAAGGAGCTGATTGAGGGAGTTGTGTGGGACGCTTCATTTGATCTAATCTTTATTCATTTTTTCCATCACAAACCGGTATCGGGTATCCACAGTGTACCAACCAATCGCCTGTGGCTCCGTCAGCTGTCGCTCCGCCCAAGTCTGCGCCTCGTGTCAGGGGAGCGCGTGCAGCACAAAGGCGCTCGTTGCATTAGCGAAGCTGGGAAGAAATGAACATTCCTTCCTCCGGTACCTCAGGAATGCTGGCTGTGTGAACCGAGGGGTCAACGCGCAGCATTCACAACATGAATCTGAGGAATTCATTTTCCCCCAAAATCTGCAGCAGGTGTCCGCGAGCACAATTACTGTATTCGTAAAGGTCCCTGAAGGGGGGAGGGGGGGCCTTCGGCGCCCCCGGCGGCACGCGAGGCTCCGTGCGACTTCTCGGTCGCTACCTGCGTGCAAGACTCTAAACCTCAGGATGACTCGTACCACTCTGTCTTATTGTTCGACTCTCCGGGCGCCACCTGGGAGTCCTGAGATGTGGAAAACAGTTTGGTCATCATGTCCACCTGCTAAGGGGAAAATGTTCCAGAGGCACTGTTTTTTATTGGGGGGGGGCTGAAACCAAAGCTTAAAATAATCACAACGCCTGATCTGAAGCTTAAAAAAAGAAGTCATTTGAGAAGCGCCGTCCACCCTTTTCAGCTGATTTCCACTCAACCTCAACACGGCAGTGGATGGAAAGTGTGCAGAGCTGCCGGGAGGTCCGCCAGCTGTCACGCCATGCGACGCATTAAGAGGGCACGGAGTGCCGAGGAAGGGGATGCTGCTCTCAGCGTGGCGGTGGTGAAGGAATGAAGGCAGGTGCCACTGGACAGACCCACAGGTTTCCTTACTCCTCTTCTGTCCTCACATTCAGCTTGTTTATGGCTTCCAGTCGGTTGGCCCGGCTCTAGCACCCCTGTGGTTGTTTAATGGCACCTCCCTCCCTCTCTCCTCCTCCGCCTCCCATCTCTCTTCCCCTTCTTCTGCCAACATTTCCTTTGGATCAGACTGGGAGGTAGATTAAGTCAATGCACACTCTAGTCTGAAATGCACTGAAAGATGTATTTCCAAGGCTGTTATCGGTGTCTCATCAGTGTGTGCAGATGTCATGTGCATTGCTTGATTATTGAAGGATTTCACTGTTCAGAAGTGAGTCTGTGGTGTCTGGTGCAGTAAAAACACTGGTGCTAGTTCAGCGTGTGTCACACTGGGGGAGACGGATTAAAACAAATTCAGCTTGTTTCGTGTGAGATTATAGGATATCAGGCCTCAGCCAGGACCACCCTTTTCTTTCTTTTTTTTCTCGTTTTTTTCCAACAAAAGATTTCATCTGGACCGAAATGGATGGACGGGAACAGTTAAGCCTTAAGTCCCGTCTAAAGTTCTCGTATCCAAGTCTAAATTCTACAACTCCACACATTATCACGGCTTTGTTTTTGTCTCCATAATGATAACTTATCAAAGCCTCAGTTTGACTTTTATTAAGGTTTGTCTCATGAGCTTCCCATATCAATCACATATGTATATATAATTAGTTATAGTCATGTACAACACTTGGTCCCCCCCCCTCCCTGTGGGCATCGCTGGTGCCTTTTTAACTCCTTTCCCCCACACGCCCCCCCATCCCAGCCAGAAGCTGTCTGCTGACGCCTGTGGAGGTAATGGAGCCGTTAAGAGGCGTTTATCTGTCGGGCCTGTGGCCGAGGGATTAGTGTGACACCGGAGGGAAGGGGTTATTTCCCCCGCATCGCCGTTGACTGGATGACCTCATTGCCAGCGGTATGCAGAGCATCTTCTTTGGACAGTCCCCTGGTTATCCCGCCGCGGTCAGGGAGCTACAAACGATGAGGTTTATTGCATTGGTTTGTGCAGCCGTTATTTCCGCTGCTTCCTTAAAGGATCGACTCAGACCTCCAGGGGCCTGAACTCTGTGACCTCGGAGGTCCGGCGTTGATCCACGGCGTTGTTTCCTTGGCTCTCTGAGGGACGGGTCAGGAATTAGGAGAGCGTTGGGCTCCTCCAAACAGGCGGGGTCAGGGGTAGGGGGACTGCCAGTGGTAGGCAGAGCGTCTTCTTTGCACAATGAGGTCATAAACCAGCAGTTTGCCAAAATAGTTCACGCTTCGCCACACTTTACCTGGGGGGGGGGGGGGGGTTGAGTTCTACCGGTGACACCAGCATCAGGCCAAGATGAAGAATGTGGATAACGCAGTTGGTGAAGATCTGCATGAGGAGTTATTAAGTCTCTGAGCAGGTGTTAACAGGGATTTGCTGACACCGACAATAACAACACGGACGTCACCATGCTGGTGTGTGTGTGAAAACAGTGTGTCTCCAGGCATCCATATTTAATGCAGCCGCATGTTATTCGGTTGATGATTGTTATAGCACAAATGTGAGGAACTAAGGACAACGTGCTATTTTCTCCTCTACAACCAACTCGACTTGACAGCTCCATATAGTGGCGTCTCTTATTGCACGATCAGCTGCACGAGGCATGTGACCTTTGGACTCGTCCTCCCGTCTTTATGCTTTGCTAAGATAATCAACTTCTGGCTGTAGCTAGAACATCATCAAACACAGTGCCATCAATCTTGTCCTCCAGCTCTAAGCAAGAAAGTTGTTGTTTTTTTTTCCTTAATGTCTGTCAAAGATCTTTTTGAGCAGGGGCATCAGACAATAATGATATGTGAATCCATTGGATTAGTTGGAATCACTTATATATGTTTATTTTTAATGTGTTTCTCTAGGTATGTTAGGATAGAGACAGAAATCAAGATAACTGCTATCTGTGTCTCCACTCTATTGCCCCTATTTGTCTTTTGCTACCATTACGGTGAATACTGTGGAATCCCAGTATCTCAGCATCAGGTGGGATCCACTCTGGTTTATCGTAAGCAGCGGTGATAACATCTACATGGTAAGATGACGGTGTGACAGTGGTGCAATTTCACCTCGCACCAAAGCATGCATACTTTGAATTCACTTATAATGTCAGTGTAACGCCATACTAAGATGCTGTAGATCTGCTTTGAGTCTACTTCACCTCATGTTGCCACTCGGCCCTTTCTTCTCCTTATCATTCATCTCTTCCTTTCAGCCTCTTGTCCCCAACCCTTGTCTTCCTCTGGCCTTTCAGGAGAACATTCTCGTTTCAGGTTCAGTGACCAACAAGCATTCAACACAATAGTTTTGAGCCTGAGAAGTTGGGTCCAACTTGGGTCCCGTGCAGCCTGACCCGCATCTTTCTAGTTTGGAAACAGCAGGAAATAGAAACATTCTCAACGGCTCGTTTTTTCCTCACTGTGGTGGAAATCCAATTAATATGGTTTAAGTCTGGTGGTATCCTGTGTTGGCATAGTTTCAATAAATCTCGTGAAGAGTTTAAAGCCTTAAATGATTTGCATTGCCTGTGCTGCTGAAAGCCTGATGTGGCTTATTTATCTGTTCCATTGGGCTCCTTTGTTATCCCAAAACTCACCAATGATGACACGTTGCTTCAATAGTAGTTTATTTTAAGTCAATCCCACATACACACTCTGAAAAAAAATAGTACCCAAACAAATGCTCCCCCCCCTCTCATCAATTAATCCAAAGCTCCACTGTGTTTGGTGTTTAAGTGACCTCTGAGGTTTAAGTGTGATTAAAAATAGATAAGATAAACAAACCAATATGAAAGCTATTAAATTGGCATATCACTTCTGTCACTAGAGAACTAACACTATAGAAAAAAAGGCATGAGAGTCAGGCTAAATGAAACAAAACAGCAGTTTGTCTGATTAGCGAGAGAATACAGACCCTTTTCCTTCTTTTCCACAGGTCCTCCCCGGGAGGCAGCCACGAGGCGGACGGCTCAAACACGAGACGTCTTTTGCTTCCCGCCGCTCCAAAGACAACACGAGGCACTCAGGTGAGGCGTTAACATGCAGCGGCAGATCGTGAGAAGTGGCTGTTTGTGTGTCTGTCCGTGAACTCGCTCCCATCTACCAAGGGCCATTAGATCTCACCGCGGTCCCCACGTGCCTTGTTTAGAATAACCAACAAACTGCTAATCCGCCATCCTAAGAAGTGTGTATTTCACTATAGGGAAATAAATAAGTTCTCCAAAACCCCTGTTTAAGAGTCTGATAAAATGAAAGAGAAAGTTGTCCGGAATCCACTATATTTATTTCCCTTGATTCTGCAAGCAGTTGCCACATTCCAAAAATAATGCTTTTGCGTGTACTTTGACCACACCTGTAGGCCATTTAGTGACATTTCAGCCTTTAATGGGTGCAAACAAAGGAAAGCACAATTACATCTTGTCAGTTGTGACAGTTTAAAGAACTGGTTCCTACCAGGTGAGAGGCCCCATGCTTCAGAGGACGCTTCAAACACAAATGAAATATCACAGGCCTCAGAAGAGGTTTTCGTGACAATGAACTGGGTGTTAACGAAGGACATTAGTGTGCGGTTGCTTCTCTTCATCTGAATAATGACCCTAAAATGTGACTGAGACATTTCCAAGACAAGCAAGACATTGTGTACACATGCGTGCGTGTGGTCACTTACCAAAACAACAACAACACAATGTTGTGATGGACCGTAATTGGCCGTCTGCATTCCCCGCCTCGTTTGGGGGAAAGCAGTGACGTACCAAGGGAAGGCTTTTAAAGCCTCCACTCCACCTCTCATGGAAAATAAAGTCTTTAGGATTTATACAGCCAGTGAGGATCCACGGGGAGATGGCATAAGGGCTCAGCGGGGGGGGGGGTCCCTCATCTGAGTGAATGATCATCTATAATCAGCAACATGACCGCTTTATGTTGGGTGAGCCCCAAAGGTCTATTTTTGTCGCTTAGGTTAGTGGATGAAGAGCTAATTGAGGTTAGTCGTTAGCAGCGGACCTTCAAGCTCTATATTGAAAATCAGTTCAATTATGAATCATGTTCAAATGTGATGTTGTCAAATTAAGTTAGTATAAAAGGTATAAACACACTGCTTTGCAGTTCATTCCAATATGAAAAAAGCAATAAATAGCAATTTGACAATCTTATTTGTTGTCACCCGCACAGGCCATTCATTGTGTAATAATCAGTAATATATAATGTCAGTAGTCTCGTCTGCTTGAATGGCGATCAATCAGTGCTCGTTACTTCCTTCGGTATCGATTTGACGAGAAAGTGCAGGCTTTGGGCAGAACCAATATTGTGTGAGTATTGAAGCTGACATGAATAGTTGTTTTTTTTCTTCTCTGCGTTGAAGGACCAGCTGCTCTAACGCTGTGTTCTGTCCTGTCCTCCTGGTTGAAGGCGATGTGAAAGCTAACTGACCCGTTGCAAGCTGCGCCTTTAACCTTTTAGAGTGACTTGTATACGGTGTGGTCTGTAGTTGGAAATTAGGACAAAGGTTTGTATTGAGGAACAGAATCACGAGTGTGGCCTCATGGGGCCGCTATCGGAGCTTTTTTGACTTATTTACACTTTTACAACTGAATAGTGAGTTAAATATTATGGAACACGCTGCCCAGTGTTTACAAGCTGAGTTTTATTTCATCAAAAAGAGCCGTGTTTGGGTACGGCGTGTGATGTCACACGATTACTACAAAGCAGTGTGCTTTTTCAATGCTTGATTTCTATTACAGCACCCAAACAAGATTACATCCTGTGTTTTATTCCAGACCCAAACAAGAAAACAGCTCTAATTCCCTTATCCGTAGTGGGCTTTGTGTCACCAAGTCACAGATATGGCGTTTGGGGTCACACCTGCTCACCATTACTGTACCATCTGGGAGTGGGCAGGTGTTCCAGTCGTGGTTCGTCTGGTGCAGCTGTCAGATGCTGCTCCACCTGCACCATGGCGAGCAGTTTGTATTCAGGCTGCGTGCCCCTCTCTTTATTATATAACCACAGAGCCGTTCCCACTTGGTGACTGGTCGGTTTTTCTGCATTCTGCTCCCCCCCCCCCCACATGCGCGCACACACACACCATATTCTTGCAGGGATGGTCATCACAGCTTGAATGGCTTCCCAAAGAGCCGTCATTAGGCTGGAAGTAAGAGCTCTGTGTGGATCAGGCAGAAGGTCGAGGGCCCTGCAGACTGGACTCAGAGGAAGCTGACCTTCCATTGGTCTCACCCTGAGATCATCCTTGTCTACCGAGCCCCTAATGGTTTAGCTTTGAATTGCCTGTTGTGCCTATAAAATGTAGGAATTTCTATTGATAAAACTACGCATCACTTTTCCCAATTGAGGACATTAAATTGAAAGTGCTAATGCCTTTATCAAACGGGGTTTGATCTGCTTGCCTACTGTTGTTCACGGTCAAGGAACAAAACGTTATGTCTGTGTCCCAATATGGAACTGCTTGTTGCAAGGACTGTATCACAGTATAATGCTCTTACATTATAGACATCCCTTCATGTTATACATTTTTCATCTATCTTTTTATTATTTTTTCCAAGTTGTGATCCATTTTGAGGAGGAAAGTACTTCCTTTCAACTCTATGCTTCACTCCCACCAAATGCTGAGCTGCGGCGTCTCGCAGGAGGACGCGCATCTCCCCACAAGTCAAACTGTTCCCTTTTGCAGACAGCTGCAGACAAAAGATTCACATCATTATCATGACAGTTTCACTGCAGGCACGTTATGTAATATTTCTCACTGATTGTACCGTAAATGGTTTTCTGTTAGATACATGGGTTTAGGCGGAGGTTTGCTGTGGGTTGTGATAATCGGTCGCGTTATTTGGGTTAGAGATGCCAGTGTGTGTGTTGGGTGTCAGCTGGCTCACCCGCTGTTGACAGTCTGACTTTTGTTTAGGAACGGCTGCCTCAACAGGTGCACGCAATCTTGTTTGGTTGGGGGGGGGGGGGCGATATCGGCGGAGCAGTGAGGGAGAGGGTACACGCAGCGCCGGGGCACACAGCGCGCAGGGACGGCAGGGCCCCGCTCAGTCCAAGGAGGAGGATGGAGCGATTAGTCGGCGATGGCAGGTCACAGCCAACGCACGCAGACGCTCCCATAATCACATTAGCTGGCAGTCACTGGGATGTTTACACACGTTTAGCCCAGAAGAACAGCGCGGACCACAAAACTGCAAAGCGCTTCAACAACAGCACACGGTGAACACGTCTGCTCGTCCTTTGGTTTGAGCAACAAAAGGGAAGGTCAATTATGAGGATTCATGAAGGTTTAAAACCTACATTATTAGAAAGTAGTGTGAAATGCCTACTTAAGAATGAAATGTGTCATCTGCACCTAAGCTGCAACAGCGAGAAAGCTGTTAATTGAGTAAGTAGAGGTGGTGAGATTATACAAAATTGATTTAATGATATAATTGAGAGAGTGCAAATAGAAGACCGTATCGCAGCATGTGGTAGCGATGCCATAAGAGCGTTTCAGCAACACTTTGGTCGAGTGTGGTTAAATATTACAGGTCTGTTTACATTGCATTAAACATAACGGTTGTTGGGATTATGTAACTCAGGAAAGGATTTCTGCACCGTTGCGGTTTTAACACTTTGTAAGATCTGCTGCAGTGGACTTCCTACTTGGTTCCTGCTAATAGTTTGACGGTATAAACGGTGTAAAATGTGTTTTTGTGTAGTGGATTCATGTTGTACGGTGTGTCTCTGCCTTAGTTGTCCACACTGCACCAATCCACAATCTGTCACGTGACAGGCCGGTGCAGACGGTGCAGCTGCACTGGGGGGCCCGGCGGCCCCACTGTTGAGTGGGGACATGTGGGGCCTCGCTGCGACCTGATGGATGCTTTGGGAAATGGGACAAAGTCCTGCAGAAGATATGCCAGGAATGTGTTACAGCAACAAGGAGAGGGAAAAAAAAGAGGCATAACTTCAATAACCCTAACCCAACGAAGGTCACGGTAACAGCTGGGTTTATCACTGATGTGTGTAACCTCTAAGCCTTGGAGATGATTTTCAAGGGTTTTGGCCAAGCTATACGTATCATTTACATCAGCAAATTACAGCCCCTTTTTTAGTAATTCACTGCAAAGTAACTGGGAATGAGGTCATGGGTCATGTCTTCCTTATAATGCAGTTCTTTCTCTGGTGTGTGTGTGTGTCTTCAAATCCTCAAATGTCTCATTCATAAAAAATGAGTTACTGAAGGGTCTGTTTGATGTGCAGCTTATTTTTATATTCACGGTGATTGTAGTTGTAAAAAAGGGGTTTTCAACCTGGATTCTGTAACACAAAATGATTCATTTACTGTCCAAACTTCTACTTCATTCAAGACATTTAGCTTAGCTTAGCATAACAAAAACTGGGTTTAGGGGTGAATTGATCTCACTCGGATCCATTCGCATGTGGTGGCCATGAGGCTGCCAGGTGACTAGCAGCATGTTCACAAAGTCCTATCCTAGAGTGTTGTGGTACTATGTTAGTGGTCCTTGTAAGATATTTGCTAACTTGAGCGTGAGAGCTGTCCTGATCTTGGATAAATCTTCATTAAGGTTGGGAGTGACAGGTGGAGGAGACTTCATGACGTCCATTCATCATATTTAGGAATAGGCATGTAGAGCAGATCAAATGGGGAAACTACCCAGCTGAGAGCCACGGCTCCTTGCACAGACCTGTCGGCCTGCGCCGCTCGCCACTTCAAAGAATCCCAGTGTTTACGTCCCGGTTTGCGTCCACGTAGCATCGCTAAGAGTCGTCTCTTTCCTGTGAGCTCCCGTATTTATAGACCTCATTCTGCAGCTCGTCCCGCATGCCTTACTCGCTCTTATTTCCCTCCTCGAGATGGGATTCCACCTTTTTGAATTTCCACTGAACTACATCAATCATCAGACTCTTTCAAACAACACTTGAGTTACAAGCATGTCACTGTGTTATGCAATCTGAACTGCCCAGGCACTCCTTGAACTGTATTGAATTATGATTGTTACCATTTGAATAGATTTCCTTGAGAATGTGAGGATATAAAAATATTTTCAGAGATATTAGTGATGCTAGTGAATCATGCAGCAGCCTGTGTTACTGTTTCTGCCGTCAGATCATGCAACACATTCTGTTTTTGTGTCAATTGAGGGAAACGTAATATTCCAGTACTCGACATGAGCAACTGTCTTGGCACGGCCGCATGCAACGAAAGACCGAGCTAAAGAGGACGATGATGGGAGCATATCAAGTCCTGACACAATGCCTCCAACCCAGACGTTTATGACTGGGCAGAGGTCCTGTGTTTACAGCCGGGCCGGGTCGGCTGCTGACTGGCCGCTGGGTGGCAGAGAGGCGCTGGAGGGCCTCTGGAATCATCCAGGTCTTATCCGGCCGGGTCGGCTGTGCTCGGGGTCTCTGGGAATCCTTTCGGCAGTGTGATGCTGTGGAATACCTTGACCTTTTTCCGGAGATCCCATTATGTCTGTCTGTGGGCACATTGAGGAAGTCGGGACGTGTTTTGCCGAAGCGTCGCATTAAGACTGGAAAAGGGTGGAAACTGTCGGCCTGACGTCTCAGTCTGACGTAAACAAAGCAATGTGCCCAAAAACAAAAAAACCCACAAACCTTCAAACAACCAATGTGTTTCCTTTCTGAGAGTAAGATGAGAGGATCTTTCATGATACCTGAATCATGTGTCTGGTTGTGTTTAGCCAAGCCTAGCATTAAGACGGCAAGACTGCTTTTTAAAGAAAATCCACCAAAAACCAAATAAGACATTTGTTTGTACACAGATCCAAAGAGCAAATATACAATGTGCTAATTATATTATAAGCCATACACCTCCAGTGTTTCCCCTACCATTATATCCGTTTTTCCCCGCGCAGGCGACCCATTTCACAGCAGCACCATGTGATCTGCTGTTGCTTTCCTTCTCAACGCCCTTCTCTTCCCATCATTGTGGTCCGAGTTCATCTTGGTTTCATCTGTCCAAAGAACCTTGTTGCTGGATCAATCAGGCCCCTACGGATGCTTTTTGTCCAACTCTAGTCCCGCCCTGATGTCGTGCAGGGTTACCAGTGTTTGCACGTGTTTACGCTTGTACACTTTGACGATGACACGCCTGCTTCCTCCGGGGTGTTCTAGACTTCAGTAGCTGTTATGCAGGCGATCATTCACCTTAGTCCTCTTCCAGGGAATCACATCAATAAAACCGTTTACTTGGCCAATCCTGGTGTCTCCTGCATGATGTGCTTGTTAACATCTCTCCTTCCTTGACTCCTCTTTGGTCCACCTGCTGAGATCCATGAACTAGCTACTAAATGGAAATTTAACATTGTGACTCAACTCCAGACTTCTTGCCTGCTTCTCATCTTCTACCGCTGATCAGGGTTTGAGTCGCAGGGGCAACAGTTCCAGCAGGGGACCCCAAACTCCCCTCACCCGGCCCACATCTTACCCAATTGTCCAATAACTTAAGAACTTTTTGAGAATCTGGGGCTGTTAAATATGGCCATAATAAATAAACATTACATGTCATTTAGCTGACGCTTTAATCCAAAGCGACTTACAATAAGTGCATTTCCACATAGAGATACAAACTCAGAAGAACAAGTAACAAGAAAGTACAATTTTCATCAAATAAGCAGTTACAAAACATGTTATAGAAAGTGCCATTATAAGTACAATTTAAGTGCTGCGATGTTCATGATATGCTATCAAACCGTTTGTCTGCTGATGGATTAGCTGCTCCAGATAAATAATCCTTGAATAACATTTCTAACAGTTGTGTTGTTTCAACCCGTCATTCCAAAGACTGCTTTGATATTTTACACACATTAACAAAAACTGAGATAACGGCATTGATCTCTGATCAAATGTCCTTTTTCACACAAAGGAAAAGGCTTCACACACACCATCGATGTCTGTCCACGTTCACCTCCTGCATCCTTTAGAAAGGATTTTCATCTTGTGTTGACAAGCCGAGCAAGAAAGAAAAAGTGACAGAAGAGCTTAATCTCCTGGCAGTGTAAACAAACCCAGTGATAAAGGAGAGCTAAACAGAAAAGAACGTTCCTATTAACGTGTGTTACCTTGCAGGCTGCTTTAATTGAGTTTGCCTGTTATCTATTTTTACTCCTGCAGATGGATATCGTCTGTTGGCTCAGCAGAATGTTTTCTCAAATACTTTGTTTACTTTTGCTCCGAAATATATCCGCACCCAGCGTTGACAATAACAGTAGTGAGAACATATGGGTCAAATCGAGGGCCTTTATGTGCGTCTCTAAATAGACGTTGCGCATTCTCGTCAAGGCTGGTATCTACAGGTCGACATTCTGGGGCAAGTGGGGGACGGATTTCAATGTGTTTGATAGCTTAATGTTTTTGCATTAAATCAACCCGGGATAATTGCTGAAATTGATTAGATGGCCTATTCTAGAACATCTTCCAGGGTCAAAATCATCGCGCTTAAAGGGACCTTCCTGTCAGTGGTGCACTGTGGTTTGTTTCACTCGATATAAAATACACTTTCACAGGGAATCGCTCCCTGTGAAACGCAATGAGAATAACACCTGTTTGGCACAACAATGCAATGTGCCAAACAAGTGCATATTTCCCCATGCATGTATTGTCATGTATTGTGTATCACCTGTCTATAGTAATGTGACGTGTATGCACTCGACCAAGTTCATTTTGGATTTCAGACTGACTTGTTTTTGTAAACCTGTGTACAGTTCATCCTAAACATTCCCTCCGAAGTGTGCATATGAGCCACGTGGGACTCCTCCACCCCTCGCCCCAACACTCCTTTTGACTTTGCACTACGATAAAGTTAAGCCGGGGAAGAGCCAACCGTAGAAGCACAAACACGACTCATCACGACATCTAGTTTAAATATCTCTGTGGATAAGTCCTGTAATGCTTTTCAGCATTTGTTGTTCTCCTGGCAGGCAGGCGGGGAGTTACTGGGTGGGACTGAAGTGGGATTACAGGCAGACAGAGTGCTGAGAGACACCTGCAGGTTCCCATAATCAGCTCTGAGAAGTGTGTCCTCCCCTCTCGCCCCAAATGTGATGACAAGTCAAATTCGACCACAAAGGACTCAAGTTAAAAGTTTTTACCTTTTTCTTTTTAGCTCTTACAAAGCACGGCGTAAAAAGCTCAACCCTGCAGCCGGGTCCCGGGTCCGGACTCCGCCTGGTTTAATCCCCCGCTGGTTTCGTGCCACGCGTTGGGACAACTGGGAGTGCTGGTTGAATAACAGGGCGTGCGGCGGTGGAGTCAGGTGTCGATGGAACGTCGGAGGCCCGCCCCGCCCAGACGTGCCTCTCGGAGTCCTATTGTTCGCCCGCTGAGCTGCAGAATTCCTGTCAAGTCGAGGAGATTCCTCGCTGCCTACGGAGTATTTTGTTGATTGAATGCGCTAACGAGTTGGGCCTCGATCTAATGTCTCAGGGGAGTTCCTTGCGTAGATGCTGCATAGCTCAGAGGGCAAGTGCCATTGTGTTTGGCCCCGGCTGCATTGTGCAGGTACGTGGAGGCGTCTGGCGTCTGGCAGGGCGCCGGCGGCCAGGACAAGGCCGCGGCTCGCTCGTGACGCAAAGGGTACGGGATGAGGCAGGTCACCTGATAAGCCACGCCGCCCGTGTGTCAAAGGGGCCGGAACCAATCACTCAAGCACATTAAGTACAATTTACTCACCTCCATCATTTCAGCCATGCAAACCCTTATTTTCTATCAAAAAATGCAGTGAAATAATTGTTTAAACCTATGTTGTACATTGTCATTTAGTGTTGCATTAAATTCCATATTTCTACTCTGCAAAATATCAGAAATGTATTGTTTTTAGTTATTTGACTGAATTACTTTTCAGATTGAGATGAAAACAACTTAGTATGATGAGCTTAAAGAACATGCGTTTACCATTTCAAAATACTAATTAAAACTTTTTTGCTGAAGATTCTGAATACTTTTGGTCTCAAACGTGTTGGATCATGCGTCTTGTTCATAAATGATTAAAGCAGAAATGTATCTGTGTGTGAAATATAATATAACACAAAAATAGTGTTATGTTTTTCATGTAGGAATAAATATTAAACTGCATTATTGAAATTGATTTACATTAAATCAACCCGGGATGTTTGCTGAAATTGATAAGATTGTCCAGTCTGGAACATTTTCCACCAGCCGCCACTGGTCAAAATCATCGAGGTGAAAGGGACCAAAGTAAAATGTTTTATTGAGTATGAAATGAAGCTTTGGGGGGAAGAGCCAAAGGTTTTTACAGCCTCGCTGTCGTAGAGTTTGAAAAGCAAAGCAGTGCTTTTGTAAAACCACTTGCATCATGGCATTAAGTTCAAAACACACACCAGAGGTGTCATCGCAACTTTCTCTCTATTGTGTCCATTGTTTTGCAAGTAGGTCTCGTCTGGAAAGTGTGACCTCATTAGTGTTGTGATTGGACACAACAGCTCTCTGAATGCACCGTGGCTTTGTTTGCTAAATGGGCTGCAGGGATAAGACCCGTCAACCTGTTTGCTTTTGGATTGTTGGCGGCTGCCGGATCCAGCGGCAGCGCGATGAGTGATGGCCGCGAGTTGAAGGCGCTCCTTGTGTTTGAACCCAATCCAAGAACAACTTGTATAACGTTCGTATTTACAACGGAGAGGGGACTCCGCTTTAAGCTCCTCTTTAACAGAGTCTTTCTAAAGGGGCTTGCGAAGGTAAAAATGTATAAGAATAACATCTTCAATCCTCAGAGTTAAGAAGTTAAGTGTTATTTTCTAATCCAACCGGGTGAGCCCCACGAGGCGTTTGCTGTCCAGTGAGGTGCAGGTTTGTTGGTAAAGTAACTTTTTCATTTCTTTTGGGTGAATAGATATTTTATTTTAAGCTTCATATCTTTTATTTCATTTCTAAATAAATACTTCACTTTGTTTCTCCGAAGTTCGGACTTTTACACAGTGAGAATTCCTCTCCCGGATGAGAGATTTACTGAAAGCTCCTTTATGAATTAAAGATCTCTGCGGATGCTCTAAGGTTCGGCTGAATGACACCGTATCTGCAATAAGCATTTCATGGCTCCTCTGTTGGATGATGACATCTTTTCTCAGGTCAGCATTCCAGTTTAGCTTCAGAGACTCGATTCATTGCACATGACTGACAATACAAAAGACAATAATGATGGAGTTCAACAGTGTTTTTTTTGTTTTTTTTTTTAAATAAAAAGGTTTACAAATTTTATTTCAGTATGGCCAAAACTTGGCAACTTATAACAACATTTCATAGAAATGACAAACCCCAAAATGTGATGGACCAATATGGCCATCACATTACAATGTGTGGAAAGAATAAATAAATGGAACACGTACATATTTAGTGAAAATCATTAAATTACGATATCTTTGATAACACCAGCATGACCACGGTCCTAGCAGCTAGTGTACGGCACAGCTACAAAGACTAGACATGGAGGAGAGGTTTCAGTCAGTGGTAAAGTGCCTTGCATAAAGGCACGTCATCCACCCTATCACACACTATCTTGTATAACAATTACATTTTGAAATATAATATTAAGGACCGCCTTCATCCATACACAGCGCAGTGGTTTCCGTTTCCTGCAACAGGGATTCACCTTAAATCCTTCCAGTAATCCGTTCTTTTTGAGTCCAAAGGGGGTGACAGTGACCCCTGCGAGATGAACGTCCTTGGTGTCTTCTGAGGGTTCCCTGCTCCAGCACCGCGAGGCTCTCCTTGTGTGTCTGTGGGGTGTTTCGGGTGAAGGGATAATGACCCCCCCCCATCCCCAGGTCACCCGTGGGGTTTAGGAGGCCGTGCCCTCGCCCTCCCACGCCCTCGACCGGTGGCGCTGCCTCTCCCTCCACTTCCTGAGCAGCAGACTCGGGGGGGCCCTGATGGCCACAGGCGAGACCCGCTCCTTGATGCCGCTCTTCATCCTGCGCGCACACACAGACACACGGGGAAACATTTAGGCACTCGGATCTGTAGCTCTGTAGCCCACATTGCTCTCACCAAGTGTTCTATTGTTCAACCTCAGGCTTTTACAGAAGTCACCATGTGGCGCTTTAGGGTCAGTCTTAATCTCTGCAGGCTCACCATGCCAAATAAATAACCCCAAAAAGTGACGTTCTAGTTACAAAGAGACATTCGTACCTTTTCATGGGGCCCGAGTCGCCCGCCAGCTTGTGTTTGCACTGCGGCCCCGCGCACGCGCCGGCCTCGGCGGCGCGGATCGCCGTGTCCGAGGACGTCTCGTACCTGCGATCACAAAACGCGGTGAGAAGTGGGGTCGGGTCTCGCGGACAGGTGCCGCACACTTTGCAGCGTGTCTGAGCGCGTGTCTTGTTGCTGTCGGCGCGCGGGGAGCTGGTTTACCTGGGGGGGCTCTCCGGCCGGCAGAAGTTTCTGCACGTCGTGTCGTTTTGGCGCAGACACTGGCAGCGTGGATCCGAGAGCGCGCGCCTCGTCCTGGGAGCGCTGCCCAGTCCGTACGCGACCACGCGCCTGGAAGCGGGACAGAAGTCGGGTTAAAACCAAGCAAATCAATGAGTGACTCAACTCCGATTGACTGTTTAAAAGGCAAAAGAAGCACCGGAGAGACGCGCGTGACCCATTGGCGTTAACTTACTCGGGAGTGTTGACCCATATGATGTCCAGGTGGCAGAAGTAGACGCACTCGTTGTCCAGGAAAGTGGCGCAGGAGCAGCGCTTGGTGCGCACATGGCGCCGCGGCTGCGTGTCGGGGGAGGCAGTGGGTGTCCGTGGAGCTGGGGCCGATAGCACTGAAATGCAATGAAATGATCGTTATTAAAACAATGCACCATATTTTGGCCCAACTGTATTTCACGCTGCTTTGCTGTCGTGATTCACATTGGGAACTGTACAATCATTTAAGTAATACAGATGGTATCAGACCAATATGGACAGAAGGGTTTAAATAGGTCAAAACCAACACGCAAAAGTTACCTGCGCACATAATCCAGGAGGACATCACTGACAACGCGGAAATCCAAATGTACATGTCCATGACTCCGGGCTCCACAAAACCAATAATCCTCCAGTAGTGGCCAAAATAACCATCCAGTGTTTCAATCCGATGCTGAGTGTGGAGTCTCTCTGTCAATGTGGCCCATATGTGCAGCCCTTTGACTTTATACATGAGCTCCCCCCCCCCCCCCCCCCCCCCCCCCCCTCCCTCCCCCCGCAGCGACGCGCAGATGTGTCCTTTGGGCTCGCACGCAGACAAGGGCACGTTTGTTAGTGGTGGCCGTGAGACCGAGCTGAGGAGGTCCAGTAGCCTTCGGATCCGACTCGGGGGATGGAGGGACACCCCCCCCCCCCCTCCTCCCCCGGTTGGGTGGATGCGACCTGTATGTTGTAGGACTCTTGGATGAAGTGCACTTCTGAGCCGGCAGGTGGCAGCAAAGCGACAGGGTGGGTGTCCCTGCTGTGGCACGCGGATGTTTAGGTGTTCATTTTAAAGCACACGTGTACAAAGAATAGATATGAAGTGCTTAATGTAATCAGTACTCTATAAGCAGTGCTGGGTACAGCTCAAGAGGAGTTTGTATTCAAAGAAGTTGAGTGAGAATCGGAAATTATTTAGCAAGGAAGACACCTAATGAAGAAAAATATCAATAAATGATGAAACAAAAATAGGCCAAATCGAAGAAGCAGCCATTTACTGTAAAATGTACAATATTGAATTCGTCCAGGAATACAGAGAGGAGGTGGGAAAGATAAAATACAATTAAAAGCTATAATAATTAGGGCGGGGACTTTAGCGCGTTAATTACGATTAATTAATTACAATGTGAACGTTTCTCACTGGATGAGTTTCGGAGGACCGATTATACTGGAGCACCAACTACCGTTCATGACTTCAGACAACAACAAACCACAGTGAACATGAACAAAGAAGCTGACAAGACCGTGTCGGGTGGCCCCGTGAATGGGACATTTTATTATAATAAACACACAGATGGAAGCGTCGATAAGAGCGTGGTTGTGTGCAAGCTGTGCAACAAGGAATTCACATCGAGCCTCAAGTATCACCTCAATGCAAAACGATTAGCAGCTAGCGTGGACGTTAGCCCGACCCGAGTACAAGGACCCACACCCAACCCACACTGCACCAGATGACTGGTTTAAGGACCAGGGTAACTAAGTCCACGTCTGAAAAAATAACCAATGTTCTGAATGTACTTGAAAGTATTGGGTCTACTTAAAAAACATAGTTTACAGAAGGTCTACTTACCTATAGGCTACCTGAATTTCTGAGAGTACTATATTTCTAAATATGCTATTTCTACACTTGTCTGCTGGAATTGGTTGAACAAAAATAAAAATCCATGTGAAAAAAATTACTTCTCACTGTTCTCAGGTCAAATATTTATGCAATTAAAATGCGGTTAATTTTGATTAATTAATTACAAAGCCTCTAATTAACTAGATTAATATTTTTAATCGAGTCCCGGCCCTAATAATATATATATTATATATATATATATATTGACCTTACATATATTTTTTTATAATAATGTTTTACCTATTATTTAAAAACATCTTTTCTTTTTTGACCCTACATATTTTGACTTTTTTCACAATATTTTTTTTCCATGACATGACTGGAATGATCTTAGATGGAGCAACCTACACGTCCTTGTCACTAATGCCAAATGCCCCAAATTTCTGTACTTTAAACCTTATCTGGGTTCAACCCTCAAGGGACATGGTGGCTCTAAATCCTTTTTTAGTTTTGGGTAACTGACATTTATAAAAAATGCATCTTGGAGGGTCAACCATGCTATTCATCCTTCCTGCATTGGTAAAGGCACAAGTGAGTTGAATTTGAATGTAACAGAGAATTGGAGGGTGGATGCACTAAAAAGGGTAAACAAATCTACACCCTGTGCCAGACTGTCAGTTTAAGGTTGTCCACAGGATGCCCTGAAGTAGACAAACATGTGATTGTCTTGAAAAATGCCCTCAGAGGCTGTAATAAGTTTCATGTCAGTGCGACCACTGAATGAGACACATCTGCTCATCTTTACTGACTCATCCGGCCTTCTCTCCCGTCAAAAAGGTGGAACCCTATAGGCTACGTAGCATGGCTAATAAGTGCTAAAGGCAAAAGCAAAGCAATTAACATCAAATTCAATTCATCAGCAAAAGATTCTTCATCATTCTTGACAATGCCATCATAACTCAAGTGAACGCGCCTTATCTTTCTGCATAACCCCTAGGGTTCACTTCTCTGAAACAACCGTGGGGACAATGCCCCCACTACTACCTCCGCGGCAGTGTGCTCAAGACTTGGCACGAGCGGGATTTGAACCCACTGGCGGTGCGCACAGAGGCTTCTGGGCTCTAGCTTGCACCCCTACACTACCAGTCCTGGTCACATTTTGACAACTTTAATTCTCCTATTTAACCTTGAGCATGTGAGTTAAACTTTAAAACTCTTTTAAATGCTATTTACACATCTGGGCTTGAACCCACAACCTTCAAATGCAGTGCAGGGGCTTATGTCAGCAGCTCTTCCGATGTGCTACTTCACCACACACTAACCAAACCTTTGTTTGTTGTATTTAACCTTGAGATTGCTACTCAAACCTGAAGTAAAGCCAAAGGCTCAAAACCAAGACTGGCCTTGAACCCACAACCTTCAAGGGCAGTGCAGGGGCTTATGTCAGCAGCTCTTCCACTGTGCAACTTCATCACACACTAACCAACTCTTTGTTTGTTGTATTTAACCTTGAGATTGCTACTCAAACCTGAAGTAAAGCCAAATGCTCAAACCGAAGACTGGGCTTGAACCCACAAGCTTCAAATGCAGTGCAGGGGCTTGTGTCAGCAGCTCTTCCGCTGTGCTACTTCACCACACACTAACCAACCCTTTGTTTGTTGTATTTAACCTTGAGATTGCTACTCAAACCTGAAGTAAAGCCAAAGGCTCAAACCCAAGACTGGGCTTGAACCCACAAGCTTCAAATGCAGTGCAGGGGCTTATGTCAGCAGCTCTTCCGCTGTGCTACTTCACCACACACTAACCAACCCTTTGTTTGTTGTATTTAACCTTGAGATTGCTACTCAAACCTGAAGTAAAGCCAAAGGCTCAAACCCAAGACTGGGCTTGAACCCACAAGGTAAGGACAGTTGCTCCTCAGCTCTTGTGCTGCACTACCTCACCATGCACAAATTACATTTTTGTTTCTCGTATTTAACCTTGAGACTGCTACTCAAACCTCAAAACTCTTCCAAAGCAGAAGTGATGTCTGCATGAAGGGGCTTGAACCCACAACGTCAGACAGCAGGTTGGAGCCTGCAGCCCTTCAGTTGTTCCCTTGTGCTATTCAAGCACATGCCTCATTGTGTCCGTTTCTCATATTAGACCTTGGGATTGTTTACTAAACCTCAAAACTGTTTCAAAGTTTACAGTTTGAAGCCCTGACTGCAACCAAACCCTCCTTCTGAGAGAGCAGGTTTGAACTGAGGATCCTCCACACTTCAGCCTTCCTGCTATCTCCCTGCACTGTTCCACCACACACCTGTTGATGCTTTTGAATCCAACCTCAATTCTCATAGATTCTCAGGCTGGAATCCACAACCGTTCCATACCGTTATAATAGAATTGCAGGTCAAGTAAAGTCATATAATGGCATTTCTAATAAAGCCCTAGTTGATTTCACTACTTTTATGCTGTGATCCTTATTTCACTTTTTTCGACATGTGTGCTGATGCCCGCGTGTGAATTGAGAGGATCCATACCGACTCCCCTATGGAGCTAAACCAGTCTGAGGGTCCTCCTCAGCTGAGTGGAGAATAAATCCCGGAAGAAATAAACACGTTTGACACACGGCACCTTGAGGAGAGAGAATCAAATCCCAAATGTTGATCAGGAAAGTACTATATTTCTAAATATGCTATTTCTACACTTGTCTGCTGGAATTGGTTGAACAAAAATAAAAATCCATGTGAAAAAAATTACTTCTCACTGTTCTCAGGTCAAATATTTATGCAATTAAAATGTGATTCATTTCTATTAATTAATTACAAAGCCTCTAATTAATTAGATTAATATTTTAATCGAGTCCCGGCCCTAATAATAATACGATTGACGATTAGAATTGACGATTGAATTTAGAGACTTCTTATGCTACTTCTTTTAAACAATGGTTCCAAACAAACTGTAATAACGAGCTGGGGTCTCCTGTTATTGTCCAATATGCCCCTGAAGTGAAAATAGAATATCAACATACTACCCTTTCTGAATTGCAGTAACAGTAAAGGCATTTCAGCCCATTTAAAGGCAGGGATGGTGTCGCATATCAAAGTTTAAACTTTTGAGACCCATCATCTCAGCTTCCAGGAAGAGGGAGCCCTTTGTCTAGATAATGCAAAGTCTTTTTTATTGGAGATTTAATATTTAACAAGTAATCAAGAGGCATCAGCCACAGCTTAAAATGCAATGTGTATATATCAAAATACTTTAGTTGAACTGATGCTGTGTTGTCATACGTTAACCATTTTGAGTAAATATAAGGACAGACAGGAGACAGCAGCTGGAATGAGAGCGCTGAGGGGATTTGTTGTTTCCTCAGCACTAGCAGACTACGGCCACTAGGGGGCTCCCTTCGCTTTGCTTTAGCTTCTTCCTGCAGGCGGGCGGCGCTCCTGAACGGAGGGAAACACGAAGGATCTCTTTGTTAAAGACACGTTTCTCTCATTGATGGTCCAACAATGTTTGGTCCTGTATTGAGGATTTATTTATGTGTTAAGTGGTAAAGTCAAACAAATTTAATTATTTATTCATATCTAAGAATCTCATGAAAAGTGAAAAATGATATAGTTCTAGTAAATATGCTAGTCATGGAATATAATATAAAGTTATTTTGTAGTTCCATGAAAGGTTATTATAGTTTTTCAGGAATAAAAGTCATAGCATAATGATTTAGTAAAAGTTAATGATCAATATGATAGTATTGTAAATTATAAAAAAGCAGTCAAAAAGGCATACAATAGAATGTCACAATAGTCATACATTTTAATCATTCATTTATACTAAAAACATGTATATTGGACAATAAAATATAATTAAATAAAAAAAAACATATAAATGACATGATAGTGTATGAAATAAAGACAACTCATAGTACAGTTTGTCCAAAACCAGTCACATGAAACAAAGCATATGATACAAATAGAAACAGTTAAGACACAAAGAAAGCATGCCGGGGGGGGGGGGGGGGGGGGGGTAGATGGGGGGGGTTCAGCACAAAGGAAGGCCTCCAAACCGGGCTCAGGTCTCTGCAGAGAAATACAAGAAATACAGCCAGAACTAAAGCGAGAGTGCATGAGTCTGTGCTCGGAGCGGCTCAGTCTACGATCTGGAGACCAGCTTTTCATTTAACGTACAATGACACACGCACACATCAAAGTGACAGATGAGGAGGCTAAACCGATGGATGTTGGGAGACGAGATGCCGACCGCTTTGGCGTACTATGTAAAAAAAAAATGAATATATATAGTGTGTCATAAAGAAGAGAGTACTATATCTACAGTTTCATTATTGTATTGTCTAAATAAGTCATATACATGCAATAATGTCCGGGGATAAAGTTGTTAAATCTGGTTAGAGAATGATGAGTAAAGGAGGACTTGTGTCGCTGCAGCTCACTGAGTATTTGAATGTGTCGGTTGACTTCTATAACTCACAGTGGTATGAAAAAGTTTGGGCACCCCTGATCATTTAAGATTTTCCTTCAGGCTACCTGTAAACTAATGTATATTTTAATAATAAGTCAAAATAATAGATTGAAATATAGTAATTAGAGTTGTAATATAACGTGGTGCTAATTCAGAGATTTGGGGAACACACTAACCCGTTACATGTTTTGTAAATCGCGTTAGGTGATGCTGCTCAGCCACATATGTGTATTGTGAGACACCTCTCAGATTGAGAGATCAGGCCAGATGGACGCATGTTATCTCACATGGACCTTCTCCAGATATAGAAATGAGGGAGAGATGGGTGTGTACTGATGCAAGTTCAAAAGCAGTGCTGTCTGTCTCATAAGTTCACAGAGCAGTCCTTAGACTAGACTGCTGGGGGACTTCCTAAGACACTGAGCTCCTGTCTCCTTGTTTCTCTCCTTCTGTATGAATTCATGCACATTACTAATTTAGCTTCTTTCTCACCACAAGGTTTTCCATGCATCGTGGCCGCACCCTCTGCCATGGATCTTTATCCTTATTAGTCACATTCCGATTACCGATACCAATGGTGTCTTTATTATTCTGCTCTATCCACTGCTCTGGTTATAGTCATCATCATCATCATCATTATCGTTATTATTATTATTCTGTTCACACAGGGCAGCGCAGGTTTGGCTGGTAGGAAGCTGATGGAATCCTCCTGAGAGAGAGAGGAGTTCAGCCTCCAGGTCTGCAACACATCCAAGAACCAAACAACAGCGACAACTAGTGCTCGGGAGGAGGAGGGGCTTCCCAACAGGTGTGTACAAACCAAAAAAGGTATATGTAGTTTTATTACAGCATGTCAAAATTTAATTTAAAAGCTAAAATACATCAAGTGTATTAAAAAGTCATAATTGGGATTTAGTTTGTCAAAAAAGAAATTCCAGAATTTTGTGTAAAAAGTAACAAGAATCAATAGGTTAAAATAAAATAGCCGTGTATATAGTGGGTCAAACTGTCATTGACATGTAGGATTATAAAGCATTTCAAAAGTCATTTAAAAAGTTGAAGTTAAGTGTTGTCTGTATAACAAGTTTATACTAGAATTTATATAGTAATGTCATAGTATATAGTAGAGTAAGACCAGTAACTTATTAATGACTTCTTTTGAAGTCATTAATAAGTTATAGTATATTATGTCAAAGTCTCAGTATATAGCATGTCAAATGTTAATAGCACTGTAGGTTGTAAACTGCCATCAAATAAGTGATTATTATTATAATAATTCCAAGCAGTGGATCAAAAAGCCACAGTATGTCTAATGTTGCTGTAGAGCAACTATTTTTTATTAAAAATTCATCTCCCCAGTCTTATCTTGGTTGATTGTTTGGTCTGTAAAAGGTCAGCAAGTTGTACAACAAAAACATTTGTTCAAAAGTCAAAAATGTTGCCAATTAATTTTCTCTTGATTTCTAATATGTCTCCAATGAAACTGTTGGCCCCACAATAATAAATGTGATGTATAATAAACGGCACGTTACATAGACATACAGAAGGTACCGAGTTACCGTGGTTTAACTGACAGAAAGACAGTGACAACACTTTGTTTGTAAACAAATTTTTTACTGATACAGTTAAGAATATTAATACAGCAATGTAAAGCTACTATAATGCACATACCTATGGACTCAATCATAATGGGCACTAGATGGATTATAATAAATAGTTGAACACAACATCTGAACACAGAAACATTGCCCAATAATCCATAGAAATGTACATATACCAGTACAACATTTATAATTCCATAAATTTAATTTACGAAGAATGACAAATCCTGAAATCAATATCCTCCATTTTTTCTATTTTTTGAAATAAACACAAGCCACTACTGAATCCATCAGGAATTATGTACAGGTTCCTAAACAAGAGACTCCATTAAAGGCACAATTGTCTATACAACATGTACAAAAAAGAAATTGTCTGGAGCTGACAAAAAAAAAGTACAAATAAAAATGATTGGTCATTATTATAAGTTTATGATTGCACATACAATATGAATGTCAGCATCTGTGCTTTGAAAGGTGATTTGCAACGAAACAAACCCCCGGAAAAGTGTTTTCAGTCTTACAAAGTGACAAGAATTACAAAAAGGGACCAAGAGCTTTGCCCGTGGGGGTTTCAGGTGGCAATGACCAGTCTGTCTTCATCATCACTGGATACCTCATTATAGTCAACATTTTCCCTCTGCCAGCTGGTCACCGCCGGCGGTCTGTGAGGCGCCGGATCACGAGCCGCCTCGGCTGGCGCTGCCTGGGCCCGGTCTGCCCTTCTCTCGGGGGCTGGCGATCGGTTCTGCCCAGGAGACGTACCCCTTTCTTGCCTCTCAACCGAGCGCGTGAGCTCCCCTCGGCCGCCGCCGCCGCCACCTCCTCCGGGGGGGGCTCTGCTGCCCGAGGCCACTTCTGGACAGCCGCTGACCTTAAACGGGGCAGGCGATGACGCGGGCACGCAGCTCCGCCACTGTTCACTCTGAGCTTCAGGGCTGCCTCGCCTCTCTGCCGGCACGGGGCTGAGAGAGGGAATGATGGCAGGCAGCGCGATGTTAACGATCTGCAGACCCGGCACGTGTGTCTGGGGGCCGGTGCTGCTTTGCGAGGTGGGGTTGGCAGCTAGCACCTGCAGCCCCAGGGTGAGCCCTTGCTGGGGCAGCAGCTGGGTGGACGCCAGGCCCGTGTTTGTGAGCCCCATGAGGTTTAGTGTCTCCAGACCGACTGGATGTATTGTCTGAGCCTGCAGGCCAGTGACCTGCCCCAAAGGGAAGCAAGGCAGAGCACTGCCGATTGGTTCCTGGACCACAAGAGGCCGGGTTTGCGGGCCCTCTGGTTGGGGAGGAGTGTTGGGGGCCGGCAACGGGCTTGTGTTCCGGTGAATGACGCTCACTGCTGGGATGGTGAGCTGGACGGGGCCGGCCTGGATCGGCAAAAAGGTCGAGTAAGCTGCCAGGCCAGCGGGCACCAGCTGGATTCCCCCAAGCGGGACCATGCTGTAAGAGGAGCGAGACGGCTGCTGGGAGTGCAGGGGCAGGTGACTGAACAGGTGCGCCTGGGTCTCTGTTCCTGGGGTTTGGGATAGACCCTGGGGGGGAAAGTGCACGAGGCCTTGGGAAGCATAAGAGGAAGTCTGAGTGCTACGGTCCACAGGTACGCCCAACTCGCTGGTCGCCACAGCAGGAGGTGCATAGGAGGTGTCCTGTGGAAAGAGAAGCAATTCAGTCGCATTCAAGCACAAATCCTACGTGAATTGGTCTTCAAGCCAAATCAGAATAAACTAGCCTTTTCTTTCTCGACATTCATAGGAGGTTCGTGGAAGTGTGGGTAAAGAAAAGAGGCGGACAGGGGTGAGGGGACAGAGACACATTGAGAACACATGGGTCTCACCTGGCTCAGCTTGGAGCCCTTGCCTGGCACTGGAGGACTAGGGGGCACGTCAAAGTCAGGGTAGTCGATGGACATCTGCCTGCACGGGGACACCGGGCTCATCATGTGCACCGACTCGGTGTCCGAGGTGTAGGGGTCTGATGTTGTGGCAATGGGCAGAACAGGGTCTGGGAGGGGCACTGAGCTGCAGCAGGACCCAGCGATGAGTATCTGCTTGCTCAGGGACACGGGGCTCATTATGGGGACAGACGCGTAGTCTGCTCCGTGGAAGTCAGAGGCTGGAGGTAGGGAGGCCGAGCAGATTGACATCTTGGCTAGCAGCGCGCTAGGAGGGACTTCGGCCTCTCTGGAAGGGAGGTGCTGAGGGCTGGCGGAGACCGAGGGGTTGGTAGACAGACCAGACTCTGCCTGGCTGTCTTCCTCCTCTTCCTCGTTGTCGTCGTTCTCCTCATCATCAGGGCCATCGGAGTCGTCACCATCTGAATCTTGGCGGTCGGCACTGCCCCCCTGACTCCGGTCCCCTGTAGATGATAGAATATGTAAGTCTGTTCCTGTTATTCTGTAGAACAAATGAGTCATCAGAGCTGACGTGAGAGCATATGTGTTGAACCACTTTTAGTCATCAAAGATCTTCTATTATCTTGTCGGTTTCTTCCACACGTTGAGAAAGCCCACCACTAAGAAAACAGTACGCTGAGGCTTTGTGCTGCTGCAGTGTTTCCCACCCCAGACCACCACTCGCCCCTGAGCTCCATCACAGGCGGAGGAGGAAAAACAAATATGCTCTTAAGAGACTGGGCCCATAGAATGCTTTCAGGGAGCTTCTCGCCCTTTTTTTTTTTTTTTCTAAAATTAGACGCAGCAATTTCCTCTCTAAATGCTGTGCATGCCGCCCACATGCGCTTTGAGTTAACAGAGGAAGGAGCTGCATTTAGAATTTCTAATTAGAACATGGCAAAGCTATTGATCGACACAGCAACAGAGCACAAGTGGGTACAATCTGTGTTTAATATCTCATGACATGACCGAGGGGGGAATAGGTGATTCCGTTTAAACAAAAGCATAAACCACTTCTTGTACGTCTCCTTCAGGGCTATCGGTGAAGCACTGTACCTGAGTCCTCTGCATCCTGGTCCTCAATAAGACCCTCAGGAACCCCCATCTCCAAGCATTTCTTACTGTGCGCCTTGGATTTCATGTGCTTGGTCAGATTCCCTGCAAGAAGAGAGGCAGCGAGGTCTTTCAGGTGGGTAGAGCTCGAACAATAGCACAGAAGGAGTTTATGTAAGAGAATGCGGTCTTTGGGCAAGCTGTATGTAGAGGGTGAGTAACTGAAAAAGACATTTTTAAATGCACGTGGGTTGCTCTGACACAAAGTACTGTTCCAGAGTGTGGCGTGGGTAGGCTAGTTCGATAAGGAATAGTGAATCATACTGTCTTGGTTTAAGAAATAGTGAAACAAATTCTTGAATTTAATGGAAAAAAAATGAAGTTTATATTTAGGTAGCACATTTATCATGAAAGAAACAAACTACATTTTGAGAAATCAAATAGATGATTAATATCTGGATCATACTGTAGTCATAGTTCAGCACTGATTAACTGGTGAGCACTAACCTTTGGTCTTAAAGGAGAAGTTGCAGTGGACGCAGTGGTATGGCCGGACATCGGAGTGGGTGCGGATGTGTTTCCGCAGCATGCTTGGCTTCTTGCAGCGGATCCCACATTCCTCACAGATGTATTTACCTCGTCCACGCCCACGCACGTAAATATACTCCTCGTTAGATTTGTATCTGTCGCAAAGGAAAGTCAAAGAAAATATAAGACGATAAGATAATATTTACATAAATCTAATGAATAGTTCTTAATCGTACCCTCCATCAAATATTTTGACCCTTCTTGGCTCGGTTTTAGATGCCACATCCTTTTCCGACTCGCTGCTGGCCTGAGGTTCTGGTGGCACTTTACTTCTGCTTTCAGGTGACACAGACCTCTGGGTAATTGGCACCTGCAGAGAGAAGAGGGGATCGATGTGTTATTGTTTGAATATAAGAAAAAGATCAGCATTAAATGAGAAATAAACTGAGTAACTGCATTATATCTTACTCTGGGCATGATGTCTTTCAGCTTGCCTGAGTAAGACAAGATGTCCGATTTCCCACTTGTTCGTATGGCCGAGGTGTAGTGTATTTTCTTGGAGCTCTGCTTGGAGTCAAACAGAGACATGACCACCTTGGTGGGCAACCCAAGCAGGTTGTGGTTGTTAGGGCTGACCGTCCAGACAGCATAGGCCGACGTCTTCAGGTCAGTCTGTGGAACATGAAGAGGTTTCCTCTTCATCAAGAAACACCATGTGAAAGTGGTGGCAGTCTTCAAGCTGGGGAAAGAGAGGCGATGGCTGTCTTTGGTGTTAACCACAGACACGGATGTAGTCAATTTCACCTGACCACCGTGGAAGCAGGAGGGCCTAATAGGACATTTGGCAGGCGTCCATCTGTGTTCCTCGGCTTTCTCCTGAGGTTTCAGAATGTTACTAGCTGGCAGGGAGTTACCCTGGCCACCAGGTGTTTTGCTAAGGGCAGGGCCTGCTTCCTCATGGATAACTGTGCTTGTTTCTTTATTCAGCCCAGTACTGTCAGGTGACATGGGCTTAACATCATCAGTAGCCTGTGAGTCCTTCTCCCCATCTGTTTTAACCTGCGGCAGAGGCGGGGCCTCAGTTTCAATGGGACTGTCCACCGGTTCAGTTGTGCAAACCTGCCGTACAAGTGTAAGCTTCCGCTGCCTGGTAACCTCTGACATCTTCGCATTGAGATAATTGACCGACCTGCCATCAGTTAGACAAGCCACGCCATGCTCATCCTTAGCCCGTTTTTGGTGCTTTTCCATATATATGTCCAAGCTGTTGGCAGGGGACAGCATCCGTTTACTTGAAGCAGTGGGTTCCTGCTGTGGGCAGAGAGTCACTGATGACAGTTTGTGTGTGCATTGTGAGGACCCGAGAGAGGCTGCTTGTTCACCAGTATGGCTGTTACTGCTAACTGTTTGAGGCCTGCCCTTCTTTGCAGTTGGTACAACATGAGTATCACTCTCTACACCATGATTGGATGGAAGGCCATTTTGACTGGACACAGAGGGAGCAGGGTGCATGTGCTCATGAGTGATGAGGATCTGTGGCAATGGTATAACACATGCTTGGGTCTGATCAAAGGGGCCCCTGTGCTGTTCACCTGACAAAACAACAGTCTGTGTCGTAATCTCCGAAGCCGTTTGATTGTGTTGACCAACGTATACATTTTCGAGTACATCTGACCTGGTCAAAATTGGATTAGCAATAGGTATTGTTAAAACTGGCAAGGCTATCTGCGTGCCCTGTGTGCTGGAGAAGGAAAATGTTTGGCTTGCTCTGAGAGCGGGACACTGCAGTTGGTATTTGGGCACTAAACTTCTTTCTTTCTTTTCTTCAGAGTTGGCTGGTTTGATCTGAATATTCTCACGACAAACTAAGATCTGGCTCAGAGGTGGTTGCATCTTTTGGCATATATGAACCCTTGATGTTTGATGCCATGGATGTGGCAGGCCATAGACTTGGGGCTGCTGAGTTGGGCAACCCAAATGAATGCTTTGCACCATCTGCTCATTCTTTTGCAAGGGTGCTTCTCCAGTGTGCAGGATGAAAGGCTGAGCCATGTTGCGCCTATTGGCAATGTGAATCTGCTGGGGTCTACTCTGAGTTAAAGAGTTCACATTCGTAACGGGAGGTTTATCTTGAGGAATAACACCTTTCCGAACAGGTCGCTGACTCTCTGGGCTTATCTTTAAAGACATTTGGGGAACTAATGGCCCCCGCCTTCTTTCAATAAGTGGCACCTGGGAAACTTGGGGGATTTGTCCACTTTTTGTCTGGCCAGTAGGTGACAGAGATCTGCTGGGGGATACGTTGCCACAGTCAAAGGACTTGCTACGGTAGTCGCATGAGATTTCCACTGATGGTTGAGTACAAGTGATCTGTTCAGATGCGGCACGTCTCATCATACCAGGCACACCAAGGGTGTTGAACACGATTGGCAAACCTTTAGGCTCTGGAACATTGTTGACACACTCCCCCCTGGAAGGACTCTCTGATCGAGACGGCTCATCTCTGTCAAAAGAGGCTGAGAAACTGGAACATCGAGAAAGACTGCTTTCCCTGCTGAGGCTTCGCGAGAGGCTTGACTCCAAACTGGATTCACCTGAGGAGTGATCCATTTGAGCAAGACGAATTCTTTTCTTTTTTGGTGGAAGTTTCTCTGCTGGTACCTTTGACAAACTCTCACTTCTCTGAGGCCAGCTGAACTGATCTGCAGGCTTATCCGATGGCTCAGCAGTATGTGTTTCATGTTCTCTATCAGGCTCCTCTGTGACCAGAATCTCAGGAACTTGGATGTTGTTTTGACGAACTAAGCGAGACTGATGGACAGGAGTAGTGTTGTCGCCAACTGCTGCTACAGCGCCATCTGTGTATTGTTCCTTCCTTTCTTGTTCATAGTCAGCTTTCTTGGATTGGGACCTTTTTTCATTGTAGCTGTCAGCTGAGACATTTGCTATTGCATCAGTTTTAAGTTGGTTGAGGGGATCTTTCTCCAAAATATCAACAGGAGAGGCCCTTTCAATGGTTTCAGTTTCAAATGAATTTGGTCTGCTGAGAGAATTGGTGTGTCTGATGACTGAAGTACCACTGCCCTGCCTATGTAAGTCTCCTTTAGTAGAAGTACCGATCTGGGTTTCTCGGATTGGTGACAGTCTGGAGTCTGAAGTATTACTACTTCTGTTTAAGAGCTGAATCTGGGGTAGATTTGACTGATTATTTTTGGGCTGTATGTCTACAATTACAGCAGGCGGACAAATATTCTGACTTGCCAAAGCTGTTGGTAGTTCAAAACTAACTGAACAAGGTGGAATGGTGTCAGTAGGAGATTGATCGTCCTCATCTCCAACACTTTTCATCTTCCTTCTCTTCCTAATAGACGTCTGTTGATCAAGTATTCCCGACCCAGTAGTTATTCTAAGGACTGTCGGCTGCACGTGAAAAACGTCTTGATCCGTTTCTTTAACCGTGATTGGCTTGTTTTTTGGACCATGAAGCTCAGAGCAATAGAATTTCTTGTGAGTTTCAAAGTTTTCTAACTTTCTGTACCGATTACGACACGTTTCACACTCATACATTGTCCCTTTGTTCTGCTGAGGCTTTCTGTTTCTGTCCTGACCGTGCTCAAAAGATCTGCTTCTTTGTGTCAGCTCTGTGGAACTGCATGGACCATGATAGGCCTCATCCATTGAGCGAACAGTGGGGAGGCCATGCCCCTCACTTGTGGTGAAGTCTTCCACTGCTGCTTGTCTGACTAAGGTACGAGAATGTAATGCTGGATTTGGGGTTGATGGGGCTGATGAAAATACTTCATCATTAAACGAACTCATTTTCTCATCAAATGACTGACAAATTCGCAGAGGGTAGGGAAGGGGCGCAACATTAAGAGGAAGAGCAGAGTGTCCTGGTGAAGTAGGCATAGAGTTACTTCTTGTTATTGGCAAACAATCCATTGGCGAATATTGAGAAGGAACAGAGAGAAGAAATACTGGCTTTGATTTATCAGTAGGTGTAAATGGGGACTTGGGGATATCTGAGCTGGAACTTGACCGTCTCCCCATTGGTTTAAGATCAAACTGAAAGGAGTCTTTAAATATGTATGATTTAGGAGAATCTATGCTACCTCTCCTTGAGAGAGATGTCCTCCTTGGCTTTACACTGTCCAGCTGCTTATTGTCAACTACCGCCTCATTATCAGATATCAACTTTGAAATCCGTTCTTCCAGAGAAAGGGCTTTGGCTTCCAATGGTGGACGCATCTGTCCTTCTGTGGCTCGCGGCTTTTGCTCAGCTGCTACATGCATTACCGTGGCAACCATTGGAGGGACATTGGGATGGGTATTTTTGGCAATGTCGACATCCACTGGTGGCGTTATCTTTACAAATGGGCTGGGTGGACTCATTGCCTGGTCGGCACTTTCAGAACGGGAGAAATAGCCAGAATCTGTACTTCCCAAACTGCGAGGGCTTAGTAGACACTTGGCCTGCTGCTGTTGAGAAAAGTCTGTCGCTTGTTGCCTCTGCAGCTGAGCATGTCCACCTAAGAGCAGAGACTTGCACTGTTGGTCTTCATCCTCACTCACAGTATCTAGTGAGGGATTTGTACCGTCCACCTCTTTAAGAGATGACAGGACTGTGATGCTTGATCTCATATTAGCATTCTGGAACTCTCGTTGCCGTTGTGCAGCCGCTGGTTCAGGTGCTGCACATGTAACTCTCGGGCTATCTGCCCTTAGGGGGGAGACATTAACTGGGTATACAACAACTCTTGGAAGTGCAGCCGTCACTTTGGGCTCATACGCTCTCTGACCTGAGGCCGGTTTAATCGACTCAAACACAGCTGAGGAGTCGGCCTCCCCGTGGCCGGCTTGGGTTGTACCTACGCTCTGTGAACTATTTTCAGACATAGCTGCCACACTACTCTGTGATGAGTCGGGGTCCAGATCTGCAGTGCTACCATCCTCGTCACTGTCTCCACTTTCCTCTGCCTCTGAATGTGTTCCCAGGGCTTTGTCCGATTCTTGAGAGAGGGAGCCGCCTCCAGATTCAGATCGAGCAATGAGACCCAGTTTTATAGCATGAGCGTGTGATTTCTTATGCTTGTACAAGTTGCTCTTAGTTTTGAATGAGAAGCCACAGGTTGTACAGGGGTATGGTCTTTCTCCTGTGTGTGACCTGATGTGTTTAAGCAGCACGCTGGGTTTTGCACATGCCCGACTGCAGTATTCACAAACATACTTTCCAGGCTTCTTTGGCTTTTGGTCCTTAGAAACCTGATCAATGCCAAAAGTCATCACTGGGGTCATCTGAACTGGGTTGCTGCAAGGTGTAACTGGGACCTGAACAGTGCTTGGAACACTTGCTGAGAGGGACTGGCATGTCTGCACAACTGGTGGTTGGCTTTGTGGCAAAGCATTAGAGCCTGAGGGAACAGGTGCATGGGTTATAGTTGATTGTCTGGTATTAAAGCTCATGTGCAAGCTAGGCTTTTCTGGCATATAATGTGGTGTAGCAAGTGGAGAGGACTGCAGGGGGGTACCCTGCGTAGATGTCTGCACATTTCCCTGTAGTGGTGCTGCAATACCAATAACGTTGCCTTGCTTGTCGATATAATAAGTCTGCATTGGGGAAGGTTGGTTCTGGAGACCAATATTGACAGCTGACATTGTTGTTAGTTCACAACTAGACGGAGCATTACGGGTGAAAGCTGGTTTCGCGATGGCTGCGTCCTGCAAGGAGTGTTTCCTCTCGGCCAGAGTGCTAAAGTCAGGCTCCATCGCCTTGAGTAGGACATCAAGTGGAGCACTGCTGTGGTAAGGATCTCCCTCAAAGCTGGGATCTCTGCTGTCTTTAGACGGAGGCGCTTCAATCAACGGGCCCTCCTCACCCACAACGGGCTCAAGCGATGGTCGCCTGGAAGTCGTTTCGTCCTGCTTCAGCCTTTCAGCGTCGGTGGAAGGTGGCCCCTTGTGAGGGGATGTCGCAACTGGTTGGCCATATTGGGAGTCTCTTTCCTCACTGGGTGATGTTGAAGGATTGTGTGAAGGACTGTTGGAAGAGGAGCAGCAGGAAGAAGGTGTAGTTTCTTTGGACGCTGCTTCGTGGAGCACAGTCGCAGATGTTTTTGACTTCAGGGGCTTCTTCACCGGTGATTTCGGAATTTTCTCAAACCGATTCTCTGTGACAACCTTTTTCCGCTTCAGGCCTTTAATGCTATCTGCATTTCTTCTACTGCTTTCCGATATCCCTGTAGGAGAAGGAAACAAAAAAGCCCATTAAAACTTTCCCAGCACTGTGAGCTCAAAAGTCCTCAAAGAAAATACATTATTTCATATGTTAATTGGTAGCTTCATGAAACTAATGGAAGTTAATAAAAACAAAGAATGCATACAATTCAACCATATTATATTACATTCAGAGATTATATATTTTAGTTACATAACATCAATAATATTGGTTGAACCCAGAGTAGCATTTTAAGTGTATTTCCCAAATAATAAATATACAAGATTTTTATCTGCCATTCAATTTATTTAAGCTTTATCACGTAGAATACTGTCAGTTGCTTTATAACCTTTTTCAGCCAACATATTTCTTTCTAAGACCAACCATCATTGAGTCATTACAGTAGTTTTGTTTTCACTGACGTAACAGTTAGATGTCTACGCTGCCAAACTTAAAAACAATTACGTTGGATTTCTTTGTCATAAAGGCATACACAAAATTGGGAAAGAACATGCAATTATAATCCAAAAACCTCACACTGTAAACATTGAACCTTTCATATTTAATATCTGAAAAGCTTTCACTAAAGCTGAACCCCTTTATTCTAATCAATTGGATGAAAATATATATTTTCATAAATTAGACAAATCAGCCTTAGTATTATTTGATTTGTTATGTGACAAATACCACAGAGGCCCACGCGCTTCATAGCATAAGACTGTCGCCGTGTAGAGGCTTGGCTGATCAGAGAATGAAAGTGCTTTCAAAACTGCATTCAATATAAAGCAGCACTGTTTCATAAAGGGCACACCCATAGCATGCAGTCCCATCATTTGTCAGCTGTGTGTTATTAAGGACTGTTGCATAAGATTAGCAGTGCCCTGTCACACTTTCCTGGCTTGTGTAGGTATTTCCCAAGATGAGGTCACGGATCCCTCAAGGTCTCCAGTATAAGTAGATTAAGGAACGCTCGTCTTTACATAAGTTAATCCACCCTCCACACAAACTTGCAACCGTTTTAAAGCTGCACACAACCAATGTGACACGCACACAACGCACACCCTGCTACTCAGAGACATGGGAAAAAGATTCCTTCTTCGCACCCACAACTAGGACAAGTCTGTAAAAGACATTCCATGACTTCAACACAACTTTTCCATCTTAAAAAAAGCACTTTGCCAACAAAAATTATTTGTTCTTTGTCTGTCCTTAACTGGGACTTAGAAAAAGCTGTTATGGCTCATCGTGGGATAGGAATCACATCAACCAAACTTCCCCCCCCCCCCCCCTCTCTAATTATTCAATGTGATGACGCTTGTGATCTTTAGATATGATGAGGACAGCGGCTGAATGATCCACGCGTTAAACAGCTTCTGTCTAGGGATCAGCGCTTAACTGGCCTCCACGGACCTCAGTACCTGCTGCACCTTGAGATTCTCTTGTTTTCACTCTTTCTATTTAGCGTCTCCACCCAATGTTACTCACTGTGGAGGATTCAGTTAAAGTTCGCAAAGGGACAATGTCGCGGTGATGAGAACAGGAAGCCGCTTTGCCTCAAACAAACTGGCTTCTCAATTTGAATGTAGTTTCACATCAAAGCCCTTAAAAGAAGAATTTGAATGTTCCTCGTGTGTTATAATGGCATCGTTCTATATATACACACACACACACACACAATAAAAATATAGCAACATCTAAAATACATTTTGGATAAAGATTGCTTTGTGTACAGTGAAACATTATATTTATGAATGATCACGATTGAATGGACTAGCCAAATAAACTTTTATGATTCGCAGCAACTAGGTACCAAATATTATCATTACGGGCATTCTGGTTAAAATAAATAATAATGGATGGTCATTAAATGACAACCAAACAAAAAGGAAAAAGGTAAAAGAATAAAATGTACTGTATGATGAATATTTTCCGCACCACTAATACAAACACTTCCTGACCAGTGGATCACATTTACTCTGAGCTTTTAGTGAAACCACAGCAGGCATTTTATTCATTTCAATCTGGCACGTGAAGAACACCAAAGCAAACTTTCATTCGATAGAAAGAGGGAACATTTCACCGGCTTCTCCTTACAAACAGAACTAAAAGCAATTATTTAGTGTTCATTCAAAAGCTTGAGGAGAACACCTTACCTTTCTGTGAGCCTTTGGGGTCTTTGAGCTCTTTCTGTGCCTCTTCGATTTTATCTGCAAGACACGAACAGAAACACTTTCAGCCCGAGCGCGCAGAGACTGCACGGCGGTGCAGAATGTGACTGATGGATACTTCCCACACGGCTGGAGCAGGACGACGGTCCTTCAAATGAAAAACAGATTCAGATCCTCCACAGCTGAGAGAGGGAGAGAGCGCGCACTATTCCATTATGGAAACTACTGTAATTACGAGGGGAGGGGGGGGGAGGGGGGGGGGGGGGGGGGCAAGCCCTGCGTGCACAGACAATAACACAGGCAAGCACACCCACTTTTAGAAATCACCGCATTGAGAGTGTAGGATACCCGGGTTAAGTTTTGCGAACAGGTCAATGTGGGTTTGTTGTCATTATCACAGAGCGAGTACTGTCCCACGGTCCTATTTGCATATTTAAATACCATTTAGAGCACTGTGGGAAGTCACACTCGTCACCCACAATCCAGCAGGTGAAGAAGCCGTTTCTGCACAAGCATACGGAGGTGTGGGAGCTGACAGTATTGACCTTGTGTTCCTGTAATCAACATTAATCAATGTGGCGTGAACGGCTTATACACAGTGGAACGGAGGGGATCACCGCTGCAGGGCTTGTGTACATCGGGAGGATCCACGTCCAGGGATCATTCCTTCCAGTGCGAGTTGTGAAAGAGTTGTGATTTACACACAAAAAAACAGATAAATACAACATTTGAGAGGAATCGGTTGATCTTTGTCTATTTTCTCCCCATGTTTCCCTGTACCTACATGCTGTGGGTTGTGCTCACCACAAGGCGGTTTAGTTTACTACAAACAGTAATCACTGTGCAGCAATGTGTGGATCTGCAACGGCTTAAAAGCCACAGGAAAGAGAATCTGCTTTTCATGTGTAAATACTAAAAAGTAAAAAACAGGGACGTTGTCCATGTTAGTAACTCAATGGACAAATAAACCCGCCGCAGCTTCTGTGCCCTGTGCACGACGTTAGGATCCGCGAGGACCGATGGGAACAATTTGTATCCTGGATCGCACAGATGTTTAAGAAGAAGTAGAGGAGGGGTTCCCAAAAGCACTGCTTGATGCCGGGAACACTAAAGAGGAAACGGGGGGGAGGGGGGTATACCAGCAGGCCACAGAAGAGGTCAGTAGATTATGTCATCATGTGTGTGTGTGTGTGTGTGTTAGTAGTCACACCCTTCTCCATCTACGTTTATGTATCCCAGGCACACGCCACGGATTACATAATGCGTCCCCACCCCTCCCTGTGCTGCCGTGGAGCAAAACAAAGGCACCCTGCCAGCGGAAACAAAGCAACCAAGGCTCACACTGTGTGTGTCTGCATCTATGTACATATGAACGGCCACGTGAACGTCCTCCGACAAAAAACGAGGTTGTGTTTCCCACTCACAGCATCTCCACTGGGCTGCAAAATCAATCTTAGATAATAAAGGCTTGTTCGAAAGATTTGGAGGTAGAAATGTTTTTGCGTATTGTATGCACAGCATGATGCATGCGTCTCGGATTAAACCACAAGGGCAACCCGAGGCCCAAGTGAGTACAGCCCAACACAAACCTTATTAGTGGTCGTGTGGTTGGAGACTGTGGAAGTTGTCAAAGATCGGATGGCATGTCTTACACAGCGAGCCACAGAGAAGACCCCTGGTGCTGAATGGCACCCGTCGAGTGACGCTCTAGAGCACGTAAAACAACGGGAAACACCCGAATGAGTGGAAAGGGGCGGCCTCAAAGATGATTCCATGCACAGCGCCCGAGTCATTAGGAGCGCAGGGAAGGATTCCAGGGCCGCTCATGAATGGTGTGTGGGCTGCTGAGGTGGTCTGGGTGCCATGGTAAAAAATTCATGTCCGGTCACCATAATTAGTGATCCTTGCTTATTAACGGACGCATTTCATTCAAAAGCAACCCTGGCTGACTCCAATTAGTGGAAGTCCGTCCAACAATGTGTGGAATGCTTGTGACGGGTCCCTCCTTCTGACAGATGAGAGCTAGCTTGCGATGAAGGTGCAGGGCCCCTGTGGTACCCGTTTGCGTCATCATGCCGCCTGAAATTGGTGTAATCGTCCGGTAGGAAGTACACGTTTCCGGTGATAAAAACCAGAGCACATCGATTTTACGTTCTGCAGTGAAAAATGACAGTCACGCTGTCATTTTGTTTTTCTCCAAGCTCAATCCAACCTATAAACATCATGAAAATGTACCAAGAATCAGGGCTTTAGGTGGGCTAGAAGCTGAAGCATCCACATGTCTTTCTTAATTCAGTACAAGGCAAGTCAATATTACTTGAACATGTGGTTTTGATATTACATCTGGTTTGGCCCTCCTCCATCTACCCACTTGACTCCATAAGAACTCTCCTAAAGCCGCCCTGTTGGACAACAGTCCTACAAATGTGGGACTGGAGGGGGCTCCGTGGGGTCCTAAGGCTGCGAGGGGACGCAGCGGGCTGCTTTGCCAATTAAAGCGGAAGTTTGTAGGCGAAGGAGTCAGCCTCCTCACTGGTCGCCGTCATGACAACCGCAAATCGTTAATGCAACACCCCACCTCCCCCGGCGTCTTCCAGCCCACTCCTTTCTGCACTGTCGACTGAGAAATGTGCTTATTTGTGCTCGCTGGGTCCGCTGTGACGTCATCGCTGAGGAATCGTGCACGCTCCTCCATCCCGACACCCACCTGGTGCCAATTCACAGCCTGTCAGAACCCCCCCCGGTTGCTCACCGGACAGGGGAAGCCCATCTCAACTCCATTTAGGCATCTGACAGACAATTAGCAGTGAGGACGTGGCCACGGTTGCGAACCCATGCTGATGAGCTGGAGTGGCGGCTCGCCTCGCAATAGAAAATAGACCCAGATATATTATATCTATATATTATATTACAGGCGGTAACACTGCACCGGATCCCCTCTGATAGCCCGCTTCTGCCTTGGCCGATAAATTTGCAGACAAATAATCACCGGGCTGCACGCCCCCCCCCCCTCCATCACTGCCAGCCTTCAACACATTCATATTTTGCCCGACAGCCTGCCCTGCTGGGCCTCCACATGCCAAATGGCGGGGCATCGACAGCAGCTTCTCACTGGGCCCATATGCACGGCGTCCAGCTCTCCCTATATGTCATCAGTATGCGTGGCACCCCACCAGTACACCAGCAGAACGCCAGAGCGATGCCAAGCGGGCCGGCGACCACCGGCAATCGTGACGTCAGCGCTGCCCCAAATCCATGCATCCACCTGAATTCAATGTTTGCGGACAAAGTGTTCAACACGACATGCAGCCGTGGCAGCTTGATGCTGGATGAGGAGCCGCACGACAGACGCAGTGTTTGGAGAACGAGACTGAGGGGAGGAGGAGGAGGAGGTGCCTCGGAAGGCTGAAGATGACGAGATGGGAGTCGGCAGGTGCTGCCTTCTCCCCCGTCACCGAGCGAGGGACGTTATGTAACTCGAGCACCTCCACCAGCCGGCTGCATGCGAACACGCACACGCACAACACACGGCAGCAGTCGCCTTTGTTCAGCCTTCAGACGTTTCTAAGTCAGCAGACACCCGCTTAAGATGCACAGCAGAGATCGGATATTTCACCAAATCCAGAAGGTTACGTTCCAGCCCAAATACTAATCGTGTAATTGTACCTATTCTAAATGTCCCTTCATTTATTTATTTCTTAATTTTAATGCTCTTATCAACATGGAAGTGGATTGGGTCAGGTAAACAAGGACTCAGCCTATAGTAAACCAGGGTTTAATATTGAACAAAGCAGCCAGGCCTCTTATTTCAGAAACAATGAACCAGTTAGGTTACCAATAAAAAGGTAAGCCTCCTTCTTCTTTGCTTTCAGACAGCCACTCTAACAGACAAGCCTCAAACAGTCATCCACCCCCCCCCCCCCCCCCCCCCCAAATAAATAAATACAAAATAAAAAGAAAACGTTAATCTTGCGCTAAAACAACTGACGTGGTTAAAATGGGTTTGCGTTAATAGCGCATTTAACTGACAGCACTAGTATTTTGTATTATATATAGTTTTAAAGAACAGAGCATGAATTGCTGTTGGTAGCAGAAACAATTTGTCTCTTATTAGGTCTCTTGATTATTGTTAGAAGTGATTAGTTAACAGTCCACTGCTTCCAACCTGAGATGCAAAGACTCACTGCTGCACAGACAAAACATCAGAAGATTTCGCGTTGAGCTCTGGGAACTTGTGATGAGCACTTATGCATATGCACCCATCTATTAACTACGCCACCACGGGATTCTTTTGTATGATTACGTGCATCACTCCCTGACAAAAAATGCAAAACAGGCTTCATCTGGCAGCTCGGCACAGTATACTCATCGTCACCTTCCAAGGGAACAGCGTTTATCTCGTCTCAGCTTGTTTTTGTTCCCCTTCCCGCGGCCTGCGGGGGAAGACGCAGCTTTTGTGCCCCCCTCAGCAGCTGACCCAATGAGTAAGCGGCCATAAGGGTCACTGTCAGTCTCTGACACATTCTCTGTCGCCACGGACACGGGGGGAGCCCGGCCCGTCTGAGAGCACAGCCCTCCTTGCATAGCTGTTACTGAACAGCTTCCTACGACATACTAGTGTATTTAGGCTTGATGAAGGGACTAAAGGGTTAGGAAAGTCTGATCTATTAGTCATTCATCAGGAAAGTCTCCAAATAGTGGCTGGTTCCTGATTTCTGCCTCTTGTTGTGTATGAAAAGAAAAAGCATCATTGTGGACAGTTTTGGAATAATATGCTACAAAATGGAGTTTATTTCTGCTCAATAGTTTAAAAACCACTAACATAACTATTTATTATCAATGATGGACATTTACTCTTTTGAACCTTTAATTACAAAGATTAATAATTTAATAAGGGAGTTTTTATAATGTCTGCTTTCATTTTTCCATTACTTATATGACAACACATAACACAACGAAATATTCCTTTTTGTGTGTCTTTATGGAATAAAACGTGTTACGCTGTATTTTACCGTTTTAGGGCATTTTCTGTGCTACAAAAAAAAAAAGATAAATCATGATTCTATTTAAATGACGTACACACAGGTATTACATTTGAGTAATTGAATCATTCTAAGGTGATACTTCAATAAAGATAAACAACAGCAAGATAACAGGAAGTGGAAGAGGATGTATCGTAAAACTAAGTCCTGCTCTCTATGCCGCCTGGAGATCAGCTGCTGACTGCAGAGAGCCACGGTGGGGAGGGGGAAGGAGGCGGGGGGGGGGGGGGGGGGACGGGGGGTCGAGACTGGTGATGTTGAAGGAAAATGACAGAGCCAGGGCAGGTAGGGGATTTAACACCAAAAAACACAACGCCTTAATGGGCGCCCCCCGGGCGGGCGGCCTTAATAATTCATGTGTATAAAAAGAAGAAGAAATGCTGATCCTGTACACAACAAGCTGCATTCCTTTGTTCAGAGTCATTATTGGAGGACACGTCCCTTTGCTGGCAAAGATTTGGAATGAGGCTGCAACCACACAAAGGAAATGTAGACGCGCGCAGGCAGGGGTTTGGTACGTGCCACCGCGCCCCCCCCCCCCCCCCCAGGACCATGTAGGTATGTAGGTGGAACAAGCAGCAGACTGCAGGCCACTGATTATTGGGACCGCGTGGGCAACCTTGTGAAAAATTGATATAACAAGAACTCTGCTTGGGCGGGTAGAAAATTGTGTGTGTGTGTGTGTGTGTTGGTGCCGGGGGGGGGGGGGGGGGGGGGGGGGGGGCTAATGGTGCAGCAGGGAGGCCCGGGAATGTGAATATTACCTCTTCCATCTTTTTCAGACCAGAAACACACTTAACCCCCCCCCTTAAAAAAGAAAAGGAGAAGAGGCACAAAAATAGAGAAGAAAGAGGCCGACTCCAAACACAACGCAGCGACTCGGCGCAGAGGAGCGCTGGGTAACGAGTTCCTTCCCTCGCAGGCACAAATCAGGACAGATGATGCTGCAACGCGCCGCCACCGTCGACCAATCTCTGGTCTTCTAGCAGTTCATTAACGAACACAAGAGATCAACAAACGTTCTACTAAAGAAAGTGTCCTGGTTTGTTTTCACGTGGTAACATTTGTATGTGCAGCCTTTAATGAAAATGAAAAGAAACAAAGGGAGTAAAAAAAAACAAAAAACTTAAGGAAATCCTCCTTATGAGGGATAACGAGCCTCAACGTTTGCAAAAATTACCAGAACATTTCCCAGAATTCAGAGTGTTTTAGTTCTACATCCGACCAAATGATACAAAAACACGAGATTAGAGTAAATCTTATTAAACAGAGCTCGTGTAGAGGTTTTGCATTTTTAAGTAAGACTACATACCCCTGATGAGTGTGACGCTATTAGAGATGATTAGATTGAATGCTTTTGTAAACGATCTGCTGGTTACTGCCGAGCGCTGAAGCCGCCTCCACACAAACGCCCAACACTCTTTATTACTTTTTATCTTTCAGAGGCAATAAGTGAAAAAAGAAAAAAGGAAGTAAAACCAGTTGCACGTCAACCTTCATCCAGTCAGCGTCTCCAGTGCCCCCCCCCCCCCCATCCTGGGCTGTGAGGGGTTGTGACACAGAGCTCACAGCCAGTCTGAAGCACCAGGAAGCACATTTCACAGTTTAGAGACAAAAGAAGAGATCTATTCTGTTTGGATTGTTCTTTATCATTTTACATTTATCATTCTGTTTGATGTTTCTTTATTGTTGTAAATTAGATCTTAAAAAATAAAAAAGCTCTATTCTACTTTTGATTTGTTCTACTTCATTCATGTTTTTGATGTGTTTATTTAGCAGTAATTACCAAGTTATATCTAGTTTGGGGCAGGAAGCGGGACTCCAAAGAGTTAATTAAAGAAATGGGACATTACACATTAATAAATTAATCAATTCCTTAAAGTAGTTACCTTGAGAAGAACTGAATGTGAAATTGATTTGCATTGAATCACAAAAAACAGCTTCTCTATTGATGAGGTTTACAGTAACAATCTAACGTCTGTTCTCGACGCAGCTGGTCCTGTCAAATCAAAATTGAAAGCTGCCCTGGGTCCAAAGAACTTGTTGGTTGAGTGACAGGTCCCTGCTTCCTGTTTGTTTCCTGTTTGGCTCACACAGTCCACAGCCCGTCTCACACTGGCTGACGGGAGTGGAGGTGTCCCCCCCCGTGGACTTTTATTAGATGACGAATACGACCACAAACACACCAGAGTGCAGCTGCACACACGTCTGACCTCACTTCAGCTACTTGACGACGGTGAATAACGACTGTTTCCCAGCGGCCTGAAGGACAAAATGTTGAGTTTCTTACCCCGTTGTTGTTGTTGTTGTTGTTGTTGTTGTTGAGCGCCTATTGTTCACGAACAAAAGACAACACGGAGAAGGAACAGCGAGTGCACACAGCCTGCTCGCTCCAGTGTCAACACAAGTAGACACACGTCTGTGCTTCCGCCCCCTATCAGCTGGGACTCTGCAACGGTTTCCTGCGAACAACGTGACGAGGAGGGGAATTCCTGTAAGGCTTCAGGGGGAGGGGGGAGGGTTGGGCCTGCCCTAACACAGCAGGCCGGGTGACGTCACTGAAACCGGCTTTGGCACCCTTCAGGGGATCCTGCTATCTCGCTCTCCGTCCTCCTTTCTGTTTGCCTCAGAGGGGGAGGAGCCTGGTGTGCCAACTGCTGGTCCAACATCTCACTCACCCCCAGGCGACCACGACCTCCTACAGCTCTTCATAAGGGTCCGACCTCAACGGTTGCCTCATTTTGTTTTGCTCTCGGTGCGTCGGAGAGAACCGAGTCCATTTTAAAAGGTTCCCATCAGAATGAATCATTCATGAAAAGGATTCTTCTTTTTTTTATGAGTCATTTCCAACTTTAGGCCCAGAGACAAATGTATACTAACGCAACTTTGTGTATTCTTTGCACTTAGCTTAAACATTTAACTGATTATTGATGCAGGAAAGGAGGGGATTTTTTTGTTTTTGTTGCAATACGCACTTTTTCTTTATTTCCATTTAATTTCATGAAAAGTAACAGAGATCCCAAGAAAGAAGCAAACCACTTCTAATCTTCATCTCAACAGGAAACAGAAACACCCAGGAGCCAGATTGCTCTTCTTTAGAACTCCAAAGAAGAGAATATGTAAGTGTGCGGGCGAAGAAACAACAGTCTGCAAGTGACCGAGAAAACAGCAGAAGTCTAAACGTCAAAAATAAATTGTGCTACTCAGTTGCCCCGATTCACTGTCTCTATGTGGAGCTCTCCTGTATGTTCACCCTCACTCAACAGAAAGAAATGAAGAAGGCCCCCCTGGTTAGTTTTTTGACCTTAAGGGAAATTCCGAGGGTTTCGCGGTTTGGCCACATAAGAGTTTCAGAAGAACAGATGAATATTTAAAGACAACAACCAGCGTGACCAAGCAGTTGTGCAGGGCCATTTCCAGGATACGGACTATAAGTACTTGACAGGCAAACACCCCAGAATCAACCCTTTGTAATTAGCCAGTGCGATGGCACAGAGACGCAGTGGGACGCCCAAACGGCCTCTACCGTTCTAACAAATGACCTCAGGGGGCGCCGCCGAGCGACTTTTACTTGTAGTTGAAATCTCCTCTATTAAAAGTAGTTGTACTTGGACCTAAGTAAAGGACACGACTACTTGTTTCCAGAAAAGCCTGAATACGACCGCTCACCATCAGGGACCCGTTCATAGCTCCGAGGCATTGATTCAATCAGAAGAATCTTACACATATCTGGCCAATAAGTCGGACGTGGCTCTCAAATCTCCAAATCCACTCACAGGGCATCCTCGCTGCAAGAGGAGAAACTATTGAAGCGCCAAGCCTTCTAGGAAGAGAGACGACCCGTAATCCGATCTGGAGCTTATGAGGACTCGGGCCTGTTCAGGAAATCAGGATCTAAACGGTGTGTTACTAAATAGTCGTGGTCTCCTGCTCAGGATCGGCAGCTTCTCGCCTCCCCTCTCCTTTCTGCTGCTTCCATTGCAGAGCAGCCACCGCACCGCACCGACGGCCGTTGTGATGCAAGTCTATCTGATGGGTTGTTCATGGGAACATGTGAGACACGTTGCTGCCATGAAATCCATTTTGTTTCAATGAAATCGTGCATTCACTGGTCCAAAACCAGCTGCTTTCATCATGGTGTGTTGCTACTGTGCGTTTCTACAACACTGTGTTGTTTCAGTGTGTTACAGTGCAGTTCTGACATACATTGTTGTTATAGTATTTCTGCGACAAGGTTTTTGTTTCAGTGTTGTACAGTGTGTTATTGCAGTGTATTCCTGCCGTACAGTGTTGTTACAGTGTGTTATTGAAGTGTATTCCTGCCGTACAGTGTTGTTACAGTGTGTTATCACAGTGTATTTGTGCCGTACAGTGTTGTTACAGTGTGTTATTGCAGTGTATTCCTGCCGTACAGCGTTGTTACAGTGTGTTATTGCAGTGTATTCCTGCCGTACAGTGTTGTTACAGTGTGTTATCGCAGTGTATTCGTGCCGTACAATGTTGTTACAGTGTGTTATCGCAGTGTATTTGTGCCGTACAGTGTTGTTACAGTGTGTTATTGCAGTGTATTCCTGCCGTACAGCGTTGTTACAGTGTGTTATTGCAGTGTATTCCTGCCGTACAGTGTTGTTACAGTGTGTTATCGCAGTGTATTCGTGCCGTACAATGTTGTTACAGTGTGTTATTGCAGTGTATTCCTGCCGTACAGCGTTGTTACAGTGTGTTATTGCAGTGTATTCCTGCCGTACAGTGTGTTATAGCAGTGTCCTCCTGCCGTACAGTGTTGTTACAGTGTGTTATCGCAGTGTATTCGTGCCGTACAGTGTTGTTACAGTGTGTTATCATAGTGTCCTCCTGCCGTACAGTGTTGTTACAGTGTGTTATCGTAGTGTCCTCCTGCCGTACAGTTACAGTGTGTTATTGCAGTGTCCTCCTGCCATGCAGAGCATTGTTACGCTGTGCACAGGGCTCTCCTGTTGCTCTGACGCTCCCTCTGGTTTCTCTCTGTGAATGCAGACACAAAACCACCTGCTTTTATAGCTGGTTCAGCACATCAGTACCGCGTGTATTCTACCCAGTGAAGGTACTTTTTTACGGACGTACATTACTTCACAACATTGTTTTTCTCAAAAAACGGCCTGACTGACTGTAGGCTTCAGGGCCACAACAACTAATCGATAAAATTGATTATTAAAAGTGCTGGCAACAAATTTCATTATCGATTTGTTGCGTGATTTTTACGACACTCAAAACAAAAAAAGAGCCGATCCGCGGTGGAGGAAAGAGCAGCTGCAGTTGCTGGAGTCACATGGCGCAGGCAGAGAGGTCTGTACGACTTACCACATCCACAGTGGGGGAGCATTCCACACTAAAGAAAATTAAAATAAGTGTGTAAATTGCAAAATATGCAACATGAACATCAACATGAGATGGCACGGGAGCACCGCAGTGATGATTGAGCACCTCAAACGTAAACATGTTAGAGTCAAATCCTGTTAAAAAAGGCAAATCAGACAGCTTCTTATTATTTTTTTTATAAATGATTGTTATTATGTTCAAGAAGCAGCGGTTAGTCTTCCTTTGTGGTGTTATTGTTGCCAACCAACTCACTCTGTGCTTCCCTCTGCCACCATCAGGAGGTAATATTACATAACCACACTGAGACGAGGCGTTCTCTCCCTGTCTTTTAATGTTGGTCCTCCTCTAAATCCCCAAATTCCCCACCTTGTCTTGCCTTTCTCTTCCCTCCCGTTTGCCTCTTCCAATCATCATCACCCTCTTCCCCCGATTTCAAATGCTCCCCCTCTGAGTCTTTGTCCTGCCTCTACTGCCCACTCCCTCAGTCCCTCTCCTCCGACACGCTCACCTCCCAGTCTAAAAACAGCACCAGGACGAGGAAACCAGCAAGGTGTCCGTGTCTTATGAAACAACAAGTGCTCCGCTCACATGTTCACCTATTTAGGCACAAACATAGCCATGACTGTCCTAATTAGAGCTGTAGCTACATCACAAGCCCATAATCACCTATTGTTCAAACGACATTTCAGAATTCAGGATATTTAGTTCATTACAATGGAGGACAAATATAAGCAGCTACGTCTCACATTTAAGGCACTGGGACCAATGACAGGATGACCATATGATTAATCAAATTCAAAATCAAAAAGCATAATAATGTTTTCCTGAAATATGATCATCAAGTTTCCAAGACTATTTGCAGATGATCTACAAAAAAAAAACTAAATATTGAGTGCTGGTGTGGTCACTTGCCGTTAAATGATGAAAATGACAGACTGCCGGCTTTCACTTCACTTTTAGCTCCATCACTGGATCTTCTTTTTCACCTCAGCTGAAAATTTGATATTTTGCCCGGTTTTCACAAATTTCAGGCAATTGAAACGGACCATTAAAGAAAGTGACAACTTAATAATGAGTAAACCTGACGGACAGGAAACCCTGCACCACTGGAGGATTAATGGAGGCCGCTGCTGAAGGACAGCTAATCAGATGACGCATTTCAGAGAGCGTAATGTCATTACAGCCGAGTCCGAAGGGGAAGCAAAGGAAGTAAATGAAAAGTTCAGTCAGGAGAAGTTCATAAGTGACCTCAGAGTCCCGTCCACAGGCTGATCCTGTCCTCATGGTGGACGTCAGCTGCTGCAGCCCGGACGCCTCGCCTCACTCTCGCCGCACGCACTCACACGCACACACACACACACACACGCACTCACACACACACACACACACACGCACTCACACACACACAGCTCAGGGAAGTTGTAAACAACAACGACGACGGACAGGCAGCAGGAAGTGTTTCAGGCTGGTGTGGAATGCAATAATTATATTAAACAAAATGAAAGGCTGCAGAATTGTGTGTTGTTCATGACATTCAAATAGCTTTGTGTGGAGTGGAGACTGAAATAAGAAAGGCCGATACAATTAGTTTGATTGGTGAGTCGACTACTTTAATAAGCCTCTGAGGGGTAAAGCTCAAGTTTAAGGTTCCCGCGTCTCAAATGTTTTTCTGCCTTTTGCTTGTCTTACAATTTTCTACCTGAAAAAAAGTACATGTATTATTTTACACTAGTTTCTGCCTTTAAACCTCTTCATATTAATCAAGAGAAGAAACGGCCAGATTACTCACTGATCAAAACAAGTTTGTTCCGGCTCCACAAACAAGTGAAATATTCCAATCAATGTAAACGCGACGTGCCCCCCCATGACAAACAGCATGTAAACAGTGTGCACCAGAGGAAGGACGACGGAGAGACTCGACACGCACGGCCGACCCGCAGCACACGGTACCTGTTAGAAGGGAGAAGTCGACACTTTCTCAGAGCGAGTCGCAGACGCTGCCAGCTGCTGCTGTTCCCGAGGGGGGGGGGCATTCCCGAGCCAGACACTTTCCCAACTAAGAACCGGTGACATTCCTCTGCCTCCCTCGTTTCCGAGAGGAAAAGAGAAGACAAATGAAGCCGAGTCTGTCCCCTCACACACACACACACACCAGACAGCTTTGCTTTCACTTCTCACGTTGGCCTGCCTCTCTCCCCCTCAGTGTAGCAACCACGCCTCCTCCTCCTCCTCCTCCTCCTCTCCCTTTAGCATTTCCTACTCTTAAATCAGGGGAAGCCCTCCCTGCCAAGCTGCAGTTATCTCCTAAAAGTAAAAAAATAAAAATAACAGGAAAACCCCAACAAAGCAGGATGGAGGATCTAAAAGCAGCACTAATTCCTGCATAACTCCCACACATCAACATGAGATTAGCAGCTAACCTACTTGTTGGACACAACCTCCCACGCCCCCGCGCAGCCTATAAATACCCCTCAGCGTGCATCTGTGCATCCAGCCTGAGAGCAGCACTTCTTCTTAAAACATGACTTGTTTTGTCTGGCCAAAGGAACACAAATAAATCACCGAGCTTACTGATGGTTTCCCCTCTAATAGCCAAATATCTGGTACACGTGCACGTCGTGTTGAGCGCAGCGACTTTGTCGTCCTCCCACAATCCCTGCCTGTGGGGGCGCGATGCCGTGTGTGTTATCCTATATAGATAAAAAAGGACATCTAAATGCACCTGTTAAATATACAACACTTTCAAACCCTAGAAAGCTTTATGTTGAACAGTGAGCGCACACACACACACACACACACACAAAGTGTTTTTGATAATATGTGTGTTGCCGGCAGAATCATCCAGAACGCAACGTCTAAAAATATCACCGGAGGATTTTCTTTTTTTCCCAACGTTCTTCTCTGTTCAGGAGGGAAAGTCGCAGCTCAGAATCCCAAAGTCTCTCCCTCCTGTCAGGCATTGTGGAGCCCAGAAACCCCCCCCCACCAACATCTCTTCCATGGCAACAGCAGCTAAAGGAAGAGATGGCCCGTGTTATGCAAGAGGATGAAGCTCTGCCAGCAGGCAGGCAGGCAGGCACCCTTTCCTCTTCCTCCTCCTCTTCCTCATGTTTTCACAGCCTTCCCATTAACCCCCCTTCACGTTTGCCTCTCTATCGTTCTCTTAACCCTGACATCATTTCCCTCCTCCCTTTTACACCCTCCACTCTGGCGCTCTGCCATCTTCCCCTTTCCCATCCTGACCCTGACTGCCTCCCACACACCCCCCCCCCCCCTCCTCCTTTAATTTCACCCCCCTTTGGCCCTCTCTCCTCCAGTCTCCTTCCTCTCTCCTTCCTGCAGAAACACTGCAAAGCCGCAGCTGGTACTGCTTCAAAGCGTCTTCGCTGTGGCTGGTCAAGGTTGCCGAGGACAACGACTCCTGGCACCTGACCGCCACTTGTCACTCCGCACCTGCAACAAGCCAGAAGGTGACGGCCGCCGACCTCCTGACCTCACTCAAAATAGAAGGACGTCTTTAAAATGTTGACCTGACCTCCCCGACCCCGCTCGGGCTTCCCATCGACCCACGAGGTCGCCGGGTAGCAAAGGACACACACACACACACACACAGTCCCACCACTACATGAATGGGATTTAGTCTAGAGAGCCCAATTCTCCCAATTTCAGTTTTATAACATTGTATATCGATTATATAGTACTTTTTGGGGCGATGGCCGGACAAAATCCAGCATAATAAGATCATTAGTCATATTTCTCTCAACAAATTACAGTGAAAAATTGATTTGATATAAAAACTTCATTTAATTGTAGATGAGCATGGACCTTGAGTCACAACACGGTTAGCTTAGCATCCGTTTCTAGTAGTTGCCCCCCCGGCCCCCCCTTCCTTTTCCACGTGACCTCACGAGGCTGCAGAGCCGCAGCGGGCTGAGAAACAGGAAGTGTAGATCAAAAAATCCCACGGCTTGACCTTAAGGAAACCCCGCAGCTGACCTCCTGAAGGCCGACCCGACTCACAAAGTGAACCTGAAATGGAATTCGTCCCCTCGGATTCGGCGTCGTGCGTCCCAGGTGCCGTGAGCAGAGTAAAGACCCTCACATTGAATTCCTTATGAGCGGGAACCGCTCCCGCAAATGCTGATAGGCGAGCGCCTTCGTTTGCATTAGGGGAAATCAGCAGCTCTCCTGACCACGACCTTATGAATCAATGCATGATGCGAGACTCAACGCCAAACGTGTGGGGAGTGGGCAGACAGGATGTGGGGCGCAGAGGAGACTTTAAACCAGAGAGGAATGTCTGAGTCCACCTTCAGGGCTTGTCACTCAGAGCATGGGGAGGGGGAACACTAGATTCGAGGTGACGACGGCATATTTCCACCATGTTCTCCCTCTGAACCTTAAGGCCCCGCGCGGGTTGAGTCGTTGAATTGATTTTTCGCCTCAAGCCTCCTCTGAAACCCTTCCTTAAACGCGTGACATCACGGGTCCTTGTCGAGCTGCTGAAGTGAGGACAATCGTGTCTTTTACATTTGACAAGAGGAGTTGAGGTACAGAAGTTGGTGGAGTTAAACAATATTTTGACTATTCAGTTTACTTTGTATAGCCCAGGATCAAAGTGTCTCCACTCTGCCATTCCTATTCAACATCATTGTCAAAAAGATGATTTGTGAGTCCATAGTGAGGCATTGTGGTCATGATTAAACATTATTGACATGTTTTCTAAATGTTTCCCCCGGATTCGTTCCACCGACTCATTGTCGTCCCCTCGTTGACTTATTATTTGTATGTGCGTCCACGTGTCCATGTAAAAGTGAAGGAAAAAAACACAACCGACTTTTTTTGGGGGGGGGGGGGGGGGCGGGAGTGACGCATGAAGGGGTCTGGGTATTATTTTCAGTAAAAATGTGTCCCACAAAAAGATGTGGATGTAGGCGGCAACTTTTACTGTGTAAAAATGAAAATAAATCAGTAGTTGTCGCTTATTTTCGTAATTGATTAATCAACTCATCATCAGCATTTCAGCTTGAGGGGAAAACTGCTCAACTCAAGTACAGTAGCAGCTAAAAAAAAAAAACTAATCAAAATAACCAATGAAATAATCCCTGCTGTTCCGTAGTCACATGTGTTCTGTGTGTATTTGCATCAGCTCGTCCTGCACCTCCCACAACGTTCCTCTGCCCTCCTGTCTTGTTCACCCCCCCCTGCATATTCGTGGGAGGCTCCAGCAGTAGGATACAAGGAACAGCACCTGCAGACCGGGACTCATGCTGCTCTGTTTCCCTGGCAACCCTTCCATCGGGCTTTGCGTGTGCAAACCATTAAGTAAGGCCGGCTCGCACACGGAGAAGCACCGCCACGCAAAACAACCCTTTTAAGGGTTTCCGACTCACAGACCCTTCTCTTATTGTCACTGCCGTCACATTTTCCCCAACAATCATTAAAAAAAAGAAGAAAAAAAAAACGTAGACCCCCTGAGTTTCAGCAGCCCCTCGTCCAAACAAAGGCAGGTTTTGTCTGGATCTCGTCTGCAGATGACATACATCCTGGCTGCGTAGAGGAGCTCCCCCCCCCCCCCCATCTGTCTGTTGGGATCACATCTCACATCCCACCGGGGGGAATTTCTCCCACTATTCTGGGTCTCTGCGAGCAGAGGGAAACCTTGCGGGCCCCCCCCATCAACGCAGCTCAGCTAAGAGGCTCCGCTGGAGGGGGAGAGGGGAGGGGGGGGGCACACCTGTGGAGGGCAGAAGGTACTAAGAAGGAAGTAGGGGAGGGTCAACCGCTCGTTAGCGCTAATTTAACTTGGCTTCTCTGAGCCCTTCACTTGAAAAGTTTAAGCCCAATGATCTGATTTATTGGGCAACAACTGATGACACACACACACACACACACACACACACACACGGAGCAGCTGTGGACGTCCCACAGGTAACCCCGGCCTCGGCGGGCAGACCTCTCCTATGGAAGTGCATCTCTACCTCCACAGAGCGACGCTCGCAGCACGACATGAGATGGAGCACAACTTGGAGAAACCCACGCACACACACACACACACACACACACACACAGGCCCTTCGTGCACACACGTGTGTGTGTGTGTGTGTGTAGCGGTATTAGTCACCAGTGTCCGAAGAAAGAGGCGGAGTTTCAAATACATTCATACTGAGAGTTGGTTTGAGGTGAAGTGGGAGAGAGTTTACACCATAGCTTTGTTTCATGTGAGAATAAACTGAAGCTCTGTTGCTTCGTGAGATTATGAAAACATCTTGTTCAGTCTCAACCCAAAATGATTGATCAAGAAAGAACAAGGGCACAATATTGGCCACGATGGGAAGAACGCATGGTTTAAACAACGTAAGTTTCAGCATCGAACGCACGCAAGCTAATGTGAAGAAAAAAAACACGGTATTTAAGTTTTCTCCGTTGAATACAAACATAAATGTAACAGTAAAAGCACATTTCTTCTTGCTTTTTTACCCAAATAAATCGAAAGGATTTCCATTTCATAAAGAATGTCAAAAATCAAGGAAACACTAATTCAAAATTAAACATCTGGCAGTGATGCAAGAAAACACACACATAGCTGGTAAGGATGCAAGGAAACACTTATTTTTACTGTCACTGAACAACATCCTGGATTTTTATGTGTAGAAACACAAAGCAAACGGCACAAGGAGGAAGCAGATTATATATATAATGTTTAAAATAGATTAAATAATAATCTAACCTTAATCTAACCTTAACCTCACACATTGAAAAAAAAAGTACACGAGTGATCAAAACGAAAAAAATAGTATAAAAAGTTACTCATTAGTTGTAACTCATCAAACTAATTGACTAATTGTAGCAGCTCAGAGACTCATAATTGTTGTAATTCATTGAGACGCAAGTACAGGATGTGCAGCTAATCAAGTGATTAAATAATTCCACCGAAATAAAGAAAACTTAATATTTCCTAATTCATTTCTCCTCAATTACTCAATTACTAATTTAAATGTATAATGGGGAGCAGCGCATTGCAAACGTTTGGCCGGCCGTCCCCAGCGCTGCGTCTCTGTCAAAGGGGAAGCCTCTCCGTTGGTTACCACTAATCCAAAAAGACATCCCTGGACCTGTTTTGGCCCGTCTGTTGTAGTTACTGTTGCTAAAACGTGGTTGACTCCCGCCTCTGGGAGAGAAGTTCCCTTTGTGTGAGCCTCGCTGTGTTCAAACACACTGTAAATTGAAAGGACTGGTTGGTCTGTGCATGATACAACGTGTAAATATCCATTCGCCAGGTTTAACTCTTTCTCTGCACCGTCATCTCCTGCAGAGCAATGCAGTGAGTGGTCAACTGGGTGGGTGTCATGGCAACAAGATATGGTGCAAGAGTGCATATAACAACAATGAAACAAACGAGAATAGCCAGGAGAGGAACCCGCCGAAGCCTGGAATGTCCCTAAAAAATCCTACAAATGATTAACCAGCTCGTGTGATTCTGAAAAAGAGCCCCCGGTCCAGGGCAGAGCCGGTTGGGGGTCCCGGTGTGAGCGGAGAGGAGAGAGGCCCCTGTGAGACAGGGGGGGTTCCACTGACATGTAATAGCCGCCGTTGCTAGGCTAACTAGCTTACACACGGAAAGTGGTGGACTGATAGTTTTATCTCATACGTGGCTCCCAGTGCAGAAATAGTTGGTTAACAGTTGGTTAACTGCATTCAGGACGTGACGTGTTAACGGGGCTTTATCTATGACAATGTAGAGAAGTAAAGTAACCACAGTTACCGATTAAGAAAATGTTGTGGCTTGGATCAAATTAAAAGATATTTTTCTGACACAAGTTGGCTGTACATTTTTCTACATATACATAACATATAAAATGTACAAGGTTACAGAAGTCACAGAAGGGACAAACAAGTGTGTTTCCGTTTCAAATTAAAGGGGCATTACGAGGAACTTTCCTGCAGAAAAAGACTACACCAGGCAAAATCAATTAATATAGTCAAGAAATAACTTTAGGCAATATTGCGTCTGCAGATGAAGTGATGACAATTAAAAGTATTTTGTTCTTGTAATTTCTAATGATGGGGCTCATTGAGTTTTCTACAAAGCCAAACGTTGTGGAGGCAGTGATGAGGTATGCAAGAGACCTGGGGATTAAGATGGATTGGGAAGGAACCTGGTAGCAGGTTAAGGAGCACAAGGCCAAGAGCTGACAGAAGAGCCGTCACAAACCTCTCCGACCTTCATTTTCCAGACACTGTGAGAGTTCAATGCAGCTCAGAACCAGAGCCAGAGAAACGGAAATGACTCTTTGGCTTCAAAGGCAACAAACAAACCGCTCCGTGTCCAGCGGGTAACTCCGATCAGAGCAGTTCATTCCCACCGTGGATATTCGACCACAGTCGGCGCCCGGCCACCAAGCCGAGTCGATCATTAACAGGAAACTGTCGCACTTTGCTATAAATCACAGGGGCGGTGAAAAAGAATTCAAATAAAACACAAGGAAATCCCTCTTTGTCCAGTCAACAGGTGGCTGCTCAGAGCACAATGAACCCAAACATTAAATCAGCCACCACAGGCGATTCCATGGAACGTACCAACTTGATTTCTGTGCATAAACATCCTCGTCAGCACAGCGAAGAATGTCGGGGGAGGGTGGGGAATCGGTAGGGGTTATAAACTCCATCTCCGTCTTTTGCAGTGGCTTTATGGGTGTAAACATTTTTCCACCTTGTTAAACATAGACACACACACACGCAGCCTTTTCACTGCAGTTGTTCACCATTTATCACGCAGCATGTTTTCCAATAAAGACCTGTGGGGCTGTAGTGCAAGGAGCCTTTTTATAAGACAGGAGGAATGCAAGAGTCACTTCTATAAACACTGGTATTGCTAACAAGTCTGGGCATTTCCAGGGGCACGCTGGAAGGAGAAGTCGCTCCTTTACACACACACACTGACATTACTGCAACACAAGTCAAAGTGCAGTAACAGCACAGCAGATTTTAATATGTATTATGCATTTTAATTTAATTTGGTTTGGTTCAATCTGGTGCAATCCATCAAATTCAATGGGATCTTTGAGCGTTTGGAGCGTCGCTGACCTGTAAGAACCACGTATCTCTGAAAAAGAGAAACAGTCCTGTTCTCAGCTTGGTGACAAAGCCTTGTTCCATTCAACGCAAAAGGCCTTTTAAATTAGTTTGTTTTGCAAAGGAAGACTTTCTCAACCTTCAGTTCATCATAAACGTCTGCAGAGGAGGACAGGAAGTAGGTGCAACGTGTCATACGTGAGTAAAGCTGTCAGACAAATAAAACCGAGTGAGAAGTATATTTCACACACCCATGGTTAGGTTACTTTCCATCACCAACCCACCGACAGGAGTGGGAAGGATGGCAGTCACTGGATGCAGACACACAGAAAGGTTAATGAGCTGCACTCATTTGTAAAAGCGGTGGGTTTTTGACTTCAGGTCTCATTTTTCCGCTGTGACTGAGTGTCTAACCAGGCCACACATCCCACAGCGCGCTGCACAACGGTGACTGCATTGCACATTTGAAGAGCTCAAGAAGTGAGCTTACAGGTGTGCACCACAGGGTGAATCATTATTTAACGTATTAAAACACATCTCGTGGTTTCGCTTCACGCTGCTTGCGTCGCCGACCAAAGCGACAAACCTCCAGGTCATTAAAAGCAGCGCAAATACGTTTACACTCGGAGAAGGTGGCACCGTGAAATGTTTGCCATTTGCACATTGACAAACCTTTTATAATATTGTTGCTGATTAAATTTTAAGCACAGACACATCGACTCACTTAAGTAAACAAGGACAATCTGCACCGTGGAGTTTGAATAACTTAACAGCTTGTGTTGGTTTTAAACTTTGCACTGTAATTCATAAAGAAAGCCTAACATCTTATCACAGTGTTATTTGCTGCAGTCCACAGAGAGAATGAATCTGTCTGAGGGGGAAACCACTGCGTGTCCCTGCCTGGAGACCAGCTGTGACAAATGTAAACAAGGGCTCAGGGGGGGGGGGGGGCAGGAGCTCCTAACTTCCTGCATTTCTACCCACAAACTGCGTCATACGACACGCAGACACTGAGGGCGGCTGAGCTGTATGCTGACAGTCTGCAAAAAGGTTCATGAAACATTTGTCTTTACATCTCAGACAAAAGTAGAGTAGAACCACATCAAGAACGTCCGTTGGTATCAAGTAGATTTAAAGTATGGCCCAAATTGTGTTTTGTGAGGTCAGAGTGACCTTTGACCCCAAAATCTAAACAAACAACCTCATGCGCTAGTTTGTGCAAAGATTGAGGGTTATGACCTCATAAGAATAGGACCCATGCGAGGTCACACTGAACCTTTGACCTCCAAATGAAACCGTTGACTTTTCAGTCCGTACGAACAACTCCTCCAAGTTCAAAGAATTCCCTCCAGGGCTTCCAGAGCCAGAGTGCTGGTTTATTAGGTTTCATATTAAAAATTACATCCAGAAACCTTCCGGTAAGGTATCACCAAGCATTCATTTAAACACACTGAGCCAGTTGTATTGATCCGCTAATAACTATGCACACAGCAAGTTATTCTTATGAGGAGAAGAGGCAATTTTATGATTTATAAAATGAATCATTAATAGCAAGGAGTGATTTAAAGCCGAACAAAGTTAATATATGATTAAGCAATAAACCTTCCTTCAAATGAACATAAATTATTATTTATTGATCCACTGCTCTCATTCACAATCATTTCAGGCTTATTGCCAGGCGGTTGTATTTGAGAGTACTTTATCTAATATATATATATATATATATAATTACAGTCAAAAAGTGCATTGGAAGTCATGTAAAATATACACTCAAAAGTGAACAACATATCTAATTCAGATTGAAGCTTAAGCGGCAGCATGCTCGTACTTGCACCCTCCCACGCCAGAAAAACCCAACATCCACTTGATGGAGGTGGGCGGGTGCAGCCGGGTCACTCATTGCAGTACAGAAAATACTACGTTGGAGTGAATTTTATTTCTTTCTTCCAAGATATCCTCGGGCGTTGAGTTCCTTTCGTGTGGCGAAAGGTCCCGGGAAAAAGAAACGTTCTCCACAACAGAGCTCAAGCATGTGATCACATGCCACGCCGTGATGGTTACATGTCGGATGAAGGGAAAGGCGGGAAGGAGCGGTGATCTACTGGCTCCAAGGGAAGAGCAATGAGCCAAACGCATATCTCAGCCACCAATCAGATGATGAGGAAGTGGACTGGGTACTCCCCACAACATGTTGAGCAATTTCACTGAGAAGCCACGTAGCATCGAGTTCAAACACCACAAAGACAAAGTGCGGGAAAGGAGGAACTGCTTTTTAGAATTCTAAATGTTAAATGATGTAGATATAAACCCAAAGAAGACCACAGGAGCATTGTGAAATCACAATAAAAGCAGAGGGAAATGGTCACAAAGAGACACTAGATTAGCAAAAAGAGACACTAAGTGATAACAACAGGAAAAAAAACACCACGGAGTGACACACAACAACCACAAAGAGGCAAAAGGACTTCCAGAAAATATATATATATATATATATATAAACTGTGAGGAATGACAACAAAAATACATAGAATAACAATGAGGGATGCATAACGGCTACATAAGGGACACGTAATAAAACACTGTCAAAGAGACACACACAAAAAGACCAAAAACCATCATGAAGAGACACATGCGGAGGAATTAGCCGTCACACCTGAACTTATTTTACAAATGCCCCCCCCATTTGCCTGTGGATGACACTCCCCACATCAATTACCCTCTGGTCTGTTACAACCAGCCCCAAACCCTGCAGCTGCTGCACCGCCCAACGCGCAGGAAGAGAGAGGACAGCAAAGAGGCGAGTTTCTGCCGTTTCTATCGTCCGGTGTTCCAAAACGCTATTATTTACGTCGTTTGGCCGGTAAAAACAACAAGCACAGGAAGTGTCTGCCTGGGGGATAAACAGAGGCGCTCACAGATTTGAGGGAATCTGTCGCGTGGAATGGCACTGATGCACACTTTCACGCCCGCCGTGCGGCGCTGCAAATTTGTGGATCTGTGAACTGCGAACGTCTGCTGCCGCATGAAAACCTGTCATTTCTCAACACGTGACAGAATCCCTCCGGCCAGTCGCTGTCCTGTGGCAGCACCGGAGATGCTGCTGCTTCTCCACCACGTCATCTACTGCGACATGTGACATTCCAGCAGTTTGGTTCAGAGTGCTTTCTGCTGCACGACCACCCGCCTCGTCCCCAAACTGTCCGTTATTATGTGGCGGGATACGATGCAAAACACGAAAGCACTGCATTCGTCCCACAGGCCCATACAACGCGCTAACTTTGTTAGGAGTGACAATGTGTGCTGAATATGAACAATAAAAGTTAGATTACGTTTAATCTCCCCCCACTAATCGATGAAAATGCTTAAGTTTAACTGCTGCAAACGAGCACTTAGTCACTTGAGAGATTTAGGTCTGTGGACAGCGACGTGAGGTGTAAAAACAAAAAGACAAAACTTCAAATAGCAAAGCCGAGCATCGCCGTACCAGTGTAAACGTATATGACCACGAATGGATCCTTAAAATATGTACATAGCACTATGACAAAGAGTCTTCCTTTGAATTTTCAGGACACCAAGGAAGCCGACAATCAAAGTATTTTAGGACAAACTGAAATGACCTCATCGCTCTGTAGAGCAGTTCCTCTTCAGGTCTTCGTAAAACACCCAAACCCCAACTAGCAGGAAACGCAGATCGCAGCACAGTGAACTCACCTTTTAGGTTTTTGGGGTTGTTCTGTTTGGTGCGCGGCATCTTTCCGCCCTCAGTTCACAGGTTGCATTTTGGGGAAAGTCGGACGTCGGACCTCGGGAAGAGTGCAGTCCTGAGCCGCAGGGTTCATCTGCAGTGAACACACACACACATATGTACACATCGCGTCAGAATGAGCCAGACGTGAGATCCCCAAAACCGTGAAGCTCCCGATCGAGCTTATTCCTCAAACAGGTGCCCTCACATTAAGGGCGAGCTCTTCTTTGCCAGCCTCTGCTCTCTGAGCTGAGGTTACGTGCAAGTGAAAAGGGAAGGAAGTGTGAATATGTACCCCCCGCCATATCAGTATAACCTGTGCAGCAGCTGCTATCTGCCACTCTCGTCTCACACAGGCGGGAGATTGGCCGATGTGTACGACATATTTGACATGAGAGCGGCTGATAGGTGGGGGCGTCACTTTTGACGAATGTCTGCGAGGATGATGAATGATGCAAACAATTGCTCCCCATCCGATGCACCTTTAGCAAGAAGCACTGGGCACTTGATGCAAGTGTCATGCTAATTCTGAATGGTAAAATAAATGAATGCTAGCAACATTTAGAACACCCCCCCACCCCATTTTGTAACCACTGAATGTTGGCAGTAACAGCCGCAGAAGAAGAGCTCACCCCCACGCAGACAGACAACAACAAGCGCAACACCATGAATGAGCATCTGGTTTAATCACATCTATACCTAAGCATTCTCCCCCCCCCCCCACACACACACCAGCCAGGAGCGATGCATGAGCTTCAGGAATGAGTCTTTGTCTGTCCCCCCCCCCCCCCCCCCCCCCCCCCCCCCCCCCCCCCCCACACACACACACACACACACACACACACACACACACACACACACACACACACACACACACATCACCAGTATTACATAACACTTACTACAACGGGAGGAGGATTTTTGTGCTCCATACAGTTGATACATGTGCCGCTGTGGCAATGACATCACCTCACGGCGAATTTCGGCACGGAGAGCTCTGCGCGCTTGCGTGAGTGCGTCCGCGTGTGGGCGCGTGCGTGTGCGCGACGGCCGCAGCAGGTCGCAACTAAAAACCCATCGAGGTCGCGGGAGGTTCAAGTGACACGATTAGGAGACGCGCGTCTCACCTGCGATGCGCAATTCGGGTTCAGGGTCGACGGCGGAGGAGGAGGAGGAGAAGGAGGTGGTGGTGAGGGAGAGACGTGCACATATTTGTCTCCTCGGCGCGTCTCTCAGTCGGTCTCTGTTTGCGCGCGCGCGTGCGTGAGTAGCGCTATTTTGAGGAAACACCCTGATACCGAAGCGAGGGTAGGAAGAGAAACATACCGGTGACTCAAGGAGGAGAGGCCGCGCGCTGTACGCGATGTCCTCACACGGCCATGGAATGCGCGTGCAGGTGACTAATGATGATTGCTGCTCACACCTGAGGATCCACCACTGGCATATTATGTAAAAAAAATAAAATAATGTGGAAAAATAAAAGCGGGGCAGCGGCGGGCGGCAACGCGCGCACAGTCACGCATTGTAGCGGGGTGTGTGACATTAAACAGATGAGATAGAGGGTGATTTTGATATAAAGAGCGATGCTGCACGGATTCTCGGTGTTGTTGCGAAGTCACATGAACGCGGCGGCGGGAAGGAAAAAGAGCAGCAATGAAGTCAGCAAAAACAATGCGTGGGAATAGCGTATTTCGTGCCTGTTGCAACACGTGAACGCCCTGTGAGGGGGGGGGGGGAGGAGCCAGGGAAAACCCCTCAGCGGCTCTGCAGCTCCAACGGGACACTTCCACCGCATCCAACCGAGCACGCGCCGCGGCGGCCGGGAAACCTTTTCCGCCGCCACACATGCACGTTTCATCCGCGGCAGTCGCGATGACATTAACCACGCGAACACACAATGGAGGGTTGGGGGGGGGGGGGGGAGAGAAGGACAGCAGCTTGTGGCTTACCTAAACAACAAGTGGAGCAACAAAGAGCGACGTGTAGAGAAGCGCCGCCACCGACAAGCTCAAGTTGTCTCCTCAGGAGCTCGGTTTGCTGCAGAAGTCCAAAACACTGCGCCAAAAAAAAAATACACACACACACACACACACACCGGTGCCGGCCTCCTACGTGAACAAGGTACACTTCATAGACGCTGTAAAGTTGGCAGCTGGCTACAGCCGGACGAGACACACGCCGGACACCGATAAAAGCATGTCCGACTGCTCTCTGGCAGCAGCTACCGACAGCGACCTATATCCCGCTGACAGAACCCCGCCACCGGGCAGCGGCTTTCCCCGCCACAAAAACACAGGGACGAACAAAACAAGCGCACTCAAGCTGGATTCATGAATACTCACAGGTGCCGGGTTGTAACACACCTTTTAGTGTAAGGAGGAGGTGAGGGTGGGGTGTGGGGGGGGATACAGCTCTGTATTTTCTCCCTTCACCTTCTCTCTCACTTTCTATTGCAGGAAACAGACAGGCCCACTGACGTCAACGGGGGTCCCGTCTCCGCCTTCCAGCCACGAGGTGTCCTCTCCTTGCAGCGGGGGGCTCCCGACGGCCGGTGAGCCACCGCAAGACCCGATGACCCCGGGGACAGAATTTCGCCCGCGTGCTTTCTTTCTGCGTTGGTTGAGCTACACCGCCCCCCCCCTCCTCCCCTCCCTCGCGCCGGCACTGTATCGATCGTCCCCGGTCCGCTTCGAGAGGCGCCACGGGTCGTGTCGTCTGTCGTAATGCCCCCTGGCGGACCCCCTACGCACTCGCTCTTCCGCACATACTTTAGGACTGACGGTTTTCCCGGAGGTTCCTTGTTGTCAGGTCACGCTGTGCCCCTCCGCCACCGCCGACCGGGCTTTCCCATGCGCAACAGAACAACCCGCGGTAGTCTCCTCGGAGGAGGGTCTCCGTCTTTCGCACCAGGTTTAGTTTATGTTGGGAGCAATACGAAAGTAAGGAGTAGTACACCTCTTACACAACCTCTCACACTACTGCTGTTCTCACCAGTTTGGCCTTGTTCACAATAAGGGCGATTCACTTTAGATAAATTGGTATAATAAAAACCGTTGGAGATTTTGTAAAGCAAATTGCAAAGTGCATTGCGTACTTAAAACGTGTAAATATATCAGCTTTTAACTGTTTTTCTTGGGACCAAAAGTATACAACATCAACCATTAGAAACGTGATTAGAAACGTTGTGAATGTTTCCCACGCAGTGACAGGTTACATCAAAGGCTTGTGAATGCTCAAATCTTTTGCAGCGAGTTGTGCCCGATGCGTCTTATTGTCTCGTACGTTTCTGCAGACGGAAAACCCATGAACTGGAATGACCTTGAGCACATTTCGTATTCAAATCGTTTTCATTTCTTCATCAGACGTATGCACATAAAATGTCTGTCCTGCCCGTGGAACAAGCCAGAAAACTAGTTTTACTTTGTAGGTGAGCTTATAATAAACTAGCTGCATGTTGAAACAGGACACTCCGCAAACAGCTTGCCAACATACCGACAGGTGTTGGTGTCAGTTTGTTTTTTATACATTGTTTTTTAAAGTTTTCAGTCCATCCCTGAAGAGACTAGCAGGCTAGAGGAGCTATAAAAGCAGACATTGTTTCTCGGTTCTTATAAGCAAAATACTTACTTTTACCACCTTGACAGCTCTTAAATTGAATGATTATTTGTTATTTCAGTTGATGTTTCCTAATTATGCCATCAGTAATATACGTACATCATGTTTGTATTTGGATCAGACCCTCAGATCAGTCGAACTCCGTTTGACGATGACACACATTACCTTCATGAATTCAAACTCACTTTTAACACTGTCCCCCACGTTGAGTCATAGTTTCCATTGCAGCTTTTTCTCAGCGAACCCTTAGCTAGTGAAGAGCAACATGGAGGGACGTTGCTGCATCTTTCCCAGTTTCACTTTGCTTGGAACAAACGTGAAAACGCGACGATACGGGTCCACCCCACGACGCAACATGTTCTCACAACCCACAGTCAAAAACAAGTCATTAAAGGACATTTCCTTTTTAAACGTCGGAAATGGGATGATCATAATCATCCACATTTAATCAGATGTCTTTTCTTGATATCTTTGAGTCAATGGCAGCAGAGGAAATCGGTTGCCTGGGTGATGGTACGTCTAGCACCAGGAGGACACCCTGCTGTTATTTTTATCCTCTTGTCTGCAGTCCTCTAATCACCATGAGCCTGAGTTGGTCCAGCAATGATCACACGTCACCGAGACAAAAAAGGTCATGCTATTTTTTTGCAGACATAGTCAAAAATAGCTCTTAAATAACTGTGTGAATAAATCAAAAGTGCCACGGCTTTCCTTGTAAAGTAATGTATGCACAGATCAATAGCAACATGTGTATAAGAGAGCTAATTAGCTCAAGCTCATTTGTTTGCTTTTGAATGTTTTGATCTGAAATCAGATGACCCCGATTACTGAAACTGCAGATTATAACATTTCGAATTGTTCATTTCAAGCTGCAATTACAGCAAAAGCTGTGTCTGAGAGTCAAGGCTTTGCTGCAGTGAGGCAGATCTACCCATTAATAAGTGATTGTGTGACATCCACCCACCTTCATATCACAAGCTTCCTGCAGACTTCCTGCTTTATGACTCACCTGTTTCAACTGCACCGACTTCAAATGGCACATTTGAATAGTGGAACCTTTTTTTTATGTGCAAGTTGAGGAACACAAAGTCTTGCCTTTTCACCTCAATCTGAACATTGATGCAACGTTTGTCGGTTTTTTTACTGCATGAGTGACGGGTGTCCATGATTTCTGTCACAGTGATTTTCACTTTTTTTTCAAATACGATTAATGACAATTAACATGATGTCAAATGGCAACAGAAGCTTCAGCGTTTAGTTTTTTTCTGAGAATGAGACATTGCTCCGTGTGTTCACTGCTGTCTCTACGCCCACAAACATTTCCTGACGTTTCGGGTTTTTTAGCGCAGGATGAAAAGGGCAAGAAGGGGCAAGGGGTGTGTGTGTGATTTGAAAACATTTTTTACAAAACCGCAGTTTTCCTGAGGAGACGACTAGTCCCAATGCAATGCAGAGAGAACAACTGCTGGTTAACTGAGCCCTCAGCAGACCCTCTGTGAGCCAAAGTCACTGCGGGCAAGTGTCAGATCGGACGTTTTAAAGCTTGTCTTTTGGTTTAGGGTAAATGCAGTTTTGCTCTTTTAGTCTAGATTTAAAAGGGAGTCCTGCACAATGGCACTTTTTGCAGTTTGAAATAACTAGTTACTGCAAAGTGTTGCTTTTTTTAGTGCTTTAACACTACACGACATCATTCACCCATTAATGACAGGACCCACCATACACAGTGGCACCTGCCCATCAGTAACCAACACTCACACACTGGAGTCACAGCTAGAAGAGCAATGCTGCGGTTTAAGTGTCTTCCCCAAGGACACATTGACATGCAGGTTAGCCGGGCCTGGGATCAGACCGCCAACCCTCTGATTGGAAGACAACCTGCTCCCCCCTCGCCCACAGTCGCCCAGTAGGATTCTCCTCGCTCGGGCGCCAACCTCTCCAGTTGCGAAAAATAAGTCTTGCTTGTTTAGTTGTTGTTTAAACTCCATTTGAGGCTTGAAAACATTACAGTGGCTACTTTAACTTCTTATATGTCAATGGTTTTTTTTTTTCTACAGTTTAACAATGTTTCTGCACACATGAAATATGTTTCTTTCTGCACTTGCTTTCTTTATTTCCTCTTCCAGGTCCTTTCTTATATCTGAATCTTATATCTGACGTCCAGAAGGTCTCTCGTTCCCTTTGAAAGCAGCATTGAACTTTTGTCTGTGCAGCTATTTGATCGCAGTCATATTAAAGGGGACTGCTCCTAAAGCACTGTGTGGCAGTAAGCATTGTTATCCTGCAGCGGTTACTGAAAATATTTACAGCTGCCCGGCAGAGCATGTCTTCCCAAACAATAGCCTCTAATGTGAGGGGGAAGGCTCTGCTGTTTGTGTCCCTTTGGAACTGATATTCATGGGAGGGGAGGGGGGGGGGGGGGGGGGGGTTCTTGTGCGGTTTTGTTTGCCTTCGTATCAAAAATAGATATTTATTGAACGCGACCTTGTAAAGAAAGCCAGTATCCACGAGGGAATGCCTGTGTCCTATTTCTCTTGGCACACACAGAGAGGCGTTTTGGATAAAGATTGATGTTGCTGAAGTATTTATAGGGCGGCATCCTTTCATCCCCTCCTTGCTTCTAAACACTTCCTATTGCTGCAGATGTTTAAGGAACCGGCCAAAAAACCCCCTGTATAAACACGCCACAATGGTTTTGACACCCAAGCTGTCCTGCTGAGATAAGCTCTCCCTTGTGCATGGACACATCACACCAGACAGCTTTCCCTTTGAACGCAGAGTGCAAACAGACGGTCGCCATCCCAACAAACCAGATTTCAGAATGTTCAGATTTTGAGATGTAGGCCTACTGTAAATGATGAATACCCACCGCATCATTAAGAGGGTGTTATCAATCATCAGTGCAACAAAGGGACCGTAAAAAGACACTGCTGCACATTGGTTTGGGCAAAATGTCTGTTTTTCGGTATTCACGGCGGCACCGATACAACACGATGCTGCAAGCTTTGTTTACACCGCACCGCGCGATGTTACATAACTGAGGCTGTTGCCGTGGCAACGCCGAAACTCCACCCCGCATTCAATCCCCGCTCATATAAACACACGCAAGCGCGCACACACACACGGTCAGGTAACAGGAGATGCGGTGGTCACGTGACTCGTGTGGTTGATTTAACTCTTGTCCACGCCTCCTATTAATGACGGATGTCGGAGCCGTTGTTGCTGTAACAGTCACCGGGGGCCGGGAGGGGGGGGGGATCCCCGCCATGATGATACACCCGATGCCCTAAACAAACACACGTTTTCTTACTCATACTCACCATCGCCGCGCATCAAAGAGCGCACATGGCTCTCGCACCGGTTCGCGCGCGCACAATGTGCGCCTTGTCAGCGGCTGAATGGCAACAGTGTGAGTCGCTTTTCAGTACTCCGTGCGAGCAGTCGGCATCACTAGTTGAATTCAAGGTCAGGGGAGGCACTCCTGGCACAACAACAACCCCGGGCATCCCCGCGGAAGAGCCGTTTTCTTTGTGCCGAAGGACGCTCGCGGCTCCCGTCGTCGTCTCGGAGCTGCTTTCACGAACCATCTGACGGCGCATCGAAGCGGCCTCCAGTCCAGGAGGCACAAATAGGATCCATGGCCTTGCAACCGCTGTATCTGTCAGCAAACTTGTCCAATTAAAAGGTGTTTTATCTTCCAGCCGAGGAGTTATTTAAAAAAAAAAAAAACAGTAGTCCAAAAGTTGGATGGTGTTGCAATGCTTCTTTACATATTCCATTTGTTGGCATGCCACTCAAATTATGACTCATTCATAGAAAGCACAGTCTGGGTAGAAATCCAAATCTGTGATCCAAATTTGTTCTCTTATTTCAGTTCATGCTGAAATTCCTCATCTCCCAGGTTTGCCATTCAATTTGTACATTCGTGGTTTGCAGAGGATGAACCCTGCTGACGTTGGTGGGCTACAACTTCTAGCTCCACTAGTGTTAAACTATTTCCATATCCACTGGATTGCTTTGATCTTTTGAAGAGACATTCGTGGTTTCCAGAGGGTGAATCCTAAAGCTCCCTCTAACCACCACCGCGAGGTCCCGCTAGAGTGAACGTCAGTGAAAATTTCCTGTCCAAAACCAGTGTCGGGGAGTAACATAATACACATGGCCTGTTTAGTCAGCAGGATTTGATGCCTGCATTCCTACACTTTGTCAGGACGCGGGGTCGAGGGCAAGGAGGGAGGACTCAGATGCGGAGTTACGGAAAAAAATAAAAGGACTTTAATAGTCAAAAAACTCAAACTCAAAATCACTCCAACCAAATAGGGGAGGAAGGAGGCAAAAACAAAACAGACAAAAAAACAGGGACCTGGACTTGAAAACACAGACTTGACTTACTTGCCATGACACATGAACATTCGACATGTAATGACACCACACAAGACAAGAGACTCACAGGGCTTAAATACACAAGGGAGGTGCAGGTGATTGAACACAGGTGGAAACGATCAGGCACGGCAGACAATCACAGGGGAAGACAGGAAGTGAAGTTACCCAGGAACACAAGAGACATGAAAACTACAAAATAAGACAAGAAGCAGACCCAAACCGTGACACACTTATAAAATGCAATTCAATGTGGAAGTAATCCAAGTATTCAGAATACAATACTCAGATTAGTTAAATACGGAATACGTTACAGATTACAGATTATTAGTGTGGGCATCCCGATAAACATTAGCACGTTAGCAGTGTCATGATGTTAGCGTTTACAAAAGCACTACTTTACCGGTAGAAGTTGCACAGAAGTGTTTTTATTTTCATTGTTTATAACTGGTTCCACGAGGGTTTCAATTCAGCAAGCTTCAGCAAATAAAATCAGGTGTGTGCAGGGAAGGCATGTATAATCTGTTCACACAAGCATCGCGTGTTTCAGACGTCTTCCACGGCTCGTTGGGATCATGAAAGTTGTCCCCGAAGCATGCAGCCGGGCACAGATCCAGAGATAGTTATCAATATAAAAAAAAGAAAAGAAGCAGGGTCTACGTGTATGTGTGTGTGTGTGTGTGTGTGTGTGTGTGTGTGTGTGTGTGTGTGTGTGTGTGTGTGTGACCAGCATTGACTGTTGGCCCTTCAAGGGAGAACATTTGTCAGTAATCCCATGTCATCCATCATGGCTGCAGAGCAGTGCAGTGATGATGGGAAGTCAGCTGACTTTGGTTCACCTCTAGGCAAATGCAGCGCAAGACGATACAAACACTGAAGGCCTGTGTGTGACTGTGTGGGGAAAAAAAGACGACATTAAGACCTTTTTCATAAGGAGGTTTGGTTTGGGTGAATCGTCTTAGTTAGAGCCTTGGTTTGAAAGCTCAAAGTCACTTTTTAAAAGGCCCGACTTTAAGAATCGCACCGTATGTGGATTTTATGTTTAATCTGTGGAGCAGAAGTGGAACATTTTACACTAATCACTGCCGAGAAAATCACTTTGCACGACGCCAGTTTTAGAGGCAGTGCTGCTTCTCGGAAGGTATGGCTGAGGTAAACAGCGTTTTTGTGCCCTTGCTGGCTCCATCAAGCTCTCAATGCCATGCAAAATGAGCCTGTAGGAAAAATACCCCCCCCTTCACACACACACACAGACATTTTCCCCCCACCGTTCCCATGTGACCTACTTTTTGTCCAGAAGGGAAAGAAGTTATTCAAGCCACTCTTTAAAGCATGTCCAACATCCTGGCCGTGGGTGGAGTCACTGCCCCAGACTTGGTGCCAGTGGATTTTTACTACAGCCCAGCTGAGTTTCCATTCAGCTGCAGACACAAAACCTGCAATAAGCGAGGACATCACCGCGACATCGCTGTGTCAAGGGATGTAGGGTGATCAAGGCCGGACCCGAAAAAAAAGGAGAGAGAGGAGTGTGGGGGGGGGGGGGGGTGTCAACATTTCCAGTGACGTTCCCACATGAGGAAAAGGTCCCTGTGGTTGGGGAGGCCGGGCTGCACTAATAAGGGAAAATGCTTTGAGTGTCTGTAAATGCATGGAGAGAAATTCAATAATTCCATTCCAGGGTGGAGCAGAAAAGGAATATTAGAGAGTTTTATTGAACGAACAAAATGCTGAGGTTAAAGGGACAGTTCCCCCCAAAATCCATAACCCACAGTTGTCTTCTACTTGTGGTTCTCTTTAACCATCTAACTTTTTTTGGATGAACGGAAGAGATTACCCCCTTTAAAAAAACAATATCTATTTCACAACTATATATATATATATATATAGTTGTGAAATAGATATTGTATACACATACATACATACACTCACCTGCCACTTTATCAGGTCAGCATCACATGGCTGCAACTCAAAATGCATTTATGCATGTAGATATGGTCCGGACAACTTACTGGAGTTCAAAGCGAGCATCAGAATGGGGATATATATTCTCGGCACACTTTGGGCCCAATTGAACATCGTTTATCATCAGGAACATTTATTACCAATGTGTCAGACATAGAAGGAATTTGACTTGGCGGTTGGTGCATGACAGACGGTGCAAGACAATGGACAAGAAGACACATAAGGCAAAATAGTGCAAGAAGAATAAAAAATAAAAAGTTACCAATAAAAAGATAAAAAAGTGCACCAGCAAACAGAACGTGACAAGTGTATGTGCATGTGGAGTGTGAAGGGAGTGACTGGTGGAGAGCTCTGTTGATGAGCCCGACTGCCGACGGGAAGAAACTGTTGGTGTGGCGGGAGGTCTTAGTCCTGATGGACCTCAGCCTCCTGCCGGATGGAAGGGGCACAAACTGTTTTCATCCGGGGTGAGAGGGGTCGGCTACAATCTTTCTGGCCCGCATCAGAGTCCTGGAAGCGAAAATGTCCTGGAGAGACAGCAGATTGCAGCCGATCACCCTCTCTGCAGAGCGGATGACCTGCCCTTGTCCTTGGCTGTGGCTGCAGCGTACCACACGGTGATGGAGGAGCAGAGGATGGACTCGATGATGGCCGTGTAGAAGTGCACCATCATCATTTTTGGCCGGTTGAATTTATTCAGCTGCCTCAGGAAGAACATCCTCCGGTGGGCCTTCTTAGTGATGGAGCTGATGTTCAGCTCCCACTTGAGGTCCTGGGTGATGATGGAGCCCAGGAAACGGAAGGAATCCACAGTGGTGACGGGGGAGGGGGGAAGGTGGGGCTGCGTTTGTCTTAAAATTTACAACCATCTACAACCATCTCCACTGTCTGTTGTTTTGGCTGCACCACATCACTAGATGGTCAAAGATCAGTCCAATGAGGGTGGTGTCATCTGCAAACCTCAGGAGCTTGACAGATTGGTGACTGGAGGTGCAGCTGTTTGTGCAGAGGGGAAAGAACGCAGCCTTTGGGGGGAACCGGTGCTGATGGAGCGAGGGGCTGTTTAAATGCTGAATCCTAGCTGAGTATTGTTGCTGACCACGTCCATCCCTTTATGACCACAGTGTACCAGCTTGTGATGTATTGGGGAGTTGTTGGTAACACTATCGCACATGTATGCACAAAGTGGCATTTCAACTCAAGGATTCATACTGAAAAAGAATAAATGTCATTCCAAATAAAATGCATTCTAAAAGGCTTTTTAGTCATAAAATATAATAGAATGTTAGCATTCTAGGCAGAATAGCAGACTAAAAAGGGAGAGTAATTAATATACTTATATAATTATTATTCTTTATGTGATACTTTTCTTAGAGATGATCACTCATTTGTGAGCTCGTTATTTTATTGAAAAAAGATTGTAATCACTTGTGGGAATAGTGAAGTGAAAGTGAATAAAGCTTTTCCCTTAGTGGCATATGTCGTACTTCTTTTTTCAAAACAGCCCGTGAGAAACCACATCTCCAATGTGACACAGCACCTACGAGTTGTCAAGACCTATCAATGTGCCAGTGCATGCTTGTGAATTCACTTATTATGTAACTATTCCATCCCTTTAAATTTAAAATCCTTTCCACTTGTTTGCACTCTGAAGGGCTGGAAAACATCCGCGGGAAGAAGACGGGGGAAAAAGGAATGAAATGAAAACAGAGGGGGGAAAAAGAATCAAGTGAGCTCTATTGTTTCTTCTTTTAGAAGAGAAAAAGAGAGGAAAGGAAAGAGATGGCCTGGCCTGAAGAGGAGAGCAGGATGCAGCTCCCCTGGTGCTTCACTCATCAGCTGATTTATGTTATATGTTTATGTTACATGCAGTACTTAATAACCCTCTGCCCTCCCTGTGAGCCAGTGGAACGCCGGAGGTCAGTTTGTGTGTGTGTGTGTGGGGCAGCTTTATTGATCTATTAATTGCCTCCTGAGTGCTGCGAGGTCAATGCTTCGTGCTCGACATGGAGATCTACCCCGCGTGTGTGACGTTTATCACCTCACACGCCCACGCGCATGTTTGTGTCACATTAAGGCCCCAGTCATCGGCCGTTAGGCGCCATAAACCCAGTCATTTATTCTGCCTTCAACTGTGCAGAACAGATCAAAAGTGCAAGGAAATGGTGCAACCATCTGGTGTGCCTTTTCATTCAAACTGTACATTAAACTAATATATGCCATTATTGAATTCCTACGAATGGTATTTTTTAATAATATATAGTATAATAATGATTCCTTTTTCCATTTGAGCTGGTGGTGTGTGTTGAGGTACAATGTAACAGGTAACACCTTAAAGAAGGGTCCTCCAGCTTCAGCCAGGAGTGACTCCATATCTTCAAATGGCTGAAGCTGCTGTGCTTGCTCTTATAATTGTCTAGTTTATTTTAAGCCTGTTGTTTTGTTTCAGTTGACTGGTTAAACTGGTTTGTTTCACTTCGGTGTCATCCCTTAACCGACTAACATCTGACATCAACAGGAGGATATGAAAGTACCATTGTTACTTGTTTGTTCACTAAATACAGTGTGAAAGTAGGTCACTTCTTACTTAACACTCCTGTCAAGGTCATGCAGAATACTTCAGAAGCTTTCTTTAACACGCCGACTTTCGTCCAAAGACCAAATCAAGATCTTCTAATTACTTCTACCACAGTCAAATCTGATCGCTGCACACTGACAACATGGGAATATAAGTGGTTTAAGTATTTTAGCTGAAATCAAAATCAAATCACTTCATCAGTGCTCCTCTGATGCTAAAGCTGGCTGGAGCTCAGGCTTTCCCATTCACCCTGAGACAGATAAGTAAAAGTGTAAAAATGTAAATTGTTTTAGAATGATGCATTGTTCATTCTGGTAAAGTACCACTGCTTTGACTGCAGTGGAAAACCATGAATCATACAGCAGTTACTGGTTTTATTTAGCTCTCTTACGCCCCCTGTGGAACAAAGAAGTAACTCTTTACCCATTTATCCATCCAACCCCCAATGCATTTATTTCATTATTTACGAAAAGATGATAGCCAGTCAAAAATAAAATAACTAAATATAATAATATAAATTTACAAAATATTTTCATTTTTTGTGGTGCCAGGTTTACAACATGCACAACAGCAACCCAGTGTGATGGTGAGCTGGGACGTGCAGTGCTGACTCCTGTGGTAACGTGGTGGAGACACTCGGCCCACTAGGAGGAAGTCTAGATGCCTGGGTCCAATAACGACATGTTTGTGTCTCCTCAAGCACAATGACCCTCAGTTTCCATTTTGGCATCTTTCAGCTCACTGTTTTCATTTTACGTTGCTAAAAAAGAGAATGTTGGCCACAGAGACAGCTCCTAATGAATAATAAAGTTCTCCGTGTTGGCTGGCTATTTCAGCCAGTACAAAGAAAAGCATGGCTCAACATGACTTCTAATTGGAATGTACGCATCCTTGATTCAACGCCTAGGAGGTTTCTCTCAGCACATCCTTGCGTCTCCACTTTTGCTCAAATACTACGACAACCTGATCTTTGGCTTCACTCCCTGTCAGAGTTGGTAAGTGCTCGGCGCCGCAGCCTCTGGGCCGACTGTCACCTCAGCGCTTGTCAACACTCGAGTCTGATTCTCTGGTCTGTCCACGCAGGATGGAGCATCAACTTCAAACCCAAACAACAGATGTGTTCGGGGGGGGGGGGGGCGGCACGGTTTTAAGAGCTACTCCTCGCCCGAGTCCCACACTGCTGAATTAATCATGCCTCGCATCACACCTCCCACGCTCCGGCTTATGTAACGTCAGCCACGCGTGGAGAAGTGTACGAGTACGCGTGTGTCTATGAGGGTGTATTTATATCCAGACTGGGATGGAGGGAACGGTGACTCATTCTCCTTGCTCTTTTTTTTTTCCCCACAATCTGCCCACCCACCCATGGCATATTTCTAAGAAGAAAAAGAGAATTGGCGATCAGTTTGGACGTTTCCCAAACGCACAATGTTGTTGTGACATCAATGCATCTTCTTACCCTGCTGACAAAATTAATAAAAACAACGATACTAGGAAAGTGTCATCCAAGAGAAATATTAATATCATAAGTGGCCCATAATGTATAAGCAATGGTTTACAAATGGATATAGAGATCAAATCTAATCAACTGGTAGCAATCGCCATCGTACTCTCACTCATTAGAGATGACATTGATGTTTATATTTATGTGTGTACTTTATTTTTTGACATCCGACAATGAATAGACGACATGCATCTACTTCTAGGCGGGGATCCATTGTGATTACAAACAGATCTGTGAACGTTTGGGACACTGTTCATACTGTCCCAACCCACAGAACCCTCACTAACTGGACCTTACCGAGAGAAAGGAAACACATGTCCTGTCTACCTCAATGCACCGTGGACATGTGGTTAAAGGGCTGTGGACGGTGACGCAGGAAAGTAGAGCAGGCACAGGTGAGTTTATGCAGGTGACGAGCCTCCGGTATCAGCCAATGATCGGCCGCCGTCGGTGAGGCCAGCCTTCAAAGGAGTGGGAAGGGGCCGTCCCTGTGTAAGGTCCCTCGGTGATGAGCACCCGGGTGCAGTGGTGTAGGGTAAAGTTCAGCCAGACTTCAAAGTCAAAATATTTTTGGTGCGTCAAAAGTCAACTGCAATCACTGTTTTGACCAAATTAAAATGAGCTTCACGGCTCATTCCACTGCGCTCCGATAAGGAGTAAACTTTATTTTGAAAAACAAAGATGTGTAGATGTGACACCCATAATTAAAATCTCTCACTGACAAAATGTACCCAACATTTTGGATTTAGTAATAGTATCCCTTTATCACATTATCATAACTAAAAATAGTTTATTTATCTTCACTAGAGGTGAAAATCCACTACCAAGTGAACTCCATCCCCTACGCTAACAACTGATTATATGTGCTGCATAGGTTCTTTTTACAACACGGCAGTCAGCATAAATCCAGCGTCATGCTTTACATAATGCTACGCCCCGCCTGAAATGGCCGTCTGGTGCTCAGCAACCTGCAGGTTGGACCACACCTGCCCCCACATCACTGTCACATTCCTGCTCAGTACCCCTACGCTAATCAGCATTTACCTCCAGAACCAACGACGGTAGAAAGGTCAGCTTCCCAGCCGGCGGACCGAGAGTAATGACCGCGTTTAATAGTTTTAATAGCACTGCCTTCGCTGGGGGAAAGTCACAGGATGGTGGACGGAGCGCAGATCAGCTGAGACATCTCAGCGGTGGCTTGTTATCGCCACCGACCCCGTGTGTTCCATCAAAATGTCAGGGCCCACGCCTGGCAGGAAGGCTGAGGTCTGGGCGGCCAGGTCCAGAGGGGGCCTGATAGGCATCCACCATTGTCCCCTCCATCATTAACAATGCCATTCACTGTGGCATTTCAGTATCAGCCATGTGCTACACAAAGGCAAGAATGTGATCAGCCTCAGTAAAAGGTAGTACTCGTCAGTGTCAAGGGTGGATACCGAGACACCCAGAAAGAGACACAAAACATTCTTAACTTCATGCAGAACAGCTGCAGAGATACTCAAAACAACTCCCCAGAAAAAATGACCATACAGGGAGGGAAGACCCACTAAGAGATAAATCAACCACAGAAGAAGTGGCTACGTGGGAGTCTCGCTTTCTGGTTGCAAAGGTCTTTGACTTGTCCCGGGGTCCACATCAAACGGTGTATTTTCATTATTGATTCAAAAGTGGTTTGACTCACAAAAACTGAAAATGTGCAAAAGTATGTGAATCATTTAAGAAGCTTGATGCTTTTGCAACAATCACTTAACCAAATGTCTTCTGTAACCACTGGCCAGTCTCTCGCATCTGCTGATGGACAGTTTTGCCCACTCCTCCTTGCACAACTCAGCCAGTTGAGACAGGTTGGAGGGACATCTGGCGCCCACGTCAGGTTTAGCCACAACATTTCTATTGGATTGAGGTGCCAACTTTGACCAGGCCAATCCAGAGTAGGAACCCGCATTCTTTGAAGCCATTTCTCGTTTCTAGTTTTGCTGATATTCTTTGGGTTGTAGTCGTGTTGCCAAACCCATTATCGACTGATGGCCGGAGATTCTGATCAATAATTGATGGGCCTGAGAATTCATGTTTTCCTGGATAATATAGTATAATATAGAGACATCCTGGTCAGCAGAAAATTGGTTCCAGACTGTCACATTTTCACCACTTCAATGTTGAGGTGGTTCTTTTCTCGGTCAGCATGGTCGGCTTTTCTCCAAACAAAGCGGCTTTTCTTTGTGAACAAATAGTTCTATCGTGCACTCATCTGTCCAGAGAATGGACTTCCAGAAGGCCTCTGGTGGGTCCAAGTGCTTTCTGGCAAAGTTAAAATGGCCTGCTTTATTCTTGCTTCAGAGCAAAGGTTTCCTTCTAGCAAACCCTCACATGAAGGTCATGTCTGATTTTATGTTTACCCCAGATGCTGCCAGAGATGTCAGCAACTCTTTAGAGGTGACGTGTGGGCTGGCTTTTACCTGATTTATTATCCTTCTTGGTGATAGTCTTTGTGGGCGTCTTCTTCCAGGCAGAGTTGCGGTCATGTTGAATGCCTTCTGTTTGTAAGTGATTTGTCTTACAGTGGATGGCTGGAGCTAGAATCCTTTGGGGATGGTCTTATAGCTTTCCTCAGAATGATGGGCTGTCAGTACCTTCTTCCTTGGATATCTTCTTTCTTCGGGCCATTGTTGATCTGTGAGGGTACCTTGGCACTAGAGTAGTTTGGTTGTTTTCCTCTCTCGTTTAATCTGTGTTGCCCAACCCTTTTCCTAAGAATGTTTCATTTGATTGGTTTGCTTAATTGACGAAGCACCCAAAATGTTTTTTACCCGGATCTGTTCCCTACTTCTACTACTTTCCTCTAAAAGAGCACATGCAATTGATATACATAAACCTGACATGTAGAACTGGTGATAAAATAGGAGAAGAAGCTGTCTTCGCCCCTCCCCCACATTCAGAACTTTCCCAACCCCGCCCTCGTTACCTAACTGTCCTGCTGGCATGCCACGAATGGCCACACAGACCTGAAGAGCACGGACAACAATCCGTCTTTTGCGGTGGCAATGCATTATTGATGACGCTGAGGATGAAGCTTGCTTATAGCACAACTCGTTTGGATCAAGAAACCACCAGACACACTTGCAGTTACGTAACAGAGCGGTGGAGCAGCGAGGGGGGACACACCTTCAGTCGTGTGTCTGGAAAGCATCCGACATGCTCGCCGTGCCGGGCGTGATGCTATCTGCGCCTGCAAGACGTGTTCCGTCTTATCATCACACGGCTTAAAAAACGTGTCATCCTCAAATAGACAGTCACATCTGATCTGGAGGAGATTCTTATCGCTTTGGTCCATCTGGAAAAGGAAGAGAGACAAAATCAGGCCAGAGGAGAGGGAGAAGGCTCTTCAAAGCTCATCCTACTCAAAGGATGGAGGCCATGTGCATACAGAAATGTGCATGTAAAAAAAGGTTTTAGAGGAACCAGAGTTGTTGGTCCAAATCCCAGCAAAAACAAGTTAAAATGTTGAACTCCCCATTCTTTTACTCATGGCTCATAATGTTAACTTCAAATGTCCCTTTATAAACGTTACGAGCTCAAAGAAACATATCACATTTCTGTTTTCCCAAAACAAATCAGCAAATGAGTTTTCTTATCTTTCTTACCCAAACAAGAAAAACGTATGAGCTCGGTGTGAAGCAATTTCCGACGATGAATGCTGTGATTGACAGGTTAGCAATCCGAGGGGAACGTGTGTCGCTGAGCTCTGATGGTCTCTGGTGCTCAGGGCCCTGCGAGCATGATAAAAGTTTGTATGTAGATAACGGATGCACAAGTAGATGGATAATTACCTCTCAGCTTTAACATCTACATGGTTGCTACCTGGGAGCAGTACTCCAGCCTTTTGCTTATGTAAAAGCAGCAATAGTACACAGTGAAAGTGACACGGTGTAAACATCGAAACATTTCAGTTCAAAGTACCAACTACCATCTTTAAAACACTCATTTCAGAGTAATCATTTTAGCATCACTAATCTTGCAATGTTGAGCTAATTAGGTTTCTTTATTTGGGTATTAGTGTGTGTTGCATTAATACTACACATTTTAAGGTAAAACTACAGCTCTGAAATAAATTTAGTGGAGTAAAAAGTACAAACTGTAAAATGGAAATGCTCCAGTGCAGTGAGTGCAGTTAGTTGTGTGATGCTGCACTCTTGTGGCTCTCGTTGAGACCAACATTTGATGCTGCAGCTTGGGCAGCGCGCACCTCTCACAGTCCATTTGTCATGACAGTAAGCGGCTGAACAGCACTTTATATTCACAGAATCTGCAGCAACTCTCAAACTCTTGAGAAAAGTAAAGGTTAAAAATGTGTTTTGGGCTTTGCCAGTTGTTGTGAAGTAGGTTAAGAAGTAGAATAATGGACCTGTCGTCCAGGGTCTGTTCTCCTGCCACTGACAGATATTCAGATCTCTTTTAAACCCTGAATCCCTTTAAAACAACTGCATACATTTATCAAGTGTGTATCCCTCCAGTTCACAAGATGGTCAATTGTTCGGTTTCGTCGTTTTTGTCATTTGGACATATTAGCATGTTTAACATTTACAAACGTGCAGTACTACACAAAAAGCGGAGGCTGATGGCAAAGTACTGGGACAGAAGTATTGGGTCTGTCAAAAGTTCTGCCCTCATTTTCAAAGTTGATCCAGTCATTCTTCTCAATCCTTCCTGTCTGGTGCCGGAGACAGCTGGAGAATCAGGGGTGTTTGCTCATGTTTGTCAGACGGTCTCTTGCGTGCGATCACTGTTCTACGAGACAATGGACCCTCGTCACAAAGTAATCATCCATCAAGGAGGATCCCAGCAGGGGGTCCTGCATTGTTCCTACTGGCGAGTGTTACCAAAAGAGGTGGAGAAAGCAGCCATTTCTCACTCATCATCATCATCATTTCATATCTAAGAACAAAACTGCCCCGAAGACAGGAACAGGAGACGACATCTAAAATTAGTTGTAGGAATTCTGATCCCATCCCTTGTAATTGGATTTGAATTACTCCAAGATTGCTTTGCCTTGGTAATCTGTTGATGAGCTTCCTTAATATGTGCATAGGAGTGGGTCAGGCTCAACAACTGTTCAACAACTGTTCAACAACTGTTGCACGTGTGCACTGGCATTTTTTGTCACAATGTGAGTATCCCAATCATTCCAAATTGACTGCCACTTGATAATGAAACAAAAAAAAAAGTGTTACAGTTCAATATGGACCATCCATTGTAAGCTACAACTGACACTCAACCATACAAGTATTGTTTATGTCTGACCATAATTGATGGAAAAAAATTGCATAGATTTTGCTGAAACAAAAAGATGTGCCTATAGAATCTGAGAAGTATAAACAAATTCATGTAAATAATGTGTAATCCAGGATTTGTGCATTAAAAAAAACACATGATAGATATCCACTACCTTTCCAAACAGACATTTTGTCACGGTTTGGATTTACTTCCTGTTTTATTTTGTAGTTTCATGCCTCGTGTCCCTGGGTTAACTTCACTTCCTGCCTTGTCCTGTCTTCCCCTGTGATTGTCTGCAGTGTCCCTGATTGTTTCCACCTGTGTCCAATCACCTGCACCTCCCCTGTGTGTTCTGCGCACCTGGTTGCGTCATTCTATGTCCTGTATGAATTTATGGTGCTGGGCCCCGTCTGCGTTTTGGCCCCCTTGGCCTTTTTTGATTTCGCAGTTTTGAATATTAGTATATTTTGAATATACTTTTTCGTTTGGGTCTTCCTTCCTGTCTCTGTCAACTCCGTTCCTGACACATTTAAACTTGATTCAATGCGCACACTTAGACCGACACTTCAAGCCAACTGAGTTAGCCGCATCATTTTTAGGATAAGATTACATAGATCAGGCAAACTAACAAACTGCTAAGGTAATGGATATTTTACAGCCATCTTTTGTTGATGGTCTGGTTCAATGAGGGTTTTACCGGCGACAAGTTTGCAGCATCTATTGAATCCGGACTGTTTTCTTTCTGTACAATGTTCTGTACAAGGAGGCTTGCGCTGAAAACAATGTTTTAAATAGATCGTACAACCATGTCATCTGGCCATTCATTTGTTGTATATTTTTGAGGTGTAATTGCATGCATGTAAATGGCATGCTTATACACTCAAATGTGGGTCTGTGGGGCTAAAGAATCGATATGTCAACTGCCGCATCTTAAAATATTATTCAAATATAATATAGCAAGTATTCTTGCTGATTCAAATGTTTTAAGAGCAAATGTGTGTTGTGATTTGAAACCTTTTAATCTGAAAACTTTCCCAGTCATATTCATCCATCCAAATATTGTAATCACATCAGGCCAAAAAAATGTCTCTGAAATCCCAGCGACATATCTAAATTTGGAGCGACAACTATGGAGAAGCACATGTTAAGCATTCTTTGGGCTGTAAACACACTCCGCCTATGCTCAGATGTTGACACGGTAGGAGATTACGCTCCACAGTTAGGACATTACTGGAGACGGAGGAAACCCAGACAGCGGTCACAGCGTCATGCAGGCGGCGGGCGCCGTTTGTTGTCTCTTATATACTGAGCGTTATGAGCAACTGGAGTGAAGTCAGCAAGCACAAAGGAGGGTCAATAACGTGAAGTGATCTCCCGGCTCAAGAGACTCGGCCCCGGTCCAGCCATTGTTGAGAGGTGCCTTTTCATTTTTTATTTTCAAAGCAGGCATGCAATCCCGTTGTCTGCAGTCACGCTCAAACCTTTTGAGTATTTCCTGTAGAGTAATCAATAGGACAATGGCCGCAAGCGACTCCGCAGTCGTAAAGAAGGGGGAGGCATTGAGGGGTCAGCTAGTCAGGGTGTCTTCGCTGAATGATTGGATAAGTTTGTATATGCAACTTGATTGCAAACAAACTGTGAACAATGTCATTTCCAGAACACCAAGGAAGCATTTGCCACTGATATTTTTCCACCTGTGACCTTGAGAATCCAGCATCAAGGACTACGTATCCCACACCCCACACCAATCCCACATCCCAACGACGGGAGTCTGACGAGCAAAAGAAACCAGGACTGATTTGGCGAGTCTGAAGACCCACAGAATTTAAAGGGAACTTTTACTCCTTCGAACATTGTCATGAAATTGAAACGCACAAACGATTTCCAGGCTGACAAAGTATGAGCCCTGACGAGAGCAGAGAACATGAGCTGCACCAGGGACGCGGTAGACGATGGCTTTCTATCTGAAGCTCGCGACCGCCTTGTGTCTCGCCCGCGCAGTCCTGAGTGACCCCCGTGTGCCCTTTTCGGCGGTTTCCGCCTACACGAGGCGCGGCTCTGTCAACTCTGTCCATCCGGTGCCGAGCTTTCGGACCGAGCCCCAGGGTCCCTGAGGCTGGTCTAGAGCGTCGGCGACGAGATCTTCACCCTCGCGGCCCGGGGCGCCTCGTCGAGAAAGGTCATGGTCGACGCCGTCGGCGGCGGAAGACTTGGGTTCAGCGGGACGTTCCCCCGACTTGGAGGCCGTCATCGAGAATCTGATCTCCGAAGACATGGGCCAGTACTTGCGCTTTTACTCGGGGCGCGAGCCGGGGTTCGACCTGTCCTTGGACCAGCAGGGAATCGGGTCGGTGCTCCTGGTGGTGGCGGGCCCTCCTCCTTCCCAACATTCACGCAAGTTTCCAAAGGGCTGCGGGCCGAAGGGGGGGGGTGTAACGCAAGCTAAAACACGCCGCGGGCTAAACACCTTTTTTTCTTTTTTGCTGTTCCTGACAACAACTACAACAGGTACGGCGAGCGGGGGCGACGGCTCGGCTGCTGGGAAACGCCATTGTCATAGGGCGCGGTAGCCGCGTAGTCCGAGTGGTGTGTGTGTGCGCAAGCTTTTCTCAATCCCTCACAACAACAAAACAACAACCGTCCCTGTGTGTGTGTGTGTCTGTGCGCACCCGGCGGCCCGACGCCGTCATTTACGAGGACATGCGCCCAACCATCGTGCCCTTTCACGTGACGCGAAGGAGGACCCAGACCCTCGTGCGACGTGTGTTTTCCACGTAAATGAGCATCCGTCCCCGTCTTCGCACGCTTACACGACATGACACGGAGTCGCGTTACGTAGTCGTATTAATTGTATCACATATCGCAATACGACTTTAGCGTCTGTGTGGGTGTGTGTGTGTAAAAATAAAAGGGTAAAACCAATCTCCAATCTCCACGTGTCGTTGCCTTGTGTAGTGTATAGTAGATTTGAGGGGCCTTGTCTAACAGGTACATAATTTAAAATGTATTTAATATAATCAATTTGGACGATCTGGACTCCTCCGTACTCCTCCAGCTCAGGAACCTCCTCAGCCGGACTGACGCCTCACTCGGTCCCGGTAGTGCTCCCCCCTTCTCGGTTGAGCTTGAGGAGGAGCTTCCTCAGCCTGTAGACCTCCTGCTGGGTGAAGTGGCCAGCTCCCTTCTTCATGCTGCCGTGTCGGGCGGAGCGAGCAAACTTCTCAAGGTCAGAGAAGTAGTCCCCCAGCCTCACTCCCCTCTCGTTCTTGGTGGCCAGCAGGAACTCCTTCACCTGCCCCACCCCGTACCTGCTGGAGACCGTCCCACCTGAGGAGACGCTGATGGCAGAGCCCCACCCCGAAGAGGAGTCGGACTCCCCACCCCCCGCCTCCCCTCTGCTCGACACCCCTCCCCTCTTTGCCTGAGAGCCTCCTCTACTGCCCCTCGTCTTTCTCTTCAGGTGGGGGACCTTAAAGCCCACCCCCCCTCTTCCATTTCCTCCTCGCTGTCGGAGACGCCCCTCTCACGAACGGGCGACCCTCGAACTCTTTCACCATGGTTCTCTCGACTCACCCCACTCGTCCCCTCTTTCATACGGTCACACAAGAGACTTGCCCTCTGGGCACACCTACACTCACCCCCTCCCTCCTGTGATTGATCAGCTGGACTTAGCCCATCCCCTCCCCCACCTGACTGACCGGTTGGGCCCCACTCACCCCTTCACCCAACTCCCCACCGACCTCCTGGGCTTCACCAGCAACGTCTTCCTCCCTGGACTACTGGAGGGCGGGGGTGAAGGCTCAATGCGTGACGTAGGTGCGTACGTACGTGCGACTACTGGAGGACGGGAGGACATCGGGGGGTTAACCACATGTGTCTCCAAGCATGTCCTTACAGCTCACACAGAAAGTTAGTAGCTTCTGTTTAGCGACCGAAGCCATTACTATCGGCGTCCGCCATCATAGACAGACGAGGCGGCAAACATACACACTCATAACACGGTCTAATTCAATGTCCCTTAATGTCACAGTCGTTAACTAAAGCTCTAATAACAGAAACTACTGACGTCTATTACCGGGGTTCTGATTATGGCCAGCTTACCTGTAGGAAATGTGAAACACAGTTCAGATCAGGCGCTGTAGCATGAACACTCGTTCACCACGTACTGACTTCTACTTCGACGCTACTGGCGTCCGCTACTGATACCCAGTCAAGTGTAAAGCTTAGAGCGCCCTCTGTTGGCGAAGCTGAGTTAAGCCAGACTAATGTCACCCATTCAAGCACATTAATTCAGAATCCTATTGTATTTAGTGTATATTATACACAATACAGACAGTAGTTACCTCGTGTTTCTAGACCTTAGTTCAAATTTTAGAGGGGGGGGGGGGGCAAATAATCGACACAAATAGTTAACACATAGTGCCACAGTTGCGTTTTTCATACCATCACGGTTTCGCATTAAATCATTCTAGGATGTTTTGATTGATTGATTGATTGGATGGCCCTCCGTGGAAGATTTTCCCCCGGCCGCCACTAAAAACCAATTAGTATATTTCTCGGTGGACTACAAAGAAACCTAGCGACAGTTGACTCTCCACAACCTGTACCGTTGGACTGTACAAGAAATTGGAGGAAAAGACGATGGCGCCAACGTGAGTGCGCGCTTCCTTTGCTTAACCCTCCTGTTATGTTCGTTTCTTAGGTACAGCAATGATGTTCCTGGGTCAATTTGACCCGGTGCATGTTAAATCATCCAAAAGATGTCAGAAACCAAAAAAACCTATGAAATATAGTTTTTACCTCATCATCAACACCTTAACTAACAATTCAATCAGTTTTTAATGGAATGAAGTTATTTACTCCTCCATAAATCATAGTTAAATTAGGATAACTCACTCGTTTTAATAAAAAATAACATTATTTATTGACAGTGGGAGCCACGGGGTTGCTGACTGTGGGTGTGGCCTGTGGGCTGCGAGAGGTGTTGCTCAGGTTGCCCATGAGGTTGGCCAGCACCGGGGGCAGCTTGGAGCTCTCGTTCAGGGCCAAAGCGGAGCCGTGCTGAGACACCGTGTCCATGGGCTCAACATATCCGTCCTCCTGCGTGGTGGAGTCCTACATGGACAAAATGTGTTCATTGGAAGGAAGCGATAGGAAGGCCAACAGTGTGCAGTGCGTGTTGTGAAAGTACTAACCTCGTCCAGAGGGATGAGACGGGGCGGCATGGGCTCGTAAGGCTCCGGGTCTGGTTCATGTGGACTATCGGGCACACTAGTAACAAGACAATTTGGAAAATCATTAGCATACATTTGAGAGCATTTTCTGTGGAGAATTCAGAGTAAAAAGAACACTGAAAAGGTTTTCCCCTTCAGGCCTTTATCTACTTTCTATTTTCCACCCTGCTCTAAAAAAACAGGCTCAAGCCTTACCTCAGCTCTGGTTTGGCAGCCTCACCAAAGTCCTTGATCTTGTTGACGTTAACTGTGAATTAAGTGCAATCAGATGAGTCATGAGACGGGTTGGTTAATCAACATCAGGTGTCCTATTGGTGGACACAGCGCCCCGTCAGCAACAACGTCAGTGTTCTCCGTTCGGCAGACGTGGGCCGGGGATCAACTACACTTTACCTAAACCCCCACAATGCTATTGAAATAATTCAGGACGTTTTACCGACATTCTTATACACGATATGCGATCAATACATTTTGGATATTTTGACATTGTACTTCAATAAAGTGACTAACAGACACTTTAGTGAGGCCATGACGCGCTTAGGCTGAGTTCTGTGTGAAGGTGTGAAGTGTATCATGATGTGTTCACACTGTTGGTGATCCATAAATCCAGTTGGACATGTTTTCATCACAATGTAAGGAAATATTAGGGAGGGACCTAGAACCTGTTTACAACACCTCTTAGTTGGACCTCAAAGTTCTATCTGCTCCCTTCTCTCTGCTGTGCCGATCCCGTGTTGAATCCGGACCGTGATACGTATTAAACCTCGAGCTGTAGGAAAGCGATAGCTGAAAGTCTCACAGGAGTGAGATGTCTTACCTCTCTCTGTCTCATCCAGATCAAAGTAGAAGTAGTGTTTGAGCTGCTCCTCGTCGGCCCAGTGAACGGTCTTCTTCTTCTTGCCTTTCTTGGTCAAGTTCTCTTCTTCTCCCCGTGGTTCTGCCAGAGCGTTGGGCTTCTCGCCTACAAAGAAAAGGGACCACGTCAGGAGATGGACAATTGTCAATGAACTTCACTAAGATCATCATCATCAAAAAGGACCATACCGTTGTCAGAGACCTCGGCCTCCTCAGAGGGAACGGGGGTCCCAGGCCGCTCCGGCTCCTGGTTTTCATCAGCAGGAGTGATGCAAGCAGATGTTTCTGGAGATGACAGTTTTGTAGAAGATGAAGAATACGAAGAGGGTTTGCTGTCAAATGGACTTCCCTGCAAACAAAGAGTATTGGAACTTTCACTTGAATGCAAAAAGATTAAGTTAAGTTAACAGCTTAAAGTTCTTGGAGTCTGACTTTCCTATTTCCTCACTTCAATGTGGAATGTTTGGTTCAAATTAAATAAACCGTAGCACTAACAAATGATTAGTAGCACTTAAATTGTACTTATAATGGCACTTTTCTATAACATGTTTTGTAACTGCTTATTTGATGACAAATGTACTTTCTTGTTACTTGTTCTTCTGAGTTTGTATCTCTATGTGGAAATGCATTTATTGTACGTCGCTTTGGATAAAAGCGTCAGCTAAATGACATGTAATGTAAATTCAAACTACATTTATTCTGAGGGCAATATATTTTCAAGTCAAATTTTCGGAGCCTTCTTTTGATGAACAATGTCCAGAATTCCTGCTGTTGGAATGTGATGGGTGCGTACCTTGTTAGACGTGGGGGAGACGGCCTTGGTATTGGTATTGGGGGTGGGGCCAGCACCAGATTTCTTCTTCTTAATCTTAATCCCAGGCACTGGAGCAGAGTTCAGAGCATCCAGGAACCCTGTGCACTCCATTGCTAAGAGCAGAGAACATCACACACACACCACCATCATCATTATCATCATCGTCGTCATCATCATCTTACAGGCATTTCAAATAGGACCGCGGGTTTCAAACATACGTTGTGCTGGAATGATCTTCACTTTGATCTCTTTGGCAGAGTTAGAGGGGGTGTTCAAAGGCTTGTATTGTTTCTCCAGAGGTGGAGCATCTGCTGGACCAAAGCTATTGAAGGAAAAGGGACACAAAAGGAAAGATTGAAGCATTGGCCAACAGGTGGCAGTCCTGAGCCAGTGGTAGGAATCCACCCCAGGACGGTGCTGTATTATCAGAGACAGAGAGGGTCCTGTACCATGGCCTCTTGAGGACTGGAGGCTTGATGTTGTACTTTTCGCCCAGCTGCAGGGCGGTTGGCGTCTTCTTTGCAGGCGCCATGCTGGGAGTGTCCATCTCCAACCCTACACAACAAAGAACATATCCATTATTTACACAGAGAAGATGTAAATGACAGCCCCCAGGTGCAAACAAGTCAGTCAGTACATGAGCGGGATGCACATTTTATCTTTATACAAGTATTTCCTGTTTGAAATACAAGCTCAAAGACCTTCAGTGTCGCACTCTTGCTCAGCTGCTTTACCAGCTTGGCTGTGTTGTTCTGAAAGCACATCGAGGCAAAGACATGTCAGACACTACAGTGAGTGTTCTAGTGGTGGATGGAGCAGTGTTCTGGCGGATGGACAGAGACAGTACCTGTTTGAGGTGGTCCACTTTGAGAGGCAACTTTTGCAGTGTGAGCAATCCACCAACTCTGATAAACCTGGATGGAGGAGAGCAGGGTTCGAAATGACTTAGGACTCTTGGGGGGTCCCCTAAAATGTAACTATAAAAAATACTGAAGACTACCTTGCTACACTATATACTGCAGGCAAAATTATATTGACACATTTTGAAGGTGAGATAATGGTCTTGGGATGTTTTTCATGGTTTGGGCTAGTCCCAGTATTGTAGTGGTGTCTGGAGAAGTGGATTGGTTATAATCAAACAGGTAACCCTCTAATTCTGGAGCAACAAAGTTACAGCACCTTATATAAATCCCCGACATGACAAAGTGGATAACAGGTCATTCTTTCCTTGAGCAAGGAAGTTAACTAAGTTACCTAAATCCACCAGGTGTCCTCACTATGGCAGCACCATGCACATTCAAAGGGTTTGATCAAATACAAATGGCATTTCTCATCCCTTATGTTAGTGGAATTTGTAAAACAACTAGCCGCTGGATTGAATAATAATGATGTCTATAAAGACTGTACCTACATTAGATATGACAATAATCCAATAGTAACCACATTATTCAAAATCAACATGTTAAGTGACCAGGCACATTTTATTTATTTGTTAACAACTTCATCAGGTTAGTGTTAACTGGGGTTGGACCTACAGGGCACCCCTGCTTCTTTTTTTTTAGTTAGTAAAAAAAAAGGAAACGATAGTCAGCTCAACATTAAATGAATTATTAATAACTTATAACAAAAACGTATTTCACCAGTAAATTACTGTTAAACGACAAAAACAATGGGAAAGGGGTATTTTACAACAACTTTGAATGCAGCACAAGGCTGGAGAGGCGAATTTCAAGTGAACCAACAGCTGTTTGTTTTTCAGACAACGGCAGCTACAGACTGTTCAGTGAAACACAGACACACTTTTACACCGTTTAGCTTGTCAGTATCTTAACCGTGGTTTCTCCATTGACATATTTTATATATATATATATTAGGGTAGTAGTACTTTCAGAAATTCAGGTAGCCTATAAGTAAGTAGACCTTCTGTAAACTAGGTTTTTTTAAGTAGACCAATACTTTCAAGTACATTCAGAACATTGGTTATTTTTTCAGACGTGGACTTAGTTACCCTGGTCCTTAAACCAGTCATCTGGTGCAGTGTGGGTTGGGTGTGGGTCCATGTACTCGGAGTCGGGCTAACGTCCACGCTAGCGGCTAATTGTTTTGCGTTGAGGTGATACTTGAGGCTCGATGTGAATTCCTTGTTGCACAGCTTGCACACAACCACGCTCTTATCGACGCTTCCATCCGTGTGTTTATTATAATAAGATTTCCCATTCACGGGGCCAACCGACACGGTCTCATCAGCTTCTTCGTTCATGTTCACTGTGGTTTGTTGTTGTCTGAAGTCATGAACGCTAGTTGGTGCTCCAGTATAATCGGTCCTCCGAAACTCATCCAGTGAGAAACGTTCCGCGGTGCAAAAAATAAGTGTAAAAATGCGTAAAAAATGTTTAATGTTTAATTTTTTGTGTAATTAATTAATCTTAATTCACATTGTAATTAATTAATCTTAATTAACGCGCTAAAGTACCGGCCCTAATATATATATATATATATATATATACTTCAGCTGCTAGCTAAAGGTAGGCTAACGTTACCCGCTGTCTAGTGTAGTGTTTACTAGCGTCCAGTGCGGCGCTGTTTCAGTTCTCTCTGACGTCCGTTTTCGGAGCATCAGGGAGAAGCGGGAGGCATTTAAGTGGCCGCTAAATAAGGCACCGAAATCAGAGTTGCTATTCGGTCCAGTAGATAACGGCCACCTGTACCGTATTAGCACCCCCCCCCATTTCCCATTCAAAACTCACAGACTTGAATTAAGTCCTCGCTATCTTTCGTAATCACTGACTGGACAATTAGGTTAATTTGCTAGCTTTGAATAACTAGTCTAGCTAACTGCTACATGTCTGCTGTTAGCTGGCAGTTTGGCTTCATACGCATACAGCAAGAAACGTTGACAAACGCACTCTTCTAATCATTACGTTACACTGGGTATCTAAGTTAGTTAATGAAACTTTTGATATAGGAACACCAACTCCAAATATTTTACTATAATAAGGAATTATTGTGGAGATATAAACATATTCGAAGCACTTACTTTTAATGAGGGATTTCACTCTTCGTTTTTAAACAATAACATTACGTGTCTGCGACACAGACTACACCGGAGGACCACAACAACAATCTTGTGATGCTATTGGCTTCCCTGATTGCTGCCCAAACAAGGAAATAAATGGATTATTGTTATAAATAATAAACGTCACTAAAGACCTTTTCACAATCATTTTTAATGTTACAAATATTTGTCGGGGACTCCCCAAAATCTAAAAATAAATTCTTATAGGGGGTCCCTAATGACTTATAGGGGGTCCGGGACCCCCCCCAGACCCCCCTCATTTCGAACCCTGGAGGAGAGAACAGTTAAGAACAATGAAGGAGGCAGATATTCACCGGTCCAAAGACAAATGGAAGCATGCTAATAACAGATCAGGTTCAGAAACTGTTGCCATTATGTTACTGTGTCTCCCTTGTCTCTGACCTTGGTGGATAATCATTGGCGAGATTACTTTCTCACGGCAGAATGTTTAATGTGGAATTGAAAAATAAACAACATTTGTTGTGGTAACCATTCATTGCTGATTTGTTTTCAGGTATGTTCTCTGCATTGCTTAACACTCATTCTTTTGGAACTACATTCAAAGTAAATGTAGGTTAGTTTATTTCAGTATAATTTAACTGAAATAAATTAATTTGACATGAAAGCAAAGAAACCGAGCAAGTTGAGTTCTTAGAATTCAATGCAATATACAGCATATGAAGAAAGAGTAAGGCCCACCTGTTCAAAACATCATGGGATTTGGTTTGCAGCAAGATGCTCTGGTACATACATCTACTGACCATCTTGGTAGAAGCTTTCATAAGGCTGCATGAAAAACAAAAGCACAAGTATGAAGATATATTTCATGGTGAGTGCATTCAAGAAGGGAAAAGTCCAAAAGTTGGGCCCCTTCTCAGTTCCTCACCTGTACACCTTTGGGACCCCCTCCAGACTGCGAAGCCCTCCATCATTCCCCAGCAGAGGCTCCACGCTCTTCAGAATCTCTCCGGGGTCCACCTGCCATGTCTGAAACATACAGCGCAAACAATGAGTGCACACACCAACAGCACATGTATGTTGGACATCTTCTGTTATGGACAGCAAATAGTTGGAATTTGGTATTCAGGTGTTGTTTAGTGGGGACTGTTTGCCTGCCAGAGATACAAAGGAGCTTTAGGAACTAGGACTTTACAGCTCAGATCCGTTTTGTTTCTACAATATCCTTCCAAGCCGCTTCACTGGGGACGCTACTCATCAGCAGCACAATATAAAGGAAAAGAGAGGCCATGTCTGCGACGATCTGGCTGACCTGCTCACATACACAACACAAAGCTCTGACATACAGTGCAGGAGGATTTCCTTTCGCTGCCTTATTCTTGAGATGTTCGGAGGCTGTCAAGGATGACGTGACATCAGTGGATGTCGGTGTCCACGCTATGAGACGTTGACTTCAGGACAGGACGTTTACACTGACAGGACCTTCACATTCCCCGTAAGGCTACAAGCAGCAGCTACTCAGAAACTAAACTGCATGTTATTAACTGATCAACAAAATGCTGCCTATTCACCAAAAATCAACATGTTATATTTACTTTGCTTTTTATTTAATTGAATAGTTTCCCCAATATTTATTTAAATAAATTATTAATATAAATGCAATAGCAATAACCACAGCTTCTCTCTTTAAAACCATATGATTTATTTGAAACGTATTTTAAATGAACCACATGAAAATATAACTAATTTCCATGACTTTTCCCAGGTTGGAAATGAGCATTTTAAAATATATATATAATTGTGGTGGCCGGGTGTGGTTAGCGCAGCTGCAGGAGGGAGAACGGGGGAGCGGTTCAGGGAACGCTGTCCGTACCTTTATTCCCGGAGAACCCGGCAACGATAGCCAGGAAATGGCTACAATAATATAAAATAAATATATCATCCCTGAGCATATTTCATTGACAATTTATTTCAAATAATTTCCATGATTATGTAATCTGTATGTGAATGCTTAAAACTTCTTTTAGCCTAATCAATCTATATTCGGCCCACTAAGCCTGACCAAATCACACACATTCAGGTTCCTCCATGTGATGTTTTAATACCAATCATGGATCGTAAAAAGCTAAACCCTGTATAATAGGTGCTCAGCAGAACATTGAGCTCCAGTGTTAATGTTGGTCTGTTTGAACAGGACACTCCTTGTTACTAAGTATGTCAGACCTGGTGCTTACTGCACCAACCTGACCATATGATTGATGAATTTAGATGAAATGAACAAGCTAGCAAGCAAGTTCTATTGTGCACCTATTTAACAATAAGACTCAGATGTAAACCCCTGCTAGACTTTTACAAATCTCAACTATTCTTTTCCACTCGGGTACATTAACAAGACAATAAGATTCTCCAACTTCCTTTTCACCGAAACTTTACAGAGAGGGTGATGAAGGGCAAATAGCCTCAGTGGGCAGGCAGGGTCATCCTTCAATCAGAAGATCAATGGCTCCACACTAAGTATGCTACAGTATTTACAACTTAAAATGCATTTCTAACACCTCTTACTACTTTTGAAAAGCTCTAAAGTCTGACTCAAAATGCATTTCCTTCATACAATCTATTGTACTAGCAGCATGAGAGCAACTATAAATAGCCTCTGCAATATTCATTTGTTGTATAATCTTTTGCAATCTGTTAGCAAATAAATCCACACACTCAAGGTTGAATTTTTTGGGGTTGAATATTGTAGCCTCCATTTCGATTATTTCACCATTTTTTTTTTTTAGGTTGAATTTTTTTGCGGTGTTTTAATGTTGAAAAACATTCAGGTACATAATTTCAATGCATAAATATTCAGTGCTAGAAATTCAATCAACTTTTTATTTCAACCCCCGATGGCACAGATTTACTTCCATATTCCTGAATCACTACAAGGGGCTGAATATACAAAGTTAGCATGGCCGGCAATTAGTTAATCAAACCCAGAGAGCGCTTTCAGAACAACAATGGACCTCGTATCAGCTCCCACCTGCCGTTTCCCTCTCAATGGTCATAAAAAAATCCCCATCAACATTAGCTTCTGTGTTGTAACCAAGAACATCAGCAAAGGTTAAAATAACAAATAAACAGGACGATCACAACTCGAGACCTTTCCTTTTTAAATTTACTGGCACGCTGATTAAGTTCCATCAGTCATTCCTAAACCCGACTGCCTCCCTCCTCGAAGCATTATAAACATTCCAAACACCTGCTCTGCTGAGGTTTGGTTGTGTGTACGTGGGAAAAGTAGCCCGCATTGAGTCAAGCCGGGGGAGGAAAGCACATTACACGGATAGAAAAGTAAATTAAATGTCAACTCAGATAAGAGAAATTGTGTCTGGGTCTGAATTGTGTAAAGTTCAGTCAGGAAGCTTCGGGTACGATCAAAAGAGTGATGGGAAGGCCTGACCTTCTCTTTGAGGCATTGCATACTGGAAGCTTTTTTTAATGCAATGATAACGTCCCCATCCTGATGGATTCATGCACCCTTCAGGTAAACTGGCTTCTCCCCCAAAAAACTAGCTGACGGAAGTGGATTAAGATTACAAAATTGGGCCTTGATTTTTGGAGAGTTTAACTAGGAACAGGAAAGCCTTTTCTGTCAGTACGTTCTTAATAATACAATATTATTTTAAATATATATATAATTAACGAATGATTAATTAAGCACTGTCGCCTCACAGCAAGAAGGTCCTGGGTTTGACTCGGCCCAGTGGCCTTTTTTTGTGGACTCTGCATGTTCTCCCCGTGTCTGCGTGGGTTCTCTCCTGGTTTCTCCGGCTTCCTCCCACAGTCCAAAGACATGCTCTGAGGATTAGGTTGATTGGGAACTCCAAATTGCCTGTAGGTGTGTGGATGTGAGTGTGAATAGTTGTTTGTCTCTGTGTTGCCCTGCGATTGGCTGGTGACCGATCCAGGGTGTACCCCGTCTCTAGCCTGAAGTTGGCTGGGATAGACTTCAGCCCCCCCGCGACCCTGAGTACAGGATAAGCGGTTTGAAGATGGATGGATGGATGGAATTATTAATTATGATTATAAGGGGAAACATAAAGAGCGATGGCAAACCCAACGGAAAGCTGGACCCTGATACAGATCTGTGAAGGTAGAAGAATGGACATTCCTGCATTTAGTACTGCAAAAGATTTTTAATCCAACTGACCGTGGAGTATGTACAGGAGGAACAATTTGTACATAAATAGGCAATAGTTATAAATATCAGCAGCTTGGCTGGTAAAAAATTTAGAAAAAAAGAACACGTTGTACATTATCTACAAGTGCCACTTATTATTATTTTTTTAACAACATTGTCTCTCGGTGAATTGTTCGTTAAGTCCCATTCACACACTGCACTGACAACAGTAGACTGAGGGTGGGGCAGCTGTAGTTTGAAGTTAATGAGACAGGATTATTGAGCTGCTGGGGATCAGGAGTTGGTGGGTGTCTCCTCAGATGCTTGAATCACAGGACCTGTGAGGGACAGAGAAGTCGTCATCGTGAGCCATCCAGTGGTTTGCTGCTGGGTGTCTGTCCAGAGGTGCAGCTAAGGATGTGCGGCCATCTGACAACTTCATTCCAGTCTCTTGCCGTTTCATTGACAGAAACAACAAAATCAAAACAGAACAAACAAATTCTAAAACACAAACAAATAAGAAGGGAGCTGCTCCTCTGAACATCTTGCACCCTTTTGGAGATGCTGTAGAGGGGTTCAGCTGAAGAAAGCTGAAGAATGGGTTAGCACAACACCCCTCTTTTTCAAGGAAAACGAACTGTTCACACAACAAATTCACAATGACGACACTCGCATGTCTCCTAACAGCAAGTCGGCAGCAGCAACTCACATTTGGTCCCTGAAATAGAGCTAAAACATTCAAAAAAAGGTAGTGCGGACAATGTGCAGAATGTTGAATGTTCAAGTGAATTAAAAAGGGGTTGCGGGGGGGGGGGGCAGTGTGTAAGACAATGTCTTCCCTCTAATTTACGCTTACAATTCAGAGGAAAATTAGGATAGAGAACGTATACAAACAGCAGTTTCATCCTTTTTCAAAATCCACAATCGTCTTCCAGGCATTCAGGCTGCCACTTCATTCATGTGCAATGTCGCCCTCTTGCGCGCGGAGCTGCTACTGATGGTGAGCTGCGTTCCTTGCATAGCTCTTGTGAACATTGTTACCTTCAGAGCTGCAAAACCACACACCACGTAGAAACACACACATTTTTCCTTTTTTCGGTGACGCTTGTGCCGCCGGGTCCCAACGGGTCCAACCAACGCGCAAGCGAATGAAATGAATAAACCGTGGCTCTGACGTCAATCAAATGGCACATGAGATGATAAATAAAGCTAGAAGGTTTGCTTTGGTGCTTTGGCATCGACTCCTCTCACCCAGCTGCACACAAGAGAATCTGTTGGCCTTTTGGGGAGAAACATACGGGCATTCAGCTTAAATTAAAAACAGTGTTTCTATTCCCAGTGAAATAACTCGATACTAATGCATCAACCACAACCAAAGCACATTCCTTTTGTTGCTTTACCGAGGGTGTCATCACTGGTTTCTGTGTATCATGGCTGCGGTTACTGGATCAGGTCATATCAGGAGCAGTATCAGCGCACGCAGTGCTATAAACAAGGCAGATTCATTTCAGTGCAATATGCAACGTCAAACTTAAGGAACATGGGTTAATAGACAACACAAAGAAACGAGGAAGCCAGAGCAAAATTGGCCATCTTGAGCAGCAGAATCTGTCCAACCTTCAGCGGTGGGGGGGCTGGCTGTCCACAGGGGAAATTCATAATGTAGCAGGCAATGTCCAAATCCCTACAGCTGGATTTCCTGCACCACAATATGCACCAATACAGAACATTTTGTCTGAAAATGTGAGTCTCGAGCGGCAGAAAAAAGAAAAGAAAAGAGGAAGCTGATCTTCCGCTAACCAGACCTGAACCCTAAACACTTCTGAGGGCTCGTCCAGGCCGACTCTCTTTTCCAAAAGGAATATTTCCACGTTTACTCTCCTTCTCGCTGAGAGTTACAAGACAGGATTGACACCACACTGAGGTGTATACGATCTATGGTCAGCGTCCAGGTAGCTTAGCTTAGCACAAAGACTTGAAACAAGTAGCCAGTACAGACCGAATTACAGTCAGTGTGGACTCACTTTTTTATAACTGAAATGAATTTTTTGTCATCCCAGTGAGGGTTATGTAATGGAAAAACGAACCAACGGGTTCTACCATCGGCGCCCTACCGAACTTATGGGCCTAAGTGCATTAATAACTTGACATCCAGTTGTCAAGTTATTAATAGAAAATGTAAACATGTGCTTATTTGCAGGGTTTTATGTTCGGACTATTTCATGACGTTCAACATCTGATATAAGCCGGATTAATTGCTATTGGAGAAAGTCAGGCTCCCTTCTGTTTCCATTCATTATGCTAAGCTAACCCTCTAGCTTCATGAGCTTCATAGGAGCGGCTTCTCCGCCTCTGGGGAGGAAGGCGTGCAGGGCTGTTGCCCCGATGTGTGGAAATATTTCCCGGGGTTCCTCGTCGGCACACAACCGATCAATACTTCAAACCGATCCAAGCGCTTCGTTTTGTCTCCTCCTCGTCTACTGACTCCACACTGCATTGGCCGTGGGGCGTCTCAAACATTTACAGGATAGCATCGTTAAAGGGTTGTCACTCTGCTGTTGCAAAAACATGTCGCCCCCCGCTCCCCCGAAGGTGCAACAAAAAGCCTTCTCAGTCAGTGGCCATACAAAGGCATCTGGATGTCCCAGAGAAGGCTGTTGGCACGAAGAAGTGATGCAACTCTGGACACGGCCCAAAAAAAACCCCACATGGCTTTCTTGTCCAGGAGCTGGAGACGCCGTCTGCGCTCGCCGTTAGCGCCCGTGCGCCTGCCATCCAGCCCCCCTTAAATGGTCCGCAGCATTCCCTGCCTCCTCCTCCAGTGGCTCAGAGTGGCTCGCTGTCCCCTCAGCTCGTCCCGGGAAGGCTCCGCCTCACAGAGTGGCGAGGACGCGTGAGAAGGAGATGATGACGGAGAGGGCGGTCTGGCCCACGCCGAACACCAGGGCCTCCAGCGGCATCATGTCCTTCCCCGCCACACGGTACACCCCCGCCACCGCCGCGCCTGGAGGAGGGAATAGAAGGTGGCCAGTAAAGAACGGGAGGACAGATGTGTGTGTCCCTGTTGGACAAAAACATCTGTCCTCATCTTAAGTCACTATTGTTTAGTGAATATTTCTTAAAAGACGTTGTTCAGTGCACAGCACCCTGCAGGTTAAAGCTTTAGTGACATGCCGTTTGTGCCGTCGTCATGGAAACACAGCAGTAGAAACAACAATAGAAACATTTTCTTTCATGAGTCTCTGATACGAGGACCAAATCAGATTGGCCTGAAAGGTCTAAAAATCCTTTTTTGAAGTGCTAAACGTCAGGATTAAACAATATTAACTATTAAATGTATTTAAGTGGTTATCCTTGTTTGTTATTTCATCAATTAACATACTTTTTCCTATAAAATATTAGCATATTAAGAATATCCTAACATTTTACAGGAAGACTCTGACATATTCACACAATAATCCAATTGTAGGCAACAAGTTAAAGCCATTCTGTCTCTATTTAAGAGGCCTGAATTACACATTGAAGTGTATGGGGATGATGTGGTTGATTGTCATAGTACTCAACCAATCAGATCGTTAGTGGACATGTTGGGCGTGTTCATTTGTCTATCGTTTTGTTTTATTATAGTTGTTCCCTTAGATGTAAATAATATCTGAATGGCCAGGGCTCTTTAGTGTGGGCTGTTTTAGTGCTGAAGGAGCTTTAAGGGGATGTGGACCAGTCAATGTATCAACGCACACATCTCAAGGAGGATATTAACGTACCGAAACATCCATCATTGATCTCCATCTCTGTCATTACTCAGTTTAATCGGAACCGACATTAGATTCATTTTGACTTCCCAGGAAATGATTTTCTCCAATGTCCATCACAAATTAATCCAAATATTTCATTTATTTCTAGTTCACATCCACACAGTCCTGTCTGAACAGATTTTTCAAGGGATGTGGGCTTTGGCAGTCGATTTGCTTGATTTGTTTGCTCTCTCTAACACCTCGTAACCTTTGCCATCCTTCTGCTCGGCTCTGCCACGCTTTGAGGTTTAAGGTGCTCACATGGAGAGTGACGGGTGTGCGCTCACAGTCGATCATCTGCTAACCCTGATGGCTGCACATTAATAATAAAGCAGCCTTCTATTTTGGGGGGAGGTGGGGGTGGGGGGCGGGGGGCATCTCGGAGCCGCAACAGAGAGTGATTCATTCAGCTGGGCTCGGATAGATTCGGGTCAACTTAACCACACAGTGGGTTGAGGATAATAAAAGACGACTTGAGGCTTAAGTAACATCTAGGGCATCTGGTGACAGGAAGACACACTATAACACTAATACCAACGCAAAAGGAAACACAAAGCAGGCAGCTGGAAAACGCAGGGCGTCATCGGCATACAACCATTTTCTTATTGACTGCCCTTAAGCTCGCGTCTCGGGTGAAGCGCAGCACGTAGTACTGTTCTGTGACTGGTTTACCGTCGCCATCGTAACGATCCGACAATCCGCCATGCGGTGTACCACATCCAATTGGTTCGATGTCAGTCAGCACAACAAGACACACATATAAGGCGCACAGTATTATAGGGCGCACTGATGATTTTTGAGAAAATGTAAGTGCGCCTTATAGTCTGAAAAATACTGTATGTGTTTAGGAGGCCAATGCTGCAATAAACGGTTTTCCCACTGAATAGTGCTGGCCATGACCAGTTAACTGAACTGCCGGAGTGGCCCTGTGAGGCCCATGTCATCTGGTCACATGATGATTGAGTGGTGCTTTAAGTATTAACAGGAACTCATTCAATTACTGCAAACTCATTTGTCGGCGCGCTGGGGGTCTGAATCGGGAATTCAGCCCCTGCAGGTGTCGTGTAGGCACAAGTTTCTAAACATGACACAGCCTGGGTCTGCTTCTTGTCTTATTTTGTAGTTTTCATGTCTCTTGTGTTCCTGGGTAACTTCACTTCCTGTCTTCCCCCGTAATTGTCTGCCGTGCCTGATCGTTTCCACCTGTGTTCAATCACCTGCACCTCCCTTTTGTATTTAAGCCCTGTCAGTCTCTTGTCTTGTGTGGCGTCATTACATGTCGATGGTTCATGTCACGTGTCGGTGTTTCAAGTCCAGGTCCTTGTTTGTGTTTCTTGGTTTTTGTTTTCGCCTCCTTCCTGTCTTTTTGGTTGGAGTGATTTTGATTTAGAGTTTTTTGACTATTAAAGTCCTTTCTTTGTCGCATACTCCGCGTCTGAGTCCTCCCTCCTTGCCCTCGCACCCGAGACCTGACACCTTAAATGATGTCAACAGCTTCTAAAGTAAAGTATCGCAGCGAGCCAAAAGCAATGAGACATTTGATACGTGAACAGAAAAGAGGAATGTAAACAAGAAAAAGTCGGAAGTGAACTGAACGCCGCTGTGATCCGTCAAAAAAACAAAAAGCAAACACAAGAATACAAAAAAAGTGTGTAGCGAAGACGTGGACTCACTGGTGATGACGCCGCCGCAGAGGGAGGCCAGGAACCCCACGCTGACCAGCACCAGGGTGATGAGGCGGCCCCTCTTGTGGCGCTGCAGCATGACCAACATGAGCAGCCCCGCCGCCCCGTGGAGGAAGAGCGAGGAGAAGAGACACCACAGGAACACCCAGTACCACATCTCTGACGGGGGGGGGGGGGGACGAAGCACATAGGATACAATGTGAAAAAGACTGAACTATGTTTCTGTTTGGTCTTTATAAATGCTGAATTGATTTGTCAGATCCTACTGGTGGAATCCTACCAAGTTCATCACTTTACATTATTGTAATTAATTATTGGACTATTTTGATAATGGCTTAATTGTTGAACTCACTCCTCTGGTGGAAGAGAGAGTCTAATCAAAGGTGACCTGCATTTGCATTATAGGAAATGCAAGAGCCAGGATGTGCAGAGCACGGTCCACACCAACGCATAGATTATGAGCAGATCTTAATGTAATCCATCTCTCATGAGTCCCTCGACTACATGATAGATGCAATACTACATCACATGCTGTGAGCCTTTAGGTTATGATGGTGCGAGAATGATTGATCCCTACCGATTTCCATTATAGTGGAAAATTGGATAACAATTCCTCCCTGGATAAGGAAAGAAAAGGAAAATGTCCTTGTCCTTGCTAGAACAAAATGCCATCCAGCTACGTGATCGGATTTTTACAGATTTACATAAACAGACTACTATTGAAGAGCCCATTGCAGCTACACGGCAGGGTTTATCGAGGAGGCAGCCGGCCGTGACAATGGTTGCGATGTATGTATGGAACCGCTCCGAGCAAGCTGCCAGCAGTAAAACCAGTCAGCATGTGCACCGCGAGTTATGGCTGAGGAATGCATCTCTGTCATGTATCGACAAGTCCCTCCGGCCCAGAGGGGGCAGCCCATCAGCCCGGCCATCCGACCCGCTCGCTCCACAGTCCACAGACTCAGAGGCTTCAGCTGCCGAGCCGGGCGCAGGGGGACACGAGGCGGCCAGGGACACAGCGGCTCTTTGTCTGCCGGGTTGGATCCCGCCACACACCAGCAGGAGAAGGAGGAGGGGTGTGCGAGGAGTCAGAACCACGGACGGTGTCCTCTCACCGCGCGCCCACAAGGAAATCCACCAGCCGAGCTGATGAGCTGTATATAAAAATAAGCTGCACACAGTTTGCTAGAATCTGGTTTCACCACAAGTAGGAAAGGGAAAAGAACTCAGGGGATCCCAGGACAGGGCATCTGTCGGCCCACTTAAGCCCACGATACTCAGCGCAGGAGCATGCAGGGCCACATTAGGGCGGGTCACTCACTGAACCACGGACCCGCCGTAATGGGATCAAGATCTAAATGAACGAGGAGAATACATGAATCATTATTTACTCCTGCGGACAGAAACCGCTCTTGGCAGGTTTTTCACATTTTAACAAATCATTCCAGGGGACGGCGGTCACAGCTCAGAAGAAGCACCCCAGAGGCGCCCGACTCAAGTTCTGTGCCACGTTTGGAGGTATAAGAATTAACTCCCGCTAATCCGCAACTACGGGACGAGGTCCGCAGCTTCAGAGCATGCCTGTCAACAGTGAAGCATAAAAGAACAATAATTGAGCTGGGGATGAGTTGTTTTTTTTAGTAGCCTGGTAGAACAGGACCATGTCAACGTGGCTGGACTGCAGCTTGTCCACCAGAAGGGAGGACGAATGATGGATGTGTCCCGGTGCAGGGGGACGGAGAGAGGTGGGACGTGGCCGGCTGGTTTCAACCCAAACACTGCGCTGGGAACCAGCAGTCCCGGCACGAGTTCTGAGATTTGGATCTCCCTGATCGGAAGGTCTGAGGCTTGCAGAATTATTAAATTTTAAAAAGCATATTTTTTGTTTATTTCACTCTTTCAATTCGTCATTTGTATTTTGTTTTCTCTGGGAACATCCCTTTGTTTCAGGGTGGTGCCATTTACATAAGGTTTATTATTATTATAATCATTATCATTTCAAAGGCATCTCCTATTTGGGCTGCGGGATGATTGACATTTATTTATTTACGTTAGTGGCATTAAGAACGCCCTGCCAACCTTCCATTTCCTCTCCTGCCAATTTTCAATGAATAAATAAATACAAAGTTGGGCGCAGTGGAACGAGCTGTAAACTGTTTAAATTAAATTACAGGGAACAAAATACTTGGGAGTTACCGTATGTTTCATTTTTTTAAATGTCCATTAATTTCCCCGCACCTTGAAAATTGATGTTTAAAAAGGGTCTCTATCTAACATTCAAAACTTCAATATAGCTTCAAACCACTACGAGGTTCCCCCCCTCAGATAAAAACTGCATAGCTTGCGCTGTTTTGCGCTGTAAGCTTAAGGCCGTCGTCCTGTTGGGCCTTAGAGAGCGACTGTATATCTGTTATCTGTGTAGGGTTGGTCTTCATAATGCAGGTAAACGACTCTTTAAAGCAGTCGCAGATGATGAAGCAAACGTTGTTCTTTATATGCTGAAGTGAAACTGCTGTGAACACAGATCATAAACAGGAAACCCATTTGTTTAAGCTGCTCCCACGAGGAGGGGGGGGGGGGGGGGGGGCATGAAGGCAGGGCTAACGGGTCCAAGTTCATCAAAAGCGTGCTTCTGGCACCCCCCCTCTCCACGACCTTCTTGGGAGGTTGTTCTTCACCGCAGGTGGGGGGGGGGTGGGGGGCGCGCAACCTGCCTCACTAGAGTTGGGGCTCCTAACAGCCTTTTCTTGCTGAGAAGAAGTGGTGCTGCAGCGTCGCTTTCTTCGCAAACCTCTACATGCGCCGCAGCTTCCTGCTGAGTCAGCATCATCATCAGCTGCCTTCTGCTTTTTCGTTCTTATCTCGCTCTTGGCTTGATGTGTTCCTCCGTGTCGGCTGCATTTGGCGAGCTGGGTCCGTGCCCCCGCGGGGAGGAACTCAGGAACACGTCTGTAATCGTATGTGTTTACGTGTGGCGGGAGGGCCCTGTTCTTCCTGTGTACATCACCCCTTCTCGCCCTGCAGAGAAAATGAAATGTCCTCGAAAGAGGAAGTTTGGCCGTGCCTGGAGAGGAAGAGATAAAATGCACCCACACCGCTTTTGTTATTCCTACTTTTTTTGTTTTTTGTATTTCACGTGGGCCGCGTTTCGACCCGCTGATCGTGTCCCTTGAGGCGAATCGTCTCATCTCCCCAAAAGAAAGGCGTGGATCATCACCTGAGCAGGAACATGCCCATATGAAATAAAAGCATAGGCGGTGAGACAATGAGCTTGCAGGCATGTCTTTTTCTTTACAGCCCACCGTGATGCTCCAACCGCATACATGCTGCTCATTAATACCCATGATATGCGTGCAGTGAAGCCGGGCCCTGCTCATCAAAAAGCGCATCCTCAGCACTCAGAAACAACGTGGATTGGAACTCTACACTGCTCCTGAAGCGTGGACCAGCCCATTTCCCAGACGGATTGCCCGGTGGAGTTGCGGATGCTGCCTCTAATTGCCCCTTGATTTACTGGACCGCAAGACAAAGGGCGGAGGGGGCACTTCCTTTACTACACGCATTCAAGCAGCAGGAACATTAATTAGCCGCACAATGTGATTACTCTCAACGTGTGTTTATTGTGGCACGGCACAAAACGGTGCCGCCCCCCACTGAGCACGTGAAAACATCCCATCTTTACGTTTATTCGCCTTTAAAATGGACGCGAAACCACGCCGACGCCACTGCGCGCGAGGACCGAACACATGACAGCCGAATAGCGGCGCCTCTCGTCGCGCATACCTGTGAAGTGCTGCAGCGTCGTGCCTTGCACCCAAAGGCTCAGCACCTGCTGCACCGACAGATTGACAGAATAATCCCTGTTGGTTGTCATGTTCCTGCAGCCGCCCGGGTTCGCCCCCCCCTTTGTCGAATAGCTGTACTTGGCTTTGGAGGAAGGCATGGAGGAGACCGGGGTGGCGCGGTGATGAGAGGCGGCTCTCCCCGGCGCGGCTCGCCTCTACCGGTGCCTCTGCTTCGGCTTGACGTCCGTCTCCGCGTCGGGAAGGGAAGGGCCGCTGGCTGGTCGCTTCATCCTCGGTGGTGTCGGTGGCGGCCGCGCGGAGGCCATGACCGGGATGGCAGCGGGAGCGCAGGCGGGCAGACGCGCGGTCGGCTCGTCCTACATCGGCCGGCCCGGCTGCATAACCCTTAAAGGGGCAGTCTGCTCCGGGAAGGGGAAGGGGGAGGGAGGGGTGGGGGGACAACTGTCGTCTACGTTGAGACTCTCCGGCTCATTCTGACGTCACTCCGTCGATGGGGGACAAAGGAGAGGACGGTGGCGGCGGAAAATATTACGCAGCGACGTAATCACATCGCTGCACATGGGAGGACATTAGGCGGTAAATTAAATGCAAAGTACGCGTGCGGGTGTGACGTGTGAAATGGAATCGTTATAAAGGAGAGCCAGTTGACCAGGTGACCAGGTTGCTAAGCGACTGGAAATAACTTCTCTTTTTTGCCTTAGTGGTCCAACTCAAAGAAAGATGTACATAATCTAGTGAATGTGAGGCCGTTTGATTTGTTGTTGAAAGAAAGGTCTATATCAATATCAAATGAAGTGTGGTGCCAGTTAAGGTTACTACCAAGGCGTTGCCCATGACGACAGAGGGATGCAGGAGCTCTCCGTGGTGCTGATTGGTTCACCCCCAAAACGCCTGATACAATACAAGAAAATATGATAGGATGGATGAGAGAGAGGCTCAAATGAGTGGTCAGGCTTAGTACCAGGTTTTGGATAAACAAAGATACGGACAGATATCTAAACCATGGCTTACCAAATGCTCAATTGACACATGATCAATTCTGAAATGCATCCAGATGTTTTAAAAAGGAGGTGTACACTGCAGAGCTCACAGAGCACATACCTCGGGACTAGAATCAAATCGCCCTGTCAGCCCCCAGTAGGATTAAGACGGAATCTGTCAAGAGATGAGCGCTATTTTAAATAGTGTGAAGCTTTGTACTTCATATGTACCCAACATATTTTTGCCACGCGTCGAAGAGCGTCAGAAAAGTAATGAAAAGCTGGATGTAGGAAGGCAGTGAGGGAGCCGGGGTATTATTGAGACACTAAATGTTCTGGCACATATTTCTCAGAGGAGTGCAGTATTTTAAGACATGTCCCAGTTCAGAGGTATGAGGCCGAGGAAACGACTGACATTTGACATCTTGACGTCTTACATGCATAATTATTTAAAACCGATTTTTGCTAAACTTTTAGCACATTTGCCAATACATGTGGATGCTATATGGAAGTTGAGGTAGGTCTTTAGGTAGAAAATGCAATAACATTTCTGGTGAATTAATTAAAAAATGATGTTCAACTGAGATGCAATGTGTGTGAGATTTGATGTAAGTGTGCAAAAACCCACACAACCCAGTATGAGCATCATGGTGTTGTTATCCAGCACCTCTCGTTGTGGTCACCAGCAAAGCCCGCTACGTTCCCTTACTGTATGCACCACTCCGAAGGCATCATTCACTCCAAGGACCAACCTCGACAGGTGCAGCAGGTGGCCTGCGCATCACTCCGCACTAAGGAGCAATGGAATAAACAGCACTCGACTGTAAGTTCTCCATTGTATTTTAAAGTCGTGGCGTTCTCTCACAACCAAAGGAAAGGGCGATGTGCCACCTCACCCTGTGGTTCACCCACAGCTTCTCTTTGGAGGGGAAACCACCAGAAAAGACGACTCACTGAAGCCGCTGTTTGCCAAAATAAATAGCAACTCTTGTTTCCTGTCGAGCAACAACTTCTCAAACAGCTCCACCATCCACACACGTTTGATCAGAGCAAGCCAACATCCAATTCTATAAAAAAAACGCCTGTGTCATGATGCCTACCAGCTGTCTTCTCTGTCTGAGAAGACAGTGCACCCTCAAAAGGTTTTTGAGGGGCATCTGATCACAATAAAACATACCTCAAAGTATGTTAGGGATATCAAATTAGAAAATTTGGGCATTTTAAGGTAGAGATATGTACCACGACTCTCTTCAGGGGGCAAAAGACCGAATAAACGTCATAATTTGAAGTGATCTTATCAACGTGAAGGAAAAATCAAACATGTGTAATACCCAACTTTCAAATGATCGTTTTTTAATCTCAAAGTTGCTTGATCTGTCTTTCAACACTCACACATGAGCTTCATCAGCACATTGAGGTTGCTTCGTTGTAATGGATGTGTCGGCGTTCAAATGTTCCTTTTTTTATTGAGCGCTGTAAGAACAACTCGTCTGTGTTGGCTTGCGAGTAGAATTCAAGGAAAGATACCATTTACGTGTTTTGCTTTTATGCAAACAGTATTTTTTAAATCATATTCAAATGTTCTGTATACACTCACCTAAAGAATTATTAGGAAACACCTGTTCAATTTCTCATTAATGCAATTATCTAATCAACCAATCACATGGCAGTTTCTTTAATGCATTTAGGGTTGTGGTCCTGGTCAAGACAATCTCCTGAACTCCAAGCTGAAGGTCAGAATGGGAAAGAAAAGTGATTTAAGCCATTTTAAGCGTGGCATGGTTGTTGGTCCCAGTTACTGGGATTTTCACGCACAACCATTTCTAGGGTTTACAAAGAATGGTGTGAAAAGGGAAAAACATGCAGTATCCGAGAATGAGAACATGGATCCATCATGCCTTGTGGTGATGGTGGTGTAATGGTGTGGGGGATGTTTTCTTGGCACACTTTAGGCCCCTTAGTGCCAATTGGGCATCGTTTAAATGCCACGGCCTACCTGAGCATTGTTTCTGACCATGTCCATCCCTTTATGGCCACCATGTACCCATCCTCTGATGGGTACTTCCAGCAGGATAATGCACCATGTCACAAAGCTTGAATCATTTCAAATTGGTTTCTTGAACATGAAAATGAGTTCACTGTACTAAAATGGCCCCCACAGTCAGATCTCAACCCCATAGAGCATCTTTGGGATGTGGTGGAACGGGAGCTTCGTGCCCTGGATGTTCATCCCACAAATCTCCATCAACTGCAAGATGCTGTCCTATCAATATGGGCCACCATTTCTAAAGAAAGCTTTCAGCACCTTGTTGAATAGATGCCACGTAGAACTAAGGCAAAAGGGGGTCAAACACAGTATTATGATGTGATGTTCCTAACAATCCTTTTGGTGAGTGTATATTTTTGTACACATTTGTAAGTGTAGCGTGCAGGGGACAAAAAGACCATTGTAACCTTCTGTTTTGTCCCTCGGCAGGATCAAATGGACTGTGTTGATGGAGGCGGAGCTACTGGAGGGGGCGTAAAGGAGCGGACAGTGGTCACGGCAGTGACTTTGACTCCCCCAGAGCACCGCTGTCTCTTTGGATTAATCTCAACTGTGAGGGTGCATGCCTCTGAGAACAACGGATGCATTTACTTGAAGTTTACTTGTACAAATATACAAGCTCTGAAAGGTTTGGGTTGTTGCCCCTTATTCCCAAGAGAATCCAATGTTTTAGTTTATTCACTGAAGGGGTTTTTAGCCTTGATAAACAAAATAATAAGGTTATTAACATATAAAATGCAGTCTGTATCATGTGTAGATGTAATGAAAGTCAGATAAATGGCTTGAAAATTGGAATCTCAACTGAAAAACATCTCAGTTTGACGAGTCCTCCAGTTGGCCACAAGGTGGATTCCTCTTCCCATGTTTCCAACTTCTGCTTGCCAGTAGTCTTCCATAACAGTGGAGACCTTTCATGTTTAAATTCTAACAAAAGGGGAAAAAACGACATACTCATGGTTTAGAAGGTGATTAAAGTGACGATCTATGACTTCTTTCACCATGGCTTTGTGAAAAATGTTGGTATTTGACTCTCGGGTCACTGCCACGGTTATTATCTCCATGTGTCACCGAGCAAAGGCTCCACCACATCTGTCACTGCATACTTTTGAACTGTCAGCCTCTGCTTTTGAAAATCTTCAAATCCCCCATTCCCGTGACGGGGCCTTGACAAATGTCTTTGTTTCAAATGGGGATTTTTCTACTTGGGGGTGGGGATGGGGAGCAATACGAGACGTCACCGTATCCAGATCCATGCCGGCATTGTCCTCCCCCACAGAGGTTCTGTGCGGACCTGCAGCGTTCTGGACCCATTATTTGAAGGCTCTTTTTGATCTGGCGTGTACATTGAGCCTTTTGTGTCTATTGTTTACTCGTGGTAACTGGATCTACGAGGTGATATATCTATTCATCTGCGGGTGTTGTGTGTTGTGGTCTTCACCCCCTCCGGGCAGATGGCCTTGAATCAGGTGAGTCACCAGCAAAGCCCCTTCGTCTGGCTAACATCCCCGTCCCAGTGGGGACCCAAACCGGAACCAAGCGGCTGCGTGATGACTCAAGGCATTAAGGCTGCTGCTTTTAAGGTTACGCAAAGGCAGTTCCCTGCCAGCCGTGTCATCTTTTTTTATTTCTAGAAATAAAAAAACAAAATGTTTCTTCACAGAGCATTTGGGTTTAAAACCACAAAAACATGAAGAAAAAGAATCCCAGGAACAGAAAACAAAAATGTTAGAAAAAGAAGGAGAACGCATTGGATAATAACAGCGTTGATTGAAAATACAAACCTGCTCACACCACAGCGTTTTACAAGTCGCAACTTCTGGAATAGAACTTCTGAAGGTTTTGTACTCAGGGAGTCTCTCAGGCAACACTCATCCCTGTAAATAAAACATTTCTGGGCACATCTACTTTGTAGCTGAGACTTTAATGAAACTACCGATGCGGGAGGAACACAACGTATATTGCGTCTATCGGAAAATCTTTTAACAGGAGGAGCTGCGCTGTCTCACATCAAAAGACCAGAGTCTCAAACTTGTGACAGGAGGAAGCACCCATGAGCCAAAGAACCGTAGACGGATTTTTGTTCATTTGTCTTGATGACACCACAAACTTGAGATTTAGCAGTCTAGTTTTGGGGATTTGGGAAGGAGTTGTTCATGTTTATTTGTATTTCCTGATGGTCTTATATCATTGGAACAACATGCAAGAATTATTCACATGGCCATAGTTCCCCTCCAAAGGTGTTGAACGAGGAATTCTGACTTTTTCTAGAAGACTCACAACAGGGAGACGGCTGAGCAGGCGGCTTGCTGCGAACGGCCAACAGCCGAATGAGAGCAGTGCAGAGCAGCAGCAGCGAGCAAACCAGTGGGGCAAACTCACATGCACCAACACGCACCGCCCAGCTATGTCGACAAAGCCCGAGAAACTAAGATAACAGCCCTCAGAGAGGAGTGACTTCATCCTCTGCTCAGGTAGACATTACTCCACTACATCCTAACAAAGATAATAGTTGTTTGCTGCTATATTGTTGCTCCGTGTCAAACTTGGCACCAATGAGGGGATCGTTTAAGAGCCGAGGTTAACAAGATGCCTGTCATTTTTAAAATAAATTTATATATATATTTATATATATATATTGTCATTCTTATACTGTATTGTTTAGGTAATTTGGGTAGCTAGTTGAAGAGCTACTGACCCTTTTTTCACAAAGAAATCAGTATTTTCACTAAATCTCAGTCATCAATTTCAACCATTGATTATAAAAAACATTTGGAAGACTATTCCAGTGTTCTGGTAGGAATTTTGAAATATATTGTTTTTTTTGCATACTATTTAACAATAGTTTAAGTAACACAATCAAATGATATTGTTCAGTGCAGTGGTAAACAAGTCAGGAGTCAAACTGAGTTCACGAAGGGCCGGCACGCTGATTCCCTTTTGTAGTGAGAAAGAGAAGTTCCCAGGGACCCTTTGATGCCTCACTAGAGGCAGGTGTTCACAATCGCAGTTCAAACAACGACTGTGTTTGAAGTGGCACCAGTTCTACCGAGCGGAGCCACTGAAGGCTTGATCCCTCTTTTGGCTTCACCTGAGAGGCTTGACCACAACTAACGGCTGCACCTGCATCGCACAAAACCCGCCCCCAGGCAGTCCTCATCTCTCTCATCCATATTTAGCGTCCAGTGAAAAACTCCCGGCCTCTTGCGCATTTCGGGTCCTGCTATTTTGGACTCATTTCGTCATCAACAAATACCCGCCCTTTGGAAATTGTTGTTTTCAGCTCCCTTTGTTTCCTGGGAAATGAAGACAAATGACCACATAATGACACAAATGATTACTAGTAATTTGGGTAGTAAAACTCAGGGTTATGTCATTAGAGTGATCTCTTTTCTTTGAAGGCTCATATCAATATATTGCTTCAGGGGAAGTAATTCTGATGAAAGACAACAAGCTTCCTGTGAAGCATGAACTGCTCAGGATCCGAGCAGCGTGGGCGAGTCAGGTCGGAGGGGGCGAGTGGCTGCATGCTGCTGCACGAGGGCGGAACAGGTCTCTCATTGAAAGAAACGTCTCCTCAGGGGCCACACATTTTCTGTTTCGTTTAATGTCAACAACAAGAGTCATTCAAGTGTAATTTACTTGTCTTCATTAATACCTATAATAATATTGACATGTTTTATTGCAGTGAAACAATAGGTTGTGGTGGCAAAGAGAGTAAAAGTGTTCAAAACAGCAGAACAAACCTTAACAGGTGTCCAAACACTTGCAACCTTTAAAATGAGATGACTGCCACGTACATCTGTTTATTTAAATTGCATACTCACAACACACTACGAGTAAGCTTTGTGCGAGATGCTAAGTTAGCATGCTAACAACAGCTATGCTTTTAGCAAGGTTTGCCTTGTTAGGATTGGGTGTCAGCCGAATATAAATTGCGAGTGAGATCTAAACCCATAATTATTGTGACACTACTAAAAACACAATTGTCAACCTCATGGTGGCTTGTCAGGAAACCAAAGTCAGTGGGAATCGGACACTACAAGGTACAAAAGTCTCGTAGCGATCCATCCAGTAGACGTTGAGATATTCCGCTCCAGATGAAGGTTGTGTATGGACGAAAGGAAAATAAATTATAGTGCGTAAGTTTAGTCACAAATGCAGGTCAAACTTTAAAAAATGTATATTATTTTTAAAAACAACAACACGACAAAGGCTGCATAGTCTGCCATGCAAACTGCAGTGTGTTCATGCACGGAAGCAGCCAAAGTCTGAAAGTTCACTTAGTCTGACTTAACTCTCCCCTAGAGGCCTATATCCATCCCAGGGTCACTGTACCTTGTCTGAAGGGGGGTGGAGGAGCGGGGGGTTGGGTGGATTCGTGCCAGCAGTATGTAGGTGATGCAGACAAGCTTAGCACCAACATTTGCCAGAAGCATAAATGTTCCCGGGATGTTTTGAGTCAGCCAAAAAACCATCCGGTCCCAACAGGCCTATCAGCGTCTGGGATCTGGCCTTGCGGATCTCTCTGCAGGGGGACGGGGAACTCAATAACACACGTAAAACCACCGCGTAGATTACACCACAGTCGAGGTAAGATACGAAATGTGACGGACTGTCAATGCTCGCGAATGAGCATGAGGCATTTATGGTTTGTGTTGATTAGACGTCTACGTCTTTTGTGACAAAATGCTCTCAAGCAGCCGGCAAAGACCTCCACTGAGTTAAGGGCCTTCATGTTTTTGTTATAAGAGTCTGGGAGAGAAAAGGAGGTCTAGAGGATAAACACCTCAGAAGCATCTGTATCACCGGCTAAGAATGTGTCTGAATCTCATCTAGAGGATAAGCTCAATAGATGCTATACGAAGGGTACTTAGAGGTACTACAAACAAAAGTTCCTAAAGAGACGGCTGCTTTTTACGATTTGTCAGACTGTTGATATCTTAACTACGACTGCCCCAGGTTTGAAGACTGTTATCACTTTGGCAAAATACTGTTTTATCTTTACAATTCCAATTTTCCTAAAAAAACTACGGCTGAAAGCACCCCGTCAGACCTAACGGGGCTTATGTGGCAGACAGAGTCACTCGTCTGAGAGATGCCATCTTCCCTGATAAGCCCCTTTAACTCCATGTCTCACTTTTACAGCCAGAGGAAGAGTGTTATTCCCTCAGAGTGACAGTGTAATACTGTGGGTTTGTACCTTTTCCAGTCACAAGTAGTATAATGTATGACTACATGCAAATATTTATCTTTGGCTGCCTTAAATGAGTCATCTTCAAAGCCGGCAGTGGTGAGACTAAACAGAATCTATGTTATTCTTCGGAGCTGCGATGTCACTGGTGAAGGCTTGGATCCTCCTTTGTACATTGTGTGTTTATGCTCATTACAAATCAAGTGAAAACACTAAAAAGTCAGATGGACACAGACTTTTCCACCAATTTTATCCTTAGCATTGGCTCACGACAGCCCTTAATCAACAGTTGTCGGACGGAAATGAGACGCTGCTTTTGTCTATTTCGCAGACTCACTAAGTAGCTGCAGGTGTGTGCTCACACGCTTCCTTACAGTAAGTGTGTGCCCTTAAGATAAAAACGCTCAGTCATATTGAAACAGATGTGCTGGCCGGGAAATGTTCTTCTGAATTATTGAAGGACTTCTGATCAGTTTTTTGTCTCATGCTTGGCCAGTTTCCCCCAAAGGAAAGCGTGGGGTATGACGTCTCATTCCAGGTGAGACGAGGATTTGTTCAAGCACGAAAGAAAGAAATTACTGCCATTCATTATTGAAGACGATTCCAGTACACGGTGTGGATGTCTGTGCTGATTTTTTTTTTGTAGATGTCATATATTAAGGTACAAATGTGTGAAAAAATCCAGCTGACTCTTATCTTACATTAGAAAAGAACAATAACACACACAAAAGTTGCATTCATCCTGTCAGCTCAATATCATTATATTTATGACTGTTTTCTTTTGTGGCATTGTTATAGTTGTTGTTTCTTGATTTATGACACTTGAGTGCATATTTAGAGATAATAAAATGTGGAAACTGATCTACAGTGGACGCCTTTGTCACTGAAAAGCTCCTATTCACCAGTGTTATCGAGTCCTGAGAAGCATGTGCTAAATGAACAAACACCCTAACGTGAATTGCATAACACTGCTCACCAAAGAATTGCCCAATACTTGTTCAAACAGCCAGGGGCACGCTTCATACATTTAGCCTTTTGTTGCATTTGCCTTTGTGCCGCTGGATGAGCGATGGCCTCCAGTTAAACATGGTTCTTCTCTGAGGTTTTTCTGGCTTAGATAGTTGATGTCATTGAGCGCTACGTTGTAATTACAGGGCTACACCAATAACACTTGTTGACATGGATACGCTGCAAACAATAAACAATGCTCCCCCTCGGATCCATCACTAGCACGGGATGTCTTCTCTAACTCGATTACTTTAAAATTGTTAGTAAATGCTATTTTTGGAACTATTTTGGACGATAAAAGGATAAACGGCTTTTGCTAACAGATAACCCAACTTAATCCCGTGTTTACAACAACATTGGCTATCGGCTGTTCTAAGCTGCATCAATGTTAAACACACGTTCGCTTTGAGTCACAAGAACTTACTACAGGGGGAAAGGGACCTGTGACATTTCATGTTCTCTCCTTTTTGTTGTTGGTGTTACGTTCCCTTTAAATATAGCCCCTTCTTTGTATGCATGTGGTGGTTGCCCAAGGTGCGGCGGCCATTGTGTATCTTGGCAGAGCAACTGGATGGGTCACAGTTCAGCGGCGGCGTTGGAAATGAGGAGGAGGAAAGAGGACGGCTGCTTCCTCCTCAGTCAGCGTTACCTGCTCTGGCTGGCTCGCAGACCCTCGGCTACTTTCATCGGCAAAGAGCGAAAAGGTAACCACGGATACCTCCGCCTGAGCTCGAGGCCACAAAGACATCAAGCACAAAAGCGCAGGCACACTGAGCTTTTCCAGTCTCCCTCGGAGAGTATTACAAAAACCCACAGTTTTTTTTTTTGTCGGGTTTGGACGGAAGGCAGCATACCGGCGGATGAAATGGAGGTTGGAAAATAGGTTTTTCCTGTGTATACATGTGCAAGACTACAAAGAATTCCTCGCCATTAAACCGTCCCGCTTCACCGTCTGATATGAGTAGCACAGTTGCCCCCAGAATGCAGAGTATTTGCTTGGTCTGGGCTGCGCTTAAGTGGAAGGTGTGCGGCCCCTGATGTGATGTGTTCTGGTGTATCTTCTTGTTTATTCCCCTCCTGCATGGCGGATATTGGTGGGTCACAGTCCACCAAAATGAAACTTGCCCAATTGAAACAAATTCCGGGAGACTTCTCTGTCCCTTTTTCTCCCGCAGATGGGTCGATGGTCCAATTGACTTGTTCCTTCCTTACAACCACTTCTTCTCCTACAATGTTTATTCGGACGGTCCCCCTGCGTCAGTAAGTCAGCTCAGTCTCTTGGCTACAAGCGGTTGATGGCAATCACGCGATTTGACTTAAAACCTTGTGTTCTCTCTACTGACCAGCAGGGTGCGACTCCTCTGGGTGTGGATGTTGACATACGTAGGTCAAGATGTTTACGGCAAAAATGAAGGTCAACAAACAATGACTGGTGTCACAATAAGTACATCAACTTCTTAAATACAGTTAATGATTGGAACGTGATCAAAGAAAAACTTCAGGAAAATGGACCTTGGTGGTTTAACTGGGAAACAGCGACATATTTAACACAGCAGCAGTACAGTAACTATGTAGCCAGATGACCATAATAACAGGGTTCGCATTGTAAATCACCTCCCTTTCCTTCCCATTGAGAAATGGATCCACCCCCTGTGGCTCACCAGCCTGGCAGGCCATCCTAACTCCATGACACTCCTGAGCCCCGAGCCGCAGAGCTCTCACCAGCGAAAAACTCAACTGGACACTACAAGGAGGCCCCGCTTTGTGGGCCTGGCAGGGGAATATGATTGGATAAACACGCAGTGGACGTCTAACCCAGCTCACTCAGTCCGTGCCCGGTGGTGAGAGGCAAGCAGTGAGGTTTTCATCCTGTGTGTGTGTGGGGGGGGGTCTTTGTGGAGGGGGGGTTGGCTCTGCAGGGCACATACTGTTCCCGGAAGCATCGCTGGGTCACAGAAGATGGAAAGAAAGCACGTTTATTATCTGTGTGGAGCGGAGGCAGGCAGCAGTAACATCCTCCCGTCACTGTTTATTAAAAACAGGCCTAATTATCCGGCCCAGGCCACCTGCTGCAGCTATTTTGGTCTGTAGCGAGCAGGTGACCCGTGTCACAGCAAACTGGGTCATGTGTTCGCACGTCATCCCCCGTCTAACCCGAGTGTGCCCCTGCTTGTTTTTCAATTAAAGACCAACCATTGCTGAGTTAGTTCCTGTTTGAATCTGTAAGCGGCTGACATCATCCATGCTGTGCACTTGGGGGGGCTGTATGTGTGTGTGACAGCCTGTACGTGTGTGTGACAGCGCATTGTAAAACAAGCCATTAGAGCAACAGAAGGACACGTGCACTGGTGGACTAATATAGGGGCCGCCACATGGAGGGAGCACATTTACATTTGATCTTTAATAAATTATCTTTTTAAATATTTAAATCATGGCACTAATTACTCAGTTGATAGCTGCTGGTGCATAGTACCAACATATGCGGTCGATTAACAACGTGTAGCGATACGGTGCTGAGATTTTGAAAGTGTTGATTTGTAGAGAAATTGTTTTATCAACTTTTGTCTGTAAGTATCAGTTTTGGTAAAAATGCACATTTAGGAAGCTAAATTTCTGTAAATTGATCCCAAAGACATGCACAGATGCATCGGTCCCACTCATTGGAAACACAGGGCGCTGTTTGCAGGACATTTTTCGCATTGGCTCTGGCACAGGACAAGTATAGATTTATTCATTTTGGGATTCCAGTTGTTTTTTTTCTTTCTTTCCATTTTTTATGGTCCTTTTGCTATTCATTTTCTCTAGTGATCTTTTGTGTTTATTTGGAGTGGTTTGTAATTTCTATTTTGTGTCTCACTGTACTTCTCAGAAGTTGAATTTGACCAATTTATTTTAGTAGTAATTGTGGTCCTTAAATTGAAAGGATTCAATTTAAATGCGGCTGTTTTAAATGCTGGTGGGACCCAGCAATACAAACTGACCTTCTGACACATGTTGAAGATCTGTATTTCTGTAGAAAGCAGTTGTACTGCATTTATTCCGGTGTGCTCCATTAAATTTTATTACAGCGCTTCACTTTTTCCACATTATGTTACAGCCTTATTCCAAAATGGATTAAATTCATTATTTTCCTCAACATTCTACAATTTTTTTCTACAAAGCGAAATTTTTGCACATTTTTGCAAATCTGTTAAAAATAAAGAACGTAAACTTAACATGTACATATAGTATTCACAGCCTTTGCCATGACACTAAAAATTTGGCTCAGGTGCATCCTGTTTCCACTGATCAACCATGAGATGTTTCTACAACTTGATTGGAGTCCACCTGTGCTAAATTCAGTTGATTGGACATGATTGCCACTCCTCTGTAAAAAGCACATGACAGCCACCTGTAATTTGCAAAAAAGCACCTGAAGGACTCTCAGACCATGAGAAACAAAATTCTCTGGTCTGATGAAAGCCAAGCGGTCTGATGAAAGCCAAGCGTCACATCTGGAGGAAACCAGGCACTGCTCATCACCTGGCCAATACCATCCCTACAGTGAAGCATGGTGGTGGCAGCATCATGCTGTGGGGATGTTTTTCAGCGGGAGGAACAGGGAGACTAGTCAGGGTTGAGGGATAGATGAATGCAGCAATGTACAGAGACATCCTCGATGAAAACATCAGACTGGGACGACGGTTCATCTTCCAACAGGACAACGAGGGCCCGGCCAGAGCCCTGACTTGAACCCGATAGAACATCTCTAGATAGATCTGAAAATGGCTGTACACCGACGCTCCCCATTCAACCTGATGGAACTTGAGAGGTTCTGCAAAGAAGAATGGAAGAAACTGCACAGAAATAGGTGCGCCATGCTTGTGGAATCCTACCCAAGAAGACTTGAGGCTGTAATTGCTGCCGAAGGTGCTTCAAAAAGGTATTGAGCAAAGGCTGTGAATACTTGTGTACATGTTATGTTTTCGTTCTTTATTTTTAACAGATTTGCAAAAAACAGTTTTCACTTTGTCATTATGGGTTGTTGTGTGTAGAATGTTGAGGAAAATAATGAATTTAATCCATTTTGGAATAAGGCTGTAACATAACAAAATGTGGAAAAAGTGAAGTGCTGTGAATACTTTCCGGATGCACTGTATATAGTATTTGTGAATTTAATTTTTTTGCATATATATTGGAATGGGAACTCTTCCTTTGTCTCATCCATCGGAAGAAAACAAACTCATTAGTTCCCAAAAATTTCTGCTATCTGCTTTTTTATCAGTTTTTTTTTTCTTCCTTCTCTTCTTCCTCTTCCTCTCACTCTGATGAACTAATTTGCATGTTATTATCCTGCCGTCTTCCATGAGAGGGAATTGAATTTGAAATGCAAATCATATAAATAATTACCACTTGGCTGCACGGCGAGCTCAGTTTGCATCTCTAATGGCATCATCCAGAAGAAACGAAATGGAGAATTGATTTGTATTTATCGACACATTCTCCCTGTTTCTCCCTGTTTGCTTTTTATTCCATTTTTAACGCTCACCTCTGAATTGTTTACTCGCAAAAGAAAGCTCATTAAGGTGTCGTTATACTGCCTTTGTCAAAGTAAACCTTGCGAGTGTCTCCTAACAGATTGGCGAGAGAGTTTCCTCCAGACCGAAACGGATGTCAGCAGTACAGCTGCTGTAATCAGGAATAAATCAAAAATGCATATGGAGGCTCATCAGGGAGTCATTTGAGGGATTTAAAGTTTGAAAACACGTGAGGAAGTTTACTGATTCAGCTGCCTTGGTTGGAATGTGATCATTGGTGTCGCTATAAAATCACATGATTACAGTCAAAACAAGTTGCTTCCGCTGATGAAAAGCTCAGACGTGTTGTGATTATTCTCACTAATGGGATGATTGTCATTTTGAGAAACTAGTATCTAAATTTGGTAATATACAAATATTGCACCTTTTTTTATCTGCTTTGGAGATTCTGTTTATTAATACAAAAATAATTCAACCAACCCATTGTGAAGCACTATTATACAGTATGTTAGCCAATATATAGAATAAAAGGTCATGGAAATTAACTCCAAGTTCACTGTCTACAACATTAAAGTGATGAACGGATGAATTCAATTCAATCCAATTCATTTTATTTTGCATAGCCCAAAATCGCAAATTACAAATTAGCCTCAGAGGGCTTTACAGTCTGTACACATGCAACATTCTCTGTCCCAAAACCCACACATCGGCACAGGGAAAAACTCCCCAAAAAATGAAAAAAACCTTCAATGGGGGAAAAAAGGGAAGAAACCTTAGGGAGAACGTCAGAGGAGGGATCCCTCTCCCGGGATGGACAGACTGGGGTAAATAGAATGGGTCCAAGCACAGAACCTTGTGGGACTCCGTGACCAACATTGGTGGTCCTCGAGGATTCACCGTTCACGAACACAAACTGGGATCGATCCGATAAATAAGATTTAAACAGCTGAGTGCAGTTCCTTTGATGCCAATCAAGTGTTCCAGTCTCTGCAGCAGGATACGGTGATCGATGGTGTCAAATGCAGCACTGAGATCCAGCCAACTGGATCATGCATCAATGATTTTAATACAGTGTCCTCTGAAATGGGTCATTCTGCATAATGACATTTGGTACTTTTACCAGGACAGCCTCTGGGACAATAGGAGGGAGCGGCATACATGGTTGGCCTACTTTACTGAATTCATTTAAGAGCAACATTTTGAATCAAACGAAAGATTTCCACTTGCGTAGAAATGAAACTTTAGGATTGCATTTCTCTATTTAAAAAGATTTACAGAAGCTCGCCAGATCCAGGCGGCCTCTTGCAGCCTCCTCCGCCTCCTCTGTCCCGCTGGAGCTTAATACCATCAATACATCTTCCTCGACTCAGCATTCAGTCGTGAGTTGGCCGCCTGTCAGAATGCAATGTAACAGGGATTGATTTTTTAACCCAATTGCTCCATGATCATGATATAATGTTGAAATACCAAATAATGTCAGTTAGGTTAGCCTGATTGGGGATCTCCTTTCATTTGAAGCAGCCTAAAATCACAAAATCACTGCTACGCAAATTCTCCATGTCAACATCAAAAAGATAATTTTGTTTGGGAGCTTTGTTACAGCTTCTTCAATTGAACTGTTCAGTGGAAAAAATCCTTTTTAGGTTGTTTAAGCTAAAACGCCCCAGAATTGAATGTGGCTTCACTCATGTGGTTCTGAATGTTAAAGTTATCTGCTTTTCTTAGCCCCCTCCAATTATAAGCATATTTCTTTGGGTTTTTGAATTTATGTGATTAAAAAGAGGAAATTTGAACGGTGGGGGTGCTTATTAATTAATAATAATATACTCATTAGTTTCAGTCTTACAGTTGATTGCTTTTGTTTGGATGGCACAACAGATGTTTCCCATACAAATATTTATACATTACTGCAGCTTGTACTTGCTAAGCATTTGTTTGTGCAAGTTGTCAGGGTTCAACCCAATTTAGTCAATTGGAATCAGGCCAGAAGCTAATAAGAACAAAGGAATTACTTTCACACATAAATTAGAATAAAAAGAACATTTTGTGTTGGTTCTTGACAGTATTTCCAATGCTTTCTATTGGACGGACGCAAAGAAAGTTCAAAATGAATGTTTCATCTCCTAACCATCCCAATATTTGTCCTCCAGTCACCCCACAGGACTCGTCGCTGCTCCATGTTGAAGCCCAGACTCAGTAAATCTCCCAGTGACACTTTGGCTGGCCTCTAGTCGAGTGATAAACTGCACACATGTGATGTCTCCTGGAGTAAGTGGTGGTCTGTGCGCGCTTAACTGAAGGCTGCGTGATCACGTAACGCTTCTCTGCACAGTTATTGTGGGAAGGGGCCCGGGGAACCATCGGAGAGCTGAGACTACCTGATGACCCTACGTGTTTGCACTACGGTGTCATTGACAACAACCATGCCATGAAGGAGCTGCCCCAGCTGTTAAACTCCTTGTTTCACGTATTGTTTTTTTATGCCATTGGCTGTGGCGCAGGAAGCTGCCATGCTTATGGTGCATCCCACCTACACATTTAGGCTCTTTTTCCAACCACGAAAAACACCAATGACTGCAAGAGAGAATTTAGAAAAAAGAAGAACATTCTACTGTTTGTTCACAGATGAAACAAACAAGCTATGTGTTGATGAGCTTTAGAGGTTTAGAAGGTGGATTTTATTTAGCTTTTAAGAAGCTTCATGCTAAGCTAGGCTATGTGCCTCTTGTCCCATCTAGCCACCGGAGACAAAGCTAGAATCACACCAAAAGTGTCCCAGTAGAAGCAAATCCATTCCCTGCTTTGAATATTGTAACCTGGCTGATTTGTGCAATTTTACAGAATTGTTTTATTATAAAAATCCAATTTTCGGAGGTAGTCATCACTTGTTGCCCTATTAGCTGTTGGCTTGATGACAAAGCATGAAGCAAAAGAGCGGCTAACATCCCTATCTATCATATATATGTATTTCTCTTGCTGCTTTGGCCTGTGAACCCACTGAACTTCTGAGGTATGAAGAGCAAAGATTCCAAAGTCATTTGGGTGACAGAGCTGGAAAAACGAAATCCTCACACGTAAACATCTCTGTCCACTCATCATCAACACGGCTGTGCTACATTCCACATCTGGGTGACATCGGGGCTAAGGGTTCGTTGTCCAGAATCCAGCTTTCCGTTGGGTGCAGTTTCAACGTATTGATCTAAATCTCCCGAGGCACAGAATGAACAAATGTTCTTTTTTTTTTTCTTAAACCAGAGACGTTCCCCGAAGGAAACACCCGCTGTCAGCTCAACGTCCCTCAGCAGCTCCGAGGACACGCTGGCTGTCAGTCGATCTGTGGATGAATCCCCCCGGGATAGTCCGGAAGACAAGATCAGTGTGAGATACGTGATGGTCAAAGGTCAGAGGTCAAAGGGTTGGGGGGCAGGCAGGGTTCAGATGTTCAGACGCCACGGATTCAGCCGTGCGAGCCCGCACACGATGCAGAACGACACGCAAACAGAGGTTAGCTTCTTTAGTAATGTACAATAAAGAAAGACATGTCCTGCAAATCGGCGTCCAGAGGCTCAAAACAACGCAACTCTGTTGTCGGTTGTCTCTTTGTGGCCATGAGGCCTCTTTAAATTCTTTTTTTCATCTTCGTTTTTTGTTCTTTCATTTTTTTAAAATGTATTTCCCATCATTTAGTGATATTTTTGTGGTCCTTTGGGGACATTTTTCATCTTTCAGGGGGCCAATTGTGTCTCTCTTTGGGGAGGTTTGGTGTCTTTATGAGGTCTTCTGTTGTCATCTCTTTCACTGACTCACAGGTGAAGTCCAGATAGCCTCCTGACTACTTGAGCCCACGGGGCCTGGGCCTAGTGGTCCCATACCCCAAATCAGGATACTTCATGGGTGTATCCATAATGGTGTAAATGAGTTGAAACATCGTGTTATTCTCTGGTTCGGTCTTATGAGTCAACATCTCACTGAGCTATACGGTGACATGCGTCATGCTCATTCATTGTGTCCTCTGTCCCCAAGGACTTCCTCGGGGAATACCTGATCTCTCCTGTGCTTTAAGTGGTTACCTCTCAGGTTACTCTCTCTGTTGGGGGTGAGGCTCTTTCTCACAGTACGTCCTGTCCTCCATGAAACACTGGAAACCGGACACTCCTTTCTCCCCAATCCAGGCTGAAGAGATCAGAGCACTCAGGGAGATCATCTTTCAGCTCCCACGTCTGACTCCGGGTTTAACCACGAGCCGGCAACGCCAGGTTCAGGCTCGTCAGCGCTCCACTCCAGCTCAGGTGGTTCAGTCCATGACCTTTGCTGAACCGTCTTCACGATACACAGCTCACTTTTTGTCTGCGTGATGAGTAATCCTGGTAATTAAAGCAGAGATCAAACAGAAAGGTGCAGTGAAGATGTATTCAACCCCATCCTATCAAATATCAAAATGACTGATGAAGAGGATCCTTTTTGGTTGTTGGTGTCTACAGTTAAACTTGATCACAGCTGATACTGGATTAAAACCAACATAAATGTGATCACGAGGTTTGTGCAATGAATGCATTTGACCATGTTATGAAAATAATATGTATATCATAAACCAGTGATTCTCAACTGGTGGGTCGCGGACCCGTTTTTAGTGGGTCGTGGGCCTTTGCATGGGAAAAGAAAAAAAAAGAAAAGAAAAAATCATCCTGTGATTTTATTTTGAAGGGACTTTTTTAATGCAGCGGAGTGTCGTTTTTTTGCCAGCTCGTCCGTCCATGTTTTCAGCAGCGTGTGCCAGGTTGGGTCAAACCATTCTGATATGGGGGAGACATTGGGTTTTTAGGATAATTAATATAAAATTCTAATTTGAGATGTTGAGAATGTTCCTTGATTTGGGTCGCGGCTTGTCATTAAGGGGTGATGGTGGGTCCCGGAGCCAGACCAGTTGAGAACCACTGTCATAAACCATAAATGACCTATTTTTTTGTCGGACCAAAGAATTAGTGACCCTCCCTGAGTGTTAACTGGGGGGGCCGGGCTTCAGTTGTGCACATTTCTGCAATCCCCAATTCTCAAACCAGACTTTTTTTATACTTTGAGACCACCACATAAAGAATTGATGGATCTCTGGTTGACGCGCAGCTGGTCTTCAGCTCAGTTCTGGTCCGTCTCGGTTCCACAGGTGTTTTTAGCATCAGGCGCTGCAGTCGCAACGCCAACTCGGCTTCAGCCGACCTCTGCTTGTTGTTATCAGAGCTCCTCTCCGCTTTATTTAGCCGTACGGCTGCTTTTTAGTGCACATTAGTGCACAACCGATAACACCATCCCATCCGACACCCAGCTGTTACCCCCCTCGTAACTGTACTGCACTTCTACTCCACTACACCTCAGAGGAAAGTGTTCTACTTTTTACTCATATGCATTTATTTAACAAACACTTTTCTTCTTAGATTACAGTCCACTCGAGTATTCATGGCGTTGTACTGCCAATTAGATTTACTCAAGTAGCATTAATGCAAAGATAAGCTGAAATTTTAATGAGGTCATGTACTTTTAAGAATCATGAGGTTGTAAATTGCTCAACAAAGTGGGGAGCCCCCAAAAGCACCAGAAATAAATATGGATGCTGTTGTGTGTATATATATGCATGCTTGCTGCACACCATTATTTTAGAAAAATGTAAAATTGGGGGTTTACACATTATTATCTTGTGTGCATTAGACTTGGACTTTTACACTCCTGCAAGAAAGTCAACATCTTTTTGCAAAGGTCTCCATGGCTCACATACCCACATTGCACCATGTAAACCACCCGTCTCTAATCGGGACTAAAGCCTAAAATGCCTTGACGTTTATTTACGTCGTAAAACAATAGGACATTTAACGAAAGCGAGGAAGGAAATAAGAGGGCCATTTGTGTTAACTGTTTGGTTGCTGTTACTTGTCGAAAGTGATGAGGAATGTGCTGCAAATAATGTGACCACCTCTTTATTTCCCACTACATCAATGCTGACACGGCATCTAACGGATTTATAACATCCGCCTTGTTATTTTCTCTGACCCAACCGCCCCTTTTGCTGCGCAACGAAAGTCTGTTTAAAAAACAAGACATGCTTAAGGGAAGGGGATCTCTAGAAGTAAATATTTAAGAAAGAAAGCGACTTTGAATTTGGTCACAGATCACAGTGTGTTCCAGAGGATTGTTAAATGTTCCTTGATGTGGAGTGTGTTGTTTAGGGTTAAACACTAAACCACAATAATGCACTTTTAATTTTGAAAAATCTGATCAGTCCATTGAAAATAAGCGTCAGTTGGGTAAGTTGTCATCCGCACCTTGAACCTACAACTTAGTAGCATGAATTACCCAGCGGGACTCTGCAGCATTGTTCCATCCTACTCCCAAAAAGACGATGATAGCCCAGCCTCCCTTCAGCTACACACAAAGCCATGCCGTGGACTGCTATTGTACCTCAGAACGCTACAAACTGGTTTCCAGCAAGAACCCAGTCTGGATGAACATAAGGATTCTTGGTTTCCCTCTTTAAGTACATCTTGTTCCTGCTGATGGGGGCTGCTGGGAGGGCAGAGGAGTACATGGGAAACAAGCTTGTTAATGCAACCTACAGCAGGCTTTCTTTGGGCTTCTCTCATCGGGACAAAAGGAGGCGAAAACAAAAACCAACTGGCTTCTTTGGCTTTGTTACGCAGTAAAACCGACTAGTCAATGAAGCACATTCCTCACTGCATGAACAGGAGGAGTACTGACATGTTAGGTAAAGCTCGGATGATAAAAAGCAAACTATACTGCGTCTTTTAAGTTGGTTCTCGTGCATGTTCTCAGATTGGAATTTTAGATAAACTACATTGTTTGTTCCCTGAACCCCTCATTGAAAAGGTTTTTAGTGTTCATGCAGCATTTGAATGTAAAACCGAAGAGCAATAGTGTAAATACTGGATTAAACTGCTTTAAAGTTTGCTGCAAACGTTAGCATGTTCGGCGAACTAGCTCACAACCTACAGCATAAGCAAAGTGTGATAGAGGGGGAGATGATGCATTTTAAAGATAGCCAGGCCAACCTCACCAATGACAAAGAGCGATGGAGAAAAATGGATGTGAATATGATTAAAGGTGTGCCCTAGTTTATTCAATATGTGTGTTACCAAAGCACCTCGTCGTTGTTTGCATTTATTGAAAACTTTTCCAACTCAGCCAAGTGTAAAAAAAGATTTATTTAGCACTTTTTTGGCATTTTCCCCCAGCTTTTTGACGCGCAACTTTAAAATGAGCACAAAAGCATGTACCATGAAAATGTTCATGGTGTAGGCCTTTGTCCAAAGAATCTTTTATGAAAACATAAGTACACACATCAATGTAAGCAAGGCAGTAGCGTAGAGACAACAGACTCTGAAACACTTTTCTGCATCACTGTATTAGCTCGCTCGGGTTCATCCAGATGTTGCATCAATTGAAAACTGATAACACTGGCCAGAAACTTTTGTGTCTTTAATATTTTAACACATGTTGATCATTTCAGACAAAAATGATTAAATATGACTTTGTTGACTGTGTTGATGAGGAGTGTCTATTTTTGCTACTTTCCAACCCCAAACTGATATATTTGTGGCATTCCGGGTTGACACTACGGATTTTATTAGATGTAAAAGACCAAGGTCAGCAGATCGTCTGGATGTGGAATCAGTGACCAGTCAAACACAAACAGTCTGGCTGTTTGGTCCACACTGAAAGGCTTTGGGATGTTTCCTAAATAACATGCACAGGTTTGCAGAGGGAGATAGGCTCTTCTGGATAGGTGTAATTTTGAAGTAGAGCATGACGGACACAGGAAAGCGCTACAGATTTAACGCTATGCTGCACCATGAAAAAGATTTATCCCGATTGCATGAATTGTTTTGGGTCAGTCTTGAAATATGCTTCTGTGTCCTGAAGATACACCGTAAAGCCGTCACCCGTCACAGCGAAAACACGCTCGTTGACCTCAGTTGTTCCCCTGGGTGCTCCTCACGTTGTCTCGCATAAATACCATAAATACGGTGACCTGAGGCTGGAGGGATTTCCCACTGAATAAACAATGATGTGATACCTTTGGGTTCACAAATACACACGTATATTATGTCCTCCGCCACGTAGGGGGGAGGGAAGGAATCCAACTCCGGGAATCTTCAGTCATATATTTCCCAATACGTCTGATTCCAAAATTAAATTAGCAACAATTTGAATTTTTTTCTGTTTTATATTTTAGCAATCTTTTTCATACAGAATGATGTATTTAAATAAACGTTGATTGTGGAGTGGATGTTTAAACATGTCTAATAGCTGCTCAGCTTACACAGATTTACATTCAGCAAGGACGGTTTGGATCATTGTTGACTTTTCAACAAAACCCATAAAAACAATTTAGTTGGTTCGATCCCAAATTCCAAACAATGATTAATTAAACATTTCACTCAAACTAAAGTGTAGAATATGTCCATGTTCCAGCTACTAGTTATCAGCAGATCAGTTCATAATTAGACTAAAAGTTGCAGTCTACCACTTATTTTTGTACAAAATTCTTCCATTCTTCTATTCTTTTCTCCTTTGTCGTCCGTGCCATTGTGCCCGAGTTGCATTGTCTCTGTTTTCTGCCAATCAACTGCTTTCCACACAAAGAAACTGCCACAACGAGTGGTGAAAATGTGTGTGTCTTTGTTTCGCTGGAAAGTTAATTTCAAGCTCGGTTTAACACAACAGCCAACAAAAGATAAGAAATATGTTAATGAGAGAAAATCCTGTTTTTTACGCACTGCAACAGATTGGGGAGACTGTAAACTCAACGTGGACCTACGTAAACAGTCGATAAGCGGGGAGCCTTGAAGTGTCGATGCTGAGACAGCTGGGCAAAACAAAGCTGCATGTGTTCTCCTGCAGAGGCGGATGTGAGAGCGGCGGGGGAGCGGGCATGAATCCCCGCAGGCCTCCACGCTCTCACTCTGCTGCCTCCTGTTAAACCTCCGACCAACGTTTCACTGATTCCTGTGACAAGGTAGAGACGGGCTTTCAAAGGCCTCCCGTCCTCAGAGCTCTACCGACATGTAGCGGCGCGGGGGAGGAGGAGGCTCGGGGGTTGTCGGGCCGGCGGGACTCGGCGGGTCTGGCTGAGAAACAGCTGCCATGACCCACTTCTCTGCTCCATGGGAAGCTCGTCTCGGGATCTGACATCCGGCGGGTTTCATCTTTATGATCTCCTCCCGCTTGGACCTGAGCCGAAAGAGTCTCCACATGAAAGGTGGTTGGACCTGATGGATGTGCTGCTAACAGTGGTGGAATACAACCAAGTACATTTACTTAAATACTCAACGTACCATTTTGAAGCACTCATCAAGTGTTGTACTTTGTACTACAATACATCATATGTATTCACATTGTAAATACAAAACATACATGCAGTGTACACAGCCCCAATAACCAAGAATTGTACAAACTTTTAAAGGCTTTACCAGTCAGGTGTGGCTGGAATAAGCTAACGTAAAGTACAGGGTTAATATATTTGCAGCAGCCAGCAGTGTATGCAAATTCCAGGACATTTTCCACATCAAATAAAGGTTATTCTCAAAAGTCTTTTGAAACTGTGAAACACTGGTTTCTGAAAAAGCCGTGACAAAACTAAAACATATTTTCTTCCTCATAACAAGGTTTTTTCCCACACACACCTGCGATAGTAAAATTGAGCTCCTGGTGCAGTCTGATTACATCATTTAGCAAAAATTCTTGTAAAATGCCCCAAAATGTTTCCTAAGGCACCATGAACCTCAGAATTTCTGCTCCCTCAAGACGACGCAAAGGAGGCATCCAACCAGTCCTGAGAGCTTTGTAACCGATCGCAGACAAACAGATCTTCTTTAAATTGAACATGGCTACGACAATACTTTGTTCATCTGTGTCTTCTGAGGGCCAGAGAACATCGTCAATCTCGTCAGCCTGAACTTCTGCCACGTTGCAACCAAGGGACGAAGACTTTAGATTGACCTCAACGTCGTCCTGCGCTGATAAGCCGTTATTATTTTCTCATGTTCCTGCTATCAGCCCTTTGTGCTTGTTCCATATATCCTCCCCTCCCCCTACAGACTGTCTTCGAGATCCACTTAAACCCACACAACTCCTGTTGAGCACGCTAATAAAAGGGCTCAAGTTGCCCTTGTGTCCGTTCACCAGAGAGTTGGTGGGGCAAACAAACATGGAGGGTGTGAGGCTAACCCTGTAGTTTGGAGTCAACTACTTCCTGTACGGTCTAATCCCTGGACGCAGGTCTTTTGATGGGTAGGGTTGAGTTGTGTGAAGGGCGTGTTGGTATTACTATAATGTAATGAAATAAATCTCGCACAAAGAGGCGATGGGAGCACCAGGGAGGCTGGTACGACCCAGTCTGAAGACAACAATGAAAGGCTTGGTTGTTTGGTCCACCACACCACATGGCTCAGACAATAAGGGGCCGCGGACAGGCTTAAATCATACTCATGTCAATCATTTACCCAAATGGCAGAGGAGTCCCCGCATCGGTGTGACGGTGATTTACCGTTAACGCCCCTGCGGGGAGGACGGCAGTGAAAAACGAGAGGAAGTGGTCACACGTCCAGCTGCACAATCGGATAATGTGAGAAAAGGAAATTCTGCTGATGAACTGTCTATTGTTCCAAACAACCACAATAAACAGTACGCAGGCACATCCGCCGGCTGGTCCCAACAACAACAACACTGGCATCACCGGATGGATGCCGTGAGGACCCAGTTAAACATGCGTTAGCGTGCACGAGGGTGCAATAACTGTAAGTTGAATGCCATGTTGTCTGCACTGACTGCAAGGTAAATCATCCATGTGAATATGGACTTGAAACCAAGAGAGTGGTAATTGAGAGACGACCCGAACTGTTGTTGGGTTTTGTAAAAGTTAGGTTAGGGATGTCAGGGTAGATTTGACTAGGGTAGTAAAATCACTAAAGCTTGTGATGTCACATGGAAATGACATTCTGTCACGGGTTGGGTCTGCTTCTTGTCTTATTTTGTAGTTTTCATGTCTCTTGTGTTCCTGGGTAACTTCACTTCCTGTCTTCCCCTGTGATTGTCTGCCGTGCCTGATCGTTTCCACCTGTGTTCAATCACCTGCCCCTCCCTTGTGTATTTAAGCCCTGTGAGTCTCTTGTCTTGTGTGGTGTCATTACATGTCGAATGTCCATGTGTCCAAGTCCAAGTCCAAGTCCAAGTCCAAGTCCAAGTCCAAGTTTTTGTCTGTTTTGTTTTCTCCTTCTGATCCTTTTTTCGGTTGGAATGATTTTGATTTCGAGTTTTTGACAATTAAAGTCTTTTTATTTTCCAATACTCCGCGCCTGAGTCCTCCCTCGCACCCGCGTCTTGACACATTCTATCTACACGCCCCTCTGAGATTGGCTTGCACCATGAGGAGAACAGTAAATGGATTTCAGTCACGTTATTTGCAGCGAATAGTTGCACAGTTAGATTGCAGGAAAAGGCTCTGCTATTGAATATGATTGAATGTTAGAAATCAGCTGGAGGCCAGGCAACTGAAGAATAAGACTGATTTTGAGGCATGAATGAAGCAGCAATTCGCATACGTTTTGAACTTTTCTACCCTTGTAAAAGAGGACAAAATGCCTTGATGCATGCAAATTACTTACTCCGGTAAAATCTTCTTTTAATGTGATTTGTTTCGAAATATATCAACATAACATCCCCAGATATGTCCTAAAGTGAAATGATGCATTGGGATTAAATTATTTTTGTTTCATTTGTAATGTACACATTATGCATAGCAGTAGCAGTTGACAACACAAATGAGTTGCAGGTTGTCATTCTTCAAAGGAGCTCATTTATTAGAAAGTTGGTCTCAAGAAATAAAGATGGTAGAATATTGATTTCAGCCATCCGAACGTCTCACAGTTCTCGTGGGGTTTCGTTAGCGCGCCCACACAACTCCGCCCGCTGAAAAACAACCCCCCCCCAAGCTTAAAGCGCAGCGTGGCCTCCTCCCAGCTCGTGTTGATAACGAGATGAAATGTGGTCCTGGTAAGCGGTTGATGTCGGCCTCAGTTCAGCAGCAGTAAAGCCTTGGGGGGGACATCAGGTCATATCGGGTCGGCATTGGAGCTGGATCCCCTGCAGCGGACGGTGCGGTCGGTATCCTGCCCTGTTTCTATGCCAAGCGGCCGCTCGCAGACCGGCTCTGGGGGAATTGGTTGAGCCCCAGGTAGCAGTGGATGAGGAATCCATTCTTTCAGCTAAATGGGGAAATATGCACCTCACAAGCTCAGACAAAGGTTCTGCCGTTTACATGAGGCTTTTACCACCGCAACATTGTTTTATTGCAGTTTAACTGGAATGAGCTTTAGCTAACAACGCAGGCTAAACGGCACATTATATTTTGTCTCTGACTCAAGCTCCAGTTGTTTCCTTCACAGCAGTGGAAGATTAAATGCTTTAATGCAAGGCACATTTTTTCACCCACACTGAAACTCTTCCGAGCCATAGGAATACAAATATAAACATCACTTAAAAGTTCCTGCGTCTAAATGAACTCAATAAGCGGAAAAAGTGAAGTCAGGCAGCGAGCCTTCCTGCACATTCTTTCACCAAATGGGTTTCTCATCTGTCTCCTTTGCAACATCTGTTATTTGGAAATGTGAACACAGCATCAATCTGAGGTGGTAACATTTTGTGGAAATGTTCTCTCTCCGAGTGAGGGTGCAGAGACCTACCGGGTACTCGTTCTATAGATGGATAATGGGTAGTTTGGAATTTCATATGGGAAAGAAATCTTAATATAAAAAAGAATATTTTGAGTAATGATTCCAGCTTTACAGAAAAAAAACTAAAAAACATCCTGACATTTTTTGTGTATGAATCTTTTATCCACAAACATTCATAATTGATGAAATGCACCCGTAAAATGTAATAATAACCACAAGGCCCTTACTTAGAATAGCTAAACACAAAATACGTTCAAATAAAGGAGGGAAGATGAAACAAGTATTTTTGCCTGAATAATGGTGTATCTGGGTGTTTATGGGCCTCGGCTGGTAGGGGTCAATGTTTATTGTTTTATTATCTGTTAGGTTTTTTCAAAGAACTGGATCCACAAGGCATACTGAACTTCACCACAGAAGTTTATTTTAACACACACTGGTGAGGAAGAGGAATTGTCCTTGGAGGTTGGGACTGGGGAGGCTGGATGCTAGAGCTCCGGACGGGAACTGGCGAGGCAGGGAGGAGAGCTGGTCATGGCGGAGGAGCTGAGGAAGAAGCAGGCGAAGTTAAGCCCTGGACAGCAATACCAGTACTAATTGTTAGGCAACAAAATGAAGCTTAGGCGAAAATTCAGTCATGAAGACTGGACAGGCTTTGCCGTTCCCGGGTGACGTCCTCTCTCCCCAGGGGTGCACCGCCAGCTGATTAGGGGCGGGGTCGGGTAATACCAGACGTGGGTGACGTAATCGTAAACCAATTGCATCAGTGCTGGCGAACGTTAAAAGACTGTTCTCTCTCTTTGCTGTCAGTTGTCATTTCAGCGCGCTCCAAAGGCGTCCCACCACCACCCCTGACACCTCCAATCTACAGCAGAACCTGGAACATCAGGAAATTGGAGCAACTTATTCTCTATCACCACCACCAGTGTCTGGACTCGGGTCGGCATCCCGGCCCCTGTTCTATCCTACAGCAGGGTGGAGTCCAAGCCCCAAACGCATTGCAATAGCAATATTTATGCATGTTATAATAAAGCAGTGTTCAAACTTCAAGTCTCTCCGGATTGAAATACTATTCAACAGAACAGCGGCCGGGAAGCAGATTATAACGAGAGTAGCTAACTAACTGGTGAAGACTGGATGATCAGACCGGGCTTAAATACTGGAGTTGAGTAGAGGCAATCAAGAAGATCAGCAGCAGGTGGCAGGAATTGCTAGACGATCCCACCTTGACCAGCTGACAACCAGGAAGGAGAGGGGAAAAAACACAAAAGACAAACACAGACCCAACATTATCTTTTCAGACACTCACTGCCTTTGACTCGTACTGACTGATGAGCTGATGGAAACTGCCTGTTGCTGATTGCCTTCCTTCTGATTGGCCAATGCTGATTGTCTGATTTGCTTAGGGTCTAGAGTTATGTGGTTTGTCAGCCTGTCTCATTGAAATACCATATGATACCTGCTTAAAGGTACCCCTTAGTGTCAGAATTAGACTTTAAGTTGCTTTAATACAAACCCTCTGCATCGCTATTAGACGGTCAGAGATGACGGTCAGACAGCAGCGTGACGTAGTATGAAGACAAACGGGACGGAAGGGTCAAACAAACAGGACCTTCGTGATGTTTTTTTTATACCTACCTATGTGATTTTGTTGTGTCAACCTAAGAAAGTCGTGCAGTGGGCTACCCGGTACGTTAGAGAGTGACGCCAATGGGATGAACGTGTTGTTCAAACCAGTGGACTGTTGGAAAACTGCATCTTCACAAAGCCACAGAGACATATTGTGTCCACAGGCCAGGAAACAAATGTATCTCATTTTGCACCTGAAGATTGCTTTCTTTCTAAATGACGTAATGTTCAACTTGTAAAACAAAAGGACAAACTGTTTGTTGGTTTTGCCTCATTTTGATTATTTTTGGACTAATAGTTCTGGATAATTTGATGTTAAACGATGCTAAACGATGCTAAACGATGCTAAACTCTGCGAGACATTAGATATTTCAGATAGCAAGGCATGTGGAGCACTTGGGTGGCTGACTTTTATTCAGATTGACTCTGACTGCCAACAGTGTGGGGGAGGGAGCGCGGGGGGGGGGGGGGGGGGGGGGGAGGGAGCGCGGGTGGGGACCAGACATTGAGAAGAAACCACTTCGGATGACCAAGTGCAGAAACTACTATGCTGACCACAAGTTGGGTTGCTTTTGTCAGGCGGAGAGAAACAGGGAGGAGAGGACATTCAAGTGATGGTCGACATGTTGGAGGCCCTCAGCTGGTTGACTTTCTGAACGAGGAACTCGGCCGAGCTTCTCTGCACATGATGAGGTTTTGCCTTCCTGGATCTAGCAATCGCTGCTTTGTTGTAAACATCTGTTTTGCATGCTAGCTAATGTGCTACTGGCTTGTAGACCAATGTTTTCGCGGCAACCACTCGCACAAAAACAGAAAAAGGGGTCAGAGAGAGAGCATGCACGCAATATCATACTTGAAGTCAGATGAAACGGTACCCCTTCCTCTGCTGTCTCCTTGTCGGCTTTCCAAGGTCTTTTGTGAAATCCTTACGCATTCACGGACAAATGTGGTCTGAACTAAAATCAAGTATTTTGGGGGCATTTTGGTTTTGGTCAGTTTGGGCCTAATGTTAGTAGCTAGCGGTTGGTTCAAGCGACACAACAGATACCTTCTGTTACCAACAAATCAGCTAACATGAACGCAGTCTGGCTCAATGGAGTTAAACAGCATGGCAGTCACATTATCAGCCAACCAGGATGATAAAACATAGCTATATTCTAGTGCTCTAAAGTACAGCTAAATTACTCTGTTGCGCTGTTAAAGTACATTGTAATTTACATCAAGCAACTTTATTTTTCCGTTTCTAGCCGTGCTAGCGATGTGGTTTTAGGAATGCTAAGGTTGGTCGGGCAGCCTGCCATTTTAGTTTAGAATTAGCCTTTTCAACTATCAAAACTATCAAAAATATAGTTTATGTTGTTGAGAAAAGTCAATCAATGTTTTGTTGTCAAGGTTGTTGTTGACACTTGAGGCTCTTTCTTAAAGAATCAATGAGTTTGCTTATTATTAATATCTCAAAGACAAGATTGCAGTGATATCCAATAGCATGCCTATAAGCACTCTGGGACAGTTCTTAAATAACTACACATAGTTATAGTATTTTTTCATTTTTGTCCAATAACCGGTGTTGGTGACCTCCAGGGTGTGGCCAGACATGCTTACATGCTTGTTGATATAATTGCTTTCTTTCCATTTCACGTTGAACAAACACAGAGCCGTCGATACCAGAAAAGTCCCATCATGCCTCATCCACCCACGGGCCGACCACCAAATCCAGATGTAAGCCAAGCGCTTACTCTACTTTTTCAGCCCGCAGATCCCGGGCAGAGCTCCGCGTCCTGACAACAGCAACCAGAGAGCAATCAGAGCAGCTCGACCCCGTTCGTAACAACCACAATTACATCTTTAGCGCTCCAGACTCGGTGTTGAGCAATCCGCCAGGCCAGACTACACCCTGCTATGAGTTCATTAAGAAACCAACCACACTACAGCCATTCATCTCAGTCAGCAGGGTATGCAGGAAACCAGAACCCCATTTCCAATGCACCGGATGGCTTGCATTGTATCACTTGCTTTCCTTCCTGCGCATTCCCGTGTTCTGCTCATTTCTGTCCGCCATGATTGTGGTTTGTGTTTTGGAATTGGCATTTAGTTGAGAAAACATGCAGATAAGTACAAAGCCAAAGTGAACAGGAGAAGTGGTGGCTAAATGTAGGAGAGCGTGTGCAGGGCATTCAGAAGAGGTTAAAAGTAGGTCAGTTGGCAGAGAGACGAATTGTCTTGCTAAAGAGTGAGCAACAGGACCGGAGGTGGAGTTAAAGGTCAGGAATCCCTCTTAAAATGCTGTTGAGTTTTGTGCATATTTCAACGGGAGTGCACTCTGGAGCACCGTATTTTGCAAGCCAGAGGCAGACCATGTGTGTTTAGGGGGGGTTGTTTCCCAGTTTAGATCCTTCACTTCCCAGAATTCCCACCCGCATCGCTCCTGCCCGCACAGCACAGAGAGGATGGATGGATCCTCTCCATAAATAACCAGCAGAGCAAAGCCAAAACCATGATGTTTTTCTCCACCGAGCCTCGTTTCAAAGCTCTCTCCAGAAAGGAGCTGCTCCGTGTGCTGGAGCCGTCACACAGGCACAACATGTAAAAGGGAAAAATGAAAAGGATTTTGTAGATAAAGGGTAAGAAGAAAACATGGTCTGAAATGTAGTGTGATCAGATCAGACTGACTTGTCCACTCATGAGATTATAAACACGAAGCTCGTGATGATTTAACACATCACGGTGGGTTTGTTCTGTATGAAAAGAATGGATCTAAATCTTCTGAAACTGAAGCTTTGAAGCTATTAAGAAACAAGTCCATCAACACCAAATTAAAGTGATTTTGATTGTGTATTTATATAGTTGTTCCATTTTCTCAAATATGTGTTTCATCTTTTACAAGAATTATACTTACTGTGTTGGTTAAATAAACAACATTGTATATTTTCTTTTCACATTTTGGAAATTGATATTAAATATATGACTAAGACATGATCAAATTAGGAATCAATTACACACAATATAGTCTGCTTATTCACACCAAGCAAGAGCCATACCATAACCGGCTGTGGAATGAAGAAAAGTGGAAATGTATTTAATGCAAAATTTCAATGTGAAATATAAACAGAGTGTATAAAAAATGTTCCAAACTGATACTGTATTTAACTAAAAGATGAATTAACAAACAACTCATTCTCTGTGTGGCGGTAAGCCCCTCCCTTTTGTTTTCGACCAACCTGTCATACTGTAACAATAAACAAAAAAAAATAAACAACTCACAAACAGAAATAAATTATGGTTTTGCAGCTCCTCTTACAGACAAAGACACAAAGAAAAAACGCCTCATCATCCCGTGCGCAGCTTAAAGCGTCTCATTTCACTCCCACAATGCCGCAGCTTGAAAGCGCCCCGGGATTAGTGGCCTGATTAAAGCTGCGTGTGCTCACACGTCCCCTTAACACACCACATACAGTAAACACACACACACACACAAACTACCCTTCAGACCCTCAGACATTGAATGGGTGGTGGGGGGTTGTGGGGGGATTGTGTGTGTGTGTGTGTGTGTGTGTATGGGGGGGGGGGGCGGGTGTCCAATACACTTAGTTTGTCTGTCACCTTGCCAACCGGCGGTCTTATCATGCTTCCAACCAGGCGGAGAAGTAGAAATGTGAGTGTCAACACGTTATCAAGCATCACCCCCCTCACATTACAGCTCAAGGTTGCCCTACCTTCACTCACAGCCCCCCACGCCCAGATCTACTTAGAAACCTCCCATCACACAAGCCTTCATGTTCAAGTGTGTCGCTGTGGATGGATTTCCAACTGGATGTGGTTTATTATTATTCATGTAGACATGCATTGTTTCAATTTTTTTTCAATTTTTTTTTTACTATAATATAGTATTGCTTTTTTGATGCATCTACGGTTTTGCCTTGAATCTTTCTGAGATGCTGAAATTAATTGGATAGCCCCTACCTAGAACATCAGCCACCACTGCACTGTGATAATTAAGTCAACGTTTTGGTTCAAAAAAGTAGCCTTAATCAAGGAAATGGCTCAACATGAAGGGAACATAGACAGCAGAGTTCAAATAACAAAGGCAAGGACAGGTAGCCCACTTAACCTAAAAAATGACCTGACAAATAAGTCAACTTTTTTGAGGTGATCTTTCTTTTCGTATGGAAGTAAGGTGCCAAAATAAGTCTGTTAGGTTTTTCCCATTTCCTCCTTCACTCCGACGTGGAGCTGCTGTGGAGTGAGTGGCACATGTGGCGGCTCATTGTTCAGTGGAGTGGATGATTGGGAGCAAGACCGGAGCCGAAACTGTGTCAACATCATCTGTGTGAGCGCACAGTCCTCACACTTTAAAGTGGAAAAAGCGGATTTTTCACCTCTCCCATTCCCATTAATAAAGCTCTGCAGGGTTCGGCGTGTCGGCTGAATGTTAAAACTGCTCTTGACACTGAAGCATTGTCCTGCAGTAGCTGGTGACAGGATGATGAACAGTTGGCTCTGCAGCAGAATACAAGACCAATCCAGAGGCAAATTACTCACAGGGGAAGGTGTGCCCGGGCAATGTACACAGAATGAACAAGTGAGAGAGCCATGAAAAAACGGTGGACGTTGAACTCTGGATTTTAAAAGATGGCCTTGGCACCTTGGCGAGAATAATTCACGTTCACGTGAGCGTTCACGTGTGCAGCGCAATCGGTCCAATTTTTAACTTTTATGGCCTTGTTTTTTAACAAGCGCGGATGGCTTATATCGCCGCTGAGCTGAAGGCAAAATAAAGCAACGCCTTTAGCCGCACACAAGGACCTATTCAGGTCATTGAAATACAACGGGTTGAATCTGACGTAAATGAAACCCTCCACGTCAGTGAGGTGGGTCAGACTGGAGCCGTGGAGCTGGTTGCTAAAGGCTACGATGCTCATAGTGCTGTGACGTTCCTCCATGAGTATTCAGCTAATGACGCAGAAGGGAATGAATCTACTGTGATGTAGGAGCGGCGTGACCGAGGACATCACGGCACACAGAGTGAGCAGAGAGAAGAGTTGGGCGCTGGAGATTTTCAGATCATGTAAATTATGTAGTTTCCTAAATAAATGAATTATCATGGTATATATTATTTTGTAAGCTGGAGGTGTGGGTTGGGTTTTTGATGGAGCCAGTTTTTGGCCAGACGAGTACAATTTGTAACTTTTTAAAATAGGGACCTGTTGTGAAAGGACAGTCAGAAACAATCCAAAACAGGTCTTTGGGCCAATTAGACTTCATCCAAAATACAGGCTCCCAAAAGAGAACAGATGTGCCAGCAGTTTAGTCCACATTCTCATTTTTGCAACTAAAAAGACATTATTATCTCTTCCATGGAGAGCCTGAGGAGAGATAATGCACTTGTGTCTGTCCACTGCTTATCATGCAACCTACTGGCATCGACACGCAGAAGAGACCTCCAGGACCTTATTTGACTTTAATACGCCGGCAATTTTGACAGAATCCCAAAGCAGAGATACATTGTATTCTTTGCACCTTCAGTTGAGTTCAGTTTGAGGGAACTGTGTTTGAGATTTTTTATGCCATCGTGGCATCGAGATCACTCTTTACGGGACAAGAAAAATTACAAGCGATCGCCAACAGAATTTTTTTTTCAACAGTAAGTCCTTCAGACATTATGAGAGGAGGAGAATTAAACTGTAAGGTAGGATCAGACCGGTCCCTGCTGCGCAACTACAAACTACTTTGTCTTTTTACTTCTGTTGAAAGGTACATGAAAAGAGCTTTTGTTCCCAATTAAAGGGCTGATAAACCCACGAAACATATAAATAATTTAGTTGTTTCACCATGCAGTTTTGTTTGTATTGTGCCTCCCGTAACAACAATGAAGCTGAATACAAATTAGTTTTTGGCTCTTGCAATGATTTAAAAACAAAACTCAAGTCCAGGGCCAACAATAGTAGTGGTAGTAGTAATAATAGTAGTAGTAGTGTGTCACTAAGGTGTGGAGGTCAGGTTGGTGGATGGCTGTGGCAGGAAATAAGAGTTTGTGTGCGATGTTTTCAATCAAAGGAGCTAAATAAAGAGTTGACAGCACATACAGTGTATTGCTTCCGCACAACTCTCAGCTGAGGCGGCAGCTCGGAGCTAACGACGCAGAGAGAGCTAACAGTGTTACCTTAGGGGCACTTGGAGGGGGGGGTGTGGGCTAACCTTTTGGGATGCTGTCATAAGCTGTAGCCACAGTGGAGAGTGGCGGCCATTAGCTAGCTAGTGGGGCAACGGGCCCTCGCTCTGTCAACAAAGTCCAGAGAAGCTTGGATTACAACACCAACAGAGGGAGACTGAATTCCCAACATGATTGATTCATTCTATAGTGAAGTGTGAATATTGTACAGAGAACAGCTCAGAGAAAGCAACCGATTACAACCTCTCAAGTTTTAGGGTACGACCCCAACTGTGCGTCAGACCCACATTGCCTCCCTCTTCTTTTCTCTCGTGTCTTTTGCGCATTCCTCTCTGCTATTGCCGGGTCACGGGGCTGCATGAGGTCACAGGGCACAAAGAGGGAGGCACTGAGGACGAGTGGCGGCAGGGGGGCTTCGCCTGTCTCAGCACAGGCGGTGGAGTTTAGGGTGGTGGTGGTCCCATAAACCTGCCAGAGCTGGATTGAGGGACGTGGTTTCACATGGCGGCGGCGAGAGGCCGCCTCTGCGGCCCCCGGAGCTGTCGTCGCCTCTGTCCATCCGGCCACGCACATCTGAGCAGCCTCGTGATGTCCACTTATGGAAGACGTATGGCTACTCTGCCCTCTGTCCGACGTGTGGTCAGCGCGGGGAGCTCGTGTAACAGAAACATCACAGAGATGAAAGGCTTATTTTTAACTCACGCTGCCGTCGGCTATTTGAGGGACCTCGGGAGGTCTTTTTTCAGTAGGTCCAAGACCACCGACCACCGCGGGTCTGTGCGTTGCAGTTGCCATGGCAACCGGGGCTCGGCGCTCAGATGCCAACAGGAATCTCTCCCGCTGGCTGTTGGACTTCTCCGGCGAGATTCAAAAGAGGGATTTCGGGGGCTGGGGCTCAAGCTTGAAAGACGCTTTCTGAACCTGCCCTACCCCAGCAGCACCTGACAATGCGCGTCAGCTTCCAGTTGAAACCAGCCGAAATGACTCGCCACCAGACTCAAGACTAATGGGCTCATTCAGTCCCTCCAAGATAGTGAATAGGGGATAAACAATCTTTTTGTAGTAGGGGAACAGGGGGCTTATTTGGGGCTGTTTTCTTCCAGAGCACCGATATACACAGATGTTTGTCAAAGGAAACAGCTGCTCACACGCACATATAATAACACGCCTTAAGCGGAAAATAATACCCCCACACCAGGACCCACTTGAGGCCCTGGAGACTGGTCTACAGCTGGGCACGGTGTATGCTACACAAACGAGTGTTTAGAGTGCCCTCACAAGAGGCATTCATCTGAGGATGTGACTGTTCAGAGGGGGACAATGAGGGCCGGTAGGGCCCCTGTGATTGCGATAAATGAGCCGACACAGATTAGAGAGTAAGGGAAACACACAAGAGGCAGGCTTATGACAGGAGATTTCTCCCCATTTAGAGGAAAACACTTGCTGTTACAAACAGACGGACCCACGCCAGGCCTGTACGCGTGCAAGATCAGACCCTCAGAAGGGACTTTTTTTCCTCTGATTTCCTGTGTTTCATGACATGCAGAACTGCACCGAGGAGGCGTTAGCAGGGTGATGCACAGAGGCCAATGGTTTCCCCTGCCAATTTGGTAGAGATCAGCTCGGGCGTGTCTCCTCACCTCCGTCACATCCTGAGCTGGGTGTTTTTTGGGTGTTTCTGGGTGTTCATCGCTGCTAGCGTCCGTGCACTCTTCTCTCGAGTCAAGGTGAGTGCTGAAGGTCATCTTCAAATGTTATTTACTGTAACCTGTTCGTTCTTTGTATTAGAAATTGTGTTTTGTTTTCTGCAGAGATACCAAATAACTTACAGCGAGTGTTTGAAATGATGTTACTCCGTTTTTTTATGTTCCACCCCTTTAACACCTAGCCTTTTCGTTGGCTTCTGCTTCAAAAATGGCATACCCATGTAAAAAAGGGTAATAATTCTTGAACTACTTTGTCTATCTGAACAATTGTTTTTCTGTCAGGATAAAGGGGAACCCGTGTGAGTGTTCTCATGTGTAAAGATCCGTTTATATGTTACTGGTGAAGGAATAAATTAATATAAACACCCAAAAATACCAGAATCGCTTGAAAAAAAGTCCTCTAAAATATGGAGATACTAGTCCAAAAATTTGATAGAGTGGAGATAGATGTCCAGCTCTGGTTGGCTGAATTACATGGTTCAACCACTTGCATCCAACTAACACCATGCGGAAAATAGCGACAGCTTCCTTAGCCACTCAGAAGGCCAAATGGGTAGAGTGTAAAATGATAGAGAAAGTGGATTTGCTGAAAATCCCACCCCACCTTAAACTCAATCCCTCAAACCTGCGCGGAAGATACTGAAGTTCCTGAAGTTGCTTGTGATGCACATACAACGGCCGATGCAACGATTTATTTAATTTTCATAATTTTGTTCAAAACGTCAAAGGTAAGGCTTGTGATGCTTGGTTGGTGGTTATTTCGCTCTGGCTACGGCAAGGTTTGTCTGAGAGAAATAGACGTCAGATTGCGTCTCGGTTAGAAATTCCGTGTCTTGGTTTCTTTATTAGCTTCTAGCTTTGATGAAAGTGTACATAGGCACAGCTGGCTGCAGATTCTCTGGACTAATTTGCATAACATATTTCATAACTCGTTATTTTTGGAGTATTTTCAAACGGATAAGTGCTGATTGTAGCTTAATGTTTGGAACGGTACGAACCATTTATCTATCTGTCCTCGATGAGCACACAATTTTACTTTTGGAAGTTTGTTCTGGCTCGTGTTTGGCTCGGTTTCGAACCAAATTTGATGATGCTCGGATAGGGTCAGACTTCAAGAGATAAAAAAAAACATGTGAGAAGAAGTAGATTGTGTTGGTGGAGCTATGCTGTTGCTCGGTGACTGAGCCAACAGACACGTCTCTGTGCAGAAGAAAAGGGAACATAATCACACTTCCTTCATTCGGAGGATTTCTGAGAAAAAGCCATGACACAAACTGAGCTGAAAGAACTTCCTTACATGCAATCAGTCAACTTGTGTTTAAAAAATGTAGCCAATGTATGTTGGTCATTTAAGCTAATTCATGTGTTCACTCTTATGATGTAAGGTAAACAACAATACATCCTGTGTGAATAAAAGTGACACATATAAAACTAAAAGAATGAAATTAAAACCATGTAATATATGATATTTTCATAGCATTAGCGAAAGATGAAGTGTGGCCTCTTGCTGATTGCAGATGTTTGTACAAACATGTTAAGGCCTACTTATTCTCAGCTATAACACAATTATGCATGTTTTAAGATTTAAAGTATTACAGTTCATTTTTGTGTGTACATGCATGGGTTTATTACAAAATCCAATAGCTGATTTGATTTATATGTTGTAAATCGTGTGACAAAAACGTGATTCTCCCCCAAAGAACTAAAGAAATCAATAGATTTCACTGTCAATATTTTATATTTTCAAAATGACTTACTGAAAAAAAAGGAAAGAAAAAAAAAGTATAGTAGAGCCCTTCTGTTGCTCTAGATTAAATATACCGTGCATACATTATACATTACACGTTATCGTTGTCTGAAAATGACGTCAGATTTGTGGTGGTGGTGGGCGGGGCACAGGACGTTTCCTCACACCAATCAGCGGCGTCTTATGCAAATGCGCGATTCCGACCCGTCAATGTGGCGAGGACTCCGCTGCAGAGGAGCCGAGAGGAGCGCATTCGCAGAGGCTCCGACGCGCTCGTTTCTCCGTGACGCTCCGGATGGCTGCTTAGCGCGCACAGAATCACTCCTTCAGATGCGCGCTCTGTGACGCGAGAAAGCGGATATTTGTACCCCCTTTTTAACCGGAGTCACAGACCGAAGAGCTACAACATGAAATACAAAGTAAGTGGTTCGGCGTCGCGGATCTGTCCTTTTCTTCTCCCGCTCGTGATAGCGCAGGCTGGGGAACAGGAGTATAAACGTCTCCACTTTTGCTTTCACGGCCAATAGTTGTAAGAGTTCTTTCAATGAGGGGCATCCGGGTTGGTTTCGACACTCAGATTTGCTTGTAATAAAAGAAACGGACAACCCCGCTGAGAGGGACGCTGTGTGTGTGTTGTCGGTTTCTCGATGTGTACACGTCTTATTTTGACACCGCATCGCCGCTATACCTAGAGCATATGACAGCGGCGTAAATAGGGGTCGAGTGGAAATAGGTTACCTTAGAAAAGATAGCTCGCAAAGACCTGAAAACACTTCACTTCCGAGAGTCAAGTTACCACCAGTAGGAATGATTTCACTCCAGTAAATATTGCCTTGCGGGGTCAGACTTCAATGACACTACAGGTCTGTTGCTGTCCTTTTTGGTTAATGTTCCGATGTCAGTCCTGGACAATGTGGATCTTCAAAATCTCCATATCCCTGAAATTCAAAAGCTTTTTTTGTTATGATGACCTCTAAAAAACATTTTCACCGTCCATTCATGTCTTTTTATTGTCTCTGTGTGTTCATTGCTGACCCAGTAAAGATGTTTTAAAGCTTTTGATCGTATAGGCAAAAAAAAAAGGCATACAATCCTCTGAAGAGAGATGCTGAGGGAAGGAAATGTTTAGCATTAATGTTTCCAAATGACTTAATCTGGACTATTTGATTTCACCTTTAGATAAATGGGTTCCTCACAGTATTTCAGGGGGTTTATTCTGTGAGTCAAGTCACTATAACATCATCACAATGACGCAACAATGCTGTTAGCACAACTTAATAAAATGATAGATGCTGCTGATTTCTATCATTAACTGTGCTGTCATACGTTCCACTTCTGGCTGAGATCATCAGATGCTTTCCCTTAAAAAAAGATGTCCTCACAAAATCTCTCACACTGCCCTTCACTTCGGCACATGACCATTGGGAGTCTCTGATTGTCTCGTGACGGACAGCCTGACGTCAGTTTCAGATTCAGAACATTACTATCCACTGGTTGTGGAGAGTCCTTTTCCGTTTTCATTTCAGGAGATGGCCTTGACTCCTTTCGACTGCTGCAGCTCAGCGTCATGTCGCCCCCACTTAAGTCTCAAAGTCTCCCTCGCCATATTTGGGAAGTGTTCGGCTGACTCAGAGGTTGTTTTTTCCTCCTACAGGGCAGTGGCCGTTTGCTGAAGTGTGAAGTAGCTGCTTTGGCTCAGACATTGGACTTGATACAGGGCTTTTTATTCTTCGGTGTCCACTGGGCCTTGTGTCACTCTTTAGCAGGGTGGGGTTGTTTGATTGGAGGGTGCGTGTGTGTGTGTGTGTGTGTGTGCGTCAATGTCCGAAACTGAGTCATTGTCCAGGGTGAAGCTCGCTGAGAGCAGTCGAGGGCCAACGATGGTTTCTGTGTGTGTTTTGTTGTGCGAGGCCAGTGAGCGTAGCAATGGTTTCAAGGGGAGCGGGGGACGACCTCCACTGGGTCCCTGTGATCACCGGCTTCAGTCCCAGTCACACCTGGTCGATCAGTGGACGAAAATAAAAGTGATTGTATCCGTCCGCAGGGAGGGGAGATCTCTGACGTCAAAAACCACGTCTGCACCTTCTCCGTTTGCTTTGGGCGAGATAAAAGTAGAGAAACCACGCACGGTGCTCTTTGCTTATGATAAATACATCTGCATTACCGGAACCAGAGGAAAGAGGCTAATTGGACGACGCGTCGGTGGGGATTTTCGCGCCTCTGACTTTCACGCATCCGTTCGAATGTGTTAAATAGTGTGAGAGTCCACTATGTCCCCCTATCAGGTGAATTATTCACAGCTATATTAAGCGCTCTCACAGACCGGTAATGTTTCAACGGGCGCTTTTAACGAGGCGGGTGGCGCCCCTAGCCACCCCGTCACATGTCCTGAGGTTAGCTGTAGTGTGGCCAGATGCTCCCTCCCTCCCTCCTGGTTTCCAACTTGTGTTCAGGTGTGAATGAGGAGGCTTGTCTTCCACAGGTCTCCTAATGCGTGTAATCCCCCCCCCCCCCGATGGGGGTGGCTCACAGGCGGATCTCTTACAGGGTTAGGCCCCAAGGTTTAAAGGTAAAGTTCAACATTTTGGGTAAATGGGATTATTTTCGACAGGCTGCAAGTCACTTTCAGTGGAAAGCAGTTGACACAAAGCTACAATCTGACACTAGTTTCCTGTGGCGAAGTGAAGCGGCAAAGCAGCGACCAATCATGTGTTTTGGTTTCACCCTGTTCCATTCCAGATTAATAGATGCCCGTGGCTTAGTTCCAAGGACTCTTTTCCTAAACAACATTACTGCCAACTAGCGCTCAAACAACACATACAACGGCAACTCGCCAACTATGTAGCTTAGTGTGAACACAGCTTGAGAGGAGGTGATTGTCTGTGCAGTAGATATAGAACCAGAGAGGTAGCTTAGCTTAGCATCCGGCAAGATAATATTTTTAAAAAATCAAAGACTTCCATAACATTTAAACTTATTCCTTCGTATCTGACGTAACTGTTGCAGAAATAGCTTCAAAACCACAGTGAGGAGTGATTAGGTGAACCCACATTCTGGCCGATATATGTGTCTGTGTGTGTGTGCGCATGCGTTTTCCTTAGTGCTTCTTTTTCATGGGTTCAGGCTCCAGGCACTGATCCGAAAGGCAGCAAGGGGTGGAGCAGACATTGTTCTGAGAGGGAGGAGGAGGATCCTTGATGCTGAAAGGGCCTGCAGAAAATGAAAGAAAGAGGAAGTCGTGGGGGGAACGAGAGGGCAAACAGAGTTTGGTGTATTGGCTGATGGCGATGTTTGAGGGTGGTGGGGGGGAGGGCCTAGAGGTCGAGGAGCGCCCCGTGAGAATGAGAGCATTGCGGGCGTTGGTGCGTGGGAAGCTTGTGGGGAAGATGCACATGACAAAGCGGCCCGTCGCGGGTCTGGCGGGACAGGGGCGCTCTCCGTCTCGTCGCCGCATATTCGCAGGAGGAGGTGTTTGTATCTTCAGGTACAATAAAGCCTGGCAAGCCTCACATGTTGTGAAATAGCTTTTCCACAAGCTCTCCAGCTCGTTAAAGGATTGAATTCAGCGCAGACCATTTCCTTACCCACTGCCAATTGAAAAAGTAATGGCATTATCACGCTGTGACAGCAAGTTTCCGCTACATTATTAGTGCAGTGTCTTCACGTTTGCTCAATGGGAGAGATTTTCAGTTAGCGTGAAGAGCTTCTCGCCCAGCCAGAGTGAATAGCAATCCCCCCCCCCCCCCCCCCTTCCCCTCCTCCCTACCGCCTTGCTGCGTCCTCTCACCGTGAGCCGGTCATTAACATTTGAAAACGGTCAGAACAGAGACAGACTACATTGTGTGCCACACAGAGAGAGAGAGCGAGAGACAGACAGACACGACGCAAAATCAGCAACAATATAATCATTTCCATGCTTGACCCACAGTAAACATCACCCCCCTCCCCCTCCTCCACTTCCCTTTCCTTCCTTACCCCTTGAGGAATGCCAGCTATGTTGCAGGGTCATCTCTCAAGATGCAGTGGGACCTTTTGTCGGCTCGGTTCGAGGGCCGGTTCTCATGGTGCATAGGAGGGATTATTGCCCCAGTGTGCGTTCTCACCTTTGGTTACTTGTTAGTGCTTCGAAACTGGCTGAACACATGAGGCATGTTTGGGGATTGATAGGTTTCCTTTGGTGTGAAATTAACCTGAATATTGTTGGATTTCTGACTGTTGATCTGATAGAACATTTAAGATTAAGATTTATCTTGGGCTCTGGGAAATTATGTTTAGCATTAGTTTTACCACATTCTGAAATTAATTATGTTTATGCATCTAAGCAGATTCAGCTTTTTTACCTTTAAATTGGTTATTTCTCTTAAAAATGATTTCTTTGTGTGATTATTGAATGTTGGTGCACAATAAACAGCAGCTGACACTAAGCTAATGTTGACTACTCTCAGCCATTGAGTTCCACAAGTAACATCCCCAAATGAGCATTATAACAGGGGACTTATTTGAGACTTGATTAATTAATTTTTCCTGAAGTATTGTCTTCTTAGATGTCAAAATTTAGATTCTGGACAAAACAAGATGGTTATAAGACCTCTGTTGGGATCTGAGAGGTTTGCATGTTTCACATTTAAAACATCATACAATTATTCACAATAGATTTTTAAATAAAGATGAGCATTTCCTGCAGCATTGTGAACCATTTTTGAATAAAATATCAAATCTTAAAGTAGCTCATCATAAGCTTGAATCAAAAGTGTGAATAATAAATGGGGAATAATAAACAAAAGATTCCCCTTTCATGTCAGATGCCCTTCCTGTCTCAAAGAGGGAAGATGGCAGCCTCTTTGTCTCTGTGAGATCTTGGCCTGCCGTGAAATCAAGACGACACTGGAGTGAATCTCCATCCCATTGGCTATTACAATGTATGTAAAAGCCATTTCATGTGTCTGTGCAGAGATATCGTGAGATATCCCTGCTGATGCCCCCCCCCCCCCCCCCGGAGGGATTAGCTCTCGTCTCCGGGGGTTACCACTAGGCACTCGTGTACTCTCGTTTGGCATCAGTGCCGAGTTTGGAACCAATCCACCTCCCTGCTTTGCCATCGCCGAGCGCCTTTTGGCAGGGGCCCCATGAATACCAACCATACTGTTGGGGGGGTTGCCAGTGTTGATGATACTTTCCTGGCCCTTGTAGATGCAGTAAATTGTATTTCATAGGTCAGATGTCAGTGGCGGCAACCAGACAAAAGTCCGTAGAGCTTTTAGAGTTTCATTCCTGCAGCTTTACACAATTTGCATAGTGCTGAAATGACTCGGCAGAATACAAGCAGAATTATAGATTTTTAGGGGGAATATTTCCAATGTGGCTTCCACGTCTAATTGTAGGTTGTGACATGATCATTTCAGCCTGGATCACTGTGGGTCCCGTGGAGGGCAAGAAGTGCTGCAGGCAGGAGGAGGGCGCCATGTTGAGTTACCCTGTAGTTTATGTCACAATAAGAAATAAAAAGGATCTGATGAATTAACCACAGAAGTTTCTCAAATCACATCCTGTGACCTCATCAAACAGGTGGCCGAGGACACACATAGTGTTGTTTCATATTTTCCACTGCAAAGGTTGTCACAGTTCAGTGTCAAGTTTCCATACATCAGGTAAATAAGGATTATGGATTCCGACACATTGCGAGAAACCAAATCCTCAACATTTGATGATCTGGAAGAAGCAGATGATTGCTATTATTCATGGCACTTAATTGAAAGATGTCAATGACTGACAGCAAGAGAACAACCTGATGCATCGCTGACATTGTCTATATTATCATGTTTGAAGCAGTTGTCCCGAGTCCCAAATACACTAATAGCTGCGTAGGATGTCCCCCTTGCGGAAGGCCAGCTCCTCGGGGGACTCTGGCATGTTGTGCTACAACGCTTTGGCCATCAGGTTCGGCAGGAAGAAGGCGTTCTAAGAACATGTCAGGCAGGACTTGACTGCACAGTTGAGGAAAGAGATAAATAGTCTGGGACCGTTATTGGAAGTAATTGGCGCTGGAGTTCATGTCTTGCAAGTTAGCCGTTAGCGCCTTAGCATCAGCGCCTTGCAGGGTGGTGAGACGCAACCCATTACATCACACCCTGTCGCAGAGACAGTCGACGCTCTTCCTGTTTCAAGTTGGTTTGGATTCCTCGAAGTGCTGGAGCCGCTCGTGAATCACAAATGAGAGAAGAGGGGGTGGTGTCATATTTACTCTGTGGATACAATAGTCTTTTATGCAGAATGAATAGAGCTGTTTCTATTGGCCTGAAGTAGCTTGGTCTTCAGTCCCAAAACCGAAAATAAAGCTTTTCAGCTGGTTGGAAAATAAACCACAGAACATGCCGGTGATGTGACTTCTACGTTTTAATCAATGAGCTTGATGGAGGCCACATCGATTTTGTTTTGTTTTTAGTTCCAACTCAATTGGTGCTTGTGTAACTGTGTCAAACTATGGATTTACAGCTGCTTGCATCAATCTGTCATTACGTCGTAGCAGTAAATGTCTTGGATCACGTTTCCCTGACTGAAAAATGGAAGCTCCGTTGAGCTTGAGCTGTGACATTTTCCGCAAAAGTCCTTCTGAAAAAAGCGGAGGTGAAGTTTCACCAAGCCGGTCGTGTAATTACGTTTATACACGGGCCACTGGCTGGGGCTGTAATCAGAGGGTCAACCTTTCTGAAAACCGTCCAAATGAAGAAATTACCATGTGCTCTGAGCTCTGAACCGCTTCCCATGAGCCCTTCCTACCCGGAGCCCTTCACACGGCCCATTTATTTGAACTGGCTCTCACCCGCACTCTGAGGAACGACTCGTAAAAAGTCATCAGGTCCTCATTACCGTCATTACTATAATTATTTTCTATATTTAACCATGTGTAATGAGGCCAAATGAGTGTGCTGGTTCGGCAAACCAATCCAGGGACGCGTTTCACGGTTGGTACGGCCCTTGATTCTTTGTTTCTCTCAACCACTTTTAGGTTTCAGGTTGTGTTTGTTTGGGTTGAAAACGGGTTGTGCTTTCGGCCGCAATAGCGGGGGAATTTAAGGATCTAAGTATAGGTGTGTGCTCGTTTAGCCAAAGCCACTATCCACCTATGAGCGCAGATGCACGCCTTTAGGCAGGCCGGTGATGCTACATAAGGTTTTCCGTTTGTATTTTTGGATGGTCAGCGCAGGCTTTCGACACCGGACGTTTATTCTGTCTGTGACCGGGCGAGACGCCGGGGGGGGGGGGGGGGGGGAGAAAAAAGCCTTGTTGGAGGGTGAGTCGGAGAGCGGAGGGGCTCACACAGCTGGGGCTTCAGCCCGTGCATCGAGTTCCAGGTGCATGTTTCCTTGCTTTCTGATGGCAAAAACATAAAAGGCCGTGAAGGCGTCCTCGAAACCAGATGCTGCGGGCCAGGAAATTTGTAAGGCTTCATCTTTAACATTCAGAGCTAATAAAGGTATTCGTTGTTTAGTTGTTCAGCAAGCACCTTTTTCCTGTGGAAATAATTCGTGGAAAAAAATGACCAACGCATGTATTAAAATGTTCACAGCTTGAGCTCAAGATAAAGAGATGTGTCCCAAAAGTGTGAATTCCAGTTAAGTTAAATTACAAACTTTCTATTGAAAGTACATTTGAAGAGAAAATATATATAAATATTAAAATATATGAAAGTATTATCATTTCCAATAAAATCATATCCTGACATGAATCGCACAGCCTGATATTTGAAATATCAAAGTCATGGACGGGCCTTATTCACAGCAAAGGCCTCATATTTACTGTACATTAGGAAGCATTAGAACGCCTCTCACCTCGACGACTTCTAATGGTAACTTCCTGTAAGCTGGTGTGTGGGTGAGGCAGAAGGGGCCCTCCCCTGCCTGCCCGCTAACAAATGGCAAACACATGTGTTTATGGGCGGATAAATGGCGAGCGACTAAGCGATGTTCACACCAGAGATCTGACGCCTGCTTTAATAGTAAGTCATTTTTTACTCCTGCCATTAGTCATAAATCTGACTGAAGCAAACAAAAAAATAAAGACACGGGATCTCCGTTACCCGTTACAGCTAACTACAGGGGGGGGGGGGGGCGTCTTCTTTAGGTTTGAACATCCCATCTGGCTCTAGTGTGACTCACCGGTTGATGGTCGTAGTATCAAATTGATCATGATCTGTATCTACCCTTCCTCCCCAAAGCAGCGCCCCAGTACAGCTCCACAGCTGTGTGAATGAAGGTTGTGTTCACGTGTAAATCTTCGTGTAGTTTTCTGAAGCATTTTAAACAAAAAGTCGGACCGATGCTCGACTTTGAGGCAGGGCAGTTTGCTCTTTATATATAGTATTGATGTAGTGGTGAAGTAGGAACTATAAAGCCTTTTTTACACCAAACTCCGGTAATGGGATACTTAAGCACATTTCAGCATTGGTTTAGGAAAAGGATCTTTTGATCTGTTGTTCTGTCTCCTCTGTTGCACCCACTTGTGTAACATCACATTTCCGTCTCATATGACTTGGACCGCTTTGCTCTAGTTTGGTTAAGTGTTTAACCTACATTACCGTTTTATTTTGCGTCCCATAACACCGCCAGTGACGCCGTTCAACTTGTTATCCTTTTGTCTGCAGAGCTTGAAGCTCCATATTGAGAAACCTTTTTGCGAGTGAAACTTGCACACAATCAGAACGGAGCTGGCATTTGTGCCATTAATTACGCTTTTGGTCCAAACTCTCAAATGTTACATTTGTCAGAATTTTAAAACATGTGAATTATGTACAAACATCACAGAAGTAGCACACATGGTAATGAAGTCCTGACGCTTAAGGTCTTGCAGTAACAGCAATCGGCATTTTAGCTTTTCCTCGTGGATGCCTCTTATAGCCTTGATCAGAATGACAGCAAGGAGCAAACCCCCAGGTCCGCTCCCATTGGGCGAGGTCGACCTCAAGGGGTCACGGCCAGCCTCGCTGCAGCTAGCTGGTGGCGGGGTCGGGCGGTTGGTTGCGAGGGTGTAATTGCGCGCCTGGTGTTGCTGTAAAGTGGCCATGACAGTGCGCTCAGACAATAGCCAGGGAGGCCCGGCTCGCTGCGGCAGATAACAACGTTTTTAGCACAGAGAGTTTCACATGGGAACTGCACGAATTGGGCCGTGGAGGAAAGAGGAAGTAGGGTTCAAGAAAGCATGAAAGAGGGTTTCCTTATTCACACAATGAGCTTCCAAAGGGTGAGGCGCAATGACGCAGACCAACAAAAGAACTGGAAACATCCAATCGAATCATACTTCACTATTGAGGAGCTGTATTTGGATGCTTACAAAACACTCAAAGTTGCCGGTTCACTTTTTCAAGATATTACTTTTTGAGCCAATTGTGTATTCCGCTTACATTTCAAAGAGGATTTCGATTGTAATCCGCTGATTTCATCTGCTGTGCAACCGTTTTTAACTCTTCTGTCTGTAGCTTCAGATTTATTAGAATTGTCTATTTTCTACTGCAGAAACCATAAATGTCAACAAATGATGTGTTGCTGTTTTTTGTATTGTCTGGCTGGTGCGGCAAAATTAAATTTAGTTGTACTGTTTACATGCAAATGGGAAAGCCAAACGCTCTCCTTTCCCTCTATCTAACTTCAAGCTGCCCTTGAGCAAGGCTTAATCTCCTAAATGTATTTCTGGAGCTTGCATACGAGCTACAGGACTGTGGTGCTGGGTTTGTCTTTATGCACGTACAAAGCAGCTGAAATTGAGTGTTCATAGTCAATTAACTCCTTCCATGGGTGAATAAAGGCTAAAGGGAAAATACTGACGTATTTACTGAAGCAATTAGTCTTTAAACGCCCCCCTCTCAGACACGGAAGTGGCACACTCTGGGGATTTTCCTATCTCCAAAATCTGTGCCTCTTTGAGTCATTACCCCTCTCTGGCCACTTAACTGTTCACCGGGATAACTGTGCCCCGGAGCAGAGAGAGCGAGCTGAGAAAATCCCATCGAGTTCAGAATGGTCCTAAATGGCATCTGGCGTGGAGCTGTCGGCTGACGGGATCCTGCTTGGTAATTTGAAGCACAGGGAAAAGTTCACCAGCATGTCATTCGCCAAAGCGTTTTAAAACTGTCCTAAGTATAAGTATCACAGTGTAAAGTAGACGCTAGTGTTTATAAAGAGGTAGTTTGTGGTTGGGGCGAAACCGGACTGGTTGGTCTCACTATATATTTTCTTTTTAAGAATTGAATCAAATTTGACGGTAGGCTTCGTCTAAAGAGCGTCTGCCTTCTTCCTGCAGAACCTGATGGCCAAAGCGCTGTACGACAACATGCCAGAGTCCCCCGAGGAACTGGCCTTCCGCAAGGGGGACATCCTCACCGTCATCGAGCAGAACACAGGAGGCCTGGAGGGATGGTGGCTCTGCTCTCTGCACGGCCGCCAAGGCATCGCCCCCGGCAACCGCCTCAAGCTGCTCATCGGACCCATGTTCGAGGCCCAGTCGCCGGCCGCCGCTGCCCAGTCGCCCCCTCAGAGCTCGGCATACCAGCAGAAGGCGGGCTCAGGGGGAGCTCATGGGATCTACCAGGTGCCCCCGTCCCTCCAGAGTCCACAGCAGCAGAGTCAGCAGAGCATCTACCAAGTCCCACCGAGGAGTACTCTGGCTGCTGATAGCGCCCCGAACAAGGTGAGATAGAAACGGGGTTCACGTCTATCCTGCAATGATTTACTATTTGCATTATCTGTCAAATGTGTTCGGCATTAATCATTCATTTCATTTTTGCACTGTGGAGCAGCTGATTTCACCAATAAGGGGACAAACTCCAGAGTAACCCTCTGCTGATGGGATTGGTGGGAGGGAACATCAGACTTAGACTTTGGGTGTCAGACAGTTCTCTGAGATCAGAGCGGTTTGAGAGTGTAATTGCCCTGGAGAGTGTGGGAAATTAGATGTGATCGGACATGGCATTTACACCGTGACCCGTTCCTGCCGCTGTGCCACGACTCTCATCAGTGTGATTGTACACACGGGGAGCCGGGAGGCCGCAGAGATTGTGGGTCTGCGATGCGAAATGTGGACAGGGTGTGCCGGGCTGGTGCTTACCACAGAGCAGGGTAGTGTTTTTGTGCAGGGCTCCCATTTGGCTTTCTATGTACATTGGCACACAGTGTGTAGCTGAGCCAGTCTGAGCCACAGATGGGCCGTGAATATGGGAACCTGTGGAAAAGCAAACAGAACCGAGCTGTTTTGGGGATTTTGGCCGAGCCCAGCTGCCCTGAAAATATTTTTTATATGAAAGCTATACACAGGGTGGCTGGCAAATCCATTACACCTGGCACACCCTTCACAGTCATTAGTGGGGTTTCCATTGTGTACGTTTGTTGTTTTACTGACTGGATGGTACATCATTTGGATATGGAGTAAATAGTTCATGGAGTTGGGCTTTACCCAGAAGCTTTATTCAAAACGTTGACAAAAGTCAAAATGTGTGTCATGTTTTTTACATGTAAAAATATAGATGTAATCATTTCCCAAATTCACTACATGATTTGATCTTACAAAATATTGTGCTTAAAGTCAGTCGGTTTAGGAGCTTTCCTCAAGGCCCTGATGTTCTGTTCTTTAACATAAAATGACATAAATAATGTCAGCAAATACCCCTCTCGTGACTTTTAAAGCACTAATGTACCTTAAAAAGGTGGTTGCTAACCATGTGGCTATTTAAAATGTCCTGCCATAACCATCTTGCCATCGTATGTATTGAGTGTTAACTGATGTGTCGACCTACCATCACAAAAAGCATGTAGCTTATGTAGCGTTAGCCAACAGCTAACATTATCTTGTACTTACAATGAGTGTTTTAAGCTGATTGTCGGTTAAACATGTGCTAATGCTAACATTAGCTGCCATAAGTAATGACTGGTGTCGTTTTCTGACGCCCACTGCCCTCCTTTTGTGCTTCTGTTACACTCCATTTCTGTATCACTTATTATTCATTTGTGGCCATTGCTTTTTTTTAGTTTGAAAAGCACGCCAGTTCAAAGTGTGCGAGCAGTGATCCTTCTTTACAAAATGAAGTCATCGGCAGCTGTGTGCTTAAAGACCAGGGAGGATTTTTCCTGTTTATTCAACCGCTTAACTAGTTTTAGCACCTCAGACCAGATCATCCCTCCAGGAGACGAATAGTAATTACATGCTGGATGAGCTTTTGAAATCTCAAGGGTGTTTTTCTTTTTATCAAATCAGCTTCAGCCATCATAGAAATTAGCTAAGGTATGCATTTTCAGCAGGTAAATAGGCAGCAGGCGGCGAAGGCTTGGAGGACTTTGTGCGATTGACTGTGTGATAGAGCCAAGGGGCCCGAGAGGAGAGACCTGCCAATCAACCTGCACTCCGTCAACCAACACCTCTCGTTACCACTAATGAGCCTCGGGGTTTACTCGAGGAATTAAATTTAAAAACGGCTTCAGAGAAAACATGGAAAATCAAATGACAGTGTGCAAAGGACTATAATAATGTTATTGGAGAGATTCAATTAAATCGTGGATGTTAAACTCTCCCTCTAATCTGTGGTTGTTAAAGTGGTGCAACCTTTTCGAGCGGTGGTTTACGTCTATGAAATGGGACCATTTTGTTTGTGTACGTGTATTTAAGCTCTGTTTTCCAGTGACGTATATCTGCCTGTTGAACAGAACATCGACATCCGTGGCCACAGTCGGTCCTGTTAATGCCAAACAGCAACAGCTCTAGTTAAAAGGTTCATTATTGAGTTGACGTTGAGTTATTTTAGGCATCCAGGGTTCAATATATAAAGTCCCTTATTTCGCATAGACAATGTTAATTTAAAGAGAATTTAAAACATATGGGACAAAAAGCAGGGTATGCCAAAGAAGATTTTGCTACTTATTCAATTTTGGTGAAATTGATGATGGAGAGTTTTGCAGTGGCAAAGTATTTGCAATTTGTTATAGCTACTTCTCCAGAGCAACATTTTAGGTTTTAAACCTAAACAGGTTTTACCAAAATAAATGACAAAAGCGCTTAATTAATGGAAACTGATGGCCACAATATAAACCTGAAGTAAAGTCAGAATTATCCAAGAGACTAACGTGTCTCCTTCCCCTCTGACACTCTCAGCGGGGTAATCCCGCCTCACAGTATTAGTGGGGATAATGTCTGTTGACATGGAATCCAAACCATGACCTTTGCTCTTCAAAACACCAAGTTGTTTACCACGGCTCGTATTGATGACAGGCTGCTGAGCATTGACCCACCCTGCGTGCATCCAAGAGCCAACCGGAGCTGAAGGGAAAAACTGTAATTTGCTTGTTGTAAGGGGACACTCACTCGCTTCCCAAAATGATTATGGAGACTGATGCGGGCTTCCGAGACAGATAATCCCCTCTCATGTTACCCTAACTAAAGCCTCCCCAGTGAGAACGGTTCCTGCATTTCCTTTGACATGTGTCATGTGCGTGGGCAGTCATGCATGCACGCCGACCCCACAGTGCAAATCCAGATTGGCGGCTGGTAGCGCTCTCTCTCTCTCTCTTCACGTGGCGTGGCGCTCTGGCACATGAAAGGCCACCCGAGGTTTTGGCGCTCCGGTTCTCTCCGGCTTTTTGATGTCGCGGTCCTTGTCCCTGGGTGACCTCCATGGCCATCCCCACCGCCTACTTCAAGGCCTCAGAGCTGGGTCCGTGTTGCCCGGAGGCCTGGAGCCCTCAGCCACACAAAGAGCCCCTTCACACACAGGGGGGGGGGGGGGGGGGGGGGAGAGGCCTCGCAGCGCCCTTTCATCGCCGCGCTCTCAGAGGGCCGCCGCTTCTCGTCTCGCTCCGCCGCTCTCGATTTCCCCCTTGTGCGATGAAAGGTGTGTCTGTTTCGCACCGTCGGTTTGCTCAGACGCGGGCGCTGAGGTCATGGTGCTCAAAGACGGGTTGGGTTCAGAGTTCAAAGATCTCCAGCGAGCTTCTTATCTACTCCCACCAGACGGCCTATTTCTTTCCCCGCTTCCTGACTTCACAAGGCCCGCTGTGCTGTACCCATTGATCCAATCTTCTCATTGGTGCCATAAAGGGGCAGGGGTGCAACAAAAGGATTGATAAACTCCCACACAGGTTGAGGAAGTGGCTCACATGGGTGTGCCATCCACCTCTTGGAGGTAACCACGTTATGTGAAATGAATGGGCTTGTTTGTTTGCCCGGGACATATTTTCTCGGCCTAATCACGCGCATGACAATCCCAGCACCAGATAAGTGAGTTATTTCTTCCCGGAGCGAGCCAGCTCCTTCAGACGACCGTCTGCTCGCCATTGTCGCAGTTGTGATGAATCGCTGGCCCATGAGACTTGACCGGGGGGGGGGGGGATCGTAAATCATTTCTACCGAGAGTAATCTGCTCTCTGCGGACTTTAAGTTCTGGAGCAGAGATTAAGATAAAGTGAGCGGGAAGTAAGCTGCTCTGCATATTGTTCATATTTAGCACAAGAGAAGCTCAGGTTTACTTTAAAATCCCCTATTTTTTCATCCAACCAACTGAGAGACAATTAGTTCTGCGTCGCAGGACACAAAGAAAACCAGGAAATGAGTCCATTCGACAGCAAAAGCAAGCTCAAACCTGGTGGCATTGTGAGCCACACTATGGGACACATGGTCCGGACTGAAATAAACATCTCAACGAATATTGGATGAACATTGGTGAACATTTTTGTTCACTCATTCATGTTCCCCTTAGGATCAGAGCCATCTTCATCCAGTCAAATACTTTGCTTCATGACTACAATGACTGCAGAATGTAAGTAAAATAATGACATTCCCATCAACAAGATGGCGACCATGGTGTCTACCTGCTGAACATGTGCATGTGACCTTTTAAATCGTAGCATGTCCAGTAGAGCCGCCAGCATCTCTGAGGACTCCTCTTCCATTTGGAGATGCATGCTCATGACATTTCTGAGCTCACATTATCCTCTTATTTTCTTAAAACTGTCTCATGATAGGGTTTTCTGAGAAAGCGAAGTCAGTCACGCTAAAAAGCCGCCCGATTAAGCCGGCTGTCTGTTTAGGTTTTTCGCCAGCCAGACGCGTTACGGGACTCACCAGTTAATTACCTGCATTAATTAGTTTGGCACTTTTAATAGGCCGGGGGCTGTGGCGGGGGACATGGTCCCTGCACCGGGGCTGTGATTCAGCAGGGCAGACGGGGGTCTCGCACAAAACACCAAGTCCTGCCTCGTGCGCGTGTGGCGGCGGGCTTGACGTGCTGCCAAATGGGGTGGCGCTCATTAAAACTGTGAGCGTGCGTGGGAAGCTGCAGGAGGTTGATGTCGTCAGCATCCAGACGGATGGATGAGAGCCCCAGGGAGGAGGTGAGGAGGCGTGAAGGAGGCGATGGACGGATGGATAAAAGCGCCCTCTTTGGCAGCGGCGTCGGCGGCGTCACCGTCTTTTGTGAAAGCAGGCCGCGTCGTGACAAAGGTTGTCGGTTTGTGTCGGTGGGTCATTAGGAGGGGGAAGTGGCCGTGTTTGTGTTTGTAGCCAATGAAAAGGTGTGAAATGATGTTTCCACAGACTCATCTTTTACTGGCAAGCGGGGGCATTCATTATGTTGCACCTTTATACTCTAAAGATAGCGGTCAAACCACCTCTTAGGTGTCACAGAATCTTGTGAGAACAGAAATCTATTCGGCAAAACGAGTAGAAACAAAGCAGCAGTTCAGTAAGACGTTTTGTCCCTTTACAATTTATTTCTTTAATCCAGGATTTGATGCACAGGGGCCTCAACTAACACGACTCACCATCCAACAGTACGTAAAATCGAAGAAAACGCATTACAAACCCCACAGGTAGTTGCTATGATGACCCCTCTCAAATGACTTCCAAGTGAAGTCCTACGTGCCAAAACCCGAGTAAACATTGCATCGTTGTAAGCGCCATGACTCACTCACCAAAGCGGCGTAGGAGCGTTAACAAGGCCTCTTATTCTGCTCCTCGGGGCACTACTCTTGAGCCGGATCCCTCTGTCGTCACTCAGCGTGCTCCGCCTCCTCCATGAGCCAATCCTAAGAGCCCACCCCTGCCGCCCAGTGACGGGCGGGATTCGAAACGAGGAGCGTTGTGCAGCTGGCTGACTGGACGAGTGCCACTCAAAACCCTAACGCGTACCTGCGAGAAAGGTCGGGAGGTCTTTGACACCTCGCTGCCATCTGCATGTGACCGAGTCCAGAACCGCGCCCCCCCTTCATCAAAAGCACATAAACTCGAACCACAGGGACAAGTGACCTTTACAGAGTGTGCCTTTGTTGTTACTCAGTCAAAGGCAAGCTTCCCATCTGCTGACGTTTTAACAGCCTTATTTTATTGCCCATTAATCTAAAGCGGAGCGTATTTGCATCGTCACGGAGTTCCTGCACAAAAAGAGGCCCAACTTGGCCCGACGGACAGAATGCTCAGCCGAATTCGTGTCCGTAACCCCGTGAATCTGAACAAGGACCTCCATGTACCTCAGGCCTGGGACCCACCTCCATGTCGTCCTCAGTATGGATGCACTGCAGGGACGCTTGTCTGCACATCTACGGGGGTTCTTCACATAGGAACTGCTAAGAGCTTTTAATGCTGAGCATTTGCATACATGGTAGCTAATATAGGTTTTGAAGAACTCCAGTCATTCACTTATTGATACTTCCTGTTTCCATTCCCCCAAGCAGCCAAAATAGGGGAACTGTATATCTGAAAGAAAATTAATTTGATTAACCTCCAATTCAAAGCAAGACGACAAAACAACTATATACAACAACTCTTTGATAGAAATAAGGGTCCGGGGTGGGGGACAGTTTTGTAGTGGTATACTTTTAAAAGTGGATGAAACATCTTTTATTCCAGCATGTCAGCAGCCTGACGTGTTCGGAGCGACGCCCGACAATAGTCCCCGAGCACCGGAGCTATTTATTCCTGCGGCGGTTCATTTCAGACCCCCTTTAAAAGGCTGCGGTGTGGGTTTCAGGTCTGACCCCCCCCCACAGGCCCTGACGGGATGATGTGCGCACGGACAGGAATGCCGACAATGGACACGTTAAATCACAAACGGGCCCGCTCCGATCGCACTCATGAGAAGCACACGGACCAGCGTTGAGTCAGGCTCCGCCTCAGATGAATGGCATTCCTCTCCGTACTAGGCGACATGCTCTCATTGGCCTTTTCTTCTCGCCTTTCCACCTCTGTTGCCTTTTCTTCCCCCAAATGAATCTCTTTCACTCCCCCCCACCCCCCCCCGGGCCCTTCCTTAGAAACAATAACCCCAGTTGGAGTAATAAGGATAAGAGATGGTATTCAGATATTCACTCGGTGCTGCTACTGGGAAGCAGTCTCGTTCCTCCCTGGAGACTTTCCCCTGTGTCAGGAAGCCGTGCGTATGGTTCCTATTTTTGAGCCCCATTAATGCACCCAGTGCGGCGATAGCGGTGGGGGGGGAGGGGGGGGGTGAGCGCTGGGCTCCGGGAGGGACATTCCCAGCATTCCTCCGTCTGTCTGACGCAGCATGGAGGTCCGCTTTCAGGGGGGATGGAAAGACTGGGATTAGGGGGGTGCGGAGGGGCTTACGAGCACTAAAGGATAAAGTGCTAATGGATGGAACCGTTACATTTTGCCCCTGTTGGGTTTCTCTCTTTGTGTTCACTTAGTTTAGCACCAAGCTTGTTGGTCACTGCCAAGGAACCGACACGTTAACGATAAACCCGTCCCTCGTTTAATAGCTAAACGTTCCTCGGGGTTTCGGGTTCATTATCGTTATCACAAAGCTCTGGGGAAGTTTTACTTTGGGTCATTTAAAAAAGATCAAAGCTCAACTCAACCGTGCCGGGACTGAGATATTTTGTTTGTCTTTCACTCACAACTGCTCTACAGTCAGCTCTTTGGTCGGGATTGTTCTCTTTATGTTATACATTGAACATATTGGGCTTATTGTTGGAGTAAAAGTTCACTGCCATTAGTAAATTAAAGCGATATATGTTTATTTTTGAGTGTTTTCCCTTTTACCATCTTACAGCGGTCAGGAGACACGGATGGCAGGAGGATTGTGTTTGTGTAGCACTGCTGTGTCCCCGGTGTCGTTTGCTCTTTGGGGAGAGCAGCTCTGATTGTTTGTGTCTCCTCCCCCCCCCCCCCCCCCCCCCCCCTGTGATCGGACAGGTGGTGACCCCGACCAGAGTGGGACAGTCCTACACCTTCAGCCCCGGCCAGCACAACCAGCAGGACCTCTATGACGTCCCACCCAGTCGATCACAGGGGGTAAGAGTCTCGTGTTCCCACAGGGGTAACCGTGGTAACCAGTGTGAGCTGCTTTACACACCCGCAGTGTACATTGTGGATGGATTTCAGAAGGATTTAGCTGAAATTTGCTAAAAAAAGTTTAAATTTTGAGGCTCTGAGCCACTACTATTATGCACAGTCACGGCACGGCAGGAAATGCAAAGTGAGGTTTGTCGTTTCTTTATCTACATCTTGTTCTCTGCACTGACCTCATTATCGCGCTTTTCTCCTGTAGTCTCGTCTGCAGCCAATAAACCTCGCAGCTTTCTAAAGTTGTGTGGTGCGCTCTTTAAAGCGCAGTAGCAAGAAGAGCGTCTGCCAAAACGAAAAGGCCGCCATGGCCCATAATCTGGTGCTCCAGGTCACCTGGTGCTCATATTACCGCTCCTGTTTCAGGTGTATGACATTCCTCCGGGTCAGATGTTCCCCGGCGGCAGAAACCAGGGAGTCTACGACGTGCCTCCGTCTCAAATGGACCTCAGGACGCAAGGCGTGTACGACGTCCCTCCGTCTTCTCAAGGGGTGAGTAGACGTCCCGCCCATCGCGCAGACATTTCGCTCCCATCGGGATTGAACCGGACCGAGTGGTAACTGTTCAAGTTATTTATTGACACAGTCGCTGGTATTTCTCTTAATTGTCTGCAATAAGTGGGTAATACGTCAAATGTCATATTTAAGGCATTCTTGCGGCGGCACTAAATGGCGGCTCGGCCTGCCAGCAGCTTGACCAGAAACGCCGCGAGTGGTTCTCCATCTGGGCTTTAGAGAAGGGAAAAAGAGTCAAGGCCGTGGAGCTCTTCTCTTTCCAGACCCTCTAAGATTTCAGCGTGTTATTTGCGTCGTTCTGCATGTGGGTTTCGGGGCGGGCTTGTCTCGCTGTTCCGAGTGACTTTCAACATTGATAGAAATCCCTTACAGCGCCCCCACCCCCCCCACCCCAGCCCCCCCGGGCTCCGACCGCATGCGCCAACCGCTCCACCTAGCGGCAGGCTGTGCTCTGTGGTAGTTCAGGTTTATAATGTAATATTCATAAATGAATCAAGACTGCAGGCCAGCAACGAAACAGAGAGAGGCGGGATGAGAGGGGCTGTTTATTCATTTATAAACTTGTAATAAGAAACTTGTGTGATGTTTTATTACCGAAGAAATGCTTACAATGTGCCTTTTATGACACAATAACTGAACACAAAGGCAGAGATTGTGAGTTCTCACCAGTGCTCGTCTTCTCCCTGCAGGTGTACTCCGTGCCCCCCTGCAGGACCAACCCCGCCCTCCAGGAGGGCAACTACGACTTCCCCCAGCCTCTCAAGCACAAGCAGGAGGGCATCTACGACGTCCCGCCCCCCGCCCTCGGCAAACCGCCCCACAGCCCTCAGTCGCATTACGACTTCCCCCCCACAGCGGAGCCCTCCGCCCGCCACCAACCGCCCAACGCCAACGAGGGCATCTACGACGTGCCCCCGCCCGCCCTCCACTCGGGGGCGGGGTCGCAGAGCGACGTGTACGACGTGCCGCGGGGCGCGGCGCCCTCGCAGCCGCACAGCAGGACCCCGCCCGCCGACCGAGACGCCAGCAAAGGCGTCTACGACATCCCCGCTGGGGACGCCCGCCCCGCCGCGGACGTGACGGACGGCGTGAACCGCCTGTCCATCTCCAGCACCGGCAGCACGCGCAGCAGCATGTCCACCTCCTCGTCCTCCACGGGCTCCGCCGGCGAGGGCCGCCTCGGCCTGGACGTGGACGCGGCGGTGCAGCGGCTGCTCCGCCTGCAGCAGGCCGTGGAGGCGGCGGTCGGCGCGTTGCATTCGATGGCGGCCTCCCCTTACTGGCGGACTTTCCCCTTCATGGAGCGCCACGGCAACGACGTCCGCGCCGTGCTCGACCGGGTCCGCGCCGCCCTCGGGGATTTCGTGGCGTTCGGCAGAGGGGCGGCGGCCAACGCCGCGGCGCTGTCGGACTCCGGCCTGCACGGCAAGCTGCGGCGGCAGCTGGCGCGCCTGGAGGACTCGCAGCAGATCCTCCTGCAGGTCTACCAGGTCCTGGAGGGCTGCAGCTGGGCCCTGAACGCGCTGGCCTCCGCCGGCAAGCACCACAACAAGAGCGACGACCTGGACCGCTTCGTCATGGTGTCCCGGGCGGTGCCCGACGACGCCAAGCAGCTGGCCTCCACGATCGGCAGCGGCGCCGAGCTGCTGTTCAGGCGGACGCACGCCAGCGGCTCGTTCTCCGGCGGGAGCTCGCCCGAGGAGGCCGGCGTCCACCCGCTCAGCCCGCCCTCGTCCGAGAACAAGAACTACGGAGGCCAGAGCAATCCGTTCCCGGTGTCCTCCGTCCAGGACAAAGACAACATGAACAACAGCGAGAAGTGTGTGAAAAGCTGGATGGAGGACTACGATTACGTGCACCTGCAGGTGAGGCCTCGCAGGGAGAGAGGTTATGTGTGAAGAGTATTTCAACTTATACTGGAAGTCTAGAAATGTTCAAATCTCTCTCATAGGGTTAAATACAAAGCACGTCTCGATCTATGGACCCTCAAACAAGGCTTTTCTGTTCCAAACTACCTTCAATAGTTATTTATCTATATTATTTTGGATTACTCCGTTATATCTGCCGACTGAGCCTGACTCTCACCGGGCCGTCTTACCCCCCCCCGCAGGGCAAAGAGGACTTTGAGCGTCAGCAGAAGGAGCTGCTGGACAAAGAGAACATCATCAAGCAGAGTCACGTCCCGCTGGGCCAGGAGCAGGTGAGGCCCTCCCTCTGTCTGTGCCCCCGCACACGTGTTGTTGCCCCGCATCGTTATCACGTCATGTCCATGTTTATGAATTCATACCAGAAAACGCGCACAGATGTTGACCTTCAGGGTCTCAGTGAGGCAAAACATCTGCTTCGGCAGAATAAAATAACACTGAGACCTGTCGCCCCCCCCGCAGATCAACCAGTTCAAGAAGCTGGAGCAGGACGTGATCAAACCGGTGGAGAACGACGTCACGCAGTGGGTCTCGCACCGGCACGCCGCCATCCCCCCGGCCTCCCCCGCCACCGCGGACTCGCCCCCCGCCCCGCCCCCCTCCGCCCGCCTGTGCGCCCGGGACCGCCAGCTGCTGGGCTTCTACTCGGAGCAGTGCGGGCAGCACTTCGCCACGCTCCTCGGCGCCGTGGACGCCTTCTTCGGCTGCGTGGGCGGCGGGCAGCCGCCGCGCATCTTCGTGGCGCACAGCAAGTTCGTCATCCTCAGCGCCCACAAGCTGGTCTTCATCGGGGACACCCTGTCCAGGCAGGCGTCGGCGCCCGAGGTGGCCAACCGCGTGATGAACTCCAGCAACGTGCTGTGCGACCTGCTGAAGACCGTGGTGGCCGCCACCAAAACGGCCGCCCTGAACTACCCGAACACGGGCGCCATCCAGGAGATGGTGGACAGGGTCACCGACCTGTCGCATCACGCGCAGCAGTTCAAAGAACAGTTGCTGCAGCTGGCCGGTTTGTGACTTTCACCCAGGAGACTGGCTGCGTGTGTACATTGATCTAGTACAAATATATATTTACAGTATATATATATATATTGCTTATCTTCAAGTTTTGGATGTTGTAAATAGTATCCGTTCTGTAAATATATGCTCTATTTTTGTGTAGATTGTTTTATATGATGGTATGAATACGTGTGTGTAGGTGCAGTATCATGTAGGCTTTTTTCATAACATTCCTGTGGCATATTAAGAAGCACCTTATGAGATGTCCCGTGTTTCTGCTTGGTTATCCTCTGTGTACTGTTGTTGTGTTACTGCTGGTGTGACAGTAAATCTCCTTGTAAATCACGTTGATGTGTAGTGTGTGTGTGTGTGTGTGTGTGTGTGTGTGTGTGTGTGTGGAGCCCCCCACAGAGTAAAGGATTGTTCTTAACCACATGAAAGTATCCTTTATTTTTTCTCACATCACAGATTTGATCTAGCTGAGAAATACGGATGATGGTATTTTGTGTGTGCCTGTGTGTGTGTGTGTGTGTGTGCATGTGTGTGGGTCGGTATAGTTCAACTTTACGTTAAAAACGTCAGTCAGTAGGCCTTTCATAAGCAAAATGGGGTTTTGAAGTTTAATACTTATTCCTTTTGGAGGGCTAAAAAAAAAATGGAAATTACAATTTATATTTACAAAAAAATATAATATTGATCATATTCATGTGATGGTGAAAACTTAGTTTACCATAGAGGCAATTACGGAAGACTGAAATTCTAAATAATAATTTAATAATGAATAATAATAATACATTGCTACAGTGTGATGAGACCACACAAGCAGCGAAGAAGATTGGGATTGAGAATGAAAGTGAAAGTTCTCTTGATCTTCAGTGGATACATTATAAAGCTTTGAAACAACTTTAGACATTTTGTAAGTACAGCGCTGTCAGAAATCCCCCACATTGGGGTCTTAATCCATAGAAGGATTTTCTATTGATAATATCATTATAATAATACATGTTTTCATGGGCCTCTAAAGCAAATCTCACACTATTCAGCAGCAAATGGAGTTTACACATTCAGTGTAAAGTGTGCTCAACCCTGATGTAGCTCACTGAAAAGCTAAACAAAATTATGGAAATGTGAAGGTCATCAGAAGCAGCTTAAAGTTCCAAAGAAACTCAACATGAGCTCCAGTTAGCTCCGTCCCATTTGAAACATTTCAGTGCTGCAGACATTTACATGAAGTGATTACCAAGACACACACACACACACTGTGTGAATCCTTAAAGATCATGTGTAATATTAATATTCTCTTACAGCATTTTCGACACACGGATCCCGTTGCTATGGTAACGGCACCATTTACACTAAAACGTGACACTGGACATATTGAATTCAGGTCGTTTTCCGTGCAAAGGTTGAGTGTACGGGTGACAGTGGAGGACAAGGGGGACAAGGGGTGAGCAAGGGACCAGCTGGACCGCGAAGGAACCTTTTCTTCACCGCCAGGACGCATTCTCGGTGCTTCAAAGCGGAGAGGATGGATCGAATGCACGCATTCGGCCTGTGGGAAACATTAAGTGAGTGGCTTGTGCAGCCACAGTTACAGTGGGGATGCGACTAAAAACGGAAGAAAAACACTTCACTCGTCCCTCTTTCATTAGAACCCCGAGTGAAATACAGTGTGAAATACAAAGAGGCGCCTCTATGGACAGATTGATGGTGTGAAGAGGAGGCGACCGCAGTGAGACTCCAGCTCCCAATCCCAAAATCCCATTTAGCAAGGAGGACATCCTCACAGGGCGCCACTCACCAGGCTTTTTATTGTCGCCGCGCCACTCGGTGCTCTCCGGGGGGACGGGAAAGAAAGGAATTTGCAATGTCTTTAAAAAAAGCACAAAGTGGCAGACACAGTGATTCAGGAGACGACATCTCTCAAGGAGAAAATATCCATTATCACAGCGATGCGCACATTCATCCTACAGGCCATTATTTGCATTCAGTCCATCATGGGTGTAATCCAGGATCATTTAGTATTCAGAGGTGGCTCCTTTTGTACTTTGGCCTGAGTGACATTGTGAATGCAGGACTTTCTGCGCCTCAGGTACACCACTGTGATGGATCGACTCAGGTGCCGCGTGGCTTTTGTGTGCGTTTCGCTCTTCGGTGTAACGCAATTCGCACGTAGCAGGGGAGGGATCTGAGAGCTCGCTTGTTTTGTTGAGTCAACAAACAGCGAAAGGTCATCGGCGAGGTAGCGAGTGATACCCGCTGTCGTATGCAGATATGAGAGAGAGGTGTACACAGAGATAGAGGGAGGGAGACGTGTGGATATACACGTCTGTATGCATACATGAAGGGAGAGGGAGAGTTACAGGAGCACCGGAGAGTCTGTGTCATTTCCTCGGTTCACCACAATCATTTCCTGTGAAGTATTTGCAGGCTCTGAAATTACAGCTCGGCAGCTCGGCATGGCCTCTTTCCTCCTGGCCAGGCTGCAGAGACGGAGCATCATTAGGGACGAATGAAAAAGGAACCATCAGAGTCGATCGACCCGGAATGGCCATTTTGTCATTTGCTGCACGCGTTTCCAGAAGACGTCAGGGTCCAACATTCGACCCACACCACTGTGAAATGCATCAATTACTATAAAATGATGAAGCATGTCTTCTCCAAGTGTAATTCAATTTTATGTTCTTGCAGTGGTGGGTGAAGTACAGGAGCAGAACTGTAGTCAACTGGAGTAGCAAAGAGTGGATACAGTTGCGAGTGAAATAATCATCGAAGTATAAAAAGAGCTGACTGATGCATAAAAAGGGTTTTGAAAAGAAGAAAAAAAAACACGCTCTGGGGAAATTAGCTACATGTGAAGTTTGAAAAGTGTCTGTGTAGATAACGTGGCTCGGTCCCAATCACTGCATCCCGCCTGGCTTTTAGCAATAAGATAATGACTCTTGGGGCTGAAGTGGATTAAGCGGTTAAAGACTAAAATGGTTTGTTAAAAAATCAAGACAGCCTCAAATTACCTTCTACATACAGTAGATTAACTCAGTGCATTGACTTCTGGGGGTGGGGGTGGGGTTAATTTGTAGCTGCAATGAGCCAGCGGAGCTTAAAGGGCACAGAGACAAGTTAGCAGAGGACTTTTTCCTTTGTGTTATTTCAGCATTATATTTTGGGACGTTTTCAGCAGCAGCTTCGGCTTTATGGTGTCCATTTAAAGACCAAAAATGTGTGTTCCAAAATATTAAAGTAACCAGTAACCATTAGATATATTTCAGAACCGAATGGGTGAACGTATTTAAGGGTCATTATGGATTCATACACAGCTACTGAATGGACTTCAGATCATAATCCAATAGTGATGTGCCAGGTGCTCTCTTGGTTTGTTAGGGGCTGTTTTCTAGCAGTGCAACACTGTCACCTTGTGTTTCAAAAAATCCATTCCACTCAGTTACAAAAACATAATTATTTGCATTAAAACCTGTTTTCAGTCTGACATTACAGTTATTTAGAGAATAATTGACTGTTTGGATACTTTCAGCGTAGTTTGAGGCAGTTTATGAGGACGTGTTTTTATTACACAAGGAATGTATAGCCAATTAAAACAAATAATATTAAAAGTACTCAAATCCCATTACCTTTGAAAAAGACAGACTCATTATATTCATGGCATAATTTATTTGAAGCTGCTGCTCCACTGAGAGAAAATAAATCTCTGCTGATTAAAAATGGTGCAACAGTTACATGAGTTTGACTTGGAGGGAGAATAATACATAAAAATTGATTAGCTTAGCGTTGGCTTGTACTGTAATGACAAATCAGATACTGTGGGCAGTACAGAAAGGAGGCCATGTGACCTGCCATCTGGTCAGGCACAGGTGCAGACAGAGGCACAGAGAAGGGCTGCTCCGATGCTCATGGAGACCAACGTTCTCACGTCTCCTCTTCAAGTATAAATCTGTACAATTAAATTCAAAGGGTGAAGGAGAAGTGGCAAGAAGAACATTTCCCGTTTTACACAACCGGAATAAAGTCATTTGTCCTCTTGGTCTTGGAGCGAGACAGATTTCCCCTCTTGGATGGAAGCGCGCAGAGAAACAACAAAATGACAGCGTAAACATACATTTCATTGCACTGTTAAACAAAAGAAAGCGGTCAGTTGTATAAATCCCTGTCTCAGTTTTCTCTGTAGTTGTTGTCGACGATTTCAATTTTTTCTAACCTTTATCCGGCTTACTTGGTACAAAATAGGACTTCATTCTGTTGAAAACACAAGATTAAAACACGTACGTTTAAGAGCGTTTACACAGCTCTCTTTTTTGTGACGGAGCATCTTCACACTACACGTGGGTGCAGCAGGGAGCGGCGTGGCTCGTCCCCATTACAGGAACACAACAGGTCCAGACTCGCTGCTCGCTACATAATGACACATGTGAGGTGAGCAAGTGACAGAAATGGCTTTTCCCTTTGAGAGCAGGCGACGTGCGCGCTCACTTTAAAGTGTCATGGTGAAGAGGAGGCCTGACTACCGGCCCTGGACATGGTCCTTGTGTAGTGTAGCGGGGGTTCTGATTGATCACACACACCACGATTGTAGAGGCTAGTCGGGGTGAGAGGGGTGGGAGGGGGGGGGGGGGGGGGGGGTGTTCATGACGGGATACACTGTGGGTGACCTATGAAAGGCTTTCCTGAGAGGCGACTCTTTGGCGTGCGGACCTGGGCCGGTTTCGCATCGGGGCGCTCGCTGTGCGCTCGCTCTTGGACTCGGGCGGCTGCGATTGGGCGGGGGGGGTGCTGGCGTCCCCGACCAGCTCCCGCAGGAACTTGAACTTGGACAAGAAGAGCTGCCAGACTACATACCAACCTGAGGGGCAGAGAAGGGACAAACAGCTGTTTAGAAGAGCACTGAAGGCAATTTTTGACACATTTACCAAAGAAAATCCAGTACAAACATGGACTTTGAAGTCTCTGTCTCAGTAAATCTCTGCTGTGTCTTCAGTGCTGAGAAGAGATTTAGGAATGTTAAATTGTTATTATTGTGGAGGATAACTTGTTAACTCAACATGAATACACTGGCAGTAGTAGACAGCTTTGGTTTTATATTTGATTACATTCCTTTTCATTTCTAGAAAGTGTCTGTAGATAACGTGGCTCAGTCCCAATCACTGCATCCCGCCTGGCTTTTAGCAATAAGATAATGACTCTTGGGGCTGAAGTGGATTAAGCGGTTAAATACTAAAATGGTTTGTAAAAAATCAAGACAGCCTCCAATTACCTTCTACATACAGTAGATTAACTCAGTGCATTGACTTCTGGGGGTGGGGGGGGGTATTTTTGTGGCTGCAATGATCCAGCGGAGCTTAAAGGGCACAGAGACAAGTTAGCAGAGGACTTTGTCCTTTGTGTTATTTCAGCATTATATTTTGGGACGTTTCAGCAGCAGTTTCGGTTTATGGTTTCCATTTAAAGACCAAAAATATGTGTTCCAAAATATTAAAGTAACAATTTTATATATTCACAATTGGTCCAAAAAAGGATAAGGATCCAATAGTGATGTGCCAGGTGCTCTATTGGTTTGTTAGGGGCTGTTTTCTAGCAGTGCAACACTGTCACCTTGTGTTCCAACCGAGGACGTCAGGAAGAACCGAGAGTTCTGTTCCAGCGATGACATTTCACCTAACTGGGAGACTTTGGCTCAGAAACTGGCCTTTTTTCCCACTGAACAGACCACCAGACACCGTCGTCTGCTGTGTGTGATAAAGTTATGTTGCTGCCATTTCCTCTTTGACTCAAGAGTTTACATTAAGCACAAAAATAAACACAATAATCTGAATAAAAATATACATATTACGGTGATGTAATTTTAAGTGGAGATTTGAGATCCATTATTGCATTTTTAACATTGCAATGCAATTAATTGCAAAAATTCAATGATACAATTATATTACACAGGCAGGGGCCCATCTTTATTTTTTACTAACATTTTCAGATAACATTTCCTTCAGTGTGGCATTGCTACTTTTACTTGAGTAAATCAATTGAAGTGTCTCAGAACACAAAGAGTGACAGGAAGTGGTCCCATTGACGCTTCCCCCCCCCCCCCCCACACACACACACACACACACACACACACACCTGACTGTGAGCCCCACAGGTGTGCAGACAGGCTCCTCAGGTAGAAGAGGGACAACTAACCGAGAGGCCGAAGAGGAGCACTCGTGGTTATGTTCGCACTTGCGACTAAAAATAGCAACTCCTTTTCTGAAATTGGAAACTTGCGGGTCAAAGACATCCAACACGGGAATAAAGAGCTAATGTTATCATTTAAGGAGGAGTTGAACATTTAGGGGAAACACGTCCTATTCCCGAGCTCCGCCAAAGTAGCCTCTGATGAGCTGGCGAATGTGTGCTGACAGCGGTTAACTTAGATCAACACAATGGCTCGGGTTGGGGTTGGGGGGGGGGTCGCTTGTAGTGTGTAAACGTGTTCTTTAAACTCACCAAACAGCATGAAGAGGAGTGCGCACACCAGTGTGGCCACAATGACCAGCAGCGTGAGCCCCACACTCTGCCACATCTTAGCAGGACACTGGAGAGCAACAACAGCATAAGGAGGTGGCTGTGGTGTATTTTCTGCTCCACACACACACACAACGCAGTTGGCTCGCCTGGTTAGCCCCCTGGAGGTAGACAGTTAGCTTTAGCCTAGACGAGGGAGAAAAACAAGCGCATCGCGCACCAGCTCGGCTGCTAGCCTCGGGCTAGCTAAGTTGACGTTAGCTAGCGCTAGCTGGTGAACAGGCGGAACCGCAGTGGTCTCACACGCGGGCTGTGGTCTTAGCTTACGTTCAGCGGGGTAAAGTCCTCCCTCTGTGTGCTACATAACTGTAACGTGTATTTTACACTTTACGACAGAGCTGTAGATACTGCAACTGGGTTAAGACAACAAACACAGCGTCATCAGACAAATACAAACTGCGCATGCGCGAGTTACATTTCACTTCTGGGTATTTAACCTGTAGTTTTAGCTCTGCGTCCTCGCTATCTTCTCTTTTTGGAGTGATGTTGAGAGTAATTTAAAGAATAAGCAAGAAGGATGAAAAAATATATAAATATATACGAGAGGGAGAAAGATAAGATACAAGAATAATAAAAACTAACATCTTCAACAAGGCAGGTTTATTCGGTAGCACCTTTATATCAATTTCACTTTGAACGCATGGAAACACTATTGCTGTTATTCAGATATCCAGCAGGTGGAGACTTCATCAAAGATCTGTGAGCCCCAGAATAGAGCACAAGTAAAACATCCCATTCCTGCTAAACTGGTGTGCGAGAAGTCCCTCAAGATGCTCCCTTCCACCTTTGTCATTGCATTCCCTGCATTCTAATATTATTTAAATGAGGACGAGGCTTTGAAGTGGAGATGGAGTTAATCTGTTTCAATTTTCTGAAGAAAAAAACACAAAATCGTCTTACAAATACTCCAATTCAAGAAAAAAGTGAATTAAAAACTTACTGAAGTAAAAGTAAAGCTTGACTTAATGTTTTATCCACAACAACACTGATTTTATGTATTATGTCATATTTTATTACAAAATATGGATTGCTTTTGGAAATTAATGTACACTTATATGCTACTTAATAAAAAAAAGAAATATGACCAGTCCCTTTGATATTCAGGAACAGCAAGTCAGGGCCAGTGCCATTTGGCATTGTGGTGTGGCCTTCTATGCAAACCAACCTCAGTATTTGCATATCATGCTACACCTCAGAGAGAACACGAGTCGCTCTTAAAGACGGCATTTTAAACGTGTCATTTGTTCAGCTTCTCCCGCCAGAGCATGTCATTCCAGCTCACATTACTGAGAGCCCAAAGGTGTCTTTTTTCTACTTCGATGAGTAGGAACAGTGGTTGGATTATTACTTTCCTGTGAATACCTCGTGCTGTATGCAAATAAAGAATTTTAGCAGCTCTTGTGCACTTATTTCAATTGAAAGTGAACATCACTTTTACTCTTTTGACTTGTTCTCTTAAAGCATTGTTTTTGGCTAATGCAGGCAGAAAAATCCCCAAAAGGCCACTGCCTATGAAATGCTCATCACTAAACAGCACCTGTACACAGCTAAAGAGTAGCATTTTGTTCTCCTGGAGGAGTTGGTGGAGACCAAAAGAATAGCTAAAAGGAAATTAAATGTGGGACTGATATTCCTCAGGTCGACACAAACAAATACAAATACAATTGAATGATAGTGTTGCTCTGTAAATGCTGGATGAGCAAATAGACTATTCATTACAATTTTTCTATATTGACGTGAGAATGTTGTGTGCAGCTCTGTGAAGTGAACTGCATGGTTTCTGTGCTACAGATCCTAGCTGATAAGAAACCCAGGTGCTTTTCCTTGTGCCATTTACACATTTCAACTCATTAAAGTACATGTCTATGTGCCCTTTTATATTATATTTTCATTAATAACAGATTTTCATTGTAACTACATGTATTTAGTGGCCTAATTTACACACATATCGTAGTGGAGTTTTCTTTCCTTTTTTAAATTAAACAATTTCAACTTCAGCAGTATGAGCACATTAAATGAAACTTGTTTCCCTGGTTTAGTTGTGACCATCTCACTGAACGAGCTTTTTAGTATGGCCTCCAGCAGCTTTTAATGCCGTGTCACAGCGACACCTGAATCAAACCTGCGTTCTGTTTTACCTTGACTTTCACAAGCAGGGTGTGTGCTAATGGTGGATGAGTTCCGGGAAGTTCAAGTCTTTATTTTTTTTTTAATAGCATCTAGTCCTGGAAAGACTGATCCTTATCTGATCCTGGAACTCATTTGACCTCATTTGATTTGGGCTGGTCATAACTGCTCAACAATGCTCTTATTGTTTGTGTTAACCTGCACCACTAATAACGTCAGTGCAACAACAAACCTGGATTGTATGTATGCTCCTCTACTAAGTACATTTACTCACTGTGCCCACAAACAAATTTGAGTTATTTACAGTCCAATGAAAGGTCCAAGATTGGCAGGAGACAATGACTATGACATAACTATGTGTATAGTCACCTGAAACTATAAAGCCTTGGTCATACTCACAAGCACATAAGAAGCAGCTCTGTTTACTGTGCAGAACAAATCTGGTGCACTCAGACTGTGGCTCAGGTGTAAAGCAGAATTGTCAAACTGAGATTTGCCAGATTGAAATATAATGTCTTGGAAATTTTGGACGGTTGGCTGCAACAGCAATTAGAAGGGTTCAGCCAATTGACTCCTACATTGTGCAAGATTGATTTAAGAGGAAATCGTTGTTGGCACCACCATAAGGAACAAAATAGGCTTCAGGCACATGTCAGAGCAGAAAGTAGTGCTGAGTTCAAGGAACAGCATCTACTTGTGCAGACAAGACTTTAGTTAAGGACTGTACAGTTCCTTACACAAAATAGTTTGTCATGAATCAATGTGAGATTATTGTTTATCACTCAACACATCGTTTTTTATTAAATTTGCTGTGAAGTGAACAGTACAAAAAATGGATCAATAAAATAAAAAATGTTATTGTTAATTTGTCCCATAAAGCTCTACTGAAATTTGAACACCTAACTTCAAACCAACCACATATACAACAACAAGTTCTCTTGTAAGACCATAATACTATAAATCATTATAAAACAGTTTCCAGCTTTAAATCTCATTTTCTGAGGAATAAAGTGTTTATGGAAAGTATTGCCCCTGATAATTGAAAAATAAATACTTTCATTATTACATTTAGTTGCCACTAAAAGCATTAACGTGCACAGTGCCATCATGACACAAAGATTCCTTGTAGAACATTTATTCTGGAAAACCATTAGACTTTACAATTCTACCCAGTAATGTGGATTCTGAACCATAAGAGTTCAGAATACATTCCGTATTACATTTTAAAATAAAGATACAATTTGTATCAACCACACACTTCCTCTTATTTTATTCAGCTTACTGAGGCAACTGACAATGCAACATAGTTTAAAATAAGGTACTCAAATACCGCAAGGTGGATACCACAATACAAAAATAGACAAACTCATATTTATCTTTGTCTGGCTTTCTACTGAAAGACGTGGTTCAGGACGCCCTCTGGACGTCGTCTCATCTTTGCGAGCCGTGCTGACTCTGCAGTTTGAGAATCTCTGCGACTAGCACCTGTGGATCCATCAGCTGAGGAAACATGTCCATGGCCGCGTCCACCAAGTGGACGCTGAAGATGGCGAGGAGCTTCTTTCTGACCACCTCTCTCTCCCCGCCGCTGGGAGTCGGCCCTCGGGGAGGATCCTGTCGGGGAGGATCCTGTCGGGGAGGAGCCCGTTGGGGAGGAGCCCGTTGGGGCCGCTCCACCGGCAGGCTGCGTGCCGCCGAGGGATGGGCCCCGAACGGATCGGACCAGTACTGCCGGTGCTGCTGGTGGGAGCCGTGGACTCTGCTGGGCTGGAAATCTGTGGGCTGACTGTGTGCAGACATGCCGGCTGGGTTCTCTCCGTAGCTGGCGTAATGAGACGGGTAGGGAACCGTACCAGAGTTGTGGCTGGTGACCAGCCCATGGCTGTAATGCTGGTTGGGGGGATGGAAAGCTGGCGTGGTCCCCCGGGAGGAAGAGCCATGTGAGAAGCAGCTGCACGGAGGGGAATACTGTTGTCCCGCACTGTGAGTGTGCTGGGAGCTGCCATACGTCCCCGCATACTGGTGGTCACACACACTCCAGGGAACTTCCGATGGATGACCGTCTATGGAGCCTAAACCGGAGTCCAGCTGCTCCTGAGAGCCCCTCGACGGGATCTGGCCGTTCTTCTCCTTTCTAGATGGGGCCCTCTTGCTGGATCGGTGACTGGCCTTCAACTGCTCATGCTTGAGGTCTCTCTTTAAGGAGCTGCTCTCATGTCCCAGGGTCAGTTTCTTTGCCATGTCCTCCAGCTGCGACAGGCTCTGTCCTGGCACAGGGCTGGAGCCCCTTGAGGATTGTTTCTGAGCGGTGGACGGGTGCTTGGCGTTCTCCCGAAGCTCGTCGGCGACCAAGCGGTTGGACTGTTTGGCTCGCTCAGGATGGCTAAACTTGCATTTGATTCCGTAGGTACATTTCTTTCCTGAAAGAAGGACAAAACAACAATATTTGGGCTGCGCTGATCTTTTCCAAAACTAGGAGCTCACAGCGACACTTTGTCGCTCACATTAAAGACGTTCTCTCACCATAAGGACATGGTTGTTTTTTGGCAGTCTTTGGAAACCTGCGCAGGAAGTTCTCCAGGGTCGGTCCGTGGCGGCCCAGAGGATCATCAGGAGGCATGAACCTGCGCGAGGGTCCAGTTCAAACATTGGCTGAAAAGTACAACTTCTCACACAAGCCTCCACATCAAGAAGGCAAAGACTCACTTGTCATTGACGAAGGAGTACATGAGCAGCCTGTCCTCGATGAAGCGTTTCCACTCCGGCTTCGCTGCCTGCAGGTCCCGGTACATGTCGTTGGACACGATGATGCCATCGGACTCGTAGCCCAGTTTGACGATGAAGCAGTCGTCGTTACAGACCACCCGCTTGCCCGCGACGCGTCTCGACGGGGTGAACACGAGTATCTTCCTCTTCTCCAGGTCTCGAAGGATGTGCTGATCTATAAAAACGACATTACAGAGCAACGGGCTCGTTATATCATTCATTCAGTCGTGTTTCTGTCCAACATTCACACTCTTTTAGCTCGGATTTTGGTCTCCACCAATTCGAAGTGCGAAATGTTCCACTAGGCTGACCAGCAAGTCTTCCCTTGCGTCTTTCTGATATTTGCTGCATAGAGGGCAGTTTAGTGGGGATTTCTGAGAGTCTTTAATCAGAAAAGTGGGAGTTGCAGAATCAGGTGATTATTTCCTGTGGGCTTGTCACCAAGATTCTCACGTTCTTTTCCTATTGTGAAAAATGATTCAATATAGCCACTTTAACCCTCATCTCAATTTTGGCGTGAATTGAGTTTTTGGTTTTAGGAAGCCACTGTTCGTGCAGCAGAGGATTCATCATAACAATCGGTTCATCAACATGAAGCAAACAAGCAGTACGACGTCCGGTTTCCAGATGTGGGTTAACCAAAAACTGTTCAGTTCTGACTGATAATACATTGGTAAAACAAACAAATGGAAAACCCCTGCATTTAGATTACAAATAAAACCCTACATGGGGTATTTCCCATTTTGAGTTTTACTCTGTTGCGTCACAGATTTTAAGATCTATACAAACCAAAGACATTTTCAAATTGGGAAACTTTTTTTTTCATTCGTGATTTTTCAAGCATTTACTCTTATTATTTTTTATAAAATACTAAATAAAAGTATGGTCACTACTCTCTTTACCATAAAGGCCCTCATTGCCTGCCACACAGCCATTAATTAGCGCAGTGTTGTGTCGAATAAGGAAGGGGCAAACATTGCCATTATCCCACCTGCAATGGGAACATCTGGCCGGGGCTGCTCCTTCCTCCATGAAGGAACGAACACGGTTATTTCAGTGTGGCCTCTTTCCATGAAGAAATTCACTGCCAGCTGGATTCCAAGACAAGAGAAAACTTCCTTGTTCCCGTGGCTAAATGAATCAACACAAAGCAAGAACACCGTAATGAGGAACCGTGTCTCAGAGGCAGGTCAGCGGAGTCCTCAGTCAAATCAGTTCAAATCGCCAGGTATTTCACAATAAAAGCTCAGAAAAGCAGTTCATCTTTTGATCCATCACATACATCTCGTCCTGGGACACAGGTTAGTGATTCTATTTTTTGGTGTTTTGGTAGTTTTACTATATACACACACACACACACACACACAGTATATATTTATGTATAGATATAGATCTTTATCTACACTTATTTACAAATTCTGTTGCCAAACACCCCAACAAATTGCAGGAACAAGGAAAGCTTTTTTAAGCGCTTAACTGAGAAATGCTGTTGAGCTTGTTCCTGTTGACATGTCTTACCATATAAGCACCGCTGGTTACATGGTCATGTAACAGGAACACCTTTAAATTTGCATATTAGAGCAGTTTCTTTGTACGGGCAAGCCCGACTGGGAAACACACAAAATTAAACGTTGGGTGTGTATACTGTGACATTGGAAAACCCGCAGTGTTCAAACCCTGTGAGTGTGTGTGCTCTTTCACCTATTTCCCCTTATCCCAAACTGTGTGTGCATGTCTAGGGAGGGGAAGCTGGAAAAGGGCTGCATTCCATAAACCACAGTACAGAACAGGTTCCTGCTGTGCTCTTAAACTTTCTTTGGGAAAATCTGACTGGATGCTGAGTGATGGCGCATTGTCTCTGCGAGACTGGAACCGTCTGTCACACAGTGTGACCTCCGCCGTCTCTGAGACAACATGAGCTTCGTTTTTGGCGAAATATGTTGACACCCGTTTGATGGATTGATATACAAATATTCATGTTCCCCCTCAGGAGCTGAACTTTGAATACCAAATACTGCTCTATTAAGAGGTAGTTGATTTCTAACTTAACTGTGAACCACCCGCAGGCTTGTGTTACTTTCACTGGCGACGCTTCAATCAGGACCTCAAGGGTAAAAGAGACTTGTTCTCCTCCCAGTGTGTGTACCAACCACATGGAACCACATAAGATCTGTCTCTAATCAAACTAACCAACAGGCTCTACCCCTTCCCGCCGTCCAGCAGCAAGCAGCTATTTGTAATCAATGATCGAACCTTTCAGCTGTTCTCACCTCATGGCCACGTTGCTGCCATCTATAACGACAGGTCTCAGTGCATCCTGCTCCTCGCTGCGCTCCTCTCCCGTCTGCCGAGAAGATCCAGTGAGAGGCAGCTGCACGGTGGGGCCCATGGCCTCGAGGTCCCCTCTTGGTAACAGCACCGACATCGTGGTCACTGGCACCTGGCCGCCCCCCGGGCTGGCCCCGATCCTCACTAGCTCCCCCAGGAGTTTATCTGTGTCCATGTTGGGGCCGAACATCTGCTGAACGGCGAGGACCTGAGCCGTGGAGTAGCCAAGCTTGTGGAAGAAGTCCAGCTGGGCCTCAGGGTGCCGGGGGCCCGGCGAGGGATCCAGTTCGCTGGGGTACATTCTCTCACAGGGGAGACGGAAACCGCTCGGAGCCGCAAAGAACATGGAGGGAAGATCCATCCAGAGGGTCAGGTGGTGGGATCTTTACTCCAGGAGTAAAGAGCTGTAGAGAGCAACATCAGCATTCATCTCTTCAGCTTCCGCCCACAGAGAAACACTGACTACAAATTGGAGGTACTTGTGTTTACATTTCCTAACACTTTACACTTCTACAGTTTTAAATGCTAGTTCTGTACTTGGTTACTCCACTAAATTTGTTAAAATAGTTTTTAGATACTATGCAGACTGTTATTACAGATGATTGTGGATAAGCCATCTAGCAGTATATGAAGTAAGTAAACCCCATCTTCCCCAGTTGCAACATTTAATTGATGACCACTAATGATCATTCAGAGAAGTGACAATTAGTCAGTTTATAGTAAATTAAAATGCAAATATTTCCATAATCTGTGGTTTGTTAGATAAAACAAGAATCCCTTGTTCTATGCAAATTCATTTTGATATTTTGGAAAGAAAACTATATAAACTGCATATAAACTGTCAATGAAACAAATCTTTAGTTGCATTCTTATTTTATGATATTATTCATGTATCTTAAACTCACCGTCTTTGACAACCTATGCATATCTTGTTTTCTTCTTTCTATAATCGACACTTTTTGTTTACAGAAAATATCTTATTTTCAGGGCTGCAACTCACAATTATTTTTATTATTGGTGTAATATTTTGTTGGTTATTGGAATCATTATTACGTCTTTAAAAGCAGTCCAGAATCAGAGAGGGCACTTCCTTAGCAAATCCTCCCTTGACAAACTACACCACTAAACCCGGGGAGCTCCTCGGGGAGATTCCTTGTAGACACACATTTTGTTTTTCCTCGCACAACTTGAGTTTAAAACTCTACTACTGTTTTCCGCCTTTCAGTTCGAAAGCAACAAGACACGAGCTCACCTTTAACACCCCAAAGCGACGGCACGACGTGTCCGTCCGTCCGCCTCTACCTCCGTGTGAAGCGGCTGCTGAGGCGCCCCTCGGCCGCGTGCACTGTGTGTAACCAGGAAGTTGAAGCGCGCGGCCACGGAGCGACCGACGTGGAAGTTCAGGTGAATGACGTATACCAATGGACCGGTGTGACTCCCTCTGGTTTATCCCACACAGTACTAGAGCGGACAACTTGAGTTGTACTCATTACAAATAATATCAAACTTTGGAATATGATTGATAATGCAAGTCTCACTTATGTAGCTATAAGATTCATATATATATATATATATATATATATATATATATATATATATATATATATATATATATATATATATATATATATATATATATATATATATACACATATGAATCTATATATAATATATGAATCTAATGGCAGATGTCTTAAGTCACAATATTTCTTGATAATTCTGACAGGCGTATCAATAATTCAAGCATGCAAAAAATGTAGCGAAGTAAAACATACAATATTGACTTGTCGAATAGAAGTATGTTTGAAGTATGGAATGAAAATACTAAATATTAGTATCAAAATATAGAGGGTATCAAAATTACAAATATCCTTTAGAATTTAGATTTTTTATTTTTATTTTGTTTATTTAGAATGTTGTATATTAAATAAGTGTACATTCAGTACCATAGCCTAACAATTCTGAGGTAATTGCACCTTACTAAGTATTCCCATTGTATGCTATTTTATTGTCGTGACGACGGGTGTGGGTGGGCAGGAAGGGAGGACTCAGATGCTGCGTTTCGGAAACAAAAAATACTTTATTAGTCCAACCTCAAAATCCCAAAACTCAAAATCACTCAAACAAACTAAGCAAGAAGGGGGAGGGAAAAAACTAATGACAAGGCAGAGACCTGACAAAACAATGACATATACTATGACTTTACTGGCATGGCAGGGTATGAAGACGAGATGAGACACCCTTAACATGCAAAACATGTAACATGCAATGACGCGACATGAGACAAGAGACTGACAGGGCTTAACTACACACGGGAGGTGCAGGTGATTGGACACAGGTGGAAAAATCATCGACACTGCAGACAATCACAGGGGAAGACAGGACAACGCAGGAATGAAGTTACCCCAGGGACGCAAGAGCCATGAAACGACAAAATAAATCAGGACATGAACCCAAACCATGACATTTATGGTTCCATCTCCCCTTTTGGGAGGGGAGAACTGTACTTTTTTACCACACTATACTTTTTTTATTTTTACATACAAAACATATACATTATATTACACTTAGTACTCTACTACCAATCCATCTTGTGTGATTGCATCAAAGCTAATAATGTACTGCACAGTGTTTGACATTAAAATACTCACACGCGTATCTGTTAATGAATAGTTTTAGTTATAGTTAAGTAACATTTGGAATTCAATACTTTCACTGGTAGGGCACTATAGTCTCAGAGTGGTAGTTTACAATGAAATAAGTTGATAATCTGAACACGTTCTTAAACTTTATCAAGGTATTTGTTGGTTGTATAAATGCACAATAACCAATATCTCTGTCTTTAGTAAGTATTTATTTCATGAAATATTTATTTTAAAAACATTTTAAAATATATTTCCCAATACATGCATTGTTTTTATGAATAGGAATGTAAAACAAAGCCAATACACAACGATGAAGTTGTAGGACTTTCCACCCGCCTACAGCCATAAGGGAATTGGAGACTAATGTTGTTTTCATTAGTGTAGATTTCCTCTTGTTTTATCCTCTATGACAGTTACGCCTTCTCGATTGTGGTTCTGGTTTAATCTCTATTTTAGGAGGAATATTTGGGAACACAGCTGGATATGGTGCCGGTACTGTTGCAAGCCGAATAGCTGATGAAGTATAAAGCAGCGGTGTGTTCTTCGAGTGTTCATCGTTATTGATATTTGATTCTGACGTTGGTGTTGTATTTAGTCCAGGTGTTTTAGTCCCTGTTTCAGAAGTCGGGTCGCGAATTGGCTTGGTTGTTAATTTTGTTGTAATCCTTGGTTCAGCTGATGGGTCCGTATTCAGTTTGGTTGTTACTTCGGTTGTAGTCCCTGTTTTGGCTGTTCGGTCAGTATTTAGTCCAGTCGTTGATTCTGTTGTAGTCCCTGGCTCAGCTGTTGGCTTAGTATTCGGCTCAGTCGTCAATTCTGCTGTAGTCCCTGGTTCAACTGTTGGTCCGGTTTTTGGCTCAACCGTTGGTTCTGTTGTAGGCCCTGATTCGGCGGTTGGGTCAGTATTTAGTCCGGTCGTTAATTCTGTTGTAGTCCCTGGTTCAGCTGTCGGCTCGGTATTCGGCTCATTGGCCAATTCAGTTGTAGTCCCTGGTTCAGCTGTCGGCTCGGTATTCGGCTCATTTGTGAATTCAGTTGTAGTCCCTGGTTCAGCTGTCGGGTCGGGATTCGGCTCAGTTGTCAATTCTGTTGTAGTCCCCGGATCAGCTGTTGGCTCAGTCTCCGGCTCAGTCGTTGGTTCTGTTGTAGTCCCGGGTTCAGCTGTCCGCTCGGGATTCGGACCGGTCGTCAATTCTGTTGTAATCCCTGGGTCAGCTGTTGGCTCGGTATTCGGCTCAGTTGTCAATTCTGTTGTAGTCCCTGGACCAGCTTTTGGCACAGTCTCCGGCTCAGTCGTTGGTTCTGTTGTAGTCCCTGGTTCAGCTGTCCCCTCGGTATTCGGCTCAGTTGTCAATTCTGTTGTAGTCCCTGGACCAGCTGTTGGCTCAGTCTCCGGCTCAGTCGTTGGTTCTGTTGTAGTCCCTGGTTCAGCTGTCCCCTCGGTATTCTGCTCAGTTGTGAATTCAGTTGTAGTCCCTGGTTCAGCTGTACGCTCGGGATTCGGACCGGTCGTCAATTCTGTTGTAGTCCCTGGATCAGCTGTTGGCTCGGTATTCGGCTCAGTTGTGAATTCAGTTGTAGTCCCTGGATCAGCTGTTGGCTCAGTCTCCGGCTCGGTCGTTGGTTCTGTTGTAGTGTCTGGGTGAGCTGTTGGCTCGGTATTCGGCTCAGTTGTCAATTCAGTTGTAGTCCCTGGTTCAGCTGTCGGCTCAGTATTCGGCTCAGTTGTCAATTCAGTTGTAGTCCCTGGTTCAGCTGTTGGCTCGGTATTCGGCTCAGTCGTCAATTCTGTTGTAGTCCCTGGATCAGCTGTTGGCTCGGTATTTGGCTCAGTTGTGAATTCAGTTGTAGTCCCTGGTTCAGCTGTCCGCTCGGGATTCGGACCGGTCGTCAATTCTGTTGTAGTCCCTGGATCCGCTGTTGGCTCGGTATTCGGCTCAGTTGTGAATTCAGTTGTAGTCCCTGGTTCAGCTGTTGGCTCGGTATTCGGCTCAGTTGTCAATTCAGTTGTAGTCCCTGGTTCAGCTGTCGGCTGGGTATTCGGCTCAGTGGTCAATTCAGTTGTAGTCCCTGGTTCAGCTGTCGGCTCGGTATTCGGCTCAGGTGGGAATTCTGTTGTAGTCCCTGGATCAGCTGTTGGCTCGGTATTCGGCTCAGTTGTGAATTCAGTTGTAGTCCCTGGACCAGCTGTTGGCTCAGTCTCCGGCTCAGTCGTTGGTTCTTTTGTAGTTCCTGGTTCAGCTGTCCCCTCGGTATTCGGCTCAGTTGTCAATTCAGTTGTAGTCCCTGGTTCAGATGTTGGCTCTAGATTTAATCCGGTCGTCAATTCTGTTGTAGTCCCTGGATCAGCTGTTGGCTCAGTCTCCGGCTCAGTCGTTGGTTCTGTTGTAGTGTCTGGGTGAGCTGTTGGCTCGGTATTTGGCTCAGTTGTCAATTCAGTTGTAGTCCCTGGTTCAGCTGTTGGCTCGGTATTCGGCTCAGTTGTCAATTCAGTTGTAGTCCCTGGTTCAGCTGTCGGCTCAGTATTCGGCTCAGTTGTCAATTCAGTTGTAGTCGCTGGTTCAGCTGTTGGCTCGGTATTCGGCTCAGTCGTCAATTCTGTTGTAGTCCCTGGATCAGCTGTTGGCTCGGTATTTGGCTCAGTTGTGAATTCAGTTGTAGTCCCTGGTTCAGCTGTCCGCTCGGGATTTGGACCGGTCTTCAATTCTGTTGTAGTCCCTGGATCAGCTGTTGGCTCGGTTTTCGGCTCAGTTGTGAATTCAGTTGTAGTCCCTGGTTCAGCTGTCGGCTGGGTATTCGGCTCAGTGGTCAATTCAGTTGTAGTCCCTGGTTCAGCTGTCGGCTCGGTATTCGGCTCAGTTGTGAATTCTGTTGTAGTCCCTGGATCAGCTGTCCCCTCGGTATTCGGCTCAGTTGTCAATTCAGTTGTAGTCCCTGCTTCAGATGTTGGCTCTAGATTTAATCCGGTCGTCAATTCTGTTGTAGTCCCTGGATCAGCTGTTGGCTCAGTCTCCAGCTCGGTCGTTGGTTCTGTTGTAGTGTCTGGGTGAGCTGTTGGCTCGGTATTCGGCTCAGTTGTCAATTCGGTTGTAGTCCCTGGTTCAGCTGTCGGCTCAGTATTCGGCTCAGTTGTCAATTCAGTTGTAGTCCCTGGTTCAGCTGTTGGCTCGGTATTCGGCTCAGTCGTCAATTCTGTTGTAGTCCCTGGATCAGCTGTTGGCTCGGTATTTGGCTCAGTTGTGAATTCAGTTGTAGTCCCTGGTTCAGCTGTCCGCTCGGGATTCGGACCGGTCGTCAATTCTGTTGTAGTCCCTGGATCAGCTGTTGGCTCGGTATTCGGCTCAGTTGTGAATTCAGTTGTAGTCCCTGGTTCAGCTGTTGGCTCGGTATTCGGCTCAGTTGTCAATTCAGTTGTAGTCCCTGGTTCAGCTGTCGGCTCGGTATTCGGCTCAGTGGTCAATTCAGTTGTAGTCCCTGGATCAGCTGTTGGCTCAGTCTCCGGCTCAGTCGTTGGTTCTGTTGTAGTGTCTGGGTGAGCTGTTGGCTCGGTATTCGGCTCAGTCGTCAATTCTGTTGTAGTCCCTGGATCAGCTGTTGGCTCGGTATTTGGCTCAGTTGTGAATTCAGTTGTAGTCCCTGGTTCAGCTGTCCGCTGGGGATTTGGACCGGTCGTCAATTCTGTTGTAGTCCCTGGATCAGCTGTTGGCTCGGTTTTCGGCTCAGTTGTGAATTCAGTTGTAGTCCCTGGTTCAGCTGTTGGCTCAGTATTCGGCTCAGTTGTCAATTCAGTTGTAGTCCCTGGTTCAGCTGTCGGCTGGGTATTCGGCTCAGTGGTCAATTCGGTTGTAGTCCCTGGTTCAGCTGTCGGCTCAGTATTCGGCTCAGTTGTCAATTCAGTTGTAGTCCCTGGTTCAGCTGTTGGCTCGGTATTCGGCTCAGTCGTCAATTCTGTTGTAGTCCCTGGATCAGCTGTTGGCTCGGTATTTGGCTCAGTTGTGAATTCAGTTGTAGTCCCTGGTTCAGCTGTCCGCTCGGGATTCGGACCGGTCGTCAATTCTGTTGTAGTCCCTGGATCAGCTGTTGGCTCGGTATTCGGCTCAGTTGTGAATTCAGTTGTAGTCCCTGGTTCAGCTGTTGGCTCGGTATTCGGCTCAGTTGTCAATTCAGTTGTAGTCCCTGGTTCAGCTGTCGGCTCGGTATTCGGCTCAGTGGTCAATTCAGTTGTAGTCCCTGGATCAGCTGTTGGCTCAGTCTCCGGCTCAGTCGTTGGTTCTGTTGTAGTGTCTGGGTGAGCTGTTGGCTCGGTATTCGGCTCAGTCGTCAATTCTGTTGTAGTCCCTGGATCAGCTGTTGGCTCGGTATTTGGCTCAGTTGTGAATTCAGTTGTAGTCCCTGGTTCAGCTGTCCGCTGGGGATTTGGACCGGTCGTCAATTCTGTTGTAGTCCCTGGATCAGCTGTTGGCTCGGTTTTCGGCTCAGTTGTGAATTCAGTTGTAGTCCCTGGTTCAGCTGTTGGCTCGGTATTCGGCTCAGTTGTCAATTCAGTTGTAGTCCCTGGTTCAGCTGTCGGCTGGGTATTCGGCTCAGTGGTCAATTCAGTTGTAGTCCCTGGTTCAGCTGTCGGCTCGGTATTCGGCTCAGTTGTGAATTCTGTTGTAGTCCCTGGATCAGCTGTTGGCTCGGTTTTCGGCTCAGTTGTGAATTCAGTTGTAGTCCCTGGTTCAGCTGTTGGCTCGGTATTCGGCTCAGTTGTCAATTCAGTTGTAGTCCCTGGTTCAGCTGTCGGCTGGGTATTCGGCTCAGTGGTCAATTCAGTTGTAGTCCCTGGTTCAGCTGTCGGCTCGGTATTCGGCTCAGTTGTGAATTCTGTTGTAGTCCCTGGATCAGCTGTCCCCTCGGTATTCGGCTCAGTTGTCAATTCAGTTGTAGTCCCTGCTTCAGATGTTGGCTCTAGATTTAATCCGGTCGTCAATTCTGTTGTAGTCCCTGGATCAGCTGTTGGCTCAGTCTCCAGCTCGGTCGTTGGTTCTGTTGTAGTGTCTGGGTGAGCTGTTGGCTCGGTATTCGGCTCAGTTGTCAATTCGGTTGTAGTCCCTGGTTCAGCTGTCGGCTCAGTATTCGGCTCAGTTGTCAATTCAGTTGTAGTCCCTGATTCAGCTGTTGGCTCGGTATTCGGCTCAGTCGTCAATTCTGTTGTAGTCCCTGGATCAGCTGTTGGCTCGGTATTTGGCTCAGTTGTGAATTCAGTTCTAGTCCCTGGTTCAGCTGTCCGCTCGGGATTCGGACCGGTCGTCAATTCTGTTTTAGTCCCTGGATCAGCTGTTGGCTCGGTATTCGGCTCAGTTGTGAATTCAGTTGTAGTCCCTGGTTCAGCTGTTGGCTCGGTATTCGGCTCAGTTGTCAATTCAGTTGTAGTCCCTGGTTCAGCTGTCGGCTCGGTATTCGGCTCAGTGGTCAATTCAGTTGTAGTCCCTGGATCAGCTGTTGGCTCAGTCTCCGGCTCAGTCGTTGGTTCTGTTGTAGTGTCTGGGTGAGCTGTTGGCTCGGTATTCGGCTCAGTTGTCAATTCAGTTGTAGTCCCTGGTTCAGCTGTCGGCTCAGTATTCGGCTCAGTTGTCAATTCAGTTGTAGTCCCTGGTTCAGCTGTTGGCTCGGTATTCGGCTCAGTCGTCAATTCTGTTGTAGTCCCTGGATCAGCTGTTGGCTCGGTATTTGGCTCAGTTGTGAATTCAGTTGTAGTCCCTGGTTCAGCTGTCCGCTCGGGATTTGGACCGGTCGTCAATTCTGTTGTAGTCCCTGGATCAGCTGTTGGCTCGGTTTTCGGCTCAGTTGTGAATTCAGTTGTAGTCCCTGGTTCAGCTGTTGGCTCGGTATTCGGCTCAGTTGTCAATTCAGTTGTAGTCCCTGGTTCAGCTGTCGGCTGGGTATTCGGCTCAGTGGTCAATTCAGTTGTAGTCCCTGGTTCAGCTGTCGGCTGGGTATTCGGCTCAGTGGTCAATTCAGTTGTAGTCCCTGGTTCAGCTGTCGGCTCGGTATTCGGCTCAGTTGTGAATTCTGTTGTAGTCCCTGGATCAGCTGTTGGCTCGGTATTCGGCTCAGTTGTGAATTCAGTTGTAGTCCCTGGACCAGCTGTTGGCTCAGTCTCCGGCTCAGTCGTTGGTTCTTTTGTAGTTCCTGGTTCAGCTGTCCCCTCGGTATTCGGCTCAGTTGTCAATTCAGTTGTAGTCCCTGGTTCAGATGTTGGCTCTAGATTTAATCCGGTCGTCAATTCTGTTGTAGTCCCTGGATCAGCTGTTGGCTCAGTCTCCGGCTCAGTCGTTGGTTCTGTTGTAGTGTCTGGGTGAGCTGTTGGCTCGGTATTTGGCTCAGTTGTCAATTCAGTTGTAGTCCCTGGTTCAGCTGTCGGCTCAGTATTCGGCTCAGTTGTCAATTCAGTTGTAGTCCCTGGTTCAGCTGTTGGCTCGGTATTCGGCTCAGTCGTCAATTCTGTTGTAGTCCCTGGATCAGCTGTTGGCTCGGTATTTGGCTCAGTTGTGAATTCAGTTGTAGTCCCTGGTTCAGCTGTCCGCTCGGGATTTGGACCGGTCGTCAATTCTGTTGTAGTCCCTGGATCAGCTGTTGGCTCGGTTTTCGGCTCAGTTGTGAATTCAGTTGTAGTCCCTGGTTCAGCTGTTGGCTCGGTATTCGGCTCAGTTGTCAATTCAGTTGTAGTCCCTGGTTCAGCTGTCGGCTGGGTATTCGGCTCAGTGGTCAATTCAGTTGTAGTCCCTGGTTCAGCTGTCGGCTCGGTATTCGGCTCAGTTGTGAATTCTGTTGTAGTCCCTGGATCAGCTGTCCCCTCGGTATTCGGCTCAGTTGTCAATTCAGTTGTAGTCCCTGCTTCAGATGTTGGCTCTAGATTTAATCCGGTCGTCAATTCTATTGTAGTCCCTGGATCAGCTGTTGGCTCAGTCTCCAGCTCGGTCGTTGGTTCTGTTGTAGTGTCTGGGTGAGCTGTTGGCTCGGTATTCGGCTCAGTTGTCAATTCGGTTGTAGTCCCTGGTTCAGCTGTCGGCTCAGTATTCGGCTCAGTTGTCAATTCAGTTGTAGTCCCTGATTCAGCTGTTGGCTCGGTATTCGGCTCAGTCGTCAATTCTGTTGTAGTCCCTGGTTCAGCTGTCCGCTCGGGTTTCGGACCGGTCGTCAATTCTGTTGTAGTCCCTGGATCAGCTGTTGGCTCGGTATTCGGCTCAGTTATGAATTCAGTTGTAGTCCCTGGTTCAGCTGTTGGCTCGGTATTCGGCTCAGTTGTCAATTCAGTTGTAGTCCCTGGTTCAGCTGTCGGCTCGGTATTCGGCTCAGTGGTCAATTCAGTTGTAGTCCCTGGATCAGCTGTTGGCTCAGTCTCCGGCTCAGTCGTTGGTTCTGTTGTAGTGTCTGGGTGAGCTGTTGGCTCGGTATTCGGCTCAGTTGTCAATTCAGTTGTAGTCCCTGGTTCAGCTGTCGGCTCAGTATTCGGCTCAGTTGTCAATTCAGTTGTAGTCCCTGGTTCAGCTGTTGGCTCGGTATTCGGCTCAGTCGTCAATTCTGTTGTAGTCCCTGGATCAGCTGTTGGCTCGGTATTTGGCTCAGTTGTGAATTCAGTTGTAGTCCCTGGTTCAGCTGTCCGCTCGGGATTTGGACCGGTCGTCAATTCTGTTGTAGTCCCTGGATCAGCTGTTGGCTCGGTTTTCGGCTCAGTTGTGAATTCAGTTGTAGTCCCTGGTTCAGCTGTTGGCTCGGTATTCGGCTCAGTTGTCAATTCAGTTGTAGTCCCTGGTTTAGCTGTCGGCTGGGTATTCGGCTCAGTGGTCAATTCAGTTGTAGTCCCTGGTTCAGCTGTCGGCTCGGTATTCGGCTCAGTTGTGAATTCTGTTGTAGTCCCTGGACCAGCTGTTGGCTCAGTCTCCGGCTCAGTCGTTGGTTCTGTTGTAGTCCCTGGTTCAGCTGTCCCCTCGGTATTCGGCTCAGTTGTCAATTCAGTTGTAGTCCCTGGTTCAGATGTTGGCTCGGTATTCGGCTCAGTTGTGAATTCTGTTGTAGTCCCTGGACCAGCTGTTGGCTCAGTCTCCGGCTCAGTCGTTGGTTCTGTTGTAGTCCCTGGTTCAGCTGTCCCCTCGGTATTCGGATCAGTTGTCAATTCAGTTGTAGTCCCTGGTTCAGATGTTGGCTCTAGATTTGATCCGGTCGTCAATTCTGTTGTAGTCCCTGGATCAGCTGTTGGCTCAGTCTCCGGCTCAGTCGTTGGTTCTGTTGTAGTGTCTGGGTGAGCTGTTGGCTCGGTATTCGGCTCAGTTGTCAATTCAGTTGTAGTCCCTGGTTCAGCTGTCCGCTCGGGATTTGGACCGGTCGTCAATTCTGTTGTAGTCCCTGGATCAGCTGTTGGCTCGGTTTTCGGCTCAGTTGTGAATTCAGTTGTAGTCCCTGGTTCAGCTGTTGGCTCGGTATTCGGCTCAGTTGTCAATTCAGTTGTAGTCCCTGGTTCAGCTGTCGGCTGGGTATTCGGCTCAGTGGTCAATTCAGTTGTAGTCCCTGGTTCAGCTGTCGGCTGGGTATTCGGCTCAGTGGTCAATTCAGTTGTAGTCCCTGGTTCAGCTGTCGGCTCGGTATTCGGCTCAGTTGTGAATTCTGTTGTAGTCCCTGGATCAGCTGTTGGCTCGGTATTCGGCTCAGTTGTGAATTCAGTTGTAGTCCCTGGACCAGCTGTTGGCTCAGTCTCCGGCTCAGTCGTTGGTTCTTTTGTAGTTCCTGGTTCAGCTGTCCCCTCGGTATTCGGCTCAGTTGTCAATTCAGTTGTAGTCCCTGGTTCAGATGTTGGCTCTAGATTTAATCCGGTCGTCAATTCTGTTGTAGTCCCTGGATCAGCTGTTGGCTCAGTCTCCGGCTCAGTCGTTGGTTCTGTTGTAGTGTCTGGGTGAGCTGTTGGCTCGGTATTTGGCTCAGTTGTCAATTCAGTTGTAGTCCCTGGTTCAGCTGTCGGCTCAGTATTCGGCTCAGTTGTCAATTCAGTTGTAGTCCCTGGTTCAGCTGTTGGCTCGGTATTCGGCTCAGTCGTCAATTCTGTTGTAGTCCCTGGATCAGCTGTTGGCTCGGTATTTGGCTCAGTTGTGAATTCAGTTGTAGTCCCTGGTTCAGCTGTCCGCTCGGGATTTGGACCGGTCGTCAATTCTGTTGTAGTCCCTGGATCAGCTGTTGGCTCGGTTTTCGGCTCAGTTGTGAATTCAGTTGTAGTCCCTGGTTCAGCTGTTGGCTCGGTATTCGGCTCAGTTGTCAATTCAGTTGTAGTCCCTGGTTCAGCTGTCGGCTGGGTATTCGGCTCAGTGGTCAATTCAGTTGTAGTCCCTGGTTCAGCTGTCGGCTCGGTATTCGGCTCAGTTGTGAATTCTGTTGTAGTCCCTGGATCAGCTGTCCCCTCGGTATTCGGCTCAGTTGTCAATTCAGTTGTAGTCCCTGCTTCAGATGTTGGCTCTAGATTTAATCCGGTCGTCAATTCTATTGTAGTCCCTGGATCAGCTGTTGGCTCAGTCTCCAGCTCGGTCGTTGGTTCTGTTGTAGTGTCTGGGTGAGCTGTTGGCTCGGTATTCGGCTCAGTTGTCAATTCGGTTGTAGTCCCTGGTTCAGCTGTCGGCTCAGTATTCGGCTCAGTTGTCAATTCAGTTGTAGTCCCTGATTCAGCTGTTGGCTCGGTATTCGGCTCAGTCGTCAATTCTGTTGTAGTCCCTGGTTCAGCTGTCCGCTCGGGTTTCGGACCGGTCGTCAATTCTGTTGTAGTCCCTGGATCAGCTGTTGGCTCGGTATTCGGCTCAGTTATGAATTCAGTTGTAGTCCCTGGTTCAGCTGTTGGCTCGGTATTCGGCTCAGTTGTCAATTCAGTTGTAGTCCCTGGTTCAGCTGTCGGCTCGGTATTCGGCTCAGTGGTCAATTCAGTTGTAGTCCCTGGATCAGCTGTTGGCTCAGTCTCCGGCTCAGTCGTTGGTTCTGTTGTAGTGTCTGGGTGAGCTGTTGGCTCGGTATTCGGCTCAGTTGTCAATTCAGTTGTAGTCCCTGGTTCAGCTGTCGGCTCAGTATTCGGCTCAGTTGTCAATTCAGTTGTAGTCCCTGGTTCAGCTGTTGGCTCGGTATTCGGCTCAGTCGTCAATTCTGTTGTAGTCCCTGGATCAGCTGTTGGCTCGGTATTTGGCTCAGTTGTGAATTCAGTTGTAGTCCCTGGTTCAGCTGTCCGCTCGGGATTTGGACCGGTCGTCAATTCTGTTGTAGTCCCTGGATCAGCTGTTGGCTCGGTTTTCGGCTCAGTTGTGAATTCAGTTGTAGTCCCTGGTTCAGCTGTTGGCTCGGTATTCGGCTCAGTTGTCAATTCAGTTGTAGTCCCTGGTTTAGCTGTCGGCTGGGTATTCGGCTCAGTGGTCAATTCAGTTGTAGTCCCTGGTTCAGCTGTCGGCTCGGTATTCGGCTCAGTTGTGAATTCTGTTGTAGTCCCTGGACCAGCTGTTGGCTCAGTCTCCGGCTCAGTCGTTGGTTCTGTTGTAGTCCCTGGTTCAGCTGTCCCCTCGGTATTCGGCTCAGTTGTCAATTCAGTTGTAGTCCCTGGTTCAGATGTTGGCTCGGTATTCGGCTCAGTTGTGAATTCTGTTGTAGTCCCTGGACCAGCTGTTGGCTCAGTCTCCGGCTCAGTCGTTGGTTCTGTTGTAGTCCCTGGTTCAGCTGTCCCCTCGGTATTCGGATCAGTTGTCAATTCAGTTGTAGTCCCTGGTTCAGATGTTGGCTCTAGATTTGATCCGGTCGTCAATTCTGTTGTAGTCCCTGGATCAGCTGTTGGCTCAGTCTCCGGCTCAGTCGTTGGTTCTGTTGTAGTGTCTGGGTGAGCTGTTGGCTCGGTATTCGGCTCAGTTGTCAATTCAGTTGTAGTCCCCGGTTCAGCTGTTGGCTCGGAATTCGGCTCAGTCGTCAATTCTGTTGTAGTCCCTGGATCAGCTGTTGGCTCGGTATTCGGCTCAGTTGTGAATTCAGTTGTAGTCCCTGGTTCAGCTGTCCGCTCGGGATTCGGACCGGTCGTCAATTCTGTTGTAGTCCCTGGATCAGCTGTTGGCTCGGTATTCGGCTCAGTTGTGAATTCAGTTGTAGTCCCTGGATCAGCTGTTGGCTCAGTCTCCGGCTCAGTCGTTGGTTCTGTTGTAGTCCCTGGTTCAGCTGTCCCCTCGGTATTCGGCTCAGTTGTCAATTCAGTTGTAGTCCCTGGTTCAGATGTTGGCTCTAGATTTGATCCGGTCGTCAATTCTGTTGTAGTCCCTGGATCAGCTGTTGGCTCAGTCTCCGGCTCAGTCGTTGGTTCTGTTGTAGTGTCTGGGTGAGCTGTTGGCTCGGTATTCGGCTCAGTTGTCAATTCAGTTGTAGTCCCCGGTTCAGCTGTTGGCTCGGAATTCGGCTCAGTCATCAATTCTGTTGTAGTCCCTGGATCAGCTGTTGGCTCGGTATTCGGCTCAGTTGTGAATTCAGTTGTAGTCCCTGGTTCAGCTGTCCGCTCGGGATTCGGACCGGTCGTCAATTCTGTTGTAGTCCCTGGATCAGCTGTTGGCTCGGTATTCGGCTCAGTTGTGAATTCAGTTGTAGTCCCTGGATCAGCTGTTGGCTCAGTCTCCGGCTCGGTCGTTGGTTCTGTTGTAGTGTCTGGGTCAGCTGTTGGCTCGGTATTCGGCTCAGTTGTCAATTCAGTTGTAGTCCCTGGTTCAGCTGTCGGCTCGGTATTCGGCTCAGTGGTCAATTCAGTTGTAGTCCCTGGTTCAGCTGTCGGCTCGGTATTCGGCTCAGTTGTGAATTCAGTTGTAGTCCCTGGTTCAGATGTTGGCTCTAGATTTGATCCGGTCGTCAATTCTGTTGTAGTCCCTGAATCAGCTGTTGGCTCAGTCTCCGGCTCAGTCGTTGGTTCTGTTGTAGTGTCTGGGTGAGCTGTTGGCTCGGTATTCGGCTCAGTTGTCAATTCAGTTGTAGTCCCTGGTTCAGCTGTTGGCTCGGTATTCGGTTCAGTCGTCAATTCAGTTGTAGTCCCTGGTTCAGCTGTCGGCTCGGTATTCGGCTCAGTGGTCAATTCAGTTGTAGTCCCTGGTTCAGCTGTCGGCTCGGTATTCGGCTCAGTTGTGAATTCAGTTGTAGTGGCTGGTTCAGATGTTGGCTCTAGATTTGATCCGGTCGTCAATTCTGTTGTAGTCCCTGGATCAGCTGTTGGCTCAGTCTCCGGCTCAGTCGTTGGTTCTGTCGTAGTCCCTGGTTCAGCTGTCCCCTCGGTATTCGGCTCAGTTGTCAAGTCAGTTGTAGTCCCTGCTTCAGATGTTGGCTCTAGATTTGATCCGGTCGTCAATTCTGTTGTAGTCCCTGGATCAGCTGTTGGCTCAGTCTCCGGCTCAGTCGTTGGTTCTGTTGTAGTGTCTGGGTGAGCTGTTGGCTCGGTATTCAGCTCAGTTGTCAATTCAGTTGTAGTCCCTGGTTCAGCTGTGGGCTCAGTATTCAGCTCAGTTGTCAATTCAGTTGTAGTCCCTGGTTCAGCTGTTGGCTCAGTATTCGGCTCAGTTGTCAATTTAGTTGTAGTCCCTGGTTCAGCTGTCGGCTCGGTATTCGGCTCAGTCGTTGGTTCTGTTGTAGTCCCTGGTTCAGCTGTCCCCTCGGTATTCGGCTCAGTTGTCAATTCAGTTGTAGTCCCTGGTTCAGATGTTGGCTCGGTATTCGGCTCAGTTGTTAATTCTGTTGTAGTCCCTGGACCAGCTGTTGGCTCAGTCTCCGGCTCAGTCGTTGGTTCTGTTGTAGTCCCTGGTTCAGCTGTCCCCTCGGTATTCGGATCAGTTGTCAATTCAGTTGTAGTCCCTGGTTCAGATGTTGGCTCGGTATTCGGCTCAGTTGTGAATTCTGTTGTAGTCCCTGGACCAGCTGTTGGCTCAGTCTCCGGCTCAGTCGTTGGTTCTGTTGTAGTCCCTGGTTCAGCTGTCCCCTCGGTATTCGGATCAGTTGTCAATTCAGTTGTAGTCCCTGGTTCAGATGTTGGCTCTAGATTTGATCCGGTCGTCAATTCTGTTGTAGTCCCTGGATCAGCTGTTGGCTCAGTCTCCGGCTCAGTCGTTGGTTCTGTTGTAGTGTCTGGGTGAGCTGTTGGCTCGGTATTCGGCTCAGTTGTCAATTCAGTTGTAGTCCCCGGTTCAGCTGTTGGCTCGGAATTCGGCTCAGTCGTCAATTCTGTTGTAGTCCCTGGATCAGCTGTTGGCTCGGTATTCGGCTCAGTTATGAATTCAGTTGTAGTCCCTGGTTCAGCTGTTGGCTCGGTATTCGGCTCAGTTGTCAATTCAGTTGTAGTCCCTGGTTCAGCTGTCGGCTCGGTATTCGGCTCAGTGGTCAATTCAGTTGTAGTCCCTGGATCAGCTGTTGGCTCAGTCTCCGGCTCAGTCGTTGGTTCTGTTGTAGTGTCTGGGTGAGCTGTTGGCTCGGTATTCGGCTCAGTTGTCAATTCAGTTGTAGTCCCTGGTTCAGCTGTCGGCTCAGTATTCGGCTCAGTTGTCAATTCAGTTGTAGTCCCTGGTTCAGCTGTTGGCTCGGTATTCGGCTCAGTCGTCAATTCTGTTGTAGTCCCTGGATCAGCTGTTGGCTCGGTATTTGGCTCAGTTGTGAATTCAGTTGTAGTCCCTGGTTCAGCTGTCCGCTCGGGATTTGGACCGGTCGTCAATTCTGTTGTAGTCCCTGGATCAGCTGTTGGCTCGGTTTTCGGCTCAGTTGTGAATTCAGTTGTAGTCCCTGGTTCAGCTGTTGGCTCGGTATTCGGCTCAGTTGTCAATTCAGTTGTAGTCCCTGGTTTAGCTGTCGGCTGGGTATTCGGCTCAGTGGTCAATTCAGTTGTAGTCCCTGGTTCAGCTGTCGGCTCGGTATTCGGCTCAGTTGTGAATTCTGTTGTAGTCCCTGGACCAGCTGTTGGCTCAGTCTCCGGCTCAGTCGTTGGTTCTGTTGTAGTCCCTGGTTCAGCTGTCCCCTCGGTATTCGGCTCAGTTGTCAATTCAGTTGTAGTCCCTGGTTCAGATGTTGGCTCGGTATTCGGCTCAGTTGTGAATTCTGTTGTAGTCCCTGGACCAGCTGTTGGCTCAGTCTCCGGCTCAGTCGTTGGTTCTGTTGTAGTCCCTGGTTCAGCTGTCCCCTCGGTATTCGGATCAGTTGTCAATTCAGTTGTAGTCCCTGGTTCAGATGTTGGCTCTAGATTTGATCCGGTCGTCAATTCTGTTGTAGTCCCTGGATCAGCTGTTGGCTCAGTCTCCGGCTCAGTCGTTGGTTCTGTTGTAGTGTCTGGGTGAGCTGTTGGCTCGGTATTCGGCTCAGTTGTCAATTCAGTTGTAGTCCCCGGTTCAGCTGTTGGCTCGGAATTCGGCTCAGTCGTCAATTCTGTTGTAGTCCCTGGATCAGCTGTTGGCTCGGTATTCGGCTCAGTTGTGAATTCAGTTGTAGTCCCTGGTTCAGCTGTCCGCTCGGGATTCGGACCGGTCGTCAATTCTGTTGTAGTCCCTGGATCAGCTGTTGGCTCGGTATTCGGCTCAGTTGTGAATTCAGTTGTAGTCCCTGGATCAGCTGTTGGCTCAGTCTCCGGCTCAGTCGTTGGTTCTGTTGTAGTCCCTGGTTCAGCTGTCCCCTCGGTATTCGGCTCAGTTGTCAATTCAGTTGTAGTCCCTGGTTCAGATGTTGGCTCTAGATTTGATCCGGTCGTCAATTCTGTTGTAGTCCCTGGATCAGCTGTTGGCTCAGTCTCCGGCTCAGTCGTTGGTTCTGTTGTAGTGTCTGGGTGAGCTGTTGGCTCGGTATTCGGCTCAGTTGTCAATTCAGTTGTAGTCCCCGGTTCAGCTGTTGGCTCGGAATTCGGCTCAGTCATCAATTCTGTTGTAGTCCCTGGATCAGCTGTTGGCTCGGTATTCGGCTCAGTTGTGAATTCAGTTGTAGTCCCTGGTTCAGCTGTCCGCTCGGGATTCGGACCGGTCGTCAATTCTGTTGTAGTCCCTGGATCAGCTGTTGGCTCGGTATTCGGCTCAGTTGTGAATTCAGTTGTAGTCCCTGGATCAGCTGTTGGCTCAGTCTCCGGCTCGGTCGTTGGTTCTGTTGTAGTGTCTGGGTCAGCTGTTGGCTCGGTATTCGGCTCAGTTGTCAATTCAGTTGTAGTCCCTGGTTCAGCTGTCGGCTCGGTATTCGGCTCAGTGGTCAATTCAGTTGTAGTCCCTGGTTCAGCTGTCGGCTCGGTATTCGGCTCAGTTGTGAATTCAGTTGTAGTCCCTGGTTCAGATGTTGGCTCTAGATTTGATCCGGTCGTCAATTCTGTTGTAGTCCCTGAATCAGCTGTTGGCTCAGTCTCCGGCTCAGTCGTTGGTTCTGTTGTAGTGTCTGGGTGAGCTGTTGGCTCGGTATTCGGCTCAGTTGTCAATTCAGTTGTAGTCCCTGGTTCAGCTGTTGGCTCGGTATTCGGTTCAGTCGTCAATTCAGTTGTAGTCCCTGGTTCAGCTGTCGGCTCGGTATTCGGCTCAGTGGTCAATTCAGTTGTAGTCCCTGGTTCAGCTGTCGGCTCGGTATTCGGCTCAGTTGTGAATTCAGTTGTAGTGGCTGGTTCAGATGTTGGCTCTAGATTTGATCCGGTCGTCAATTCTGTTGTAGTCCCTGGATCAGCTGTTGGCTCAGTCTCCGGCTCAGTCGTTGGTTCTGTCGTAGTCCCTGGTTCAGCTGTCCCCTCGGTATTCGGCTCAGTTGTCAAGTCAGTTGTAGTCCCTGCTTCAGATGTTGGCTCTAGATTTGATCCGGTCGTCAATTCTGTTGTAGTCCCTGGATCAGCTGTTGGCTCAGTCTCCGGCTCAGTCGTTGGTTCTGTTGTAGTGTCTGGGTGAGCTGTTGGCTCGGTATTCAGCTCAGTTGTCAATTCAGTTGTAGTCCCTGGTTCAGCTGTGGGCTCAGTATTCAGCTCAGTTGTCAATTCAGTTGTAGTCCCTGGTTCAGCTGTTGGCTCAGTATTCGGCTCAGTTGTCAATTTAGTTGTAGTCCCTGGTTCAGCTGTCGGCTCGGTATTCGGCTCAGTCGTTGGTTCTGTTGTAGTCCCTGGTTCAGCTGTCCCCTCGGTATTCGGCTCAGTTGTCAATTCAGTTGTAGTCCCTGGTTCAGATGTTGGCTCGGTATTCGGCTCAGTTGTTAATTCTGTTGTAGTCCCTGGACCAGCTGTTGGCTCAGTCTCCGGCTCAGTCGTTGGTTCTGTTGTAGTCCCTGGTTCAGCTGTCCCCTCGGTATTCGGATCAGTTGTCAATTCAGTTGTAGTCCCTGGTTCAGATGTTGGCTCGGTATTCGGCTCAGTTGTGAATTCTGTTGTAGTCCCTGGACCAGCTGTTGGCTCAGTCTCCGGCTCAGTCGTTGGTTCTGTTGTAGTCCCTGGTTCAGCTGTCCCCTCGGTATTCGGATCAGTTGTCAATTCAGTTGTAGTCCCTGGTTCAGATGTTGGCTCTAGATTTGATCCGGTCGTCAATTCTGTTGTAGTCCCTGGATCAGCTGTTGGCTCAGTCTCCGGCTCAGTCGTTGGTTCTGTTGTAGTGTCTGGGTGAGCTGTTGGCTCGGTATTCGGCTCAGTTGTCAATTCAGTTGTAGTCCCCGGTTCAGCTGTTGGCTCGGAATTCGGCTCAGTCGTCAATTCTGTTGTAGTCCCTGGATCAGCTGTTGGCTCGGTATTCGGCTCAGTTGTGAATTCAGTTGTAGTCCCTGGTTCAGCTGTCCGCTCGGGATTCGGACCGGTCGTCAATTCTGTTGTAGTCCCTGGATCAGCTGTTGGCTCGGTATTCGGCTCAGTTGTGAATTCAGTTGTAGTCCCTGGATCAGCTGTTGGCTCAGTCTCCGGCTCAGTCGTTGGTTCTGTTGTAGTCCCTGGTTCAGCTGTCCCCTCGGTATTCGGCTCAGTTGTCAATTCAGTTGTAGTCCCTGGTTCAGATGTTGGCTCTAGATTTGATCCGGTCGTCAATTCTGTTGTAGTCCCTGGATCAGCTGTTGGCTCAGTCTCCGGCTCAGTCGTTGGTTCTGTTGTAGTGTCTGGGTGAGCTGTTGGCTCGGTATTCGGCTCAGTCGTCAATTCTGTTGTAGTCCCTGGATCAGCTGTTGGCTCGGTATTCGGCTCAGTTGTGAATTCAGTTGTAGTCCCTGGATCAGCTGTTGGCTCAGTCTCCGGCTCGGTCGTTGGTTCTGTTGTAGTGTCTGGGTCAGCTGTTGGCTCGGTATTCGGCTCAGTTGTCAATTCAGTTGTAGTCCCTGGTTCAGCTGTCGGCTCGGTATTCGGCTCAGTGGTCAATTCAGTTGTAGTCCCTGGTTCAGCTGTCGGCTCGGTATTCGGCTCAGTTGTGAATTCAGTTGTAGTCCCTGGTTCAGATGTTGGCTCTAGATTTGATCCGGTCGTCAATTCTGTTGTAGTCCCTGGATCAGCTGTTGGCTCAGTCTCCGGCTCAGTCGTTGGTTCTGTTGTAGTGTCTGGGTGAGCTGTTGGCTCGGTATTCGGCTCAGTTGTCAATTCAGTTGTAGTCCCTGGTTCAGCTGTTGGCTCGGTATTCGGTTCAGTCGTCAATTCAGTTGTAGTCCCTGGTTCAGCTGTCGGCTCGGTATTCGGCTCAGTGGTCAATTCAGTTGTAGTCCCTGGTTCAGCTGTCGGCTCGGTATTCGGCTCAGTTGTGAATTCAGTTGTAGTGGCTGGTTCAGATGTTGGCTCTAGATTTGATCCGGTCGTCAATTCTGTTGTAGTCCCTGGATCAGCTGTTGGCTCAGTCTTCGGCTCAGTCGTTGGTTCTGTCGTAGTCCCTGGTTCAGCTGTCCCCTCGGTATTCGGCTCAGTTGTCAAGTCAGTTGTATTCCCTGCTTCAGATGTTGGCTCTAGATTTGATCCGGTCGTCAATTCTGTTGTAGTCCCTGGATCAGCTGTTGGCTCAGTCTCCGGCTCAGTCGTTGGTTCTGTTGTAGTGTCTGGGTGAGCTGTTGGCTCGGTATTCAGCTCAGTTGTCAATTCAGTTGTAGTCCCTGGTTCAGCTGTGGGCTCAGTATTCGGCTCAGTTGTCAATTCAGTTGTAGTCCCTGGTTCAGCTGTTGGCTCAGTATTCGGCTCAGTTTTCAATTCAGTTGTAGTCCCTGGTTCAGCTGTCGGCTCGGTATTCGGCTCAGTGGTCAATTCAGTTGTAGTCCCTGGTTCAGCTGTCGGCTCGGTATTCGGCTCAGTTGTGAATTCTGTTGTAGTCCCTGGACCAGCTGTTGGCTCAGTCTCCGGCTCAGTCGTTGGTTCTGTTGTAGTCCCTGGTTCAGCTGTCCCCTCGGTATTCGGCTCAGTTGTCAATTCAGTTGTAGTCCCTGGTTCAGATGTTGGCTCGGTATTCGGCTCAGTTGTGAATTCTGTTGTAGTCCCTGGACCAGCTGTTGGCTCAGTCTCCGGCTCAGTCGTTGGTTCTGTTGTAGTCCCTGGTTCAGCTGTCCCCTCGGTATTCGGATCAGTTGTCAATTCAGTTGTAGTCCCTGGTTCAGATGTTGGCTCGGTATTCGGCTCAGTTGTGAATTCTGTTGTAGTCCCTGGACCAGCTGTTGGCTCAGTCTCCGGCTCAGTCGTTGGTTCTGTTGTAGTCCCTGGTTCAGCTGTCCCCTCGGTATTCGGATCAGTTGTCAATTCAGTTGTAGTCCCTGGTTCAGATGTTGGCTCTAGATTTGATCCGGTCGTCAATTCTGTTGTAGTCCCTGGATCAGCTGTTGGCTCAGTCTCCGGCTCAGTCGTTGGTTCTGTTGTAGTGTCTGGGTGAGCTGTTGGCTCGGTATTCGGCTCAGTTGTCAATTCAGTTGTAGTCCCCGGTTCAGCTGTTGGCTCGGAATTCGGCTCAGTCGTCAATTCTGTTGTAGTCCCTGGATCAGCTGTTGGCTCGGTATTCGGCTCAGTTGTGAATTCAGTTGTAGTCCCTGGTTCAGCTGTCCGCTCGGGATTCGGACCGGTCGTCAATTCTGTTGTAGTCCCTGGATCAGCTGTTGGCTCGGTATTCGGCTCAGTTGTGAATTCAGTTGTAGTCCCTGGATCAGCTGTTGGCTCAGTCTCCGGCTCAGTCGTTGGTTCTGTTGTAGTCCCTGGTTCAGCTGTCCCCTCGGTATTCGGCTCAGTTGTCAATTCAGTTGTAGTCCCTGGTTCAGATGTTGGCTCTAGATTTGATCCGGTCGTCAATTCTGTTGTAGTCCCTGGATCAGCTGTTGGCTCAGTCTCCGGCTCAGTCGTTGGTTCTGTTGTAGTGTCTGGGTGAGCTGTTGGCTCGGTATTCGGCTCAGTCGTCAATTCTGTTGTAGTCCCTGGATCAGCTGTTGGCTCGGTATTCGGCTCAGTTGTGAATTCAGTTGTAGTCCCTGGATCAGCTGTTGGCTCAGTCTCCGGCTCGGTCGTTGGTTCTGTTGTAGTGTCTGGGTCAGCTGTTGGCTCGGTATTCGGCTCAGTTGTCAATTCAGTTGTAGTCCCTGGTTCAGCTGTCGGCTCGGTATTCGGCTCAGTGGTCAATTCAGTTGTAGTCCCTGGTTCAGCTGTCGGCTCGGTATTCGGCTCAGTTGTGAATTCAGTTGTAGTCCCTGGTTCAGATGTTGGCTCTAGATTTGATCCGGTCGTCAATTCTGTTGTAGTCCCTGGATCAGCTGTTGGCTCAGTCTCCGGCTCAGTCGTTGGTTCTGTTGTAGTGTCTGGGTGAGCTGTTGGCTCGGTATTCGGCTCAGTTGTCAATTCAGTTGTAGTCCCTGGTTCAGCTGTTGGCTCGGTATTCGGTTCAGTCGTCAATTCAGTTGTAGTCCCTGGTTCAGCTGTCGGCTCGGTATTCGGCTCAGTGGTCAATTCAGTTGTAGTCCCTGGTTCAGCTGTCGGCTCGGTATTCGGCTCAGTTGTGAATTCAGTTGTAGTGGCTGGTTCAGATGTTGGCTCTAGATTTGATCCGGTCGTCAATTCTGTTGTAGTCCCTGGATCAGCTGTTGGCTCAGTCTTCGGCTCAGTCGTTGGTTCTGTCGTAGTCCCTGGTTCAGCTGTCCCCTCGGTATTCGGCTCAGTTGTCAAGTCAGTTGTATTCCCTGCTTCAGATGTTGGCTCTAGATTTGATCCGGTCGTCAATTCTGTTGTAGTCCCTGGATCAGCTGTTGGCTCAGTCTCCGGCTCAGTCGTTGGTTCTGTTGTAGTGTCTGGGTGAGCTGTTGGCTCGGTATTCAGCTCAGTTGTCAATTCAGTTGTAGTCCCTGGTTCAGCTGTGGGCTCAGTATTCGGCTCAGTTGTCAATTCAGTTGTAGTCCCTGGTTCAGCTGTTGGCTCAGTATTCGGCTCAGTTTTCAATTCAGTTGTAGTCCCTGGTTCAGCTGTCGGCTCGGTATTCGGCTCAGTGGTCAATTCAGTTGTAGTCCCTGGTTCAGCTGTCGGCTCGGTATTCGGCTCAGTTGTGAATTCTGTTGTAGTCCCTGGACCAGCTGTTGGCTCAGTCTCCGGCTCAGTCGTTGGTTCTGTTGTAGTCCCTGGTTCAGCTGTCCCCTCGGTATTCGGCTCAGTTGTCAATTCAGTTGTAGTCCCTGGTTCAGATGTTGGCTCGGTATTCGGCTCAGTTGTGAATTCTGTTGTAGTCCCTGGACCAGCTGTTGGCTCAGTCTCCGGCTCAGTCGTTGGTTCTGTTGTAGTCCCTGGTTCAGCTGTCCCCTCGGTATTCGGATCAGTTGTCAATTCAGTTGTAGTCCCTGGTTCAGATGTTGGCTCTAGATTTGATCCGGTCGTCAATTCTGTTGTAGTCCCTGGATCAGCTGTTGGCTCAGTCTCCGGCTCAGTCGTTGGTTCTGTTGTAGTGTCTGGGTGAGCTGTTGGCTCGGTATTCGGCTCAGTTGTCAATTCAGTTGTAGTCCCCGGTTCAGCTGTTGGCTCGGAATTCGGCTCAGTCGTCAATTCTGTTGTAGTCCCTGGATCAGCTGTTGGCTCGGTATTCGCCTCAGTTGTGAATTCAGTTGTAGTCCCTGTTTCAGCTGTCCGCTCGGGATTCGGACCGGTCGTCAATTCTGTTGTAGTCCCTGGATCAGCTGTTGGCTCGGTATTCGGCTCAGTTGTGAATTCAGTTGTAGTCCCTGGATCAGCTGTTGGCTCAGTCTCCGGCTCAGTCGTTGGTTCTGTTGTAGTCCCTGGTTCAGCTGTCCCCTCGGTATTCGGCTCAGTTGTCAATTCAGTTGTAGTCCCTGGTTCAGCTGTCGGCTCGGTATTCGGCTCAGTGGTCAATTCAGTTGTAGTCCCTGGTTCAGCTGTCGGCTCGGTATTCGGCTCAGTTGTGAATTCAGTTGTAGTCCCTGGTTCAGATGTTGGCTCTAGATTTGATCCGGTCGTCAATTCTGTTGTAGTCCCTGGATCAGCTGTTGGCTCAGTCTCCGGCTCAGTCGTTGGTTCTGTTGTAGTGTCTGGGTGAGCTGTTGGCTCGGTATTCGGCTCAGTTGTCAATTCAGTTGTAGTCCCTGGTTCAGCTGTCGGCTCAGTATTCGGCTCAGTTGTCAATTCAGTTGTAGTCCCTGGTTCAGCTGTCGGCTCGGTATTCGGCTCAGTGGTCAATTCAGTTGTAGTCCCTGGATCAGCTGTTGGCTCGGCATTTGATCTGGTCGTCAATTCTGTTGTAATTCCTGGATCAGCTGTTGGCTCGGTCTTCGGCTCGGTCGTTGGTTCTGTTGTAGTCCCTGGTTCAGCTGTCCGCTCGGGATTCGGCTCAGTTGTCAATTCAGTTGTAGTCCCTGGTTCAGCTGTTGGCTCGGTATTCGGCTCAGTTGTCAATTCTGTTGTAGTCCCTGGATCAGCTGTCCGCTTGGGATTCGGACCGGTCGTCAATTCTGTTGTAGTCCCTTGTTCAGCTGTCCGCTCGGGATTCGGACCGGTCGTCAATTCTGTTGTAGTCCCTTGTTCAGCTGTTGGCTCGGCATTTGATCTGGTCGTCAATTCTGTTGTAATTCCTGGATCAGCTGTTGGCTCGGTCTTCGGCTCGGTCGTTGGTTCTGTTGTAGTGTATGGGTCAGCTGTTGGCTCGGTTTTAAGTTTGGTGGTTAATCCTGTTGTAGTCTCTAGTTTAGCTGTTGGTCGATGTGTTTCTCCTTCAATATCCGCCATACTGCAATTGCATATTTTGAGTTGAATGATGTTTTTGATAAGCTCAGGACTTGGGTAGCTCATGCTGAAGACACCTAAACAACCTTGGTTTAATTCATATTCCTTATGGTCCACCAGAAATTCTAGAAGCTGCTTGTTAACGTTTCTGGCCAATCCTTTAGGAGTTTCAAACCGACCTGCCACACAGGCAGTCACTACAATGTCATTGGTACATAAGTCTGACTTTAATTGAATAATTTCATCCTTAACAATTTTGAGCTTTTTCTTTTTAAATAAAAGTGATTTACGGTTCTCTATTCCAGCACTGAACGTTTCACTTTTGACAAAAATAATCTTTCCCCTTGCCTGGTGCATTTTTGGTACTGAAGTCATAATCCATGTATTATTTTTGTACTTTTCAATTAATTGGTCCATGAGTTTTCTAGCGTGGTCTTGGAAAATACCATTAATTGTGACTTTGATAAGCACAGTCTCAGCACTATCTTTTAAGAAATCTAACATGATCTTAAAGACTTCATCCAATCGAATCTGTTGCCCAAACATCAAGTGTTTATCCCGAACATAAATGTGTTTTTGATTGTGGAACCAAATGCCAGCTTGGACATCAAAATACCGTATTCCCACATTAAGTTGATCATTTAACTTCCAAACTTGACTTTGAATAAGTGGTCCTCCATATAATGAAAAGCTTTCATAGGTTCCGGGAATGGAGATAGCAGATACTAAAGTATTTTCAGGTACATCCTTCATCCAGTTCAAGTTATAAAATTTGGAACTCAGATTTGACTCATCATTGAAACCGCTACATGAGCTCTTCGGCTCGGTCGCTGGTTCTGTTGTAGTGCCTGGTTCAGCTGTCGGCTCAGGATTTGATCTGGTCGTCAATTCTATTGTAGTCCCTGGTTCAGCTGTTGGGTTGGTATTTAGTCCGGTCGTTGATTCTGTTGTAGTGCCTGGTTCAGCTGTTGGGTCAGGATTCGATCCGGTCGTTAATTCTGTTGTAGTCCCTGGTTTAGCTGTTGGCTCATTATTTGGTCCGGACGTTGCGTCTGTTGTAGTCCCTGGTTCAGCTGTTGGCTCGGGATTCGATCCTGTCGTTAATTCTGTTGTAGTTCCTGGTTCAGCTGTTGGATCGGTATTTAGTCTAGTCATTGATTCTGTTGTAGTGCCTGGTTCAGCTGTCGGCTCGGTATTCGGCTCAGTTGTGAATTCAGTTGTAGTCCCTGGTTCAGATGTTGGCTCTAGATTTGATCCGGTCGTCAATTCTGTTGTAGTCCCTGGATCAGCTGTTGGCTCAGTCTCCGGCTCAGTCGTTGGTTCTGTTGTAGTGTCTGGGTGAGCTGTTGGCTCGGTATTCAGCTCAGTTGTCAATTCAGTTGTAGTCCCTGGTTCAGCTGTGGGCTCAGTATTCGGCTCAGTTGTCAATTCAGTTGTAGTCCCTGGTTCAGCTGTTGGCTCAGTATTCGGCTCAGTTTTCAATTCAGTTGTAGTCCCTGGTTCAGCTGTCGGCTCGGTATTCGGCTCAGTGGTCAATTCAGTTGTAGTCCCTGGTTCAGCTGTCGGCTCGGTATTCGGCTCAGTTGTGAATTCTGTTGTAGTCCCTGGACCAGCTGTTGGCTCAGTCTCCGGCTCAGTCGTTGGTTCTGTTGTAGTCCCTGGTTCAGCTGTCCCCTCGGTATTCGGCTCAGTTGTCAATTCAGTTGTAGTCCCTGGTTCAGATGTTGGCTCGGTATTCGGCTCAGTTGTGAATTCTGTTGTAGTCCCTGGACCAGCTGTTGGCTCAGTCTCCGGCTCAGTCGTTGGTTCTGTTGTAGTCCCTGGTTCAGCTGTCCCCTCGGTATTCGGATCAGTTGTCAATTCAGTTGTAGTCCCTGGTTCAGATGTTGGCTCTAGATTTGATCCGGTCGTCAATTCTGTTGTAGTCCCTGGATCAGCTGTTGGCTCAGTCTCCGGCTCAGTCGTTGGTTCTGTTGTAGTGTCTGGGTGAGCTGTTGGCTCGGTATTCGGCTCAGTTGTCAATTCAGTTGTAGTCCCCGGTTCAGCTGTTGGCTCGGAATTCGGCTCAGTCGTCAATTCTGTTGTAGTCCCTGGATCAGCTGTCGGCTCGGTATTCGGCTCAGTTGTGAATTCAGTTGTAGTCCCTGGTTCAGATGTTGGCTCTAGATTTGATCCGGTCGTCAATTCTGTTGTAGTCCCTGGATCAGCTGTTGGCTCAGTCTCCGGCTCAGTCGTTGGTTCTGTTGTAGTGTCTGGGTGAGCTGTTGGCTCGGTATTCGGCTCAGTTGTCAATTCAGTTGTAGTCCCTGGTTCAGCTGTTGGCTCGGTATTCGGTTCAGTCGTCAATTCAGTTGTAGTCCCTGGTTCAGCTGTCGGCTCGGTATTCGGCTCAGTGGTCAATTCAGTTGTAGTCCCTGGTTCAGCTGTCGGCTCGGTATTCGGCTCAGTTGTGAATTCAGTTGTAGTGGCTGGTTCAGATGTTGGCTCTAGATTTGATCCGGTCGTCAATTCTGTTGTAGTCCCTGGATCAGCTGTTGGCTCAGTCTTCGGCTCAGTCGTTGGTTCTGTCGTAGTCCCTGGTTCAGCTGTCCCCTCGGTATTCGGCTCAGTTGTCAAGTCAGTTGTATTCCCTGCTTCAGATGTTGGCTCTAGATTTGATCCGGTCGTCAATTCTGTTGTAGTCCCTGGATCAGCTGTTGGCTCAGTCTCCGGCTCAGTCGTTGGTTCTGTTGTAGTGTCTGGGTGAGCTGTTGGCTCGGTATTCAGCTCAGTTGTCAATTCAGTTGTAGTCCCTGGTTCAGCTGTGGGCTCAGTATTCGGCTCAGTTGTCAATTCAGTTGTAGTCCCTGGTTCAGCTGTTGGCTCAGTATTCGGCTCAGTTTTCAATTCAGTTGTAGTCCCTGGTTCAGCTGTCGGCTCGGTATTCGGCTCAGTGGTCAATTCAGTTGTAGTCCCTGGTTCAGCTGTCGGCTCGGTATTCGGCTCAGTTGTGAATTCTGTTGTAGTCCCTGGACCAGCTGTTGGCTCAGTCTCCGGCTCAGTCGTTGGTTCTGTTGTAGTCCCTGGTTCAGCTGTCCCCTCGGTATTCGGCTCAGTTGTCAATTCAGTTGTAGTCCCTGGTTCAGATGTTGGCTCGGTATTCGGCTCAGTTGTGAATTCTGTTGTAGTCCCTGGACCAGCTGTTGGCTCAGTCTCCGGCTCAGTCGTTGGTTCTGTTGTAGTCCCTGGTTCAGCTGTCCCCTCGGTATTCGGATCAGTTGTCAATTCAGTTGTAGTCCCTGGTTCAGATGTTGGCTCTAGATTTGATCCGGTCGTCAATTCTGTTGTAGTCCCTGGATCAGCTGTTGGCTCAGTCTCCGGCTCAGTCGTTGGTTCTGTTGTAGTGTCTGGGTGAGCTGTTGGCTCGGTATTCGGCTCAGTTGTCAATTCAGTTGTAGTCCCCGGTTCAGCTGTTGGCTCGGAATTCGGCTCAGTCGTCAATTCTGTTGTAGTCCCTGGATCAGCTGTTGGCTCGGTATTCGCCTCAGTTGTGAATTCAGTTGTAGTCCCTGGTTCAGCTGTCCGCTCGGGATTCGGACCGGTCGTCAATTCTGTTGTAGTCCCTGGATCAGCTGTTGGCTCGGTATTCGGCTCAGTTGTGAATTCAGTTGTAGTCCCTGGATCAGCTGTTGGCTCAGTCTCCGGCTCAGTCGTTGGTTCTGTTGTAGTCCCTGGTTCAGCTGTCCCCTCGGTATTCGGCTCAGTTGTCAATTCAGTTGTAGTCCCTGGTTCAGCTGTCGGCTCGGTATTCGGCTCAGTGGTCAATTCAGTTGTAGTCCCTGGTTCAGCTGTCGGCTCGGTATTCGGCTCAGTTGTGAATTCAGTTGTAGTCCCTGGTTCAGATGTTGGCTCTAGATTTGATCCGGTCGTCAATTCTGTTGTAGTCCCTGGATCAGCTGTTGGCTCAGTCTCCGGCTCAGTCGTTGGTTCTGTTGTAGTGTCTGGGTGAGCTGTTGGCTCGGTATTCGGCTCAGTTGTCAATTCAGTTGTAGTCCCTGGTTCAGCTGTCGGCTCAGTATTCGGCTCAGTTGTCAATTCAGTTGTAGTCCCTGGTTCAGCTGTCGGCTCGGTATTCGGCTCAGTGGTCAATTCAGTTGTAGTCCCTGGATCAGCTGTTGGCTCGGCATTTGATCTGGTCGTCAATTCTGTTGTAATTCCTGGATCAGCTGTTGGCTCGGTCTTCGGCTCGGTCGTTGGTTCTGTTGTAGTCCCTGGTTCAGCTGTCCGCTCGGGATTCGGCTCAGTTGTCAATTCAGTTGTAGTCCCTGGTTCAGCTGTTGGCTCGGTATTCGGCTCAGTTGTCAATTCTGTTGTAGTCCCTGGATCAGCTGTCCGCTTGGGATTCGGACCGGTCGTCAATTCTGTTGTAGTCCCTTGTTCAGCTGTCCGCTCGGGATTCGGACCGGTCGTCAATTCTGTTGTAGTCCCTTGTTCAGCTGTTGGCTCGGCATTTGATCTGGTCGTCAATTCTGTTGTAATTCCTGGATCAGCTGTTGGCTCGGTCTTCGGCTCGGTCGTTGGTTCTGTTGTAGTGTATGGGTCAGCTGTTGGCTCGGTTTTAAGTTTGGTGGTTAATCCTGTTGTAGTCTCTAGTTTAGCTGTTGGTCGATGTGTTTCTCCTTCAATATCCGCCATACTGCAATTGCATATTTTGAGTTGAATGATGTTTTTGATAAGCTCAGGACTTGGGTAGCTCATGCTGAAGACACCTAAACAACCTTGGTTTAATTCATATTCCTTATGGTCCACCAGAAATTCTAGAAGCTGCTTGTTAACGTTTCTGGCCAATCCTTTAGGAGTTTCAAACCGACCTGCCACACAGGCAGTCACTACAATGTCATTGGTACATAAGTCTGACTTTAATTGAATAATTTCATCCTTAACAATTTTGAGCTTTTTCTTTTTAAATAAAAGTGATTTACGGTTCTCTATTCCAGCACTGAACGTTTCACTTTTGACAAAAATAATCTTTCCCCTTGCCTGGTGCATTTTTGGTACTGAAGTCATAATCCATGTATTATTTTTGTACTTTTCAATTAATTGGTCCATGAGTTTTCTAGCGTGGTCTTGGAAAATACCATTAATTGTGACTTTGATAAGCACAGTCTCAGCACTATCTTTTAAGAAATCTAACATGATCTTAAAGACTTCATCCAATCGAATCTGTTGCCCAAACATCAAGTGTTTATCCCGAACATAAATGTGTTTTTGATTGTGGAACCAAATGCCAGCTTGGACATCAAAATACCGTATTCCCACATTAAGTTGATCATTTAACTTCCAAACTTGACTTTGAATAAGTGGTCCTCCATATAATGAAAAGCTTTCATAGGTTCCGGGAATGGAGATAGCAGATACTAAAGTATTTTCAGGTACATCCTTCATCCAGTTCAAGTTATAAAATTTGGAACTCAGATTTGACTCATCATTGAAACCGCTACATGAGCTCTTCGGCTCGGTCGCTGGTTCTGTTGTAGTGCCTGGTTCAGCTGTCGGCTCAGGATTTGATCTGGTCGTCAATTCTATTGTAGTCCCTGGTTCAGCTGTTGGGTTGGTATTTAGTCCGGTCGTTGATTCTGTTGTAGTGCCTGGTTCAGCTGTTGGGTCAGGATTCGATCCGGTCGTTAATTCTGTTGTAGTCCCTGGTTTAGCTGTTGGCTCATTATTTGGTCCGGACGTTGCGTCTGTTGTAGTCCCTGGTTCAGCTGTTGGCTCGGGATTCGATCCTGTCGTTAATTCTGTTGTAGTTCCTGGTTCAGCTGTTGGATCGGTATTTAGTCTAGTCATTGATTCTGTTGTAGTGCCTGGTTCAGCTGTCGGCTCGGTATTCGGCTCAGTTGTGAATTCAGTTGTAGTCCCTGGTTCAGATGTTGGCTCTAGATTTGATCCGGTCGTCAATTCTGTTGTAGTCCCTGGATCAGCTGTTGGCTCAGTCTCCGGCTCAGTCGTTGGTTCTGTTGTAGTGTCTGGGTGAGCTGTGGGCTCAGTATTCGGCTCAGTTGTCAATTCAGTTGTAGTCCCTGGTTCAGCTGTTGGCTCAGTATTCGGCTCAGTTTTCAATTCAGTTGTAGTCCCTGGTTCAGCTGTCGGCTCGGTATTCGGCTCAGTGGTCAATTCAGTTGTAGTCCCTGGTTCAGCTGTCGGCTCGGTATTCGGCTCAGTTGTGAATTCTGTTGTAGTCCCTGGACCAGCTGTTGGCTCAGTCTCCGGCTCAGTCGTTGGTTCTGTTGTAGTCCCTGGTTCAGCTGTCCCCTCGGTATTCGGCTCAGTTGTCAATTCAGTTGTAGTCCCTGGTTCAGATGTTGGCTCGGTATTCGGCTCAGTTGTGAATTCTGTTGTAGTCCCTGGACCAGCTGTTGGCTCAGTCTCCGGCTCAGTCGTTGGTTCTGTTGTAGTCCCTGGTTCAGCTGTCCCCTCGGTATTCGGATCAGTTGTCAATTCAGTTGTAGTCCCTGGTTCAGATGTTGGCTCTAGATTTGATCCGGTCGTCAATTCTGTTGTAGTCCCTGGATCAGCTGTTGGCTCAGTCTCCGGCTCAGTCGTTGGTTCTGTTGTAGTGTCTGGGTGAGCTGTTGGCTCGGTATTCGGCTCAGTTGTCAATTCAGTTGTAGTCCCCGGTTCAGCTGTTGGCTCGGAATTCGGCTCAGTCGTCAATTCTGTTGTAGTCCCTGGATCAGCTGTTGGCTCGGTATTCGCCTCAGTTGTGAATTCAGTTGTAGTCCCTGGTTCAGCTGTCCGCTCGGGATTCGGACCGGTCGTCAATTCTGTTGTAGTCCCTGGATCAGCTGTTGGCTCGGTATTCGGCTCAGTTGTGAATTCAGTTGTAGTCCCTGGATCAGCTGTTGGCTCAGTCTCCGGCTCAGTCGTTGGTTCTGTTGTAGTCCCTGGTTCAGCTGTCCCCTCGGTATTCGGCTCAGTTGTCAATTCAGTTGTAGTCCCTGGTTCAGCTGTCGGCTCGGTATTCGGCTCAGTGGTCAATTCAGTTGTAGTCCCTGGTTCAGCTGTCGGCTCGGTATTCGGCTCAGTTGTGAATTCAGTTGTAGTCCCTGGTTCAGATGTTGGCTCTAGATTTGATCCGGTCGTCAATTCTGTTGTAGTCCCTGGATCAGCTGTTGGCTCAGTCTCCGGCTCAGTCGTTGGTTCTGTTGTAGTGTCTGGGTGAGCTGTTGGCTCGGTATTCGGCTCAGTTGTCAATTCAGTTGTAGTCCCTGGTTCAGCTGTCGGCTCAGTATTCGGCTCAGTTGTCAATTCAGTTGTAGTCCCTGGTTCAGCTGTCGGCTCGGTATTCGGCTCAGTGGTCAATTCAGTTGTAGTCCCTGGATCAGCTGTTGGCTCGGCATTTGATCTGGTCGTCAATTCTGTTGTAATTCCTGGATCAGCTGTTGGCTCGGTCTTCGGCTCGGTCGTTGGTTCTGTTGTAGTCCCTGGTTCAGCTGTCCGCTCGGGATTCGGCTCAGTTGTCAATTCAGTTGTAGTCCCTGGTTCAGCTGTTGGCTCGGTATTCGGCTCAGTTGTCAATTCTGTTGTAGTCCCTGGATCAGCTGTCCGCTTGGGATTCGGACCGGTCGTCAATTCTGTTGTAGTCCCTTGTTCAGCTGTCCGCTCGGGATTCGGACCGGTCGTCAATTCTGTTGTAGTCCCTTGTTCAGCTGTTGGCTCGGCATTTGATCTGGTCGTCAATTCTGTTGTAATTCCTGGATCAGCTGTTGGCTCGGTCTTCGGCTCGGTCGTTGGTTCTGTTGTAGTGTATGGGTCAGCTGTTGGCTCGGTTTTAAGTTTGGTGGTTAATCCTGTTGTAGTCTCTAGTTTAGCTGTTGGTCGATGTGTTTCTCCTTCAATATCCGCCATACTGCAATTGCATATTTTGAGTTGAATGATGTTTTTGATAAGCTCAGGACTTGGGTAGCTCATGCTGAAGACACCTAAACAACCTTGGTTTAATTCATATTCCTTATGGTCCACCAGAAATTCTAGAAGCTGCTTGTTAACGTTTCTGGCCAATCCTTTAGGAGTTTCAAACCGACCTGCCACACAGGCAGTCACTACAATGTCATTGGTACATAAGTCTGACTTTAATTGAATAATTTCATCCTTAACAATTTTGAGCTTTTTCTTTTTAAATAAAAGTGATTTACGGTTCTCTATTCCAGCACTGAACGTTTCACTTTTGACAAAAATAATCTTTCCCCTTGCCTGGTGCATTTTTGGTACTGAAGTCATAATCCATGTATTATTTTTGTACTTTTCAATTAATTGGTCCATGAGTTTTCTAGCGTGGTCTTGGAAAATACCATTAATTGTGACTTTGATAAGCACAGTCTCAGCACTATCTTTTAAGAAATCTAACATGATCTTAAAGACTTCATCCAATCGAATCTGTTGCCCAAACATCAAGTGTTTATCCCGAACATAAATGTGTTTTTGATTGTGGAACCAAATGCCAGCTTGGACATCAAAATACCGTATTCCCACATTAAGTTGATCATTTAACTTCCAAACTTGACTTTGAATAAGTGGTCCTCCATATAATGAAAAGCTTTCATAGGTTCCGGGAATGGAGATAGCAGATACTAAAGTATTTTCAGGTACATCCTTCATCCAGTTCAAGTTATAAAATTTGGAACTCAGATTTGACTCATCATTGAAACCGCTACATGAGCTCTTCGGCTCGGTCGCTGGTTCTGTTGTAGTGCCTGGTTCAGCTGTCGGCTCAGGATTTGATCTGGTCGTCAATTCTATTGTAGTCCCTGGTTCAGCTGTTGGGTTGGTATTTAGTCCGGTCGTTGATTCTGTTGTAGTGCCTGGTTCAGCTGTTGGGTCAGGATTCGATCCGGTCGTTAATTCTGTTGTAGTCCCTGGTTTAGCTGTTGGCTCATTATTTGGTCCGGACGTTGCGTCTGTTGTAGTCCCTGGTTCAGCTGTTGGCTCGGGATTCGATCCTGTCGTTAATTCTGTTGTAGTTCCTGGTTCAGCTGTTGGATCGGTATTTAGTCTAGTCATTGATTCTGTTGTAGTGCCTGGTTCAGCTGTCGGCTCGGTATTCGGCTCAGTTGTGAATTCAGTTGTAGTCCCTGGTTCAGATGTTGGCTCTAGATTTGATCCGGTCGTCAATTCTGTTGTAGTCCCTGGATCAGCTGTTGGCTCAGTCTCCGGCTCAGTCGTTGGTTCTGTTGTAGTCCCTGGTTCAGCTGTCCCCTCGGTATTCGGCTCAGTTGTCAATTCAGTTGTAGTCCCTGGTTCAGATGTTGGCTCTAGATTTGATCCGGTCGTCAATTCTGTTGTAGTCCCTGGATCAGCTGTTGGCTCAGTCTCCGGCTCAGTCGTTGGTTCTGTTGTAGTGTCTGGGTGAGCTGTTGGCTCGGTATTCGGCTCAGTTGTCAATTCAGTTGTAGTCCCTGGTTCAGCTGTCGGCTCAGTATTCGGCTCAGTCGTCAATTCTGTTGTAGTCCCTGGATCAGCTGTTGGCTCGGTATTCGGCTCAGTTGTGAATTCAGTTGTAGTCCCTGGTTCAGCTGTCGGCTCGGGATTCGGCTCAGTGGTCAATTCTGTTGTAGTCCCTGGTTCAGCTGTTGGCTCGGGATTCGATCCGGTCGTCAATTCTGTTGTAGTCCCTGGATCAGCTGTCTGCTCGGGATTTGATCCGGTCGTCAATTCTGTTGTAGTTCCTGGTTCAGCTGTTGAGTCGGTATTTAGTCCAGTCATTGTTTCTGTTGTAGTCCCTGGTTCAGCTGTTGGATCGTTATTTGGTCCGGACGTTGCGTCTGTTGTAGTCCCTGGTTCAGCTGTTGGCTCGGGATTCGATCCGGTCGTCAATTCTGTTGTAGTCCCTGGTTCAGCTGTTGGATCGTTATTTGGTCCAGACGTTGCGTCTGTTGTGGTCCCTGGATCAGCTGTCGGCTCGGTCTTCGGCTCGGTTTTCAATTCTGTTGTAGTTCCTGGTTCAGCTGTTCGGTCGGTTTTAAGTTTGGTGGTTAATCCTGTTGTCGTCTCTAGTTTAGCTGTTGGTCGATGTGTTTCTCCTTCAATATCCGCCATACCGCAATTGCATATTTTGAGTTGAATGATGTTTTTGATAAGCTCAGGACTTGGGTAGCTCATGCTGAAGACACCTAAGCAACCTTGGTTTAATTCATATTCCTTATGGTCCACCAGAAATTCTAGAAGCTGCTTGTTAACGTTTCTGGCCAATCCTTTAGGAGTTTCAAACCGACCTGCCACACAGGCAGTCACTACAATGTTATTGGTACATAAGTCTGACTTTAATTGAATAATTTCATCCTTAACAATTTTGAGCTTTTTCTTTTTAAATAAAAGTGATTTACGGTTCTCTATTCCAGCACTGAACGTTTCACTTTTGACAAAAATAATCTTTCCCCTTGCCTGGTGCATTTTTGGTACTGAAGACATAATCCATGTATTATTTTTGTACTTTTCAATTAATTGGTCCATGAGTTTTCTAGCGTGGTCTTGGAAAATACCATTAATTCTGACTTTTATAAGCACAGTCTCAGCACTATCTTTTAAGAAATCTAACATGATCTCTAAGACTTCATCCAATCGAATCTGTTGCCCAAACATCAAGTGTTTATCCCGGACATAAATGTGTTTTTGATTGTGGAACCAAATGCCAGCTTGGACATCAAAATACCGTATTCCCACATTAAGTTGATCATTTAACTTCCAAACTTGACTTTGAATAAGTGGTCCTCCATATAATGAAAAGCTTTCATAGGTTCCGGGAATGGAGATAGCAGATACTAAAGTATTTTCAGGTACATCCTTCATCCAGTTCAAGTTATAAAATTTGGAACTCAGATTTGACTCATCATTGAAACCGCTACATGAGCTCTTCGGCTCGGTCGCTGGTTCTGTTGTAGTGCCTGGTTCAGCTGTCGGCTCAGGATTTGATCTGGTCGTCAATTCTGTTGTAGTCCCTGGTTCAGCTGTTGGGTTGGTATTTAGTCCGGTCGTTGATTCTGTTGTAGTGCCTGGTTCAGCTGTTGGGTCAGGATTCGATCCGGTCGTTAATTCTGTTGTAGTCCCTGGTTTAGCTGTTGGCTCGTTATTTGGTCCGGACGTTGCGTCTGTTGTAGTCCCTGGATCAGCTGTCTGCTCGGGATTTGATCCGGTCGTCAATCCTGTTGTAGTTCCTGGTTCAGCTGTTGAGTCGGTATTTAGTCCAGTCATTGTTTCTGTTGTAGTCCCTGGTTCAGCTGTTGGATCGTTATTTGGTCCGGACGTTGCGTCTGTTGTAGTCCCTGGTTCAGCTGTTGGCTCGGGATTCGATCCGGTCGTCAATTCTGTTGTAGTCCCTGGTTCAGCTGTTGGATCGTTATTTGGTCCAGACGTTGCGTCTGTTGTGGTCCCTGGATCAGCTGTCGGCTCGGTCTTCGGCTCGGTTTTCAATTCTGTTGTAGTTCCTGGTTCAGCTGTTCGGTCGGTTTTAAGTTTGGTGGTTAATCCTGTTGTCGTCTCTAGTTTAGCTGTTGGTCGATGTGTTTCTCCTTCAATATCCGCCATACCGCAATTGCATATTTTGAGTTGAATGATGTTTTTGATAAGCTCAGGACTTGGGTAGCTCATGCTGAAGACACCTAAGCAACCTTGGTTTAATTCATATTCCTTATGGTCCACCAGAAATTCTAGAAGCTGCTTGTTAACGTTTCTGGCCAATCCTTTAGGAGTTTCAAACCGACCTGCCACACAGGCAGTCACTACAATGTTATTGGTACATAAGTCTGACTTTAATTGAATAATTTCATCCTTAACAATTTTGAGCTTTTTCTTTTTAAATAAAAGTGATTTACGGTTCTCTATTCCAGCACTGAACGTTTCACTTTTGACAAAAATAATCTTTCCCCTTGCCTGGTGCATTTTTGGTACTGAAGACATAATCCATGTATTATTTTTGTACTTTTCAATTAATTGGTCCATGAGTTTTCTAGCGTGGTCTTGGAAAATACCATTAATTCTGACTTTTATAAGCACAGTCTCAGCACTATCTTTTAAGAAATCTAACATGATCTCTAAGACTTCATCCAATCGAATCTGTTGCCCAAACATCAAGTGTTTATCCCGGACATAAATGTGTTTTTGATTGTGGAACCAAATGCCAGCTTGGACATCAAAATACCGTATTCCCACATTAAGTTGATCATTTAACTTCCAAACTTGACTTTGAATAAGTGGTCCTCCATATAATGAAAAGCTTTCATAGGTTCCGGGAATGGAGATAGCAGATACTAAAGTATTTTCAGGTATATGCTTCATCCAGTTCAAGTTATAAAATTTGGAACTCAGATTTGACTCATCATTGAAACCGCTACATGAGCTCTTCGGCTCGGTCGCTGGTTCTGTTGTAGTGCCTGGTTCAGCTGTCGGCTCAGGATTTGATCTGGTCGTCAATTCTGTTGTAGTCCCTGGTTCAGCTGTTGGGTTGGTATTTAGTCCGGTCGTTGATTCTGTTGTAGTGCCTGGTTCAGCTGTTGGGTCAGGATTCGATCCGGTCGTTAATTCTGTTGTAGTCCCTGGTTTAGCTGTTGGCTCGTTATTTGGTCCGGACGTTGCGTCTGTTGTAGTCCCTGGATCAGCTGTCTGCTCGGGATTTGATCCGGTCGTCAATCCTGTTGTAGTTCCTGGTTCAGCTGTTGAGTCGGTATTTAGTCCAGTCATTGTTTCTGTTGTAGTCCCTGGTTCAGCTGTTGGATCGTTATTTGGTCCGGACGTTGCGTCTGTTGTAGTCCCTGGTTCAGCTGTTGGCTCGGGATTCGATCCGGTCGTCAATTCTGTTGTAGTCCCTGGATCAGCTGTCTGCTCGGGATTTGATCCGGTCGTCAATTCTGTTGTAGTTCCTGGTTCAGCTGTTGGATCGTTATTTGGTCCAGACGTTGCGTCTGTTGTGGTCCCTGGATCAGCTGTCGGCTCGGTCTTCGGCTCGGTTTTCAATTCTGTTGTAGTTCCTGGTTCAGCTGTTTGGTCGGTTTTAAATTTGGTGGTTAATCCTGTTGTCGTCTCTAGTTTAGCTGTTGGTCGATGTGTTTCTCTTTCAATATCCGCCATACCGCAATTGCATATTTTGAGTTGAATGATGTTTTTGATAAGCTCAGGACTTGGGTAGCTCATGCTGAAGACACCTAAGCAACCTTGGTTTAATTCATATTCCTTATGGTCCACCAGAAATTCTAGAAGCTGCTTGTTAACGTTTCTGGCCAATCCTTTAGGAGTTTCAAACCGACCTGCCACACAGGCAGTCACTACAATGTTATTGGTACATAAGTCTGACTTTAATTGAATAATTTCATCCTTAACAATTTTGAGCTTTTTCTTTTTAAATAAAAGTGATTTACGGTTCTCTATTCCAGCACTGAACGTTTCACTTTTGACAAAAATAATCTTTCCCCTTGCCTGGTGCATTTTTGGTACTGAAGACATAATCCATGTATTATTTTTGTACTTTTCAATTAATTGGTCCATGAGTTTTCTAGCGTGGTCTTGGAAAATACCATTAATTCTGACTTTTATAAGCACAGTCTCAGCACTATCTTTTAAGAAATCTAACATGATCTCTAAGACTTCATCCAATCGAATCTGTTGCCCAAACATCAAGTGTTTATCCCGGACATAAATGTGTTTTTGATTGTGGAACCAAAGGCCAGCTTGCACATCAAAATACCGTATTCCCACATTAAGTTGATCATTTAACTTCCAAACTTGACTTTGAATAAGTGGTCCTCCATATAATGAAAAGCTTTCATAGGTTCCGGGAATGGAGATAGCAGATACTAAAGTATTTTCAGGTATATCCTTCATCCAGTTCAAGTTATAAAATGTGGAACTCAGATTTGACTCATCATTGAAACCGCTACATGAGCTTGAACAGGAGGTTATTCTGGTGGGAAGAAGACAAATGAAACATCATGTTTGCTCCTTTAAATAATTCATTAAAAGAAAAAAAGTTTCAATGGTTCTTTAAAACAGCTGAATGTTGAATACTTAGCTGAATATACAGAAAAGTGAATTACCATGAGAAGAAATTACAACACAATACAATTACCAATGTTAAGTTTGACTTACATAGAGAGAAGCCAAAGACAAAGATGGATCCCCATAATTGTTTTTTGGCTAACTTATGGTCCGAAGAGCTTAATCACGGTTAATTCAATTCTCTTTCTCAGGTGTTTACAATTTCTCTCTACGGACAATTTGTAAGATCTTTCACAAGAAAGAACTTACTCGCGGACATGACCCAGGACAACACGCCATCGTCTCCTTTGTGAGCGAGCAGTCGTAATAGTGAACGTGAAGATACATTCATTCATTTGCATGATCCTACTCTTTTATCTTTTATTTTGAATGGCAGGGATAGAGGGAGAGAAAGGAACAAAGACAGGTGTGCATTGTAAAAGTGTGAACAGATCATAAAACAGTTTAGTTAGTAAAATGTGACTCCAGGAAAGAGTCAGTTTGGAAATCCTTTACAGTCACTGCATGTAGCACCCAGTTATGACCGTAATTTAATGCAAGAATTTTGGAAACTCACTTGTATTAGAAAAAAATAGTACTCAATATCTGTGAAGTAACTTTAAAAGGACAAAACTATGATTTCCCATTTGTAATCTCCAACACATATGTGACTTAAACATATAGGTAAACTCGGTTTGGTTGTGTCTTGATATCTTTTTACAAATGTGAGTGTGTTTTTCTTTTTCTTATGTAAGCGTTCAAAAATGTTCCCATAATCCTACAGCCATAAGATGGTGTATAAAAGAGTGTTAACAATTACTTTCCCAGGAAGCCTAGAGAAAGCTACAACAGTAAATTACACAGCGTACGGTTTAACATCCACATCCTTTGTTCAGGTTACCTCTCTTTTTTCCCCACCTACTGTTAATTTAATTAAACACTATCTAAGTAAATGAAGATGATCATTATTTAGTTTCTTTTATGTTTGCATCATACCTATAAAGCACAGGATCTTGTGATTTACAGAAATTAAACATCTTCTAAGAGTCATTTACCTTCTGTTGATGGATGTGCTTTGCTTACGTCATCCTTATCCCAGCCAATAAGCTGTCTGGACGAATGCTGATCCTTTCCCTCACCACCTGTTGCATCGTAGTGGGCCAGGTTATCTGCAGAGGCATGATCAGATGAGATTTAGCATAGACTATTTGTTAAAGGTGGCAATTCAAAACGGGAACCATCAGATAATGCATTTTTTATTGACCTGAGTGTGTTTGATCTGACAGGTTCAAACGCTTCCAGCGCCTACGTCGGCACCAGCTTTTGCTTGCGAGTTAATCCCTTATTTGTCTCAGCAAGATGTCTGTGAGAACTCTCCCCCTGGTTTTCATTAATCTGGGTGGAGAGATGCTTTACATACTGGACCAACGCTTACAAGCTCTCAACACGTCTGTGGACAATTCAGAAAAAGGTAGAGGTAGCTAGAGAACGGCAAGGCTTAGTACGTGTGTTACGTGTGTCATTGGTTGTGCTGACCAGATGAAGCCTTGCTGTCTGATGTTCAGTCACTGAAAGTGCACGGCCAAAACGCTATTTTGTTTCGTTTCTTTCTCGGGACTTGGCTGCAGGAATCTGGTCAGAAAATGACAGAAAAAGAGGTACATATGTTTTACTTTAGTGTATTATTGTATATTCACTTCCTTGAGTCCACTAATCAGTGGTGGAGTAAGTCCTTGGAGCTTGAGCAAGTGTACATAATAGGTACCTTCCCACAGTGCCCTGTAGTGTCTCCTACTGGCTGAAATGTGTTTATAGGTCAATTGTACTAAGCGCTTTATAGTAAACACTAGTTCAACAAAAACCCAGTCTAAACGTCCTTGGTTAAAAGACTGTTTGGTATGTCTTTTATTGCATGCAAATAGTTATTCCATTCAAAAGTTATCATATAAAAGGTCGGTGAAATTCTGTTTTGTTCAAATTAAGAACAAGCAAGAAAACTATATCTATACTATATTTTTCTAACTGAATTTAGTGTAATTACTGTAATGAATAGAAAATAAATATTTTAATGAAGCAACATCTTGTTAATTCTTTTTTGTAAATTCAACACAACTAAATGGTGCGGTAACTAATCCAATCATGAAGGAGAAACTCCTATCACCATGGTAGCTAGTTTGGCAGAGTAACTCTAACTTTAAATGAAATATCTAAATATTCTAAAGTGTAAGTTGATTGATCAATGGTAGTAAGTCTTTTTAAGAAGTAGATCTGGCTTCCCGCTACCGGCTGTCCAAAGGCTGCATGCACTAATTGTAATTGTATTTTATGACCCCAAAGAGCCACTTCTAACCACTGTTCTGTTTCTGTCCCTGTTCCTATGAAAGTCATGACTGACATTGTCGGGGCCATGTTTAGTAAGGACTTAATGGATGAACTTCTCAAACCGCAGCAGCTGTATTCTCACAGGACACTGAAAACTGTGCTCACTCGGTTAGCACACACCTCCATCATGAGGTTGAGCCAGGCCAGTATGGACAAAGTATGTACATTAAAAGAAAATGCTCCTAAGTATTTGGTGGAAAATCCAAGTCAATGTTCTAATTAAAGATGGACATGTTTGTATTGACACTGTTGATATATTGATTTAAAGGCCACTGTTGCTTCATTTGGTTTCTGTTTACAGTTGAAAGATCAGATCAAATGATTAAAATAATACAAGCTTCAAAATGGATCCACTGCCAATTTTTCATTTCTTTGTCAATCACAAAACCTACGTCACCAGTTTTAAAACTTGTTTGCAATATTACAAAAATAATACAATTTTCCGTTTGGTAGTAGTTTTGAAAAGGGGACGTGTCCTCAAAATTGACATTTTTTCCTTCTCTTTCCCTGTAGCTTTACGAGCTAATGGTCATGGCGTTCAAGTATCAGGTCTTCCTTTGTCCACGGCCTAAAGACTTGCTGCTCATCACGTACAATCACATAGATACCATCAGAGAATTTGTCCAACACACTCCGGTGGTTGTGAACCAAGTGGACGAGACACATAGGAAGGTCATTGAGGTATATGTACAGTACAATACATTACTGTCTGGATGCCAGTCTTTCTCACATGTGACCTGTTTGTGTTCTTTTGTAATTGCTCTAGGTGTACTCATCTCTGTCAGAGGGGGAATTCCAGCTTCTCAGACAAACACTGCTCATATTTTTCCAAGACTTACATGTTCGCGTGAGTCCTGTTTCTTTTTTTTCTCACTTTACCTCCATGCAAGTGAAATTGAAATATAAACCTTTTGGGGTTTGTTTAATTCATTTTTTTCTTTTTTCCCCTCCTTTTAGGTGTCACTTTTCCTCAAAAACAAAGTCCAAAATCCCAACGGACGTTTTGCCCTCTTGGCATCTGGCCCAGTGCCTCATGGAATTGATGTTCCAGGGCTTATTAGGTAGGAAGCTGACAAACATGGCATTAATTGAGTTCTCATAGTAAGAAAAAATGAACAGCAGGTTTCAGAGTTCTCTGTTAAATGTTAAAAGCCCGCATTTAGCTCAAAGTACCACTGCTACTGTGTTATATCTCATTTAGATAGTTGTGCACTTGGAAAACGTATCATTAAATCTCTCTTTTCTGTTATTTGTCCACTTTGGAGTCTGTTGTTGGGCATCGTCTACACACAAGCCGTCTATCAGCTCACTTCCATCAGTGGAGCCTGATGAGGCTGCTGATGACAAGCTGACGTGTCGTGTTGCGTCTCCTATAATTTTTAACTGCACATAAGAAACATGTCAATAATCCAGAATGTCATCATCTGCTTCCTGTTTCCACAGGATGTTTGACAGAAAGGGCAGAGAAGTGAGACGTGGCGAGTTCCCCACAGGAGGAAGTTACACCAGCCCCATCAGACAAGGGTGTTTTGAACTGCATGGGGACAGAGTCATCAGCCTGGGCATGAACATGTACGTGTGCCCTAAATTTATGTGATCAAATAGTGGATTAGTGAATTTGATGGTATTGTTGTATTTTGTAATTTATTCATTAAAAAAATAGATACAGCGGGAACCATCCAGAGGAGACATACATATCCAAGCCTCCTTCTGTCAAGGTAACAACCCAATATCCCTATATCTGACATTGCCATTGCACGAAAAACACACTAGTAACTTATGTTTCTTATTTTACGGGATCCATTTTTCCATAGCTGCACAGTACCTAAGGTATAAAATGTATTTAACTACGTACATTTTAAGGAAAAAAAGCTCTACTTTTAGAAGATATAACCTTTACCAATTTCTGTAATTACTTATTTTATGCCAAATAACCTTAATAGATAGCAGCAATACTCCACAATCCTCGAGTAAACGCTTTATTTAGACACGTTATTCAATCACTACCTTTTTAAACATATGTTGGACTACTTTTATTCCATGTAATATATACTCCAAAATTTCAACCAAACAGATATTCTAATATTTACTTTGCTACATTTACATTTGTACTAAATTAACATTTACATTAAATTTAAAACTAAAATAGGTTATTTTTCTGCATGAGTACATTTGGATGCATGTACATGTTGTCCCATTCACCTGAATGCATGACCTTCACTAAATGGTATCACTACTAGTATCTGGATACTCTTTCCTTCACAGCGCAACTTAGTCCATCATCTCATATTTTGCTTTTGATGAAGCATCACAGACCGTCTCTCTCTATTAATGTATAACTTTGTTGCACATCCCCACCGCCCTGCCGCAGAAAGATGACGCTCCCAACCTGCTGGCCAAGGAGGAGCTCAATCTGCTGGCTCGTCTGATGGGCAGCATGAAGGCCGAGGACATACCCGAAACCGAAACTGCCTTTCGGATCAACCTGTTTACAACTGACGGAGAGGAGGGGGGCACGTGAGGGCTTTTTGCATTCTCTACTTTCAAAATAACAATGATTTCCTACAACTATGACTTTTATTTGTGCTTAACAGGGAAGCTTCAGGAGGAGCTAAGCAGTCCTCGTTTGAAGTGATAAATATTCAAGCAATCCAGGTAAGGTGATGTAATAAGAAATAAGAAGAATTTTCTTAAATACAGTACTTAAAATACTGTATCTGAGTTTTTGTTGGATTCAGGATGAACAGGCTGCGACTCAGCTGGCCCGAATCGCGGGACAGTTTGCCGAAGGAGACGAGCTGCCTGAAAGTCTCAGCACCAACAAAGGCGCCGACCTGCTGTCCTTGATGGACGACCTTTGACCCAGTTGTGTCATTTCAACACTTCATCGCTTTTATTTTAGCACTAACACTTGAAACAGTACTAGGCAAATGCAGTGAATGTTAGTAAGACCGTATGCTTTTTATATAATTTAATTTTTTGTGTTTTGTAACCTCTATTCATGACACTATTGTAAAAGTCTTAAACGTGACAATGAATTCAAATATATGAGCTTATAACTAACATGTAATGACATAACGTTTCTATACAGTTGCACCAGATAGCCAGTATAATAATCTATAATATTGTAAACATTGACACAATTAGAGGGGGTAATGCTGTACCGTGTATTAGTGATTCCTGAAGCTGCCACAAGAGGGCAGTGTTGTTCTAGTGCGGCGAACAATGAAACGTCATCACGCTGCGCCTCCTCGCTCAGACGTGTTGCACAGAAAGGAACTTGTTCGAGCGGTGGAGCGTCAATTCCATACATTGTTTTGAAGAGTTTGACAGGAAATAAGGATTTGACTAATTCAGGTATGTTCCACACAAAATCCCAGAGTAAAATCTGTAACATTTTTTCTCGAGAGCCGCTTAAGTATTTATTTTGGTCCCAGCAGAAGCTAATGGTAGAAACGGGCCAAAGGTGTAACGTGTGTTGATGTGTTAATGTCAATTCCTCTTCTGCTTTGAAACCTCATTTAACCTCCTGGACATACTTAAAAACACGCTCCATTTAATAATAAGTCTTTCAGAAATATATTACACCTCTTAGACTAATATCTTACTTTTTATTTCCTAAACTCAAACAATGACTTTTCAGCATCTCTGCTGACTAACTTGTTATACAATTAAAAAATACAGTGCTTATCGGTGATAATTAGAGATCAAAGCATAGATTTTCAACGTGATTATTGTGATATTATTCCCATTTTAACAAATTCTACAAATGTAAGATGTTTCATGCTTTTCACCCACCAGTTTAAAGGACTTCTGAAACTACTTGGCACCGACACTTTGGTAACTAGCTTTTATAATGTCCATTTTTGGTTTAGATTTAGTTTAATTAGTTTACAATGTATCATGTTCATATGTAGACGGATGACACGCACACGAATGACCAACGGCACTGAAAGATGTTGATCTGTAAATGCAAATTCTCCTAATGAATTGAATGACAACAGGTGATCTGCTGCTTGTCTGCAGGAAGCCGCCCTCCTCCTCCCTCCTCCTCCTCCTCCTCTTTGAGAACCCCTTCCTCTGCGTCCATGGAGTCCGACGGGAGTGACCCTCCAGCTCCCAGCCGGGCGCCTGTGGCTGAAGTGTTCAACTCCATCCGGGAGCGAGCGATCGCGGAGAACAGCATGGTGGTCCTGCTGCAGGGTCTGCAGGGAGAGGTGACCACGGTGGACCTGAGGAACGAGAGCACGGCGCGCGGCCGCGTGGTCAACGTGGACGCTTTCATGAACGTACGTCTGGAGGACGTGCTGTACAGGGACAGAGGGGGCAAGCTCAGCAAGCTCCAGGACCTGTTCATCACGGGCAGGAACATCCGCTACGTCCACATCCCGGACCACGTGGACATAATGAAGACCATGCAGAGCCAGCTGGCCAAGATCCACCGGGTCCGCAACTTCGCCAGTCACGGAGGAGGCCGGAAAGAGTACGCAAAGAAAAAAAATTAACTTTTTTTTGTGGAGGTTGACTAGTTTGGCAAGACTCCTACAACAATACTTTGGTACAACAAGCCGTTTTTCCTCTTTGCAGATTTGGCTGGCTCAGGGGATAGGTAAATAGATAGATAAAAAAAGTCAGCAATGCAGAAATGCTTTCTTTTTGACATTTTTCTTATTTGAAATGTGTAGAAATAGTTTTTACCTTCACCACAGGCCTCTGAAAAGCCAAATGAAAGGACGTGGAAGGGTAAAACATCCCTCTGTTTGAACTGCTCTCAACTCACACAAGTGATGAGAAGGGCGGCGATATAGCCAGACAAATCTCATTTTACAGTCTTTTTTTTTTTTGTTGACTACGTTATGCATTTTTAGGGTCTACATAATGACCCCAGTGAAAGTAAAAACTTCCCTGAGCCCAAGTTGGCCCTACATCTCCCGTTGTCTTTTCATCTGACCAGACACTGACATTCTGTGAAGCTGGTGAATATTTTGGTTTCTTCTTCAGAAATGTTTCTTTGAATTGATGACTCGACTGCTAGTTGCAGCTCTACAACGCAACTTCTGCGATGAACCACTGGACCAACCCATGAGTGTTTGGTAATGCAGTTTGAAGTTTGTAATTGACACAAAACGTTTTCTTTTTCAATAGAAATTAAAAAATAATTATGAATGAAGACGCTCACAATTAAAAACGGGCTCCGCAAAAGCCATCTCTGTTTCAGCGCGTGTCTGCCGTATCACGCCACAGGGAACACAATCGGGTGCAGTAGTGGCTCGGTGTGTTTTGCCGTTTAGCACCACGGTAAGTTAATAACCGCCCGCATGCAGGGCGGCGTTAGTCACCGCCAGTGCAGCCCGGTGGAGGGAAAACAAGCGGCCGTGTTTCCTCACAGACATCTGTGCTGCGTGCATCACGGCGGGGGGTGAGAGGACCGAGAGGGTCTCGCTAGGAAACGGCCTGCTCAGTGTTCTCCCGACGCAAAAACACCATTGGGAATTTGAGGAATCTGCATAAGGGGGGGGGGTGTTATTCCCACTCCGTGTCAGGAAGAGAGCTGGCCTGACATAACGCAGGCGGAGGCCGCTCTGTAGGGATGGCAGAAGAAGCAATGCGCACGCAGGAATGTCCCTCGGCGGTTGGGTCATTGTTTTGGCCGCGGCCTCGGTGTTTTTTTTCTTTTCGGGACGTTATTTGTCTTTTGAGGGCATCTGAATGACAGCAGCTCACATAATGACTGCTTGCCGCTGCGCTAAATAACACGGCCGAGCACCACATCAACACTCGGCACACTCAGAATAGCACTTTACAGAGGTTCCACCGCACAAACAGGCCTTTACAGGACGTAGCACGGCTCCACCTGTGGTCAGAGCAGTACTCCGTTCTCATGGCTTTTAGTACAAGTACCAAAACACCTTGTTATAAATAGTCTCAGCTTCCTTAAGTGGAAATAAGGAAATGTTATCAGACAGATTTGTAGTAGCAGATGAACCGTATTCAAATACAGTAGAACTCAAGAGGTCATTCGCTATTTGTCTTTCACTTCTACTCCTCTACATTTGCAAATTAAGATTAGTACTACAAAATGGATCAAAGATAAATTGTAATAATATTTCAATACTTTTAATATATTTTAACGTGTCTATACAAATACTTCAACACAATTTGCATTAGAAGGAGTTTTTTTAGAGTACCAAAGTGGAGTAGAAGTATAAAATAGTTTACTTAATTAAAGTTAAGGAGTAAATGCACTAAATAAACACTTGCTGCCTCTACTGTTTGCTTGATAAACTCCACTAAAGACACAAACTGCACTAACGAGGTCTTTTTCTCCGCTTGACGCTGAAATTAAAAACACAAAGAGCACAGTTTACCCAAAGGCCGCCCTGTGCCCACAGCAGCCGGGCTGCTATTTCCTGTCCCACCCTCCCAGCTTCACAGAGAACAGACCTCCTTGTGGGACGTCTGCGGCCAGCCCCCCCCCCCCCCCCCCCCCCCCCCCCTCCCTCCGGTCAGTGCTGGAGCTCAACTCTGCACAGAAGCGGATTAACTGGCTGCCGAAGGGGGATTTCTTGACCAGTTACAGAACTTTGGGGGCTTATATTTTGGAGGCAGATGCCACACGCATTAGCTTCCCTTATCCAACAGGATGGAGGCAACACCTCCTTCTGAACCCGGGAGGACCGTTTGTGGCTGGTCCTCCTCCTCTGGAGGATGACAGGGAGTGGATCGTAGTGGAGGGCTGCTCCCTCTCTGGCTACATCAGCTCCTCCGTCACAAGCACTGAGTGACCAACAGACTCGTACTGCTCCTCCGTCCAAGTGATGGCATCGTGTCCAAGTGTTGGCTGACGGAGGAGCTCCCCGTTTGGATCTAAGCTGTTTGTTTTTCCTGTGGAGCGTTAATCAAACTGCGGCGCACCAAGGTGAGTGATGACTTCAGATGATGTTTGTCTTTCACTTTTATTCCTCTAACAAATGCAGTTTTTGTTAAACGGGCTCTCCTGTTTAACAAAGTGTTTCACATATATATAAGTAACTGCTGTCAAACAATAAACAGGGTAACAAACTAGTTTATTAGTAGCGTCTGGACCGTGTTCTTCACAATACCACAAACCACATAGCTTCAGATCAACACTTTGAATATACATTTCAAGACAAAATCCTTGTTTCGTGCTAGTTTTATATATTCAATCCCATTGGAAATATTCCCTGTCTGAGAAACAGAAGACATTTGGTGAACTACTGTAAAATGACATGTCTCATTTGGACGGTTTCACGTTTCATCTTTTGACTTAAATAGGATTATCCAAGCAGGAAGTGTGGGAGGGTTGAGCAGTGCATTTTATGTGGTTACATAAACAGCTGCAGCTGCAGGGCCTTTGCATGTGTATAGTTAGAGAGGAGTTATTGGACATGTTAGGTGTTAAATGTGTCTGCCCTCGGGACCTCGGCTGCACAAAATGGACATTTGTCTCCCCGTGGAAGTTGTGGTGTGATTTGAGGACGGGCTCTTTCTGTGGTAATGTTAGTGACACAAGAAGAGCATCAGCGTTCCACAACAGGGCTTTTTTAAAAAGAAACAACAGTCTGCTGTGTTGCAACATCATATTTACCTACTAATTTGAGTGGTGTCCGTCTTCTCAACTTAATCCAAGCACGACACCGTAAGTGTTGCAACATGGCAACCTATTCCTTCAAAGACTCAAATTACACACAAAATATGGCGCGATAAGATGGCCGTATCTGGGTTTGATAAACGGTCTGATCGGTGAGCATGCAGAAGCAGGCCAGTTTATAATTAAAACACAAACACGGTTTGACTTTGAAGCGAGCTGAAGCGGACACTAAATTGCCCACTTATGTTGTTGAGGTCTGGGGGCCGCAAATCGAGGGTGCAGATGGAGTCCTGGTCTCCTTCCGTCTGTGAGTTAAATGTCGAGCAGAAGGCCGCGTCGGTGGAGAGTCAGCTGCCACCATGGAGACCACCGGTATAATTGGCCTCTCGGAAAAAAAGAGACTTTGAGAGTGCACAGGTTCTGCTGGGACTCACCAGGATAAAGATCAGGGTGGGAAAGTGACTCTTGCCCCCCCCTCTATACACACACACACACACACATCTTAAATAGCTGCAATTGATTTAGTTTTCTCCCTGGAGAGAAAGCAGCAGAAAGAAAAACATTGGCTTCCCACGCACACTGTTGTTGTAATGACAGGGAACGTGAGGGGGTGGGAAATATCAGCCATCGTGTCATCATGTTTACATCAAGCTTCATTGTAGCTTTGAGACCATCTGCACCAACCCAAACTTCAACACCATCTAACCCTCTATCGCTCTCTGAAAGGGACAGTTATGGAAAAAAACCTACATTTTCAAAGATAATAAGATAATAATAAATGCAAAATAAACCAAATCAAAATTGTCGTTTTCTTAAGAAATTACAATTTTCACAGGAGTCTGTCATGTGAGTTGCTCTCTGTGGGAATTAAAAAGGCGCCGTGACGGTGGAAAAAAAGAGCCTCCTCATAAATTTAGACGTGCCCATCAGACACAGAGGGCCACATGTTGTGTAAAACACTGAGGATACAAAGTCCTTGTCTACTGACCTCTGACCCCAGTGTGGATAACAGGAATGATGGGCCGGGAACACAGGCTTTTGGCACAGGGTTTATAGTGACACTAAGTAATATCATATATTGTATCACAATGAAACATGAATGCACTAACCTCCTACTTGTGTATTTCTGTGACAGGATTTGTCGCTGCTGTTGAAGTTCAGCGTATCGCGGAGAGAGAGAGATGGTCGCTGTTTGAACCCGCTGCGCACCAGGATGGAGCCTATTAAGAGAGACATGGAGCTGCTTAGCAACAGCATGGCGACCTACGCTCACATCAAAGGTGACGACCTCTGCGTGTTTCTTTAACTGGGCCTTTCAACCTGACGCTCCAGGCTCCCTCAGCGGCTCAGCCCATTGATCTATGGTGTCTCAAGATAAATACCAGGGCTGGAAATACACCAAAACAAGTTTTCCTAAATGTTTGGGATATTTTGTGCAAAAAGGCGGGGGGGGGGGGGTTGTTACAAGCCTCTAAAACATTTGAAGTTCTTCGGCCTTGGGGCACTTTCTAGAGATTGTTTTCCTTGTGCGCTGGAAGGATACGGTTCTTTTTTTCACAAATGTCGTTGTATTTGTACAGTTTATACAAACAAAGTACTTACGGTGGTCATATGGAACCTGTCCTTAACCCTAACCCTTTCTCTGCCCTCACAGCCAACCCAGAGACCTTCGCCCTCTACTTCGTGATGGGCGTCTGTCTCGGCCTGCTCATGGCGCTGTGCCTCCTGGTGGCCGGCATCGCCTGCAGGACTCGGCGCCACGGCAGACCGCCCCCGCTCCCCGGGAGGAGACAGCTGAGGGAGTCCAGCAGGGGAGAGGAGGAGGAGGAGGAGGAGGAGGGCATGGCGGAGGACGATGGGGAGGAGACGGAGATCCCTAAAGTGACAATGGAGCTCATGAGCGATCGCAGCAGCCAGTCCCACGGGACTCTGAGGAGCGCGAACGTGTTCGCGTCCGCCGAGGAGCTGGAGAAGGCGCGGCGTTTGGAGGAGAGGGAACGAATCGTCAGGGAGATCTGGAGGAACGGACAGCCGGACATTCTGGTCACGGGGACGGGGACTATTGGACGAGTGCATTACCACTAACAGACACGGTGCCGTAAAGATGCACCTCACCGACTGCAAGTCGCAGGACGTGCGTAGTATTCGATTGACATTTTGATTGGTGTGGCAACTCAAAATGTCCAATATTAAAGTAAAGGATTAAGCAAGAATTATTGAGGTGGTGTGGAGAGATTACACGCCTTGGACCCCCCAGTCACAGCTGGTAGATGAGGCCCGGGAAAGGGAAGTTTGGGCTCCCCTGCTGGCGTGTGACCCCGGATAAGTGGTTTAAGATGACAGACTCCCTCCCTGTTTTTATGCCTTTATCATTTTTGGACAATTTTCAAATAAATAAAACATCATGATATGCAATATATTCACAATGCTTACAAATTTATTACATTTTTTCAAACTCTGCTTTAAGTTAAATGTTGTTTAATGTTAATTGATCAAGAAAATAACATTTTTTCCTGATTTAAAGCACTATCAATCTTTTGAGGACCGGGGTATAATACATTGATATAACAAGTGTTTGTATGTATACTATGTATACTAGTTATAGTATACATTTTTTCTGCATTTGTTTATATTGTAGTTCTTAATTTTACTCATGAATTCAATATTCAACATTCTTTGTTTCCGTAGCTTTTTTTTTACACTATATTCACCTAATTGTGTGCAGTAATGAATTGGCTTATGTGAATTTAACCGTTTTTCTGCTATGTAAAAAATAAAAAGTTTTTCCTTTTCAACCAAAGAAGCTATATTTATCATTGATTATAGAAGGAAATTGTCTTTATGCTAACGTTTTAGCATTAGCTGGAGCCAAGAGACAGTTAGCTCACTTAGCTTAGCACAAACACTGGAAAAAGTAAGAAATGCCTCAAGCAGAGCCTCTGATGACAAGTCCACAAAAAAGCTCCAAACGATATTCCATTCGCTCTAAGCAGTTTGATAGTAAATTCCACGTCTTAATTGGTATGACACCATTGCTAAAACTGGATTTGGAATTGATAAATAATGCTTTAGCAATCAAGACAATACATCAGTTATCAAAAACAAGATTGATTGATTGAATCTACATGATTTAAAAATTTGTTTAATCATTTTGTGCTCTAGAAACTGCACAAATAATCTGCATATTATTCCAGAACAGAAAAGAGATGAGGTCAGTTTCACGGTGGATTATTCTCAGCAGAGAAATCGTGAGTCCCACAGAAACCCTGCAGCCTTTAAATTGGCTCGTGTCTCTGACCCCATCCCTTCCGGTGTTTCCCTTTCCTCATTTCCCAGCAGCCTTCCTTAGTTTGAGCTGCAGCGCTGTGGGCCTAGTGACTACGAACGCTGCTGTCCATGCACCAACACTGAGACTGTCTGTTGGCTGGACTCTCCTCCTGTGTGTGACAACTGCAGTGGCTTGTGTCCGTTGTTCGTTAAGTGGTGCGGAATGGAGAAAGCTGAGGGTTTTAGGAGTCAACAACTCACGGGACAGAATGAGACACAGGTCTGTGCTCCTGGTCCTAGATAAATAGCTCAAAATACCACAATATCCAGACTGTTCCCAACCTCATTCACAGAGAAACGTACATCATCTCCTCTGCTGTGAATGTGTATCAACTTATTTGTACTATATGAAATACAATTGACAAATGTATTAATAATGAAAGCAATTAATACTCTGTTGTATACATATGTAATGTTTAGGGCCGGGACTCGATTAAAAATATTAATCTAATTAATTAGAGGCTTTGTAATTAATTAATCGAAATTAATCGCATTTTAATTGCATAAATATTTGACCTGAGAACAGTGAGAAGTAATTTTTTTCACATGGATTTTTATTTTTGTTCAACCAATTCCAGCAGACAAGTGTAGGAATAGCATATTTAGAAATATAGTACTTTCAGAAATTCAGGTAGCCTATAGGTAAGTAGACCTTCTGTAAACTAGGTTTTTTTAAGTAGACCAATACTTTCAAGTACATTCAGAACATTGGTTATTTTTTCAGACGTGGACTTAGTTACCCTGGTCCTTAAACCAGCCATCTGATACAGTGTGGGTTGGGTGTGGGTCCTTGTACTCGGAGTCCACGCTAGCTGCTAATTGTTTTGCGTTGAGGTGATACTTGAGGCTCGATGTGAATTCCTTGTTGCACAGCTTGCACGCAACCACACTCTTATCGACGCTTCCATCCGTGTGTTTATTATAATAAGATTTCCCATTCACGGGGCCAACCGACACGGTCTCGTTAGCTTCTTCGTTCATGTTCACTGTGGTTTGTTGTTGTCTGAAGTCATGAACGCTAGTTGGTGCTCCAGTATAATCGGTCCTCCGAAACTCATCCAGTGAGAAACGTTCCACGGTGCAAAAAATAAGTGTAAAAATGCGTAAAAAATATTTAATGTGTTATTTTTTGTTTAATTAATTAATCTTAATTCACATTGTAATTAATTAATCGTAATTAACGCGCTAAAGTCCCGGCCCTAATTTTAAATTAAACAAACAGTGACACTGTGAATCATCGTGAGTTCTGGTGTCTCTAGTGGAATCAAAGCTGACCTTCCTGATCCACATTTGGGATTTGATTCTCTCTCCTCAAGGTGCCGTGTGTCAAACGTGTTTATTTCTTCCGGGATTTATTCTCCACTCAGCTGAGGAGGACCCTCAGACTGGTTTAGCTCCATAGGGGAGTCGGTATGGATCCTCTCAATTCACACGCGGGCATCAGCACACATGTCGAAAAAAGTGAAATAAGGATCACAGCATAAAAGTAGTGAAATCAACTAGGGCTTTATTAGAAATGCCATTGTATGACTTTACTTGACCTGCAATTCTATTATAACGGTATGGAACGGTTGTGGATTCCAGCCTGAGAATCTATGAGAATTGAGGTTGGATTCAAAAGCATCAACAGGTGTGTAGTGGAACAGTGCAGGGAGATAGCAGGAAGGCTGAAGTGTGGAGGATCCTCAGTTCAAACCTGCTCTCTCACAAGGAGGTTTGGTTGCAGTCAGGGCTTCAAACTGTAAACTTTGAAACAGTTTTGAGGTTTAGTAAACATTCCCAAGGTCTAATATGAGAAACGGACACATTGAGGCATGTGCTTGAATAGCACAAGGGAACAACTGAAGGGCTGCAGGCTCCAACCTGCTGTCTGAGGTTGTGGGTTCACGCCCCTTAATGCAGACATCACTTTTGCTTTGAAAGAGTTTTGAGGTTTGAATAGCAGTCTCAAGGTTAAATACGAGAAACAAAGGTTTGATTAGTTTGTGGTGAAGTAGCACAGTGGAAGAGCTGCTGCCACAAGCCTGCACTGAACTTGAAGGTTGTGGGTTCAAGGCCAGTCTTGGTTTTGAGCCTTTGGCTTTACTTCAGGTTTGAGTAGCAATCTCAAGGTTAAATACAACAAACAAAGGGCTGGTTAGTGTGTGGTGAAGTAGCACAGTGGAAGAGCTGCTGACATAAGCCCCTTCACTGCCCTTGAAGGTTGTGGGTTCAAGGCCAGTCTTGGTTTTGAGCCTTTGGCTTTACTTCAGGTTTGAGTAGCAATCTCAAGGTTAAATACAACAAACAAAGGGTTGGTTAGTGTGTGGTGAAGTAGCACATCGGAAGAGCTGCTGACATAAGCCCCTGCACTGCACTTGAAGATTGTGGGTTCAAGCCCTGATGTGGAAATAGCATTTAAAAAGAGTTTTGAGGTTTAGCTCAAATGCTCAAGGTTAAATAGGAGAATCAAAGTTGCCAAAATGTGACCAGGACTGGTAGTGTAGGGGTGCATGCTAGAGCCCAGAAGCCTCTGTGCGCACCGCCAGTGGGTTCAAATCCCGCTCGTGCCAAGTCTTGAGCACACTACCGCGGAGGTAGTAGTGGGGGCATTGTCCCCACGGTTGTTTCAGAGAAGTGAACCCTAGGGGTTATGCAGAAACACAAGGCGCGTTCACTTGAGTTATGATGGCATTGTCAAGAATGATGAAGAATCTTTTGCTGATGAATTTGATGTTAATTGCTTTAGCACTTATTAGCCATGCTACGTAGCCTATAGGGTTCCACCTTTTTGACAGGTGAAGATGAGCAGATGTGTCTCATTCAGTGGTCACACTGACATGAAACTTATTACAGCCTCTGAGGGCATTTTTCAAGACAATCACATGTTTGTCTACTTCAGGGCATCCTGTGGACAACCTTAAACTGACAGTCTGGCACAGGGTGTAGATTTGTTTACCCTTTTTAGTGCATCCACCCTCCAATTCTCTGTTACATTCAAATTCAACTCACATGGTGCACCAATCCGTCTCTGGGGCAATATCCTATTATAATTTTTTATAAATATCAGTTACCCAAAACTAAAAAAGGATTTAGGAAGAGCCACCATGTCCCTTGAGGGTTGAACCCAGATAAGGTTTAAAGTACAGAAATTTGGGGCATTTGGCATTAGTGACAGGGACGTGTAGGTTGCTCCATCTAAGATCATTCCAGTCATGTCATGGAAAAAAAATATTGTGAAAAAAGTCAAAATATGTAGGGTCAAAAAAGAAAAGATTTTTTAGGTAAAACATTATTATAAAAAAATATACGTAAGGTCAATATATATATATATAATAGAATATATAATATATGTTATTGGACGGTGTTATTTTACACACACACGGGCGGTATGTTAGAGCTCAACCAATGAGGAAGCAAATTTCAACTCCGGTTCAGACGTAAACTTAATCAAGCACACTAGCACAGTGGCCCTGATTCAAAGAAAACTTTATTGAAAATTAAAAGACAGAACTCCAAAGCTCTTGAGAACAGTAAAAAAGTATTGAGCTTCAGATGAAAGACAGTTCTACAGTTCTGTTTAGTACATGCAGTATGTAGTCAGAGGTGGGACCAAGCAGCACAGTGAGATTCACAAAACAGAGTCTTTCATGAACTAAACGTTATGTTGTCCTCTTTACTTTCTGTGTAGGTTGTGACAGGAGTTAAGTTTGATTTTTTTTTTGTTGAGGATTCACTGCAACTTCTGTCTTTAAAAAAAATGAACAATATTCAACTATGTTTTCCCTTCCCCTGGTGTTCAGATTACACCAATTTAGCTCCTATAATTCTATACACATCACCCTCTTATAATAACTCATTTTATTTTATTTTTATTAAAATGCTAAAACAAGAGGTAGCCACTTACCTAAATTGATTTCACAAGGGAGAAAACCTACATGTTTATGTGTCTAAAAAAAGAAAAAGATCTGTGGATTTTGGTGTCAAATTCTTTTACAATTTAAAAAAAAACACCCACAATTTATGCGAATATACTGGAACACGAACACACACACGTAAAAATGTCTTCACTTCCTAATGAGAAATACAGGTTAAGTGGCACTAATGAAAAAGCTTGGATAAGTGACAAACAGATTGTTCGGAGCGGTTCATCAAATGATTTTCCATGTGTGCTAATTTGAGGATGGCTCACTACCGATTGGTCCCGAGGAGCGAGGTATGAATCAAACGCTTCATGCAGTAACATCAAAGATTTATCACAGGCCCAAAAGACAAAGGAAGAAAGAACAAGGTGGAAATCATCTGACGCCTGGCTACACTCAAACAGGTACAGCTGGGCCTCTCACAGCCGGGGCTGTACCCTCTAACAGATTACACATGTATTGTTATATATACTGTATATGTCATTTCTAAGGCACAAATGCATTTCTCATCTTGTCATATTTTCAAAGAATATTCATCTTTGTTGCCTCAGTATTTTATCCATTAAAAAGATACCATTGAGCCAACCGGCTGCAAAAAAGAAAAGACAAACGGAACAAATCACCTTCACATAAAAGCACTCTGAAATGAAGCTAAGCTCACATACAAAACGTAACAGAGTGCCGCTCCTCGTTCTAGTCGGTTCTCTCTTCACTTAAACCGTGAGAAGGCTCAAACCCACTGAACACATTTTCTTTTCTTTTTTTTTTTACTATTAACAACAACATGACCTGGAGGGGAAAACAAAAAAAGAACAACCCTCCATCGCCGCAGTAACCGTTACCACACTGACTACACAGGAGGAGGAGGAGCCAGCTGCTCTACTGCTTCTGGGCGGAGGCGTCTCCGGCGCTCTTGGCGTCTTTACGCTCTACTTCTGCGCTGTCGTCTCCCAGCTCCCCCTCCTGCCCTCCCTGGAACATGTCGTGGGTCCACTTCGGGCTGCTGCCCCCCTTACGGTAGACAAAGCGCCCCCGGCGGGGCGGGAAGGAACCCCGGCCCCTCCCGCGGCTGTCCACCCAGGTTTTCTCGCCATCGCGGTCATCATGCTGGACGGGGGACACAGGCAATGGGGAAAAGGTCAATTCAGAAGGCCTTTACACAGCAGGACCATCAAGACGGGACGAGTCTGGCCCCACCCTCAAGGACTCCGCTAAACCCCACAACTGCAGAGTTTACAGCAGCGTAACTAAATTTATTTTGTTTTATTCCCTCTACTATTTGTTAGTAATAAATTCTACTCTGACATGCCGTAGTGTTTGTGAAAAAGGCCCATGTTTTGAGAGCCTTGTCATGCCACTGAATCAATTAGTAATTTCAGAGGCTCACCAGGTAATACTTCCTGCTCTTGGGAGTGTATTCAGGGTCCCACTCCTCATCTGGAGGGCGCACTGCAGGATTTACATTTGCAGGGTTTCCATTGCTGCTGTTGTTGTTGTTGTTGCCTGGATAATTTCCCCTGCTCCACCCTCTCCCTCTGACTCTGGGGAACTGTAATCAAAACAACAAGGTGGAGTCAAACTTGCAGTCAAAGGACAAGCACATATTTTACAATAAGTAAATATTTGTATTGTTATTATTAATATTTTTGATCCATGTCAGAGAAAATAGGAGAAATTGACTCCGGGACAATGACAACGACAGAACACATTAATTAATTAAAGCCATACTGATGGAAATTTGGCATTTGTTTTTAGTGATATGGGGAAGTTCCACTGATTTACGCTACATTACCTCAATAAAAATCATGTAGTGCATGGAATGTGTATGAGAGTGTCATCATCATTATCATCATCCACATTATGTTCCTTAGCATTAGGAGGAAGGAACAGAACAGAAGCACAGTCTACTGAGACGCCATTAGGGACAAAGTATTGCAAGAAGATGAGACGTCAGTAGGTCAATGACCAAACACCAAAACAGCTGGAGAGATGAACGAGGCGCGACGGAAACTTACGAATCCGCGGCCTCGGCCTCTCTCTGCATTGTGGCCGTCATAGTGGCCTCTCTCTCCGGACCCGCAGTAGTCGCGTGGAGGATAACGCATCTGACCGTAGCACTCCTCAGGGTGCTCCATCCCTTCTCCTCCCATGAACTCCTTACCTCTGTAAGGTGGAGGGTAGGGGGATGGAGAGGAGGATGAGGAAGAGGAGGAAGGAGAGCGCTCCCGCTTCTTCTTACCCTTCCTGTGGGCAGAGAACGTCAAGGTTGGATGAGACCCCAAAAAGTGTCAAAACAGCTGAATATACAGGTTGTGGAATATTTGTTGAGTAGTTACTATGGTCACAGGAGACATGACTCACATTATTACCAGAGAAGGTGCTGGATGTTCTATAATCTGTGAATGCTAATTCAAGTTTTCCTATTAAGCATTCACAGTTCCTCAGACTTTAAAAATGTGTTTAATCCTAAGTGTATTATTTGATCATTTCATTCTTGAAACCCTTAACAGCCGCTTTCATCCTAAAAACCGATATTTTACACATTTCTTATTTCTGAATAATAGGGTAACATGTTATGGCCCCTGTTCCCCATCATACCTGATTTGGGGGGAAGTTATAAAATGTACTCTAGAACGGAGGGAAGAAGGCACACTGCGGGCCTGCACAGTGGTGGCAGGTTGTTGCGCTGCTGTGTATCCGCGAACATGGCAACATAGTACCAATAGTCACCTCCTCTCCAAACATCCCTGTGGCCTTGTAGCTGTTTGAAGGAAGTACTCTGTAGGGGGCGAACAGACGCTACAGATTGGACGTACTTGGATTTCTTGTGGTGTTTCCCAGATTTCTCAGAGGACTTCTCTCTGCTCGCTCCTCGGGAGCCTCCGGGGCTCCTGTCTCCTTCGCGCCTCGGCTCCTTCCCGGCAAACCTCTTGCGCCTTTCAATATCCAGGCGAAGGTCCATCACGTCACCTTTGAACTTTTTACTTGGATCCTGCGTGAATACGTGTTTGTTAGCGACCAAACCAGCCGTTTGTAACACTGATCAATAGATTCAGATTTGCTATGAATGTGATTGGTTAACATTACAAAAATGTAATCAGTGCATTACAAATTAAGAAGTATTGTGTTCCCTCTGGTGGTTAGGAAAAATAGTTATAGAAAATGTTGCTTAAAAAAAATTTGACAATAAAACAAAAAGTATTTGTGGAAACCAGCAGCATGCATGTAGCTTAATAAAATTTACTGAATTTTATAGCGTTTTTTCGTAGCTTCACTTTTTTTCTTTCAAGAAAAATACTTACAAGGTAAAGGCACTGATAAGCGTCCCTTGAGAGGCTTGGATTCGGGATCTTAATTCACTTCCTTTTAGCCTTTGCTTGGGCTCGTACATACCCAATCAATAACCATATCTCATAGGCTGGGGGGGCTTGCTCGGCACTTACAAAACACAATTGGGTTCTTTTGATTTAGAAATATGCATCCTTTGAAAGAAAAGCACAAAGCTGAACACTGGTGCTTTGGGTCGTCTCAGAATTTGCTTGTTCCAAATACGTCAAGTTTCAAAATGGCAGGTCACCTTGTAGCTGGTCTCCTCCATATCCTCAAACAGGTGAGAGTGCCTCTTAAAAGCACTTGGGGAAACATCGATTCTCCTGAGAAAGGAGGGGAAAACCGCCTATGTCAATAACATACGTTTCAGGATGTCCTCAGATGAGATAATGACACCTTGTAGATACCTGTGGATTTCTGGGCTCTTCCTTGGCTTCATCATTTCTACCTCTGCAGCTTTTCTTTGGTACATGGCAAACCGCTCACTTAGAGTCATGTCTGAGGATGGGAAGTGTTGCGCTGCCAACGAAGAACAACACACTGTTAATCCAAGATGAAGCAGCTGCATGCCAACATATTACATAATGTCAAGGAACAAAATATCCACCGGATCTCCTCAACCGTCCAAACTGCTGTCGCCTCACCACCGTTGAGCCCCCGGAGACACAACCATCCTCGGTCATACTTTACCTTTGATGTAGTGCACGATTGAGACTATGTGCTGAGCGAACAGCTCCGAGGGGCTCCGGCGGAGCTGTGGCGACTGAACATGCTGGAAAATGGAACGAAACTCTGGATCTTTCTTAGTGGGATTGGGCATCTCTCGGGACATGATGCGCTCTTTAGACAGGGAGGAACTGCAGAAACAGAAGAGGCAGGAACACTGAACGATGAGTAAATAAAACATCATTGCTCATAGTTAGAACAGACAACAGGCCTTTTCCCCAGCCACCGTTTTTTATGGACAAATATTAATTTGCTTTTTTGGGTGGTTTTGTTTTTCTGCCATAGAGAAAAATGATTCTTGATGAGTCTACTGCAGTAACGAGCCAGGTATTGAATAGTCTATAAAGCCAACAATTACTAGAGTGAGAAAAGGTTATGATACCAAACTCTGACCAAAGTCAAAGAAAACCATTCTGACTGTGTGTGTGTGTGTGTGTGTGTGTGTGTGTTGTCACAGTCCTCGATAAAGGGATTTACATATTTCAATTAGGAAGAGGATCTGTTCAAATAATTTACCTTGAAAATAACCTCTTACCTGGGCATCTCATCAACAGAAGCAATTTTGTGTTCAAAGTCGTCCCTTGATGCCGACATGTGACGTAGAGGGGACTCCTCGCGACGAGGGAACGCTACGGGAAACAGGGGGCGCTCCTTCTCTCTGGAGGTTGTGGGGGGGGACAGACTCCTCCTGGACTTCTCCTTGTCTTTCTTCTCCTTCTTCTTGGACTTCTCCTCCTTCTTGGAGCTGTGCTTGCGGCCTCGGTAGAACTCTTCCTCCATGTGATCCAGGGGCTCGGCTTCTTCGGCATCTCTGCGGCTTTTCTCTTTAACCGACGGGTAGGACGTCGAATAGCTCGGCTCATCCCCCCACTTCCCGAAAATGTCGCGAGCAGTGAGGGTGGTTTTGGCATCGCCGTCCTCATTGATGTCCCTCTCTTTCAGCCCGTGAGACTTGAGGAACTCCTCTTCTCCAGCGTCAAAGAAAGGCAGCGTCTTGCCCTCCTTGGAGTCGGACGAAGAAGTAGCAGAGATGTTGAAAAGGTCTCCGGACTTGCCTCCTTTCTCGAGCTCTCGGTCAGTGCCGCTGTGCTCTTTATCGCGACCGTTCTCCTTTTCAGCGGCCTGCTTTTTGTTTTTGTTCTCAGCCAAGAACCTGAAACAGACCAGACTGAGCCTCAGTACCTAAAACTGGTGCTCGTTGCACTAACAACATTCCAGACTGAGATTAACCATGGAGGGAGAACAAGAACACATAATCGCATCGGTGTAATTCTATTGTTAAAATACTTTAAATACAAAAGAGAAAGCCAGACGCTCCTCAATTGTAATACTTAAATAAAAAAACAATATGAACAAGTGGTATTTCATTACAGCCACCTACATCAATGCACTTTTTTGCAGTTTTACTTTACCCCTTTTCACACTTGTGTTCCTCCAAGACACTCTAAAAAAGCATCGATGTGTTTGAGAGAAAACTAATGTTCATCATTTGTCAGAAGGTGTTAAAAGAAAATTGCATGAATCAAATAAAAGGAATAGACCTACTTCTTGAATGCAGCAGAGATCACAGTCTTATCTTCACATTTGGCCTCTTCCTTTGAGAAGAACCCAAAGCCACTGAAGGAGGCAGTTTGTCCGGACTTCGTGGGGCTCTTTGCTGGGGGGGTCACGGTGCCAATGGTTTTCCACATAGGACCGCCGCTCACAGACGCTTTGCCGTCCAGACCAGTCGGGTCACCTTCTTTTTTTGTGTCTGGGCTGATTCGTTTGGGACTGGTATCATAGTCTATCCATTTACCTCCGGATACCTTCTCGATGGCGCCACCGTCTTCTGCTCGACCCGATTTTTCTCCCTTACCCTCCGGCTTGTCCTTAGCATCCTTGGCTCCAGGCTTTCCCTTGCTGCTGCGGTGAGGCGGCGATGAGGACCTGGACCGCGAGGAGAAGCTGGAGTGCTTGGAGCGCCGAGATCCCTGCGAGGACGAGCGCTCCGAGTAGTGGGAACGGCTCCGGCTGCCCGAGCGCTTCTTCGGTGTGCGGGAGCGGGAGCGCCCCCTCCTTGGGCTGTGCATGTGGTGGTCCTGGTCGTGATGGCGATCGTGCCACCCTCCTCCACCGCCGCCGCCGCCGCCGCCGCCACCACCACCACCACCACCGCCGCCGCCGCCACCACCTCCGGCGCCTCCCTGCCAGTTGGACTTATAGCCATAGCCCCCACCACCTCCCCTGTTCTGGTAATGGCTGCGTGGGTAATAGCCTCGGTTTCTGGCACGGTAGTGGTAGGGCCTGCGGTAGCCTCGGTTGTAGCCCCGGAAGCCCCCTCTGTTGTTCTGATAGTCCCTGGAAGGATAGTTTCTGTAGGACGGAGAGTGTGAGCGAGATCGGGAGCGAGACCTGGAGCTGGACGAGAGAGAAACAGAATCACGTTATTCAGGGCAAAGCATGTGCCGGGGCAAACAATAATGTCAACTTTGCAATCCCATATGAGCAACAGAGTGCAGCTGGAGTCTTACTCTTCTTAAGGGACCACCAGTGAGCAACAACATCCCATCGCAACACTGCAGATCATGTGATAACATGTCCGCTCCTCGACCAATGAAACACAGGATTTTAAAAGCAAAGCTTCTCCCCAAGGAATCACCCAAAAGGAGAAATTTATATCTAGTGGACAGATTATTATTGAGTCAAACTGCAGTCTGCATCGTCAAGAAGGAACCTTTGAGCCAAAAATGTGGATAGAACATGGACAAGAAAATAATGATTTTTAAGGCTGGCGAAAAATTCAAAAAGCATTTTAACAGATTTTATGGAGAAAATACATTGCCTGTAAGTTAAGTAAAGACAAAAGGTTACAACTCACAGTGGCAGGTGAAGTGGAGGGGCCTTAAAACAGATTAAAATTCCTTGTTTTTGTTTGTTCTGTAGTCATTTATTCTTATTTCCTGCAGAGCCACTTAGTAGTTATGCTTGCTACGTGTCACCTGTTGGTGCATTGCCTTCTTGCTCAGGTGTTATTTCCTAAAGAGCAAACAGCGTGCTGAGGGACACCCTGTGCTGCCAAGTGTGTTTAATAACCCAGCAGCGTCTCAACATGTACGATCATGGTCCGTGTTTTTAAAATCTCACCATGACAGCCATCTGATGAAAGGCTTCTTCACAACATAGCAACAATCATTCAGATATTTGACCAGCAGATGGAGCTTGAATCTCATTCATCTCAGGTTCAAAGTGCATCAGCATAGTTATTCGCCCCATTTTGTAGACCCCCCAGGAGTAGACACTGGCCTGGGTCCCAAAACAGTGTACTGGGAACCTTGACAGGAGACACAGACTTACTGCTGATCACTGTCAACAGAGGGCGGTAGTAAGCTACTGTAAGCCCAGTGACTCACCACGTTGTCTCGGCCATTCACGCACAGGAGGAAATGTGAAGAAAAATAGTATTACTGTATGGTCTACTCTGCCTATATCCAGCTTTTAGGGTTAGCTACAAGGTAACAGATACTCTGAAGTGAGGAAAACACAAGAGTCATTTAAACTAGACAAAACACACAACAGATGCCAACTCAGATAACCAATAAGACATTAGCATTATCTTTGAAAAAATAAAACACATACAAAACAGCAAACTGTAGAAGATTACAAAACAGCAAAATGTAGAAGATTACAAATAAAAGTAAACCAAGCACAAGATTCTTATTCTAGAGGAATGTAAAGTGAAATGTAAACGCAGGGATGTAAGACCTTGATTGACACAACACCTGTCACGATGGCTTGTAGAGCCACAAACTATTAAGCTACATATTAAGCTACATATTGAACCTGTGTACCTGTTCATCAAAGCGGCGCAATCTTGGACAAAAGAACATGTAGTCCCACAGGCAGGACGGTCTGTGCTGCTTTAATTCATAGGTTAGACAGCGTGAGCACCCAGGATGCAACCTGCTCTAATCCACAGAGGGAGGAGGCAGCGGAAGGGGAGGGAGATGAAACCAGGCCAAGAGTGCTCCCTCTACTCCTTTTTCTGTCTGACAATGATTGACCAGCAGTGTAGCAATGCTGCCCCCCAAAAAACTATCCAGTCCAACAATCTACCGCCTCCGGAAACGCATCAACCCTCAAGGGACAAACAAAAACATGGGCGGACAACAACAGGGCGGTCTGTGTAGGACCTGCCTCACCTAAAGCTCCACATAAAGAAATATATACTAATGGGCATACGGCTTGCCAGCTTCAACCTGTATTGCTTGTCACAAATATAGTTGACTGGAGAGTCCTTACAAGAACGAAGATGAGCTGATGCAATCAGCTTGAGGCGTTCACACAGGAAACGCATGCAAAATAAGAGCAAACATAGAGTCCAAAACCACATCAAGTGTGTCTCTGGTATGGACATGATGGAACATGTAGACATGGTCAGACCATTTACCCTAAAGAATTAAAACTGATGCAGCAGAACCAAATATGCTGTCTTTGTTGTTCCATGTCTCCTCCTTCCTTGTCGAAACACGCCTCCCACATCAGCCAGTTATGGGATGGAGGAAAAATGTCCCTTGTGAGATCAACGTTTACTACGCTAGTTGCATAAGGCCTATAGCTTTGGCTCAGATGAGGAGCGGCTACAAAAGTCTGGCAACTTTTATTTGTTCAAACTTCACACCATCAAATTATTTCATTTTCAACTCATTTTATTCATGTGAAGTGTCAAGTATTTTATTTATTCATGTATACACATTTGGTAATTTATCTTATTAAATTCAGCTCCCTCTGAGACAACATAGCAACATTTTGTGTTTTCAATCTAGATTTTGTACTGCAGATAGCTGAGGAGAGCTGTATCACTGAAACTAAATGGCTGTCGTGAGAGCAAAGGGTGATGAGCCGCTAGTTATTTCCTTGTTAAATATCAGAAACCACAGACTGCATATTATAAACCCGATGAAGGCACACATTTGTTGTATCCACTTGTATGGAAAAAATAGTCTGTTCAAGCAGGGATTAAATAGCTCCCATTTTCACAAAGTAAAACTATAAAATTACTAAAAGTAACTAATTAACGTAACCATATTACAAAGCATTAATAACAGCTGTAATTACAATGCAACATGTTTGAAAAACACTTGGTTAATATCAGAAACAGAACACTGGATTTACCTATAGCGACGTTTCCTGGATCTTGAGCGGGAGCGGCTCCTCGAGTGAGACCTGGAGTAGGACCTGGATTTGGATCTCGATCTGGAGCGGGACCGAGCTGGGGAATCCGGAGCCTTTGACATCTTTGTGCTTAGACCAGCCTTTTCCACTTATCTAAACAAGAAAACAAGTGCATTTAATTAATGTTCACAAGGGGAAGGAAACAGACAAAAAAGTTAAGCAATTATGCCCTTCAAAAAAAATGTATAGAATTCAAACACATCGTCTATATTCTCCAGGATTGTACAGCTGCATATTAGGCTCATTCACAAATAAGTTTTCTAGTTTCCAGCAGCATTCTAAAAACATAGATAATATATCAGCAGTTTGCAGACCGCAGTCAGACTTCACTTTGGCCATAGACACCTGCGCCGCCTCAATATTGTGAGGTAACCGTCACCAATGTGTACATGACGGACATAAATCGGAGACAAGCCTGGGACCGGACAGAGTACATGACACCTTGTCCCCAGTCACCAGGAGCCCTCACACTCTGCCTTCAGCAGCCCCTAAAACCCCATGTGACCTTGATCTGTCAAAACCAATGCAGTGATGATACAAAGAGGCCCCCAGGTTAGCTTTAAGACCAGAGCAGACAGCTGGAGCAGCATGAACACATGGACAGGCTGCTGCTGAAGAGAAGTGAGGTCTGGCACAACGTCAAAAAAAAGCTCAGCAGTGCAGCCATACGAAACCCTACTAGCAACAGGTTATGGCCTCAGTTTATAAATGAAGTAAGAATACGGTGATAGATTTTCCCTGTGTGCGATGTGTGACTACAACATATGATGATTGTCCTTTGTTGGGGCTGAGAGGGTCAGACATTGTACATTGTTGGAAAAACTGCAATGTTCTGAGGTGTGCAACATGAAGTCATCATGAAGACTGACCAGCACTTGGCGTTTCCCAGAGCTTCACTGTTTTAGTACATTTATCTCCAGCTATTGATTCCAGTGAATAGAACCTTCGAGAAGGCTTGAAGCATAACCTGTGTATGTTGTCAAATCGGTCTCCTACTTTCAAGTATTATTTAATAAATGAGTAAGATTGTTCTATGATTTAAAAGGCCTGGGCCACAATCAAAGTGGGCAGTATCTGGCCAAAACGTGAAATGAGTTTGACACCCCTGCTCTACTGCAACTATTGTAAAATAATAACAGCATGAAATGTCAGATAAAAAGACTGAAGATGCTGTGGTTAAATTCTAAACCGCTGATTTAAAAAGTATGTTTGTTCGTTTTGAAACAAAAGAAAAATGGCAAACACTCGATGTTCTCTTTTGATCACCCAGCCCTGACTTAGAAGTTAACAAACAGTGCTTTAGTTAAGTGACTTTGACCCCTCAGAAAGCTACTGAATCAACACTGACCAGAAATGAAAACCACATGTGCAACATGGCATCCCCTACTTCAGTGATTCTTGACCCCGATTGGGCTGCCAAAAACATACAATTTGTAAAATTTAAATATGTACAAATGAAATATCTTGCAAAAGCCAATCAGTGTTGAGATGCTCTGCTCGTCATCACCATCAATTATTATTATATTAACTATCTGTTGCATGAACGGTTAGGTAGTATTTTTTGTGCAGGTTTACATGCAGATCATAAATAAATGTCCTTATGATGATCACTGTATCCGTTTTTTTTTCTTGTTAATTTTTATTTTATTATTTTATTCAGTCACTGAATACAAATCCAACCTAGAATGATATAAAATAGTTAATCCATGACAGTGTTAATATTTGAATGGGCCCCGGGTCACTTTGTACTTAAAAAGTTGGGCCCTGAGTTCAGAAAGGTTAAGAACCCATGCCCTACTTCATCCCACAAGTGTATTTTTGTGTACATATATTTTTATAAATACATTGATGGGGTTTCTGGCAAGGAGAAAATGGTAGATGGAAAGAAATTGAAGCGTTGTTAATCTGCCAAGATGTTCCAATACATCAAAAATTATTGTTGCTCTTTCTTCATAATGGAGACAAGAGTCTACTGCAAAGTAGCGGCATTGGTCTCGAGCAGGTAGTGCTGCTTTTTCTTCAACAGGGACTCATTATGGCGAGGACAGGCACCATCTCTTATACAAATTATTCAATCTGCTAATCCACTGGTTACATCAAAGTCTAAAACAATTGCGGCTTATTCAAGACTCCCTTTGAGGACCCAGAGTAATGCATAATAGCGTTTTTTTCTTCAGTGGCTGGTATTTGGATTGGCTCTTTTTTTCAATGTTTGAAGGGCCAACAGTTGCTATGTGTGATACAATGGTTGCTACGTGTTAATACGGGGTTTCCCTCGCCACTACAAATCCAAAGCAGGCCAGTCAAGGGTTTTATTGACTACCAAAGGCCCTCATTGCACCTCTTCTGAACCTTAAACTTTCAATACACAAAATGGTGGGTACCTCATTGCACGCCCCATCCCACTGCTTGTTAGGTGGGCTATCGCAGTATGTCTGGTCCCATGTTACATTATGGAAAAACCCTCTCACATGCTAGTCATGACAAATGCATGTCCAGCTGAAAGTCTCTACAGGTAGTTTTCACAGAGTTTAATGTGCAGAGCTGTACAAATTAAGATGGTGGCCTAATAACACACTTATGATGGCCAAAGCAAAATGAGTGAAAATTTGGTCTTTTAACCTCTTAATATTTATATATTCATAGCATCATCTCTGAATCTGTTCCTCCCTGCAGACCTCATCTAGCGCGCCTTGAATGATAAGTATAGGGAGGTGCAGTTGACCACATTATCTATGGTGTTCAACCAAAGCTCTGCTCCCCCCTAGACATCAAAACTAAATAGGAAGTGAAAATAGCATGAGGTTTTCATCTCATGAAACAATCTTTGACAGTCTGTACTTCTTTAAATACTAGAAGTGAATCTAACGTTTAAAAAAAACTGTCCATTGAAATACACAACACTTTACTTTTCTCTTTCTGTAGCGCTAACTCATTATCCATTAAATAATGTGTGCTTTAAGAAAATGCAGCTAATGATGGGGACCTGGAATGGTTGTGTGGGTTACTGTTTACAGAAGGGTGTTCACCACACAACATAGAGGAAACAATGTGCATTATTGTTCAGGGGAAATATGTGAACGTTGGAAAGGAGAAGGGCCAAGGACAGTAGACAAAAAAACAGGGTTAAAGTTGCTCGAGCTTAAAGCAAATTTAGTATAGTTTAAGTGATTAAGTGTAACCCTTCGAAGTTAAAGTACAGCTTGTAAAAGCGCAAACAACATAGTATTTTCTTCTTGATCCCTCTACGTGATATGATGAAATGTAGCCGCCAAAAAATAATATCCTAGAGTGGTTTAATACAACTATTGGAGATGTACTACCAGTGTTGGAATGTAAATTTTGACTAAATAAAAAGTAATGTGCTGTATTTGATTACACCGTTGAGGTTTGTTGAGTTACAGCATTTCATGGTACTTAATTACATTTTGTATGCAAATATTGTACCTTTAACTCCACTGCATGTCCTTTTTGCCTAAATGCTTTGCAGATTCTAATCATTATGACTTAGGATTCTAGATTAAATCCTGTAGTTCAATTTAAAAAATATATTTAAAAAAAAACGTCGAACAGCTGCGATATTTTAGTGATAATACACAAATATATTTAAAAAAAAATGATAAGGCATGCCGTATTATGTCACGTTACAAGTAAAATGGTATTTCTCGACTGTAGTATGGCAACTTTCAATAATAAAAAAACATCTGAACATCGCCACTGGATATAATTACATGTTGGTAACACGAGCCACAGGGTTCAATGGTCAGTTTGGTTGGATGTTTAACGTTAGTTAATGATCACCAGTCGGGGAAGGCTATGTGCAACGTAAAGTATACGTCGTAGGTGCTGCTACACCAACAGCAGATAACGTTATAACAAACTACACACTACGCAATGCATATTATATATAGTTGGCAATTCTAAATGTGCAGTGGGGACACGCAGCACTGTAATCAATATTTAACGTGAAGCCCGATAAAACAGACTGAAGCTATCGATACCGAAGGGCCAACGTTAACGACATGCTTAGCGTTACCGACGGAAAAGCAGTTGACCTGACTGCCTAAAAACATCAACCTAGCTACAAAAAAATAAGTCACAATTACCTGTTCCTGTTTTCAAAAGAGTTGAGAGAGCTCGTTCGTATGAATACTCGGTGGTACAGTGCGGTCAGAGTAGCTAACCGTTGAGGCCAGGCTGCTCGGCTGCTCCCTCCTTCCTGGTTTTACTCCTCGGTCTCTCTAGCGGTCCGGGGCTAAGCGGATGTTAGCAGCTTAGCTCGTTAGCAGCGCGATTGTTACCACATAGGCCACCGAAACAGACGCACTGCGCCTGGGAAAAGGAAAGGCGCTCGGACTACCCGGACAGGCGCATTTTACGTATCCGCTGATGCTTCTATGTGTTTTTAAAATGTGCTAAATGTAGGTTTTTGTTGGCATCAAGCTCTAACGACCGAGAAACCCAGTTAGCTCACGACACTATCCTCGCTGGGCTCTAATCTCGCGATACTTTGTGAGTCGTGAAGCGTTGACGTGCGGGAAGAGAAGCTATGGGGTAAAGGCAGGGTCAACTTTCCCCTCAGGGTGAAATGAAGTTTATCTGATTTTTTCTCTCTGTGACACCCGTAGAATAGGTACTCAGCTGGATTAATCTGCCTGACGCCCCGATGTTCTCTGTGTTGTTGACACAAATCCCCTACTTTAGGAATATGCAGCCGTAGTGGAGGAAGTACTCTACTACTCAGATGTATATGTGTAAAAAAACTCAGTTTAAAGGTACTGCATTCAAAATGTACTAAAGCAGCTCTACAAAGTAGTGGCATCAGATTCTATTTTAAAGTATCAAAAGTAGAAGTAGGCTTCTCATTCTACAGAATGGCCCATTTCAGAATTATGCCATTACTGGATTGACATTTTTGATAATTTAATTTAATCATCACTTTAATGTTGCATCCGGTGGAGCTACTTTTAACTATTTTGAATCATTTAAAAAAAAATACATATTATTATATAATTTATTTGATGTATGTTTTGTTTTGATAACCTGATACTAAAAGTAACTAATGTAGTCAGACATTTAGCTGTTCTTGTGTCTAGTTCTGGTCTAGTTCTTGTGGTTTTCGCTCTATGTAGCGCTGTACTTCAGCAGCTCCTTGGAATATGTTATAGCTATGGTGAGGAACATGATATATAATACAATGCAAGTAAAAGTGCAATTTGGAGCACAAACGTCGTATATTCTCCCACTTCTAACAAGCATGGTGTCTGTGTTGAAGTAAATTATCAGCCACCTCTTAAGAGAACATATGACTGACATATCTAGGCATGTTGTGGGATGTATGCACAAGCTAAGCCTCTCACGGATGGTTAGCATGTGTACAGATGGAGTGAAGATTTCTATTTTCAGAGCATATTGTACAACTCAACTTCAAAAAAACAAGTTGACATTCAAGACTTCAAGTGGCTTACAATGATGCCATGAGACCCACAGGGAATAGTGCCAGTAAAACGTGTACGACTGCAGGAGTCAACACCTTTCAAACTGTTTTAAGAAACAAATGATGGTCTGCTCTAAGGACCTCAAACCTCCATCAACCGTTTCCCTCAGCAGTTCCTCAGTGTTGCGACACAAGGTGATCCCATTACTATCGCTTTGTTTATTAGCGGATCAAACTCCATGAGATGTTTGTCTTGTGTATTAGTAACGCATATTGTTATATTCCCAGAAAAAGCGCAAAATGACCAGTTAATAGCTCTGAATAGGTTTATTATTATGTATTACAAACTCCCCGATGCACTTATGTGACTAATTGACTTTTATTTTCTACATTGACAAAGCATTATAATATTTGTATGACGTCTTCAAGATTTTAAGTGCCTCTTTATTGGTTTTCAAGCTGTATTTCTAAGAACATCAGTGACATATTTACAGAACTACATTTGTGGGGTTTGTTCCTGTAAGTAAATATGTAAAAAGATAATAATGGTCAGGATCTTCTTATGACTTTTCCTTTTGAATCAATCAGGTCATTGAAATAAAATACTAATAATCTATTGTGTGTTAAACAGACAGCTGTCTTTAATCTTTCCATTGGTGTCTATAGAGGTTGTGCTGTTTGGCAGCTCTGAGCACTATTTTATTTATTTGAATCAAAATCCAGAAAAGAAGACGGCTTCCCCTGACTGTGAAATATCTTCTTGTGGGGCTGTGTACCATCTGTTCACCTTCAGAGAACTTTTAATCCCACACAGTGACGAGGAAGTCAATCCGCAGCCAACAGATTGGAGTGTCGTGTCAATTTTTCCTCTCCAATACACAACACTATCTTTCAAGTCGTTTTAGAACCCTTACCCCCAATTTAGCTCTACGTTGTACATATTTAGACCTTCAGAGGTGATAAGAACCAGAGTGCACAAAAATGGTAATACGTGTTGAACAAATAATTGACATAGTGCAGCAATGTTTTCTAAAATATTTCCTGCTTCACAGTCACAGAACATTTATACAACTGTTCATATCTAGTTCATGTGTGTACAGTATATCCACATCACACTCTTATTTCTGTATACACTGTCTCACTATTGGAATTACTTGTACTTGTACCAACAATATATATAAATATTACATCATATCATAGAGCTGCAACTCCAAAAGCGTCGGTCCGTCTGTTGCTCGCTGTCATAACCACATGTCATCTGTTCCACCGTCTGCATCAAAGACCTGATTGGAATTCTTATAATCCTGCATGGCACGTTGTGATCAAATTGCTCCTCGTTGACCTTTGGTTAAGAAATGCAAACAGTTGCAGCACAGGTGCTGAACACAAAGTTAAATTTACCCCCCCCCCCTTAGGCCACAATGTGAGGGGCTCCTTGTCTGTCACTCACTGTTACGAGCTGTTTATGTGGCATTGCTGGAGGTTTGAAGTCCAAGTGGCAGAGGACAACTCTGACCAGTGAGCGCACAAGAAGAGAAGTGAAATAAGAGTCAGTGAGATTAAAGGGTTTGTGGGGAGCATTTTGTGTCATCGTTAAAAATAGAACATATACCAAGCAATGTGCAAAAATACAACTACAGCAAATGAGCATGAACAAGTTTTAAAATATTACCTTTCGATTAGTGATGATCTGTCTTTATTAACTTAATTACTCCTCTTACAGTAGCAAGCAACTTTTTCTCTTTTTGAAGGGAAGCATCAAAAGTAAAACACAACTAACCTTCTTTGAGACCATTTATCTTGAACTGTTAATGATTGTACTGAAAGTAGAAATACTAGTTATAAATAATAAAGTTATAAATACTCCATTAAATGATTAAAGGTTCTAAATTCAACATAAAACTTTAATCAAAATTATTTTGATCAAAATAAAAACACTCATTATGGCTCCTTTAAAAGTGGAATATTAGATTATTCTTGCTTTGTACCTAAAGATTACATTTCAAAACACCTTAATGTTGTATAGTTTTGCAATACAAAGACACACTTATACTTTTAAAACTGCAATATTTCATCATTATATTATACAAACAAATAATGTGTTTGTATATGTATTAAGTAAGCAGTAGTGTCAAATATACTGTACCAGTCAAAGGTTTGGACACATTTACTCATTCAATGAGAAAGTGTAAAAAAGGGAACTACTCAAATAGACTTTAAGTACCTCGATATGTACGTAACACAGTACTTGGTTACATCTACAGTTACATGCCACTGATTGCTTTCAATGTTAATGTTCCCATTTTGTTATCTGCTGTTGCTTTTTCATTCCAAGACTCTCATTGTGAAACATTTGATTCAATTAGGAATACAACTTACAATTCAAATGACAAAAAACAGAGCAGCACAAAGCATGTAGGCCATGGAAACAGGTGTGAGACACAGAGAGAGAGAGAGAGATAAAGGGAGAGAAGGGAGAGGGAGAGAGAACAGAAAGTAAAAGGCTCACCTTGCAGGGGGGAGTGTAGAGAACAGAGACGTCTCTCTGCCTCCTGCTCTGTAGAAATGAAGAGCGACTTCACCGTTGGCCGTAGAGAGCGAAGCCAACCCCTCCCTCCCCTGTAATCCCCCCCTCCCCCCGCTGTCCAACAAGCACTTGGCGAAATCACATCTCTCAATTATAAATAGTTGACCCCGTCGGAGCGTTTTTCAGTGATGTTGTCGATGTTTGAAGTGATGGGAGTTACAGTATGCGCTTGCCTCCACGCGTTGAGGCTCCTCCAGGGAAACCACACGGACGGATTGGATCTCCACACCGTGCTCCCCCCCCCCGTCTCATTTGCCGAGTGAGGAATGGGCAGGTTGACACTCATGCATGACATACATTTTTAACTGTGTATCCTGTTGCTTTTGGCTGGAGCCCAATGTAAGCGGCGCGTGGACACGCTTGGTGCTCTGCCTCGAGAGCTACTCACAGATCACAGAAGGGAAGAAGTCGCTTCTGGGCGTTGACGTCGCTGGCCTGCATGCTTCCCTTTGACACATTCTGGCCTCACTTGCAACTGTGGCTTCCTGGTTTGATTAATGTCCCACTTCCACTTGATTGAGCAATTAACCAACCAGGGCCAATGTGGAACCAGAGATAGCAGCCCTACAAGACGTCACGTTGTATTGTGCAAACACAGATGTTTTCTGCGTTACACTCGTAAACAGAGGTGAAGAGCAACACATAGTTGAGACACTATGGGCCGGTCGACTGACATAACATACAAATCACATATAAAAGGCCCACCGATTGGACACACACTGGAAGCACAATGCAACCATGAATTGCAGGGACATGCACGTGGAACGACTCTCTGTATGCAGCGTTGCATTGTTTGGTGCAGGAAGCTCTCTACTTACAAAGTCAACACAAAGAAACACACGCCATGTGCCCCCCCCCCCCCCCCCCCGGGTTTCTGCAGGGTTTCTGTCACACCGCTGTGGCCAACCGCGGAGTGGTTGCACTGAACCCAGCTCCAGTGTTCTCTTTGAGTCATCCGATACGCTGGCCACCCTGTGACAGACGCATTATGAACCAAAGCGCTCGGCGATGAGAGACTTTTTTCAGAACAACGTTACCTGGAGCTGAGGTGAAAAAAGCAGCGACCACAGAGCATCTCATATTTGAAGGCCAACGTGCAGCATAACAAGTCTCATGCTCACACGTCTTTTAAAACCTTGGCTGGAGTTCACCTCAGGGCTGAATGGGGTCAGTTGGCTGCTCTGTGTAACATAAAGCCACAGCCAAACAAACACAAGCTAAAAACAGAGGCACCCTGTTACAACACAGGAATCGGGGTTATTCAAATAGAAAATCCCGAATGAGGACACAAACAAAACCTTGGAAACCGCACAATATTTTAGAAACCATTGATTCATTTATTGGGTTTGATGACATATTTGTATATATTTATTTGTACAGACACTCATTTTGCCTTTTTTTAGGCGTCTTTAGGCGTTGTTTTATAATAGTTCTTCATATTAGATGAGAGAGTATGCACCTTTTCTCTCTAAATCCTATCGCCCTATACTTCTGAAAACATGTCTTTTAAAATTCAATAGCTTTATGAAAAAGCCGAACAAAATTGCCAGAGAAACCATTTAACTAAAATTTGAATAGATTTGTATTTTATTCGGGATGGACCAGATGGAGCACAGTGGTTGTAAACTTTTACAGGAGCAGTTATTTACGTTTGATTGAAATCAGCTGTGCTGCCCCCCTGTGGTGCCTCAGAGCATTGCATGCCATGAAGTCAAACAAGATGGTATCCGAGACAATACAAGCCAGACTCATTTTACATTTATTATATATATATACTAATTTGAAGTTCAGGTTTTTGTTGCAATACATGCTGGATATTAAACTTCAAATTAGTATTGTGTTTTTGTTACCTTTATAGGGTTTGCATTAAATCATTCTGGGATGTATTTGATTGGATAGACCTTGACAATGTTGAACAAGTCGCCACTGGTTGATATCCTGTTTAAGTTGCTCCAACTTTGCAGATCCATAATGCTGTGAATCCAGCTGAGGATGATTTGACGTTGAGATCTTATTGATCTTGATGCTGCATTTCTTAACAAATGATAAGTTAGGAGTTCTCAAATAAATATTACAATCAACTGCAACTCAATTTGATTAAATAACTAATTAGCCTGATGTGTAAAAACAAAATATATGCTATATGGGATAAATCAGAATGTCGAACAGCTAATGGAAATCTAAAATGAGCCACAGGCGGCAACAACCAGACAAAGCCGAGAAGGCTGGAAACCTTTGTGTAGCACTTTATGGGCACATTATTTGTGTTGTATATCTTAATCTGAAGCTATTCACTAAAGCTATATATTGAATAAATCCATTGAGTTAGTAAGTACAATCCTTCGACATAGGAGTAGATTAGATAGATTAGATAGTTAGATTATGTCACGGTTTGGGTTCTTGTCTTGTATTTTGTAGTTTCATGTCTCTTGTGTTCCTGGGTAACTCCACTTCCTGCCTTGTCCTGTCTTCCCCCGTGATTGTCTGCCGTGCCTGATCGTTTCCACCTGTGTTCAATCACCTGCACCTCCCTTGTGTATTTAAGCCCTGTGAGTCTCTTGTCTTGTGTGGCGTCATTACATGTCGTTCCGTGTCATGTCCGTTGGTATTTTCAAGTCCAGGTCCCTGTGTTTTTGGCTGTTTTTGCTTTCGCCTCCTTCTCCCCCTTTTTTGGTTGGAGTGGTTTTGTTTTTGACTATTAAAGTCCTTTTTTTTTCGCATGCTCCGCGTCTGAGTCCTTTTGCCCACGCACTCCTCGTACTGACAGATTAGACAAAAAGCACTTGAGTTTAGTAACAACTCCTGTCTCGAATGAAAACTTTTTGTTATTATTTTATTGTCTAAAATAACATCTGAAACAAAAATTAGAATTTCATTATAAATTTACAGCATTAGTTACATGAAATCTCTGCAGGAGGTAGAGTGGATATCGAGTATTTCCGATTAATAATAATGACAATAATAAACATAAAGGTCTGAGACCTTTGTTGTATGTTTTTTATTCTCTTAATCATTACGATGAATTAATAATCTTAGCAATTAATTCTATTAGTCAGTGATGAACGTCAGTGTTTTTCTTTCTTAATCTGCTCCTCGACGACGACTCTGTCCATGGTTCTGAAAGCCTCTGATTGGCTGTGTCTTTCCGTGCTGCTGCAGCTGGGCGATATGTCCGCGCCTCACTAGGGGGCGGGAGACGCCGTGGTATATCCCAAATGTGTCCTCAACGGAGACACAGTTGCTATGGTGAAACGAGTCCTGCTTGAACAGAGAAAAAGTTCAGCAGACAAAAAAAAAAACACTTTTGTGAGCGTCCACAAATGCACCAGAAGTTGGAGAGCATCCTTTCAGCGCACATCTGCCTCCACCGGGGAGGGAGGTGACGGCCGACGGAGGAACAATTAGTTTTACAACCTTAATTTGCGACCTCCATTTAACATTAACAACACAATGTGGGCGTGTTCTCGCCCCACACCCCCCTTTATTATTATTTTTTTTACTTTTGCACCGCCTGTCCGCCGGATTTGTGCGCACTTTCGCTGTGTAGCCACTTGCTGCGTAGTGGATGCAGAGTTCAGCTCCGGCTTTGCCCGCGGTCCCCTCCACCCCTCCCCGGGCTCAGCTCTGACCAGAGGATGGATCTCTATCACGTCGCTTCCCTCTGCGGGACTCTGCTGTTTGTTTGGGGGGTCCCCGGCTCTTACACTCTCGCCATCTCCCCTCGAGCAAAGATCAGCAAGGTGTCCCGGATCTTTGATGGACAAGAAGCTTCTAAATACTTCAAGGAGTTTTACGCGCCGCCGTCTCTCGACAGACACAATAAAGCGACTTCGAAAGACCCCATTGAGCCGCATGACTACATGATGTCTATTTATAAGACCTTCTCCACGGCAGAGAGGCTGGGACTCAACGCCAGCTTCTTCCGCTCCTCCAAAGCGGCGAACACCATTGCGAGCTTTGTGGACAGTGGACAAGGTACGTGGAGGCTTTACAGTGCGTTTGTGTGGTATGGACGTAAATCTTTTCAAAGTTTGGGGACTCATTTCACTTTTGGGAACAAGTCCCAATAGAGTAAATCATGAAGACTTGGTTGAAGGTTATGGTTAGGTTAAGTCTGGGTTAGGAGGCATCTCCAGAAAATGAATGTAAATAAATGTAATGTACTCTAACGTGAAGGAACTGTTTGTGTGTGTGTGTGTGTGTGTGTGTTTTGCGTGCGTGCAGGTAGGATTGATAGAACACCCATGACTCATACTTTGTCTCCCACATTAATTCGGCGCAGACGATACTGGGATTTTTCCTGTCAGATTCCACATCTTTGTGGTATGCACATCGTCCCCGCGAGAATGCGTCTGACCCCGCTTGCTTTAATGCTTTCCACAGATGACCTCCCACTCCTCCCTCTGAGGAGACAGCAGTATCTGTTCGACGTCTCGACGCTGTCCAAGAAGGCGGAGGTGCTGGGAGCGGAGCTCAGGGTATACACCAAAGTGTCTGGGAATTTCAGGATATCGGAAACAGAGCCCGTCGACGTCCAGCTCCTCTCCTGCCACGACCGGCAACTGCTCGAATCCAAAACGCTGGACTTGCAGGACTCCCAGAGGCCCAAGTGGGAAGTGTTGGACGTGTGGGAAATATTCAAAGAGCAGCAGCACCTGAGCCAGGGGAAGCACTTCTGCCTGGAGCTCAGGGCCATGCTGGACAACCCGGAGAGGGAGCTGGACCTGCAGCATCTGGGCTTGCACAGGCTCGGCAGGCCACAGCAGAAGAAGGCCATCTTGGTGGTGTTCACCAGGTCCAAGAAGAGGCAGACCCTCTTCAGCGAGAGGAGAGAGGGGAGAGCCTTGCTGGGTCCAGCGAGGAGGGCCAAAGAGAGGGGCCCTGGCGCCAAAGCCAGCAGGAGAAGGAGGACGCCGGCGTCCAAGACCCGCCACGGGAAGAGACACGGCAAGAAGTCCAAATCCCGTTGCAGCAAGAAGCCGCTGCACGTTAACTTCAGAGACCTGGGCTGGGACGACTGGATCATCGCCCCGCTCGATTATGAAGCCTACCACTGCGAGGGCGTGTGCGACTTTCCCCTGCGCTCCCACTTGGAGCCCACCAACCACGCCATCATCCAGACGATGATGAATTCAATGAACCCCAGCAACATGCCGCCCAGCTGCTGCGCCCCGTCCAAGCTCAGCCCCATCAGCATCCTTTACACCGACTCAGGAAACAACGTGGTCTACAAGCAGTACGAGGACATGGTGGTGGAGTCCTGCGGCTGCAGGTAGTGGTGCAGTTAGTGCTTGGCGCTGAGCGCTTACTTGTTTGTCAGGCTCTCTGGTTTGCGGGAACGGAACAGCGTTTCAGTGCGTGTGGTGATGACGCTGCGCCCAAAATAAGGAGAAATTGCTTAATTTTTCTGACAAAAAAAAGGTTTTATTTTATTTTTCCTGACCATGTACCCAATGAGGTCAAGTTTAATACCTCAGATGTTGTTTTTCTTATGTCTGTGTGTGTTGTTGCTACATAAACACTTCAGTGGCCGCATATTCAGGAATATTCAATAAGATAATCCTGTTGGAAACAAATCAAGAAAATGTTTCAAATAATTGTTCAATATTCTTCTATCCAAGTCCACTTTTTCCCTTTCTGAAGGGGAGTTAGAGGAAAAGATGGATACTACTCACCTATGCTGTATATGAAGCTACAACCCAGTGGGTTAGCTTACTTACCTTCATCACATTGACACTTAATTATTACATGATTTATTTTTCAGAAACAAAAAAGACATAAGATGTTTCTTAGTGGGATTTAGAGATGCTGATAGATGGGTTGAGTTTCCATTGAATAGCCCACCGGTTGAAGTGTAGTTCTGCTAAGCTAAGCTAACCGCATCTAGACTGTAGCAAAACTAAAAAAAGTATGAAGAAACTCTCTTAATTTGTGTAATTAAAAAAATAATTTTACTCTGCAATGTTTGACACACGCACTATGTTAACCATGTATGAACAACTATTTAAAGTTTGAGAAAAAGGAACATTCAATATCTGTAGTTTTTGAAGGAATGTTGGTAAAATAAGTACACAACTGAAACATTCAAAATAGGGAGCCTCTCTACCATCAAAGCAGCCCAACAATGTAATCGTCCTTAATAACTTTATGCTCAAATTCCTTATTCTTATAATCACAAACAGCAAATGTTTTCTAATTTACGACGAAAATTATACTTTTTTTCCTATTATATACCGAGTCCCGGTATGTATTTTTTGCATGATGGTCATATTAGGCGACATCTTTCCCTGGATTAAAAAGCAGATTTACAGCACTTGACATGGCCTACGACTCAGGGAACGTCCCCGAGTGCTGGAGAGAATGTGAAGTGCCTTTTTTCTTTTATTAAACCCAATTGAACCAGCAGCACGTCGCCACCGAAGAACCAGCGGAGGGTTTCTCGCCAGTTTACTTTTTTCATTGAGGAGATACATATTTTGTCTGCGATGCACTGATATTCAGACGTACCATGTGTAAATATTTGGAAATAATAATTTATGTTCTATGAATAAGTTATTTCATTTCTTTTTTTTTATTGTTCACTTTGTTCCGATGCGACTTCCAGATGGCATGAGTCACACATCTGGATGTTCATGTTCAAATAAACACATTTGAGTAATGTTTTGGTAACGAAACCCCGACAGCTGATGTCCTGGTCACAGAATGTGAAATAATGTGGAATCATCTGTATTTTTATTGTATATATACATAAGCAATAATTATTTACCAAACAAAATAACCTTGTATTTTCTTGTTGAACTCTATTTTAGGCAATACTGTTGTTTAAAACATTAGTAGCACATTTTAGCCTCTTATATTTTGTTTTTATTTACTGAAACCTGAAAATAATATATTATACTGATTGATACCGATAGTAGATGATTCAGTGTCCTCTCTTTGCTCTTCTGCATCCAACGTTATTAAAGCGGGAAATTAATTGGTGATGCATTTTCACACAGTCAAATTGTCAGTAAAATTGTTTAACCAAATTAATTAATTCTTATAAATTATGTGAACTGTTAGACACGTAGAGTAAAGGCTAATTAAAATGTCTTGAACTTCAAATTTTGTTGTTGAATTTACTAATACTTTTCTGATTATTCTATGCAATTTAATCCTAATGTGAGTCATGGTGCGTGTTTTAATGTGTCACAAAATCATGCTTTTAATTTGATTCTTTTTAGACAAAATTGCAGATCCTATTCTTGCTTTAAAAATGACTCCGCCATATGCGACAAATAACACACATGGAAACTAACCTATGCGTCAGTCGCCATGTGATTTATTAAATTGAATTGGAAATTCGAAAGATGAAGACTGGTAACAGGGGGGACAGCGAGTCTGACACGTCAAATATCTCAGATAAACATTGTGTGAGAGGTGACCTCGCAGGTGGAAGCGTGTGTTTTTTGTTTGTTGTCTTAGTGGAGAGATATCATGTGTTAAATGTGGTAAACTGTTTCCCATCTTTATGCTAAGCTAATCCTACTGACCAAGTGCTCTCGACGTCAATGTCAGACTATCCCCTTTGAGGGGTGGATACGAGCTCCCATCCGTTCCCCTCTGGCGATGCAGACAGCGATGTGTGGTTTTGTGGTTTTTGTTGTTAAAGGTACAGTGCAACTAGGGCACAAACAAGCGGTCAGGAGCTTCTAGGTCGGGGGGGTGGAGTGAATACCGGACTGAGTGGCAGTTTGTAGGGTGAAAACAGGGTCAGAGCGCCATCTTCCCTGGGTGGGCTGTATTTCTGTGCGTGTTGGAGTTTGGGTGGTGGGGGGCGGGGGGGGGGGCGCAATGAGTGACAAACAGACTGGTGTGCAGATGCAGTGACCCCCCCCCTCTCAGTCTAGAGCAATACTGGGTCCCCTGGCTCACAGACAATGGCACTAAGGGATCTCAACATCAGATCAAGCCTGCCCTTTCCTCACTGGGGTCAAAGGCCAAGTGGGGCATTGTCCGCGCGGGGTGCGCACTTCCCCTTCGAAAAAGGCGGTAAGCAGGAGGCCTATGGGGAAGGAATGCCCCCCCCCCCCCCAAAACAACAAGGTGAGGTATAAAAAGGGGGCGGCAGAGGGTAAAGGCTGCGTCTCTACAGCGGGGCACAGAGGCCTTTCCACACTGTGGAGAAAAAAAAATGTTTTGGCAGTGAGAAACAAAAGGGGGTGTAAATTGGGTGCAGGATTCAACAGTTATCATTGGGGGGGGGGAGGGGGGGGGGGCTCATGTTTTTTCTGTTCTCTGGCAGCGTCTGTTAAATGTTTCACACATGTCCCGTCGAGAGGAAAACGAAGGGGATGAGGAGCGAGCTCAGAGGGCCGAGATCTGAAATGCGATGTGTGTCCAAGAGAGAAATCCTTCTCCTTGCGTATTCACGGCGTGTAATCCCACCACGCGTCTCGTCATCCTGACCCGCGCGTTTGCTCCGGTAAACGTGGAGGGCTCGCGGCCATCAGACACACGCAGGAAGGCGCTTGTTAAGTTGCTGTGTTTGTTGGGAAAAGCTCCAGCGACTTCTGACGGGTCGTCTGCGCTGCAGAGGTCGGCGTTACTTCACTTCTCGCAGCGCTTTGATGTTTTTGAGACGTCTGGTTTAAGATGGAGCTGAATGTGAGTCAGGAAGTGTAAAAGGCTTGTTAGGAGCTTATCAATGTTTTGACAGCATAAACCAACCAAATCGCAACATGAAGCGGTTCCTAAATAAACGTTGAAATAGAGTTAGTAGTTGTTAGTTTTTTTACTATTCATTAGCTCAGCTGGTTTAGATGAAAATGATGAAGTCCTTTACTGTCTCTATGGGGGTCTTTGTCAGATCTGCGCTGTCGTAAATGTGACTTTTATTAAGGAGTCAATTTTATGATTATTTGGGGGATGCATTCTTTGGGGCCATTAAACAGACCTCTGTTATTCATCCAAACTTTGTTAACATGAATAGGGTGGACAAAATAAAAGAAACACCTGTATAAAATGTAAATAGTAGCCTGGGAAGTACGTAGGGTAAACTAAATTTGGGCAAAAAGAAAAACCATTAAACAAAACCTTGTGTTTATCAAATACTGAACCCTACAGGTATGGACCGTAACAGGTCGTAACTCACAATATTTTATTTGCACATAATAAAGGAAATGGAGCTGTTCACTTTACTCTCGCGATTCAGTTGTTTCGACATTTCACTCAGACGTTATTTAAATTCAAGCGGCGTTCGGGGGTCCCCCCGCCTGTGCGCCGGCTGACGTGGACTCAGAACAGAAGAGAGGTCACGCGGTTGAGTGAGAAAGTGCTGGAGGAGGAGGAGGAGGAGGTCAGGCAGGTGAGTCCCTTTCTTTGGGTCACTGCTGCTGACCGAACGGCGTCGTATTGACCGTCTCATGGAACAAGAGAACTCTACTCAGGGGCTTGTATTTGTGTCTTTGTTGTGTTCGCATTCTATACGCACAGGTGAGTGACACACATCTTTCACTGTGCCTCTCACAGTGTGCACTAATACTTCAAACGAATTGAACTGTGATGCTGAGTCCCCTGCCCTCTCTTTAGTGGTGAGGCTTTGGGGCCGATGTCGCAGCATTTTGGAAACTCAACAAAGGATTTCTTGTCCTAAATGTTGCTATGCGTGAGTGTATTTAATTCATTCATTATAACTACGAGACACAGTTAGTTTGCCTTGTGGCATTTCTCCACTTCATACCAGTGGAAACTACAACACGCCTCCCACCAACACCACCTCCTCCATCAGCAGGATGACGGACCCGTGTGCTGCTGCCCACCTCCATCAGGGCGCCTCCTCCTGTGTTTGATTCAGTTTCATTTAAAAGCCATGTGAGTTGTCCTCCTGCTTGTCCTTTCCTTGACCCGAGATGCGGATTGTCTGAATCCCATCCAGTGTTCCATTGTATTACCCTGAGTGTTTACCACCATCTCAATGTATGCACTGCAGGCCCGCCATTAATGTTTCTGCATTACTGAAAGTGCTTCCACATCAACCTGGAAGGCGTGAAAAACATTTTGAACACTATCATGCTGGAAATCTTTATCTGTAATTACATGGATGCAGTGGTCCACAAGACTAAACAATGAACAAGTGCAACCAATCCCAAAAATCGACTACATTTGTGCATTCATTTAGAAAAAAAGATCTTCCAAGACCGGTTGGCTCAATGACTACAAATCCACATGACACAGTCAGAGAGGTTATGAATTAAAAGAGAGTCTGCTTTGATGATGTATTTTTCATCACTTCAGCCGCGACCCGAAACGACATCAAACATTCTCAACTTCTCAAATTTATTCAAAATCAAGTTCGTAAGCTGAATTTTATATTTTATATTCAGGATGTTTAATTATCCTAAAAACCCAACGTCTCCCCCATATCAGAATGGTTTGACCCAACCAGGCTGCCCTTCAAAATAAAATCACAGGATGAATTTTTTGTGAGTTTTTTTTTTTTATTCTAATTTTTATTTTCCCATGCAGAGGCCCGCGACCCATTAAAAGCGGGTCCGCGACCCACCAGTTGAGAATCACTGATGTAGACAACACCTAACGATAGTCTGCAAAACCCAGACAATTTGACTGTGTTGACTATCTGCAGCAAAGTCCAGTTCCGGCTTCCAGCTGGCACAACGTCACCAAAAGCAAAAGCAACAGACGCTTTATCAATTCTGTGGGTCTGATTGCAACTCAATGCAGTGCATTTCAAAAAGATCCTTTCCACACAAGATCATGTTGGGATCCTCCCCCAGTAGAACGTCCAGTCACCTTTTCTTCTTCTTCAATCAGACACAAACGTCAGAAATAATCCGTAGATCCTGAAGTTTGACCAGTCAAATGGCCCCATGTTTCTCTTCATTTGTTTAAACACCAGAATGAAGCACAGCGTAAGTTAGAATGCATAAATATCCACGTGAATGTACGTGGTGATTTACCTTCGCTGCTCATATGGCAAAGGAACTCGATGCTCTGATACTTTATAGATGTCGGACAACAATTTCTAATGTTCAACAGGTGGTCTCTAGTGTTACTTCAGGTGTCTTAGTGTCACGTAGTGTCTGCATCATTTTGGGGAATTGCTCCCTCAACAAAAATCAGCCTCCCCAGCAAGTTCATTATGTGTAACAAAAACGGCCAACATACCAGCACTTTTTTCCCTCAAGTTCAAAGAAAGGAATTGATTTCACTTGTTAAAACTCAAGTTAAGCCACGTGAAGCCTCTCTATCTCTATCTGAACACATGTGATGTTTCTCCACTTTGAACGAGGTCCTCTGGTTTGGTTCCCGTTGCTTGATCTCTCTCTGGTCTCATAGATTGTGTCCTCGGGTCAGGGTTTCATGAGAGGGCAGCCGGAATAGATCCACATTTTTTACGTTATCCACACCTTATAATGGGAAGGTTTTACAGAGATTGGGAAAAGTCCTGGTACCACTCCTTGTTCTCTGATGCACTACAGGGGAAGAGGACAAGGGCCTCAGTGTGTTTTGTGTGTGTGTGTGTGTGTGTGTCATACTCAGAGCCAAACACAGGGAGCGAAAATACAGAAAAAAACTATAAAATAGTTCTCTATTGAAGGTGATTTCAATGAGGAAAGCTATCATTCCCTCCAGGAAATACAATACACACTGATGGATTTATTTCCCTCATGGACATCTCTCACACCACACCATCTTCATACACCTGCGTTCACCGTCATTACCCCTCTATCCAAATTGGCGTCCACCCTGTCATTCACAGTCAAACTAAAACATATTTCTGCATAGATACGTACATAGGAACATTTGAACATATGAACATATTGGACACAAGTATGTCAAAACCTTAGAGTAACGTACCTCACTGGCTACACACACCCTAGAAGGGAATGAGAGCACTTTGTCTTAGCTTATTAATCTTTTAGAGGAGAATATAACACTACTTGCAGTTTCACACAAACACAAAATACTCCTGAGAAGAAGTTGCACAAAAATAATAAATAAACAGGTGCATCAAAATATGACACACAATGACAGTTTAAAAAGCAATGAAGTTTGTGTAGGGACAAAATTCTGTTTAACTTCTTTTTGGGGACAAAATGCAAGTGATATCAACTTGAAGACCAATACTTCAAGGTAAGGATCAGCAGTGGTTTTAGATAGTTAAGACTCTGGGAAACAAATGCAAGTCAATGGAATCTTCTGTAAAGTGATGGGAACAGGACTCTGTGTGTGTGTGTGTGTGTGTGTGCCCCATCAGTCAGGCGTTTTGGCTGCAGAACAAACCAAGCAGAGTTGCTTTGTAGCGGGTGTTCCCCTCTTCTCCTCTCCGCAGCCTTTTACTGTCACACAGGGATCTGAGTGATGAGGACACGCAGAACATGCAGATGTTTGCAATATCTCTCTAATATGAGCCCTCTCACAGGGACGCACCTGGCTCTGATTTGTCTGAGATAGAGCATGTAACGTGTGCACTTGACATCAGCCTTTTTCTTTTTCTTCTTCTTTTTTTTTCTTCTTTTTTTTTATGTGTGCAGAAAGATATTTAAAGGAAAGAAGGCAGAGAAAGAGGAAGGAGGGGAAGTGGGAGGCAGAGAGGGGGCTGTAAGTAAAAACAGAGCAACTGTCGCTCACAAGCCCGACACAGAATGATAATCAGGGCCCCGGCTGTTTTTGTACACGAGCGGCTTTGGTTTTGGGTGACAGCGCTGCTAGTGTTGTTTTACAGTCAGTCTGCAGTTTGAAATAAAAACCAGACGGGGTGGGCTCCACAGCCAAAATCAGTCCCCCCGGTAATTAAAAGTGCCTGCTGAGAGCTCTTTACTACACGCAGCCAGTTCACTGATAATCACGGGCCGATCACATCAAAAGGAAATGACACAGGACACAGGGCGAGCCATTAGTGAGTCGATTTCCCCCCAAAAAAGATCACAGGCAGCCATTGGGCGGTTGATTACCTTCAGATTGTCTGTTCTCTCTCCACCTTTCCACCCGGCGGGAGAACGACTGAAGCGTTTTTTTTTTTTTTTTAAATCCTCCTTAAATTCCACAAAGGGGAACTTTAATATCATAATCACGTGATTTTTGCATTCCCAAATCTTGCGCGTGTAAATGTGTTGTTTTACACCAATTATAGCTCAAGGCGCCTCTGTGGCCACTGGTGGTATTACAGCATAAAGTATATCTTAAGTTTGGCGTTGTGAGAAACACGCTGATTTGTGGTCTGACGGAGCAACTTTTTCCTTTCGCATCCATGTGCAGTAAATATGAAGCTATGCAGCTTAGCGTAGCATCTATTCTATAATCAGAGGGGAACACCTGGCCTGGCTCTGTCTAACTCTTGTATGACAGTTTGCTCATTTACAAGGGATAATGTGAATTGTTTCTTGTATCTATTTTATTGCCTTTATTTTGAATTTAAAAAAATAGCTTATGTTCTGCAGGCCATTGTATACAAAGATAGCGGCTGAGCTGATTTAAACACGACAACAATCAACAATCAACAAAGACAACTTGGTTGGCAGAGGTTCATGACCAAACAATCACACACTAGAACTTAACTTCTCTGAGTCTATATAATACTGTAATGGACTTATTCAAAGACAACCGAAAAATAAATACAAGACAATATTTACTTGCTTGTGTTAAAGCCCTAAAAACACACTAAAATATCAAAAGTCAAACTTAAAAAAGGAAGGATAAAGCTGACTATATTTTGCAAGAAGGGAAGAAAATGGAATAAAAGAAAGAAGGACATAACAATTTTACGGTTTTACAAGATCTTTTCAAACATCAAACCAAAACTTTTACAGTTTCTGGAAAGATGACAGACTCTTACAAGAGAAAAGCGGCATATTTTATGAACCTTTCTTACACTGGGGGTGAAATCCTAATCTACAAAGTACCGTACGATGGATGTAGTAAAACGTACAATGTTTCATACGCAGGTCATGTGGTACGTACGAAACCATCTCTATGACGACTGAGCAAAAAAAAAAGTGGATTGTGTGATAAATATTTTTGTGCTGGATTCTGCTATCGCCAACGTCAAGAACGAACCTTTAAACCTGACGGTACTTCCCTCTCAAATTAGTAGGGGTAGCAGAGGAAATGTGCAGGTAAGATCCTACTAACTATAGTCAAAATGTTAACATAAATAATGTAAAACTTCTCACTTAGAGATTCCAGTGACTCCTTCGAAGAGAATTCGGAAGCTTTTATAAAGTCTTTTTATATTTTTTCTTTCTTTCATTTGATGTGTTGGTACTCTGGCTGTTTTTGTTGAAATGAACTGAAAGCATCAGTGTTTGTTTCATTAAATATTCCCCTCCTCGGTCTTCTTCAGAGGTTCCGACTGGACGCCGCGTTAAATGAGTTGCAGGTGCAATCAGCGAGACAACACCACTCTCTAACCTCCAAACAATCGCCCTCCTTACTGTAATTTATTCCGTTTTAAAGAAATGCGGGGGCGAGTGGCGTTCGGGGCAGACGGGGCCGGGGGAGCCGAGTCCTTGGGTCAATAAAAATCAAGAAAGCAGTTATTGACTTTGAAGCCCTATGCCGTTTGAGGGAAACCTGAACCGGGGCCGATTGTGGCGAGTGGCTCCGAGTTGAGGCCAGAGAGGAAATGCAGTGTGACACTAACAGGCTGAAGGAGGAAGTGTTGATGGACTGAATTAAACAAGGGAAGGGGGGTGGGCGGCTGGGTTCGTGGGGGCATGACACTAATGTTTTCCATTGACAAGATGGAAAAGCTATATGCCACACGCACACACACGCACACACACACACACACAGGCATACATCCATGCATTTATTCACTGCAAGCCGGCAGCGGGCCTTTTTCCCATGAATACTTTGAGGACAACATACACAAACATTTGGTTTAAACTGAAGCTTAAAGCATGATTGAGGGGTGAATGATCCTCCCAATCAACATCTTCCAAACTGCTCTCCTCCAACGTTTCCCAGAGCAGTTTGATTAAAGACTAAAAACGCTCAGCAGTTGCCAGGAATGAAAGAAAATAACAAAGATTTAGACATATTTCAGGCTACTACCGTGACTCAGAGGCTCAAAAGCTGTCTGTTTCTATTCATGGCTCTTAAGCAGTTGGAGGAAACGTGCGGTAACTTCAAGAGGAAACATTTTACATGCCGTGGACGTGATGAGGAGCATTGACTTGGCGCTGTTTAATCTGCACACAGAATTACAGGAGGAGGAATGTGGAGGAACAGAAGCACAAACGTGATGACTGTCACCTGAAATGTTTATGTGTTTAACTAATATGTCAAAGAATGGCAGCAACGGCGAGAAAGCACTCCAGAGGTCAGAGGTCAAAGCTAGAAAAAAGGTGCAAAATCAATGATACAAATGCAATACTAAGGAAATCACAGATTTAGGGGTGGGTGAATAACTGAGAACATCCATAAATTACAGAAACCATTATCAAGGCAAATTAAAAAAGATGCTATCTGGTGTGGTCGACTACTACAGAGTTGAAACAACATCAATTTTGGGAACTGCAATCATCTTCGATCCTTGAAAAGTAATCCTGCACATTTGTATACTTATTTCAAATCGTCTGAATTTGCAGCCATTTCTCTCCGCCGTGTGTAATGAAAATCATTGTAGTCGACGTTACGATCACACTGAACGGTGTTATTTTCGGTCCTTTCTCTCTTTCTGCTTCGTAAGTGTGAGCTCGCTGATCAATCAAAAGTTTGCCACTTTGCATATCTGGATTTGTAAGGCACATGGCATGGGAGAGGTCATCCTTTACGGACCTCGCACCATGCCTGCATTTATCTAATGAAGTAGGGTTTCTCTCCAAAGCATTAGCGGAGAATTGCAAGAACAAAATACCTTTCAGGCCTTTCATCCAGCCTCTCTTTTAAGTTGTGCATTAACTCATTGTTATTCTTGGTTTAATTAACAGGATTAAAGTGAACTTTGATCAATATCAGTCGAAACAATGTCTTGTCGTCAAAACCACCGGTAGTCCCGCCCCCCAACTGTCAGACTGTATCACGTCCAGCAGGTAAAAACTGGACCAAAGGGGATTTTCAGAAGCGGCCCGGAGGTGAGACGCTGAAGCGCCATGAACGCGTCGAGGTGTTCTGTAATACGCGGGGCCGCAAAGGATGAAACCTTGTCCTCGTATATGCAAGAGCTGTTGCTTTTTGTTGGGGATTAGAAAATAAGATTAAAGATTCTGAGGTTGTTTTTTTAAGTTTGAGTGCAGAGTAGAGCTCATAGATTTGCCATAACATCCGGAGAAAAGTCGGCTTCACACAGAAAGCTACAATTACATTTGTAACCCTAGTGGGCGAGATCAAGAATGGAAGTTGCCCTCTTTGAGTTCAAAACAACTTCCTTATATTTTGTTGGTGCTTTTGTATGAAAAGGAGTTGCTTTATCATTTGCTTTGTCCCTATTTTTGTATCTTAAACTTGAAATAAAAGGATCCCTAACTGCTAAATAATTGATTTTGTTGTTGTGTGGTGTTCGTGTTAAAATAACTTAACTGAATTTCTTTCTGATACAGAAAGATGAATTTGTTCTTGGTTTTTTGCTCTTTCATTAAAATGAGAAATGAGGCAGAGGTTAACCTTACTCTGAAAAATGTAGTATGTAGTATATAAGTAAGTAATTGTAAAAAGTTACAACTGGTCAGTAATGTTTCGACATGGTGTAAGTGAAGCCCTGAGTTGTTTTTCTGATAAAGTGTGTTTGTACGCGGCTCGCTGAATCAGAACAAAATGATCGTCATCGCCTCCCGATGGGATCAGAACGACCGGCTGCCGCTGACCCCGGCTCCCTCTTTCACCTTTAGGTGTTGATTGCTTTTAGAGCCCAGAGTCTCGATCGAGGGCTTTTCCCATGGAGATTAGACAATCTGGTTTAAAGCCGTTTCAACAGGTCGCTTGTGAGGGGTCAGAGGTCAATTACATAGTAGTGCCTAATGGTAGCAAATAACGTCAATCACCTTCAACGGACCGGCGGCGAGACTTGTGCCTGACTTTGGGCTGGAATGTGGAGAATCCAGGGGTTAAGCTGGTGGCATGGAGCTGCTGACCGGACACACACACACACACACACACACACAGTACCTTGACTCTAAACTGACCGAGCTCACTCACCATCACCTACCATGCCACGCTATCAATCATGCGGTGACCTAATTCAATCTGAAAAACATCAGTTTATTGTTAAGCACATGATCACAGTTCTAGGACCAGTGCAAGAACTGTGATCATGTGCTCAAGAATAAACTGATCACCTCAATGGAAGCAAAGAAACGGCAGAATATTTACAATGTCACAACTAATTCAAGAGAAGCAACAATCAGCTAATTCGTTCCTTTTGTTGTTAAAATGAAGATTGAATAACATTTTTAACAGTGAATTCAAACAATAATTTCTATACTTGTTTTTGTCATGTAGCAAATTAAATATATATTTTTTTAAAGGCATCGGCAAATTAGCAATGAATAAAAAACGAAAATGCATTGCACTGGAACGGATTTTTTTCATGTTCTAAATATAGCAATAAATAATATACTGTATATTGCATAAAACAAAAAATAAAAATAAGAGTCATATTGTAAGAAAGTAAAAATAATAATAAACATGTTCTACTCACCTGCCAATAATATTGATTTCAGTAACTTTAAAATCAATCATAATAAAAATAGAAAAAAACAATACAGTTGTGACATGACATATAAAATATATTATTTAGATTTAAATAAAAATAATGTGATATTTAAATATGCAACTAAATATTTAATTTTGAAATGTAAGCATAGTTAAGTTGGTATTAAAATGTTATATATTTTATATATTCAATTGTTTTAATTGGCCTTTTTGTATGTATGATCAATTTAAGATTTACAGTTTACAAAAATCCTTTTACAATCCTAAAATGCTGTTGGATTTTCTGATCTGTGCGGATCCATTTTCATTATGGGGTATTCAGTTGACTCTAAAGACTCAAATGTCTGCGCTTTTCGCGTGCTTATACCTCCTCCTCCTCCTCCTCTTTGTACCGCTCCTCTTCCTCCATTCCTCCCCTCCGCTGGATCTGAAGTGAAATCTTCCAGGCCTCCATGAAGGGCCCGAGGTCCTGTGAATGAGAACTCTGTTGGCTGGAGTGTCTGCCGTTCACGCTTACAGGACGTGAGTAGCTAAGGCTGCCCCAGATTGACTCTGTAATTGATGACCTCGCCTGGAGCGCACAAACAAATGACGATGCTGCGTAGCCATGACAACAGAGATGACTCATACCCACAGCGAGGCCCCTCACCTGGCCTGAATCGCTGCCTCCGCCAACCTCTTTTTCTGTGTGTGTTAAGGTGACCACGGGAGTAACCCAGACTGACCCTCATTGCTTTGGTTCAGAGAGCAGGAGGAATTCAAGCCTGGGGTTAATTCATTGTTATAAATGTAGGAATTATTATTACAATTATTACAAACAATATTGAGCCATCAGCATTGACTAGTATCACATTTGATGATTAGAAATATAATGGGGATGCTTTTGGGAATGTCAACATACAGTATGAATCAAAATATTGGACAAAATTCTAATTTAGATTTTACAATATTTTAATATTTGTGCAAAAAAACCTCCTGACAATCTGTTCCATATCAGTCGGAAATCATTTTTACAACTTTTACAACATTAGTGCAAGTTGCAAAATGTAATTTGCGGTTTACTTGAGTTCGTGAAAGAGGTTTTGGCAACACACATCTCCTGATTATCAAATTCCAGCATTGTCCAGTCACATGATAATCATCTGCTGGCACACCTTCCCCTAACACAAGTCCTCTACTAGATTGCTTATGGTTCCAAAGTGGGGACATAACTTCTGTTTGGCAGACTATTGCAGACCTTGTTAGTTGGTTAGATTCACAGTAGTAAGTGGGAAAAGCACAAGTGGATTAAATAACACAAATGACGGTCACATTCCATTTAGGTGAGCCGGTTGGAGGGCTCTGGTAACAGGCATGCTCATTCGCTGCACATGAATGGAGCCATTTTGAACGTGGTTAACTACACCTGTGCTTTTCTTGTTGTGTCTGCCACAAAAAGGGCCTGTTGTGGTAATGCTCAGTGTTGTAAAAATGTTGACCTTGTGTCACGACCACGGCCGATTTTAATCACTGGGTCAAAAATCACCAGACGAATTTGCGGGGGCCTGGACAGGGTTGCTCCGGGCCGTGGCTAAATCCTGGCGGCAGCCCTGTTGCAGAGAGTGCTTCATTTCTACGTGAAGTGTTTTATTTAATTCCTCTCTCCTTTTCATGGGAAATGTTTACAGGATCATCATTCGATTGACGAGAATAGTAAATAGATGAATGAATTCTGGTGCGTGCTGTAAACCATGCTGCACACGCGGTCTGCAGGGTTTTGTTTCCATGCCTCCCTCGGCCTGAAAGCTCCTCCGAAGGGAACAGCACACAGCAATCAGGCCCGCTTTATGGCAGCCTATCTGCCATGCACAGGAGACCAAGATTGATGACCTGACTGTCTAGTGCTCAGGGCAAGATGCCGCCGTCCGACATGCACCGCACACTCATAAACCTCCATCTGGTCGGAGGCAAATAACAAAATGTGTTCATAAATTCTTAACTTGCTTGAGAAAAAGAATGTGAACGTCGGGCAAGTGAAGAAGAAACAAGACAAAGTAGCAGGACCACTGGGAATCATGTCTCAAACAGCTGGAACCTGAGACACGTCCTCCTGCTAGTCGGTCACGTTGCCCTTTTGACCCGCTGACCAGACTACTTACACTAACTAGACACAATGTGGGCTCCCATGAATGCAGCGGTGACCACCGCAGGCTCCCATTGACACTCAAACGGAAGTATTTTTACGGTCTCCAGGCACCACTGAACAAGTTTAAAGCAGCTTAATTGCAGCATTGACCTGACTGGGCGCTTCACCAATGTGTCTTGGTGGGGAAGAGGCCACAGACTGTTAAATGCAGCGAGGTGCTAAGAAGAAGAAGAAGAAGAAGAAGAAGAAGAAGAAGAAGAAGAAGAAGAAGAAGAAGAAGAAGAAGAAGAAGAAGAAGAAGAAGAAGAAGGGAAAAAAAGGCTAATAAGCTAAATGCTGCTTTCAAGTTGGGATTCATTTCTTCATACGGACCAATAAATGTGTCTTGTGAGAAGTGTACAGTGGCTGTAAGATGCAAAACACGCTTTTATCCCTAATTGCATGTGTTCTAGTTTTGAATGTTTTTAAAATTTCCATCATTTCGAACAACTAAAGGTTTTATCTAATACTCGTCTAAATGACCATACTTTAAACTCGGTAAATTACCCGACAATATAACAATTGCCCATTGGTGCTAGCTAAAGATATTCTAATGTTGGGTCAGTGGTATATTCATCCAAAGATGGTAGAACTGGTGATATGAATTTTGTTCTGCGCATCATAAACAAAAATACTTTTTTGTCGATTTATTTTCGAAAATGCTGTTGGATTTTCCGATATGCAAATTTACTGATATGTTTTCTGAAAATGTTTTTTAATATAGAGTATGAAAATAGCTGTCTGTGGCAAACATTGCCAACTTTACTGCAAACGGTGCGACTCAAACGCTTGTCTGGTACAGTAGTAACAGGAAATGAGGTAACGAGGGCCTCTCGGGGAGTGCACGGCGGAGAGCGATGCACTGACCCGTGGCAACCCAGACGGGTCCACTGAACTTTAAAGGTGAATTGGATCAGGGCCCCTGCCCGGCCGCTCAGCCAAAAACCTCCTGATGAGGGCTTAGCGGCGGCAGTGAAAGCAACCTAATGAGTGAGGCGTAATCAACACTATTAACCGGGGCTCGCAGGCGCACCCAGCAGGCTGTGATGTCCTTTACAGCCCAGACACTCACTGACAGAGTGACCCGTCGGGAGAAAAGGAATAATAGTGGATTTAATGGAAGTAGTATAAACAAGTATAGTATAGGAACAAAACCCTTTCTGCGCGGTAATTTTAATGTTTGCAAAACCAGCCAACTCGACATAGAAAGATGACCAATAAACTATGAGGACATAAAATGATCACTTAGTGTTTTAAGAAATCCTTCAGAAGATGCACTTGGGTAACCAACACAGAACCTCTTGTTATCCATAATGAGGTCATGACCCGACAACTGAGCTACTGAAGCTATGAACACTAAAAATATATAATAAAAAAACATGTCCCCTCTTATTTCTAGAGCTATTTATCAATCATCTCAAAGTGCAAAACAAATACATTTGAAAAAAAAACAATCCTAATGTGAGCAGTTTCATGTTGGAACTATGTGTGAAATAAATAGTTCCTCCATTAAACTGCACACACCATTAATCAACAAGGAGGAAAAAACATGTACAACAAGTGTGTGTTTATAGTATATAACTCTTGTGATAGTATATAACTCAGAAGGCGCTGCAGCTGTGTGTGTGCCCCATGCTGTAAGCAGCCAGGTACTGTCGTCTCCGGGCCTCCGGCACTACACACAGTTCAAAAGTTGAAACGCGGGCGGGATCTGTTGTCGGGGCACTTTAAGGAACTCATGGAGCCATAATCCGTTGTGTGTAACTGATTTAATGAACAAAGTAAAAACAGAGGGTTGATCTTCTAATCCCTCAAATACTACAAGCTACTTGAAATACTGGTGTGCTGCATTTCTTTCCCTTGATGTTAATCAGGTCCGCAAATCTGCAGATTGTAAGATTCTGATTTATCGATCTCCCGGAGAAGAATAAAACAAACGCAAACTGTCCGAGGAGGATCTGTAATACATCAGGCTGCATTCTTTTAGATGGAATCACTGTTAAGTGATGTGTGTGTGTGTGTGTGTGTGTGTGTGTGCTGGATTCTCCGGCATGTGAGAGATTGGGTTTCATAAGGAGATCTGTTAGTTGGCCTGTTTACCGCAGAGCTCTCGACTAAACACTTTAGAGCACTATGCATTTCTCTGAGACACGTGTCATGTCCGCCAACTGCTCCGTCCTCCTCCTCCCCCCTTTTCACCCCTCCTCTGTCCTCACACCGCACACACACACACACACACACACACACATACACAGACACACACACACGCTCATCCTCCCTTTGCCAAAATACCTTCCAGTCAAAAAACAGCCGATGGAGGGTTATCAGTCTAATGCGTCCTCCCTCCCCGAGACATCCTCGGTGCATCTCCGCCCTACTAAAGGTTTCACAGGTGCTTCTGAGAGCAGTTTGTCATATTTGCTTCGACAAAACAGGACATCGCTTTGATTCAGGCGGAAGCGACGATGCTTTGCAGCTGCTGCAGGCGCAGAAGAGCCGTGGCAGGTCTGCCACTGACGCTTTGTGTTGGCCCTCCATCGGGATCCACAGAGGGACGTTTTGACTCCCCCGTGGATTAGCACCAACATGCATCTGAATGTAAAGCTCGGACCACGTGTGTGTTGGGCAAATATTGGACGGCATCACGTGTTTGTTTGTGGTTTCAGGGTGTTTACGGGAGTGGGCCGTGTAAACATTTGGTTATCCTCAGGCTCGTGCTGCCACCTTGTGACAATGTGTTGCCATTATAATCAGGCCAAAAGTCGAAGGCCAATGGGAAATGTCATTACTACAGCAAACAGTTATATTGTTAAAAGAGTAGTGCTTTTAACTTTGTGGTCATTTCGATGTCTGCATCACAGGAACTCTGTAGTTTGTACTGATCTCCAAAGGTATATACAAAGCAAAGACTGGCACATTTACTGAACACAAACGAGCTGTCACAAACCTCTGTGCAGAAACATTAGTCAAATAATACAAGTAATAAAAATACTTTTGTTACAGTCTGCAAGGCATTCAGACAATTGTTAAATATGGCAAAACCTCTCAGTCTTCTGGTAGTCGTCGATCCTTCAAAGTGAATATGTTGTCCAATTTGTTTTTTGTTCAATTATATTAGTACAGCTATGGAGCTATGAATGGAAAAAAGCTCTTGTAGGACGCTGGGATGTGAAGCGCTTCAGAGTGCGCGCTCACCTTTAACGCAAAATCACATGTCGTTCTTTTTGAGACGGAAACGACAGCAAACAGTCAGTGGCATCTGACTGTGGGATTTAGAAACTGTTTTTGCTCATGAAAAAAGGCCCCAGTATGTTTCTGTGATACCTGCAGAGGGCCAATCACACGCTGAGTCTTAACCGCGCTAATCGTAATAATCGGTATCACAGGAAACAGTGGTTTGACAATGTGTACAAAGGGATTACAACGCGAGTCACAAACAAGTGCTCAAATGCAATGTTGCAAAGAACTCTTTCCGATGGAGTGTAATCATTGAATTACTGTTGATTTGCCTGCAAACCACAAAAAAGGTGCTCATTGGGTTTCCTCCCCTAAAGTACACGTTCACGGTCCTCCTCTGGTTACTGTAAGGGGCCAATGTCATCGTAGTCGTCCTCAGAAGAGGAGTCCGGATCGGGGCTAACGGGGGAGTAGAGGGGGCTGTCGTCTTGGTCACCTGATGAATAGACAATAACAAAGATCGGTAAATGTTTGAGATCTCATTTTAACAAAAGGGTCATATTAGTTTTGTGATGTTTACTTGAATTCTGCAGGCTGGTTGATTGTCCAGGGTGCACTTGATCAGGGCTGCGATTGATATCTGCAGGGCGGAAGACGTCGTAGACAACAGAAGGCTGGGCCAGTCCTGAATCTGTCATTCGTGAGAACACAGGAAAACACCTTCATGTCGTACGACATCCATCTCATGAAAGCTCCTGAGATGGTAGATCTTGAGGTTCACGTTGGCCTTCTTTTATATCCTCCCACCTCTTAGTCATGGGTGTGTTTTCAAACACCCACAGATTTGGTTTAAAAGAAAATGATTCTATTTAAAAGGCTTAATTACTACCACTACAAAATTCTTAACAAAAATCACCTGCTGGCTATAGCTTCATATTTAGCATGAAGACCATGACAGTGATATCGATCTGCAGCACTAAGCCACTATTCCTTTCACATACACATTGGAAGTGCATGTGCAACATTTATATTAAACATAACAGCTATCTATCTTTGAGTGAGCAGCTTCCTTTAACTAATAAAAGAATGTGGTACGCAGATCCTGGTGTGTAACTGACCTGGGAAGACCGTCACGTAGCCGTTGTTTGTGTTTTCGTAGCACTCCCCAGAGGAGGTGCTGGAGGAACTGAAGGAGTCCCTGGGGCTCTTTGACACTGTAGAATATTGAGGCTCTGGGATCAAATCCTCTGTGGGTTCAGGAGCTGGGACATAATCATTTGAATCTTACATTAATAATTGAAAAAATTGAACAATTTCTATCTTGTGTAATAGTGTTTTTTCGTTTCGGCAAATATTGTACAAGCATTGGGGTCGTGCATAAAATGATCTAAACAATCCAAAAAAAAAAAACATGGCCGTAATATGTAGCAACCGACACAATTATTTCACAAAATAAAACAATGAAACGTTGCTAACTGAGTAACAGGAGCTTGAGCTGATTGGAGGCCATCCCTATAAAGTAGGTATATTGAGGAAAGGCAGTTAAAATTGTGTGGCATGGAGTTATATGTTTTCATTTTTGGGTGAATAAAAATGAAGAATAAATATCCCCCATATAATGATGGACAAAAATAGATGGTTGTATAAATTCAAGATTCATTTGTGACTTTCTTTCTTCTAAATATTTCTTGATGATTTACTGTAAAAATGTATTTAACTAGAAGAAATGTGTTCATCCTGGTTATTATTACTATTACATTTAAGCATAAATAAATATGGACGGTTGTAAATAACTATGTAAATTATGCATGAAAACACACTCATAACGTCTTCACAAAGTCCAGCCGTTATTAAAAATGTGTTTGCATGACCCTCCCATGCTGATGAGTACACATCCCCGCATGTATCTGAGATCTGCAACGTGGTGCTGCGCGTCTGTGGCGTCCTCGCAGACCAACTCACGTTCCTCGCAGAGGCCTTCGAGGCCGTCGAGGCCGCCGGGCCTCGTCAGAGGGTTTACGTCTGCTCTGTACCTCCGAGAATCTGGATACCAAACAACACGCACGCGTTTTAATCACAAGCCATCCTGCAAACATTCGGTGCAAACTGCAAAGACCACGCACGAACGCACACACAGGCCCATCACACGCACACACACACGGACGTGCAGGGCAGAGCAGCAAAAACTGCAAAATGCAGCAACATTGCAGCGAGAGGAAATCTTAACCGAGGCAAAGACAGAGGAACACACAGCGGAATAAAATAAAGTAGCTCACTCCTAAAGGTCGACAAAGGGACGGGCTTCTCACTGCTCGTCTCATACTGCTCATAGTCTGTATCTACCGACGTGCTTTCAGCGCTACTAAGCTGGGTCCAAAAGTGCCTGGTGTTTGAGGGGACTTGTTTGGACAAACACAGAAGAAAAGTACACAACTTTGTGAAATGACTCACGCAAATTTCACACGACGATATATATATATAAATATATATCTACGAAGACAAACAACTGTAACTTGTCCTGGTATTTAAAGGAAAGCCTTTTTATTCATCACGTTGCTGGAGAGGTTCGGCCACCGACCTTCCGTCTGCACCGGGTTGGCGGTGACCTTGACAAGGTCGCCTGCACATTGGTAGCTGTTGCCATGTTCGGCGGTCGGTTGTCCGCTGGTGCCAGTCTGCTGCAGCAAGGTGGCTGTGGACACAGTAACCAAAGATGAAGACAGTTATTGGCGTATCTAACTCTTCTTCTGCTTTGGACAACGTGAATGTGGTGTTTAAGATCCGCTGTGATCAAAAAATAACTGCTCATTGGGTTTATATGAAGTTCTAAAGATGTACATGTATTTATTTATAATAATATTTTAGAAAGAATATAAAAAATCTGATAGATAAATTCAGAATGGAATTTTGAAAAAGCAGCTCTATCACATAAATTAAGTCATTGAAAGAATGGACCAACCGTGTCGTCGCCTGTAGTGGCAGCAGATCGCCGCGTTCGTGACGAGGACCACGGCGAGAACAAGAGCCAGAGTGATGGTGCCGAGGAGCCCGTAAGCCCGTAAGCCTTCAGAGGGAACGAGTGAGGTGGCTCCTTTTGGCCCCAGGCACATGGTTGGACATAATACATCCCACTGAGACATGTGGTGTTTTCCTACTTACCCTCTTGAATAGTTGAGAGCACATTTTAAGTAACATTTATTGACATAATCTGATGTTGGCCTATTAAGAATAAGAATAAGTTAAAATATATTTACCAGTCGTCAACGGGGTTGATACGGTTGCATTAGTGATGATTGCTGTGGTGGCCTCGTGAAACCCGAGGGAACCTGCAGGAAAACCAGAACTATATTTTAGGTTCAACACAATTTATTGGATTTTCTGGCAATTATTTGACCATAAGAACACAAGGACAATCGTCTTGCTTTAAATGAATATGAAAATGATACGTTTACAGCTTGCTTTGATTCTTGTTTTTTTTAATTTAATATTCCAGCAGAAAAGTGACTTATTATGATGTTTCAGAAACGTACTTAATTCTCAAACACCGTGTCCCTCACCATTGCAGATGACCCCGGACGCCTTTGAGCTCACGCACAGGTTTGCCGGGTTCACCATCTCATTGCACTCCCACAGACTCTGCGAGTTGTGATCGCACTGATAGAACCACAGCGGCCCGTCGTTGAAGGCGAGAGGAGGAAGGAACTGGGAGAACTTCAGCGGCTCGGCGCCGCAGCGCAGCATGGAGCACACCATGGAGGCCATCTTCTTGTTCCAGCAGTTGTCACACACGTTACCCCAGCTGCCGTTGCGGTGGACCTCCACTTTACCAGAGCAACGGTCCAGACCTCCAGTCAGTCTGACGGCTCTCCTCTCTGCAGGGACACGAACTGTTAAAGTGACACGAATGCAGCAGGACGTTCCCGGCACTAGATCCCGGGTTCCAAAACAATCCCATATGTCATCGCGGTCATCTTCTTGATATTCTTTCTTGATGGGCTTTATCAACTTATGGGTTGTTTACATTTTTTGCATTCAAGTGTGAGCTTGAAGCATTCAACAACATGCTGAGTACATTTGTATTTCTCTGCAGGCTCATGGTAAATTAGGGTTCTTTTAACTGCACCCGAGCACACGACCCCGGCGTCCTCTTTGTGTCCGCAGTCGTTCTCGCCCTGCGCGGCCGGGCAGGTCCACAGGTTCCGCTCTCTGCCGGTGCAGTTCAGCTCGTCCAGGTGGATCGGCCCTCCGCCCGGCGGGAAGGGGCCTCCCTGCCCCGCCGCGCTGAGGGCGTAGCCGCAGCCGAGCTGGCGGCACACGACGTCGGCGTCCCGCAGGTCCCACTGGTCGTCGCACACGGTGCCCCAGCCCCCGTCGGCCCACAGCTCCACCCGGCCGGCACAGCGGTCCCCCCCCGCTGCCAGCCGGACAGCCTGGTGGCCTGCAGGGGACAAGATCATGCGGTCGATTTTCAATTGAACAAAAGAAGTGAGGCTTGATTCAAATCCTTGCAAATAAGGATGCTTATCCATCTTTAATCAATTTGATCAATGCATAAATCAATCAAAATGGATCAATTAATTCACAACTGCATTGCATTCTAATAGCATTTGACTGGAGTGGTCTAGAAATGTTTATGTTATTATGACTGTATGATTTTATCACTACACACACGAGCACACTCTTCTACAGTCTACAGCGTCAGATCTTTTTCTTGGTATTAAAAGTAGTAAAAGGTTAATACAGTTCTAGACATGCAACAGGGAAAGTATTCATTATGCAGAACGGTCTATTACAGCACAATAATGATGATGTTATACTTTGTGCCATCCACTGGTCTGGATCAGGTGGACTACAATACTGCTGTTACACAAAAGTACATCATCATGTATTATTTGATTCATACATAATACTCTGAATCTTTAACTTCAGTCGGATAAATGCAGTGGAGTAAAATGTTGGCTTTCAAAATATAGAGGCGTAGAATCAGTAAAGTAATGTTGCGAGTGGTTATGTTTGTATAACCTGTAAAAATAGGCCCACAGGAATTCACAGGTACAGTAAATGTAACAACAAGATGTTCTCATCACAATTGTATAATCTGCATAAGATATCATATTAAATAAATTATTTATAGTAAAAAAAAAAGGTACCACAGATTGCTTCAGCGACCCCGGTGCAGTTGCCTCTCACACTCTGGGAACAGTTGTGCAAACGGCCGCCTCGGTACGAACAGCCGTGAAAGCAGGTGGCATTGGGAGGCGGGTTGGTTCTGCTCACTCGATGGATGCCGCCGCAATTAAGATCACGACACATCTGTTCTAGGAGCACATCTGTGGAGTCTGCTGGCAATGCGGCCACATCGCTGTTCCCGTCTCCACGAATCCTTAGTGAGAAGCTGCATCTGCCAGCGAGTCTGTGGATGTGAGGGTCACCTGAGGACACACAGATACACACAATGATGTATGTGCTGATTATTCCAGTAAAACTCAAAGGTATCCAGTGGTATTTTCTTAATTCTGGTCAGTTTCTTAATACCTTCAGACTTCCCTCCTGTGTCTTTCTTCTACAGAAGTAAATCTTTAATAATGCGTCACATACTAACTATTCACTCATTCATTTGAAAAAATGATATTGTTTATATGTCTGATTCCTAAGTACTTTTGGCACATACGTTTATAATGAGGGACGGAACCTGGTGTTTCTAAATATTTCACCATCCATTTCTGAGTGAGATTTTTTTCCATTGTGACTGGCTGTGAAAATATGTTTTTAAAGAAGCACTTGCCATCATATATATTCGAATCTTTAAACCGCTGAGTGTGACTAGCAGGGCGATAGCAGGTGGCTAACCAGCGGACGTTGTGAACCGTGCAAACAAGTGCTGCCAGAACTAAGCGGGAATCACACTGATGTTTCCTCTACGACGAGGCCGCCAGAGAACTCTAAGTACCAAACAGAGGCCCAATCCCAGTGTCCACCCTGAAGCCTAAACCCTCAGGGACTTCATTGAACATCAAAAAACATGAGGGAAATAAGGGTATTTATTTCATACGTTTTACTCTCAGGTGCGTGGTAATTTTAAATAATGTTTTTACCTTTTTTTGTCAAAATAGCTTGAATCAAAAATGAAATATGCAATGAATAAATTAGTAAATATAGACAGATTGATATTTTTTCCATCTTTAATCCTTATTGTTTTAAATGTATACATTTTAATATGACAGTATGAAAACACACGTCATCAGATAACTCAAACTACACACACAATACAGTGCTCGCTGGGAACATAACGCGCATTGGAATAAAATGTGTTTGGCACAACAATGCGTAGCTGAGGTCGTGAACCAAGCCACACAGAAACTACCAGCGCCTGCGTGGGAGAGACACTGCTTTGCTATCACACCGTTTCATTTGCACCTGCAGAATCCACCGAGATGATGCGTTTGAGAAGGGGGCCCCCCCCCCCCCCACATCCTGTGACAATAAGAGCAAGAATATTCACGCCATCTCTGCATTACATGTTTATTCCGGTTCTAGACAAAAAAAAAGGTTGTTTGTTTGTGTGAGAGATAAAGATTATCATCCTGAACAATACATTGACGGGGCAGAAATAATGTGGCTTACTGTTGGATTCCTCTTGTACTCTCCCTCTTGTATTATTTACATTCGCTATCTCATGGACACCTGTTGGGTCTTTGTGAGTGGGTGGCTTTTTCAAAGCTGAAATGAAGATTGGAAAATAGTAATTAAGTCAAACTGTCAGCACCAATGTGAGCATCAGGTCTGAACTAGCTACTTCCAACACACCGCAGGTGTCCACCACAGAACATTTGATGAGTAACCGCTTCACCAAAGTCGGACTTTTGTCTCTCAGCAAGCAGATGGAGTGCAGTGTGGTAAAAGCTCCGAGACCAGGCCACTCATAAATAAATGATCTGCAGTGAATGTGATCTCCCACATGTATCTTCTTCTTCAATCATCAAGACTTAAAGTAATTTGGGTCTGACACTTTTAAGAGTACATGGGTTCAATTGAAACACATTCAAATGGGGTTCATCTTTTTTTATTTACAGCCTACTTCAAGACCCTTTATCATTTTGTTTTATACTTGGCACATCTGTTGGGCGTTTTGTGTGTTTATAAATGTGGTATATTGAGTGTTTAGTGATGTCACGGTTTGGGTTCTTGTCTTGTTTTATTTTGTAGTTTCATGTCTCTTGTGTTCCTGGGTTAACTTCACTTCTTTCCTTGCCCTGTCATCCCTGGGATTGTCTGCCGTGTCTGATCGTTTCCACCTGTGTCCAATCACCTGCACCTCCCCTGTGTATTTAGGCCTTGTGAGTCTCTTGTCTCGCCAATGTCTTCAGTTTGTCTTCGGTTTGTCTACAGTCGTCTACTCGTCCTCGCCATGCCATGCCATGCCATGCCATGCCATGCCATGCCATGCCATGCCTCGCCACGCCACGTATGGGATTCGTGTTCATGTTGTTCCGTTTGTAAGATCTTTGTTTTTTCTCGGGTGGAGTGGTTTTGAGTTTAGTTTTGATTCTTAGACTATTAAAGTCCTTTTGTTTTCGTATAAGTCCTCCCTCCTTGCCCAAAACCCGCCAGTACTGACAAGTGAATGGTTTTGCTTCTTTAAGAGATGCAGGATTTTATTTTGTATTCTCTTTGTAGAGTTTTTAGAAGAGTAGGGCCCTTAGGGTTACGTGTTGAAAATGAGAATTTGACAAAATAAAATTAGTAAAGTAAAAAAGATGAGAAAAAACCCTCAACCTTTTTTAACTTCTCCAATTTTGTGATCTTCAAACCAACAAAAAATAAACCAAAGTTATGCACAGAAGCTACTACTTATAATACCCTGATCACTGATACTTCTGCCAGTAGTTTGTCCTGTCTTGCTTTGTACATGTTAAATATAAAGTGTAAATTTTCTGAGAAATTACTTTCTTTAAAGAAATGTCTGATTGTACAATTTTGCGTCACTGAGACCAATAGTTCAACCTATTTAAGTTGTTTATGATTCCCATTAAAAGACTTTAACATAGTTCAACGCTTTTGGATAAATATGAATACCAAAAAAGAGATATATTGTCTTGGTTACAGCCGTATTCACTCCACACCTCAGAGCAGAAGTTACACTTATCAAGTCTATAAATGTATGAAACCGTTTACAATACCGTGACACAGACAGCCAAGTTGTAGAAATAGAAGCAGCTTCATACTGTAGACAAAGAGGGGGAGAAAGCTTCTGTTGCCTCTTTTCTGCTGTGTGTGGCTTCCTGTCTTGTTCCCTTTGTATTTGATAGACAGAACTTCCCATTTACGTCACGACAGGAAGTGAAGCCTGAAGCTTTGTCACTGATAAATTATCAGGACTCAACCATGAGGCCTTTTACATCAGAAACACATGCTGCTGATCATTTATCTCCCGCTTCATTATTTAAAAAAAAAATGATATCAAAATAACTACTGAACATGTAAGGAAAATACTTTGAGCTACAGAATGTTTCACATATGGTATATAATATATAGCATTATATTGTAAAAATAAGCAGGTTATTTGCAGGTTTATATTGCTATATTTGACATTTTATATTTGCTCTTTTCATATTTGCACTCTTCTTCTATATTTCTACACGCCTGGTGACTCTAAGCTGCATTTCACCCGAGGGGGATGAAGGGGACAAAACGTCCTGTCTGTGGTGGATCACATTTTTAACCTAACTGCAGAGTATAGTTTTACAGTAAAACTGATTAGGCTGTAACGGACAGGTTTAAGTTTTGCAAAAATATCATATGTCAATACTACTAAGTGAAGATCTACTAGATTTACAATCTACTAGTGAAGATTGAAAAATTATTTTATAGTCAACACTATATTCAACTCAAAAATACTTTTCCAATTATTTCAATATTGAATACATACATTTACATACAATACATTTTTCAAAATACAACAAACTTGAACTTTCAGGTTCACGTTTGTTTTTCAAATGATCAAAACCTTTGACCTTTGGATTTGGCTCCATAGATTGTATACATTTTTGGAATCGCAGTAGGCAAAGCAATGAGATAGAAAGATTGACAACTCATTTGATTTCAAAGTATTACACACTATTAGACACAATAAAACATGTCCACATTATTTATTTTCAACTAAAAAAATATATTTCCATCAACATAAATGCATATACAGTATATACACACGTATTTAAATGACATAAATTGATTTGCATCTATTTCTGCAGAGAAAATGTCATATAAAAGTCTGTGTTGTGAATTTTCATACCATTGTGTGACTAATAAAGGAATATCTTATCTTATCTTAAACATGAATGCTGTATGACAGCTCTGACAGCTGCCTGCTTTGTTTACATCCTGGTCCGGTAGCACGCGCTCAACTCAACTCGCTCTCTTATTTGCTGCTCTGTTCTGTAGCCCCGCCCCCATGTTCTATTTATGTAGCTCCACCCCCATCCAGTGTTTTGTCAACGCCGTCCGTCACAGCCGACCCGGGAAATACAACTGAGGGAATCAAAAAGAGAAGGACGAAGTGAATGTAAGATGTTTATTTTGTCTATAACGTTGCTATACCATTTAGGACTGACTACTTATGCTGAAACCACTCATCTGATTCGCCAAGGAGCCTAAGAAAAAGGACGGTTTCTTTATTTGTCGCTCGTTTCGCTAGTTTGCGAAAGAACAAACCACGCGAAGCCTTAAGAAGGTTGCTAACTACAGCAAAGAGACGAAGGAACAAAATAAGAGAAACGCATTAAAACTTCGAGCTGCTGGCATATAAAGTCGGTGTTAACCTCGCTAAAGCCGTTTTGAGTCTCCATAGACATGCGCAATGTGTCGCTAACGCTCGCTCGTTGGCGCCAGCGCCAACTGGAGATCAATTCGATTTGAGCTCGAGCCGCAGACAGGTCGAGCTGGTCTCCCGAGCCGCCTGCTTGTAAACCTCCACACTTCGGAATCACTCCCACGGATCTGCTTTGCAGGTTTGTGTAGTCTTGAATCCAAGCAGCGGTGTGTTTAGTCCTTCCCGGCGTGTTTGTTGGCTTGTTCGTCGCAGTCCGAGTGTTGGTGTTTAGCAAGCTAGCATCGAGTGCAGCTCGCGTCAACATTGTGCTGGTGAAAGCTGCCCGCTGGACGCTCTCCTTCCTGGTTGCGGTCGGTCAAGTCGTGTGACGGTGAAACGACAACGTGTTAATCGCAATGGTATTGAGTTAACTAGTGTTCATTAACGGTTGGACAGTTGTACGGTGTGTCCTCCCGGGCCCTTTGTGTTGTGCCATTGAAGGAGCAGCTGAAGCTTTTGGGGGGCCTTTTCTGCGTGTCTCTTTGTGCTCTTCGCGGTCGGTTTTCTCTCAACTGCTGGATCGTGAGGACACACAAACTTCGTCTCAATCAAGGTTAAATACAGTATAAAGTGTGCATTTTAAAGTGTGTGCGGGTAACGGTACGGCAGCGGGGTGGATCATTTTACGCGCTCAGAAAATCATGTTGGCGCGTTCTATGAGGTCTAATCCCTGAAACAGTGTGTGTGTGTGTGTTTCCACCCCGCTGGTGGTTTGGAAAAAAAATGCGTGTTTTGCAAGAGATCAGCAGCTCGCTGTCCTCCATCTGAGGGACAACTTCCTGGTTACGTTGTTGGCAATCACTGACTTTGTTTTCTCTAAATTGTTCCTTTCGTTTTTAATTTACAGAAGCTGCAGCAAAGATGTCTAGACGAAGGTAGTAATGCGCACCTTTTTTTCTTTTCTGTGGATTTGAATCTGCATTGTGTTTAAATCCATAGCTCTGTATTTATTCATGTTTGTTGTGTTTGCAGTGCTCGCCTGCTGAGAAGATCTGAAAACGATCCAGGCCAGAGAGGCAAAGTAACCAAGGTAACCAGCCCCTCACCCAAGAGGACAGGGACCGCCACGTTCATTAGTCATCACATAGACATTTACAACCATGTTCAGCAAGGTGTGACATGCAACAGTCTAATTGTACTTTTTTTCAGCAAAGCAACAGAAAAAAGGCCCAGCCCCTGTCAAAGCTGCAGTGTGAAAAGGTATGTTCCTCTCTTTAATTCTATAATTAGACCAAATTAAACTTTGATGGGTGCTACCGATGACATCCGCTAATGAACAGAATAAGAGCACCAGAGTGATTACCACACCCCCCTACAACCCTCTTTGGCTTTTTGCCGACTATTACACCCCCCCCCCCCCCAAAGTTACCTAGGGGAAACACTGAATATGCGAAGGTAAACCATGGACACAGTCGACTGTTGTATATGTACTAAACACTCAGAGGAAGTATGAGTGGAGTATATTCCATGACAGAAATATGAATACAGTAGTGTATTAAAGTGCAAGTAGTAGTCTTTGTGCAGCATTGGGTGGGTTTTACACGTATATCTAAGTACGTGCAACTAAATAAACTTTTTACAGCAGCTGTAGAATGAGAAGAAAACTATAGTCATGGATTAATACTGCAAATAGCCTCTGACCCCCCCCCCCCCACACACACAAAGTCCTCACAGCGAAACAAAGGACCAGCCGCTATCACGTGCTCTCCACAGCTCTTTGTTACACATGCGCATGTTTCATTCAGTTGTCTCTCCCTTTCAGAACCAGTTGGTACTTAAAGGTGTCGGCAAGCCGCCCGTTCTCATCGATACCGCTGAGAAAGGAGTTTGGGGCGATGCAGCCCCGCATTCCACGCATTCCTTGCTGCGGCCGTCGCCTCTGCCCAATCTGGGGTAATTACCATGCGCCCGTGGTGGGCCTCACTTATGTGATATCGTCTCTCAGTTTTGATGTAGTCATAATATACATAACTAGATGTACTACAATATAAGATGCACCACAATTCTCGCAATTAAGAATCTGGGACAATCAAATGATTTTTTTTGTACTTGAAATGATCGAAATGTGTACTGATTTATTTGAACACGATTGATTGTTGTGCGTATTGCAGGTGGGGGTCTCCTGACGATGTGTGGGTGAAGATGGTCGACAGGGAGCAGAATTACCGACACAGCAAGAACTTCATGCAGAGACACCCCACAATACAACCCAGAATGAGGTCCATACTCCTCGACTGGCTAATTGAGGTGAGTCCTCAACCGCAGCTCTGATGTGTGCCGCCTGGGCGCTTCAACCAGATTAAAATGAATCGCTGAACCAACATACGGTACCAGTCAAAAGATTGGACACACTTTCTCATTGAAGAGACGTCTCATTTTTGACACCCGGTACTGTGCGCTCCGACAAGAACTAGTTACAGTGAAACTACCATCTTTGTCAATGATGCTACAACATTGGCTGTATTGTTGAAAATGCTTAAATAGAAATTAAGAAGTTTGTTTCACCTTCATTCATCCACCCTGTCTGATGTATTTGGAAGAGTTGTTTATTATCGTACATTTACTTCAACCTCATCATCAGGCCAGCTGCAACATCTTTATTCTACGCTTTTGGGAAATGGCGTTTTCATCCAAATCAACAGAAACCAACAAAAAAAAACAACAAACTTCATATTGAGAAAATATTCACCAACATTTTATTAATTGCTAGTTTTGTCGTTTGCACAGGTGAGCGAAGCCTACACTCTCCACCGGCAGACCTTCTACCTGGCCCAGGACTACTTTGACCGCTTCATGCTGACTCAGGACAACATTGAAAAGGGCATGCTGCAGCTCATTGGGATCACGTGTCTCTTCATCGCATCAAAGATGGAGGTGAGTGGCCACAAATCCTTGATCAGGCCTGTTGAATCGGAGGTATTTAAGCGCAGTGCACATTTCTAATGGATGGAATTGTGACCTTAGGAAGCGTATCCTCCGAAGCTCTCGCAGATGGCCTACGTGACTGCAGGGACCTACTTCGAAGAGGAGATTCTACAGATGGAGTTAATCATTTTGAAGGTAACGATTAGGTTGGGTCTCGTTATGCTTCCTTAATAATCTGCCTAGTTTTTTTGGATGCATGATTTTAATAGGTCTATGCTTGTTGCACAGGCGTTGAGCTGGAACCTTTGTCCCGAAACCGGCATCTCCTGGCTGAAGCTCTACTTCCAGGTGGCGTCAATGAGCGCCGGCGCCGACCTGCTGGAGCCGCAGTTCCCACAGGACGCTTACGTACAAATGGCCCGGGTAGGTGGGATCTCGCGTTGTTCCAGCACACAAACCTCCACCTGAAAGTGACTCAACAACGGAACCTTTCACAAGGCGTTCCTCCGTCGGGTTTCACGCTGTCGTCATGAGCCTTCTCTCATTGTTTCTCCTTTTCGTTCTCCAGCTTTTAGACCTGTGTATCCTCAACATAAACTCTCTGGACTTTGAGTACAGAGTGCTGGCTTCCTCCGTCCTGAGCCACTTCATTCACAGGGAAACGGCTGAGAAGGTCTCAGGTGAGATTTGTGATTCTTAGGTCTAAAAATGCCTATCACAGTATTTTATCACAGTTAACTGCAGCGCGACGTTGTGCTCTCAGGCCTCTCGAGAGACGCCGTCCAGCCGTGCGTGGACTGGATGGCTCCCTTCGTGGAGTCGGTGAACTGGTTCGGCAGAGCGCCGCTGAAGGATTTTGCAGGAATAAAGGCAGAAAACCGACACGACGTCCAGACGCACACCAACTACATGAGCATGCTGGTTGGTAGCTTTCTCTTTGTTACACAGAAGCCATTCAACATTCACGTGTTGATTCATTTCAATCGACCAGACGAGCTAAAACTGTTCATTACTGCTGGATTATTAGTTTAGATGATTGGAAATCGTTTTATACTTTTATGACCTAGTGAGCCTAGACCCATGGCTTAACCTGGGATGGATATATTTTGCTATTCCATTCTTGATCCTTATTTGGATTTTAGAGTTTTTACGCACTGCTATATAAAATGAATTGTAAACTAGTCTAAAAATGTTATTGGCACGCTTCACTCTGCCTTTTTAATATTTAATTAAATCCAAATAAACGCTATATCGTCTGATTTAATGTTTATTTTAAATTTCAGGACGTCGGTCCAAAGGAGGAAAGCAGCCAGTTCCTCACTCCTCCCAACAGCACAGAGAAGTCCTGCACACACTGAAGCACAAGAGGGAAGCTCTGGAGCGAGTGTGAGCAGAGGAAACCGGAAGTGATCGTCCCACAGACTCGTGTACTGGAAAGACTACTTTAACTGAAATGCTGAGCCTGGACGGGAGGGCAGTTCACGCCCGCTGCTGTGAACGTTTTTTAACTGAATGTATTATCACAAATAATATTTAAGAAAACGTTTTTTTTTTAGCAAAATGGTGCTTTTAATTCAGCGTAAAAAAAAACATTTGAGTCCCAATTGTAATTTCTCAGAAATATTCTATTGAAAATGTGCAATCGCTAACAGAAATGCGTCCCTGGTGCTTGGATCCAAGCGCTGCTTCAGGGTCCTTTGGAAAGCTGCTTAGGCCTACTATTTAAACGCAGTGAACTCTGCCGATGCAGCGCGTCGCACGCCGTTGGTGTAACTCAGGGCTGGGGAGGGTCAGGAACCCATTTTATTTATTTTTTTAAATCACTACAAGTGTACATATGAACATGTATTTATTTTCTACCACAAAATAAAATGTACATCCCCCGAAAAGTCTTGACAGTGCTCCACATATCTGCTAAAAATACAGTTTGGCCATCGCCTGCAAGAATCTCTTCTTCCTCTTGTGGGCAGCCAGCTGCAGCACTTCCTCTGGGTTACTGGTGTTCAGCTCCGTCTGTCCGATCGCTTTGATCTGTGGTGGGTTGGTGGAAAATTAGCGCAGCCTCCAACACTTTATAGGGGTTGCATTTAGAGTTATATAGGTATATAAAACCTCCTTCAGCAGCATTCACTTCAGTCTGCAACCAACTTGTGTTCACACAATGTAGGCCTTTTGTTAAACACTCAAATACTGACACCAAATATGGTTCATTTGAAGGACAAAATATTTGGAAATGGGGCAATATCAATGAACGGGTCAGTTTTCATTATCAGGTGCATAAAAGCAAACCAAAAACCCAGTAAGTCTCTTTGTTCCCTCTGAAACTGTTAGGTCTTCACTTGACGCAGCACATCTTCTTGCTTCCTCCACTTTCATACCATTGGTTCATTAATGTTCTACTGCCTTGAGTTTGATATCCGCCTCTTAACAGGTGTCATTTTTGGGGTCCTTAGACACACAATTTACCGTAATAAAGTACAGCGCGTACCGCTCTGATTGGTTTAATGATCCAACAATCCGTCGAGCAGAGCGGCTTCGTCACTCACCAAAGTCGTACTAAAACATTTAATTCATTTATATGGCGCACTGGATCATGGGCCACGCTGCTGCTGCTGCTTACCGCTATTTGTCTCTTCTCCGTCTCGCCCCGTTTGTGATGAATATCTGCAGGCCCAGTCAAGGATAAAACATCGCAAGAGAGTTCTACAATGACGTTTTAGGGAGAACCAACATATCCAGTTACAATAAGTCTTGATTTGGCATCACCAACTAAAAAGGATACGAGTGAGATATTCCAGGATGGTCACGTCCCAGATGTATTCGTAGAACGAGTCCATGGCATCGTGACTATGGTGAAATGAAATGTCAGATGTTGACAACAGTGCTGTTGGCGCTGGTGTATCTGGTGCCTACCTGTTCTGCTCTTGGAGAGCTTTGAATGCCGTCATGTAGTCCACCTCTCTGAGGAACTGACAGAGAACGGCAACCTAATAAAGGACGAGAGACGGCCTAGTTGAATACGGAGCGATTTCACACAAAGCTGTAACACAATCTGAGGATTTTCCCCAGGTTACTTTGGCATTTCCACAGGCTCTGCAGCAGGAATCGGCAGGTGATTGACAGCTGTAATTAGTCTTAAAGAGAGACTGCCTGGACCTCTGACCTGTGTGTGGCAGTTCATCATTGAACAGCACTTGATCATCCTCTTCAGGACCTGCAGACAGTCGTATTACATTAGTTTTACAGTGGACTGAAAGTCAACCATCAGGTTAAACTTAACAGTCTGGATGTGATCCGGTCCCCGTGTGAGCTACCTGGTCGGAGTAGACGTCGGGGGGGACGGCTTTGGTGAAGAAGTCCGAGCACACGGCTCCGGCCTGGAGGTAAAGGTTCAACGCAGCAGAGTACTGATTGGTCACTGCAAGACAAGCAGACTGCTTCAGTCCAACAGACCTTTGGGAATCTCCCAGCCCCCCCCCCCCCCCAAAAAAAACCTTTGGATCTATTAGATTCACATGGATGATCCATTTTGATTTAAAAACAGCAAAGTTTGCCAAAAAGCAACAGGTTTGCTCCACTACTTTTGAGAGGCAAATAGTCAACTCTTATTTCCACTCCAATTATCTGATAACTTTGTGATTTCAGTTTGGAATTGGTTGTCAATGTTCAGACCTGGATTTTGATTATTAATAAAACATAGGTAAATAAAAAAAACTGATCATGGGGGATTTAAAGTAAATGAGCTCCACCTTTACCACCTGCAACATTAAAGCGATGAACACATTTTTATTTAATTGTATATAAAGTATATTGATCCAAACACAAATTGTAAATGCATGAATTGAAGTATTTATATGCTGTATTACAGCTTTTTTATAAAACAAAGTCTTCAACGTGTGCCATTCCTGATGGGGCAAAAGGTTTCTGGGCCCCCATTGGTCCTCACCAAAGTAAATATCCGCCTGTGTGATGATCCACGACTGGTTATTAGGGTTCAGGGTGAGGGCATAGGACACCAGCTCTTTGACCGTCACAGCCACAGCTTCAACGTCGACGGCCTGTATGCTGGTACACAAACACACACACACACACACACACACACACACACACACGTCACATTTACTGGCTCGAGTTGAGAAATCTTTTAACAAAAACCTTTCTTACTTTGAAAGCGTAGATGGCCAGATGGAGAGATGTTCTGCCGTCACTTCATTGACAATATCGTCCTAAAGAGAGAGAGAAAACACGTTGAGAGTAGGAGACAGATTGTGAGCAGCAGCGCCGAGGACAACTTTACGAGTGCAGACCCAAAGGAGACAACCCTACAATCAAACTGTTTCATTTGTGCACTTTCAGTTACCGCGTCCACTCCCCCTGGTTGTGCTGTGGGTTATTCCTCTGACCCCACAACCTCCTTGACTCTCCAGTGTGCAGAATTCAACAATGTAGAGACCTACCCGCACGATGCTGTGGAGCCTCACAAAGAGCGAGATGAGGGTCGTCATCACCAACGGCTCCTGTGAGACGCGACGTCAGACTCGTTACATTCTCCCTGATTGAGGGGCCCTTGATGCGATGGTAACACACCCACCGTGGGGTCAAGTTTGGTTAAATGGGTACTCACTCGGAGTTTCTTGATGAAAGTGATGAATTTGCTCCTGTATGGGTTAGAAGGTATACCAGGATGAGCACGACTCTCCCACTTGGGTGTGTGTGTGTGTGTGTGTGTGTGTGTGTGTGTGTGTGTGCGCGCGCGCGTTCATACACAGCATATAATTGCAGTGCATCACTGTAAAATCCTTGGGAGCAAGGACGCGAGTTAGCGTACCGGTGCATGATGCCCATGGAGGACTCTCTGTGTTTGATGAGGCCCACTCTGCCGTCGTTGTTCCTCTTGTGCTGGATGGACACGCTGCAGATCTGCACCACCGCTTCCCACAGCTCCTTGGCCGTGCGCCGGCACTCCTTAGGACCCGGGAGCTCCTTGCACGTCGACGCCAGGAGCTGACCCAGCTGCCAGGAGGACACAAAAAGGAGGAGGGGGGGGGGGGGGGACCACCAGAGTTTCTCTTTAACGCACTGTTTCAACCTCCGTCACAACATGCTTTGTTGAAACCAGAGCCAATATTTCCAAATTGTGAATTGTAGGAATAAAATGATGCACATTGTATTGATATTAAAAATTTCTATAGTGGCACTTATCAAAATATAGTGGGTTACACCTTTGGGTCACTTTTTTGGTAACGCAAAAGGACTGAAAACCTCAAAAAGTCTTTGTGAATGTTGACAGTTTCCTACTTACACTCAAGCTATTCTACTCTTTAGAGTATGTCCAACATGTACTCTTCTTTTAAATCCCTTGTGGTTTCCGCTAACTGGTGAGGTACACGGCTTTCTACTTGATAAGTTATCCTCTGAGCTAACCGCGTCCGTGTGTTGGATGAGCAACAAAAGGATACAATAATGCGGTTCCAGCACCGCAATGTGTTTTTTCTGTATTAAAAACATTCAAATCTACAAGAGCAATTCCGATTAAAGGGGTTTTACAGTAAATCTGCTTCTACATGTGCAAATTAAATACTTTCTGCTGTGATTGTAATTTGCATCTTAATATACTTTTTTGAAGATCTGAAGACATTAAGAAGAGCAGTGAGCTCACCATCTGTACCATTACAGAGCATACAAATCCTTAATAGCCCAATGAGTTTGGAGTAGACTTGAATATAATAATAATATCAAAATCACAGAAGACAACAAGCGTGACTGACAGAAAAAGCATCCATCAACCTGCTACAACAAGGCACTGAGACTTCTTCTTACCTTGATGTATGGGTTGTTCATGACCAGAGATTGTGGCACCTGCAGAGTCAGGTAGTCGTTTTCCCTCCAGTTCAACATGAAGGCGACACACTCCTCTCCAACCACCTGACGCAGCGGCAGATCTGGGGACAAAAATGCACGACTAAGTGCATCTGAAAAGGGCTTTTGGGGGTTGGTACACAGTCTGTACAGACATTATTATGGATGATCTCTTAAATGAGATCTCATTCCACCGCGGTGCTGATGTACGCAGATATAATATCAGACTCAATTCAAGATTATCACATTTCAAGTCCAATGCCAGGAATCCACTGCACGTTGTCCCTTCATATCCTCACCGTGAATCCTCATCTCCAGGTACCCTCGGACCCGGCTGACCAGGTCGGGGGGTGGCCGCTCCTTGCTGCCCTCGGCCGCCATGGCTTCGTGCGCGCGGACCTCCAGCAGCAGCATCTCGTTCAGCATCACCTGCCTCAGCTTCGGGGAGAACTCTGTGACGAGCTCCAGGCAGGCGGAGAAAAGCTGCCGAGCGTGGGCGAAGTCCTGAGAGAGGAAACCAGCATTCAATATTCTCACGGCTCAGAAATGTTACTATGATAAAGCTCATGTTCACCAGGAACATTTACTATTCAACCTATTTGGGATCGTTATTACCGTCAATAAAGTTGCACAAAGTTTAATCCACGGAGCCTCAAGAGAGACCAAAAACATTCTCCACCGGATTCTCACTTTTTCCCTTTTGATGCAAAATTTAATTTTAAATGAATTATTATAAACTTTGAAGGTATGTGAGGTGAAAGCACACCTTTATTGATATGCAGTGGAGTCCTTTGGCCATGAGAATGTAAACCAGGTCCTTTGTGAGGTTGTCTTTAATGCCGAGGATCACGTTGATGTAGTCTGGAGGAACTTCCCACTGAGCACACAAACAGAAAGAGGTGTTTGTGTTATCTCAGTTAATATTTCATTATATCTGACGTTCTTGAAGTTGAATCATTTTAGGTCTCCGCAATGTGTGAATTTAACCGAATCGTCGCAATTACCGTCGCTGAGTAAAAAACGATTACGCGAATGACCTCTGACCTTGCTGTTGACCCTCCAGAAAGGTCGCTCGGCCATGCCGTGGAGCTCGATGAGGATCTGTCTGATCTTGCGTGGCTCCAGTAAAAGGATGAGCTGCTGCTCCAGCTGCCCGATGTTCACGCTCGCTGACGCTGTGGAGGGATCAAGTTCAACACACAACAACAAACGGGTAATCCGGATGTCGTGGGGGAAAAGAATCCCAGTGCTGTACCTGGAATGTCATAGAACGAAGGCAGAGGCTTGGCGCTAAGGTTGATCGTGGCAGACCTCTTCCTCAGCTGCTCCACCACAAACTTCCTTTCGTCCTCTTTCAACAGCTCCATGAAGAGCTTGTGAGAGGACACCAAGAACAGCAGCGGCAGCTCCTCCAGGGTTTCACACAGAGTTCTGGGAGATCGGATGATGAGGGGATGTTAACAGGGCCCAGAAGCTGAAGGTTCTGCCATTTCATTACACTAAATACAAGTTGTTAAGACTCTTGTAATCATTTCATAAAGTGACCGTGACGTTCACTCACTTCATGAAAGTGGCCATGTTTCTTCTGAGTGTCTCAGACGGACGGTCCTTCTCCAGAGAAAGTGTGCACACCTGCAGGACCAAAAATGTTGCAGTCAACTGTGCAGCAGCTCATATTTATTCATAGTGAGAAGAATGTCGGTCAGTCCCAGATGCACGTCCAGCCCGGCTCATGCCACTGGAGCATTTATCTTCAGTGTACGAGACACGTTGGTCTAGTTTGTGTTATTGTGCGACAGAGAGTTAAAACTACTGCTTTTGTCGAAGGAGCCACGTGTGTTTAAAGAGTGCATAGATAGCAGGTTCAGTTCCCCCTCCTCCCGCCTAAGGTAGAGCTGTGATAGGATTATAAATTTAGCGTACAATTCAAACTTTTCCCCGCGTGCAGTTACTCGTTTTGCTGCCGTGCTGGAACGCATTTAGACCATCAAATGACTCAGAGAAGGTGAGAGCAGTACCTCCAAAACGAAGTCCACCATCTTTTTACTGGGCCTGAGGAGCAGCTGCTGGAAACGGACACTGAGGACTTCCCCTTCCAAAGCGTCTCGTACGGCGTTGCAAACGCACACCTTGTAGCAAACTTCATCCAGGCTGGAATCCCTGTCAGCAATCGGTGGTGGATATGCAAATTAGAAAAATTCATGCATCACCTTATTTATTTTATTTATTTATTCATGTATTGGCCACATATCTAAAAATCACAATTAATATCACACCTGATTTAGGATCATTTTTGGATTGCATTGTGCTCTCACCCTTGTTGGACTCTGTACAGGAACTCCCTGAGGACAGACCGCCTGAAGTTGTTGGGCAAACTGCGGGACACGTTGTCTTTGATGAAGGCTTCAATGACAGCCTGTGAAGAGAGAGGAACGCATCATGTCAAGTCCGACGCATGGCTTACAGTGCCTGGCATTTCTTGTAGACCTTCAGTCTGCAGCTGGGGCCTCACAACATGCCACATGACTCAGAGGCGGGACACCCAGCATGGACGTGACACGCCCCCTTTTAAAAAGGTCCCTGCGGCGTCGCCTCTGACCTGATAGCTGTGCGCCCGGATGAGGCTGTTGATCTGATTGTAGGGAGAGTTCTGGGAGTCGGAGGGGTCGCAGTCTTCGGTCAAAGCTCTGCAGGCGTTCCAGTAGCCGGCCAGACGTTTCTCATCCAGGTGCACGTGGACAGTCGAGTCCAGCTGTAAAAAAGGAACGACCGGAGATAATTGCCGGATCAAAAAGGAACGATCACCTGGACAGGGTTAAGTAATAAACAAGTAGATCTACCTTAGCTAACAGTTCCTTTGTCCGTCTGAAGTGATCCCGGGCCTTCTTGTAGGCCGGCTGGTCAGTGCAGCCTTGCTGGAAGAAAATGCCTCCCAAATCATAATGCACCTGAAACAGCAAGAAAACTATTTGTTTGAAACTACATATTGACGTACAACTTTAATTTCCAGGTTTGGTTTATTTTTTCCATGGCTGCTAATAACGTGCATTGCATTGCATGTAATGAAGAACTCCGTGCCGTCCACTAACCTGACAGTGCAGCTCGTCGGCGCTGATGCGAAGCCCCGCGGTCGAGGACTCCGTCTCTCCGTTGGCGGCGGCGTCGGAGGCCAGCAGATCCAGAGTCCTCAGGGTGTGGACGTAGAAGTCTTTCTTCAGCTGTAGAGCTCCTTCGAGGACACTGATGGAGTCGGTCGCCTGCTCCTTCAGCTTCAGCGTGAAGTGATGTATGAAGAAAGACCATTTGTTACCAAACCAAAAGCTACCAGGGGTACGGAAATGTGGATAATGGGATTATTTATATCACCACTTGGCACTCACCACAGTGAGGATGTTCTCGGTCATCTCTTTCTCCTGCTGCACGATGCTTAACCTACGAGAGGCAGCAGAACAGTAAAGCTACATTTCTACTTTTTCAATCATTCTGATTCTGTAAACATCTTTAGTTTGACCCAAATCAGAGGGTCTCTCTTTTTCCTGCCGCTTGTGAGAGACGAGTAGACAGAGCGGTGGAGGCAGCAGGCAAAACGAAATTAGATTTTCTCACACAGTCACTTCAAAGTAAACTTCAATTAAACATAAAGGGCAGTAGAATCAGTATCAAGATTCAGTGTAGAAACTAATGTATCAGGTGTATGTTGATTTATCTGGTTAGAGCAGATATTTCAACGCTTAGAGCTCATACGGTAAGGCTCCTCGGTCCTCTTGGAATCAAGGTGGCCCAAAATGAGGAAACTGAGAACGAACCAGAGTGTGTTAACAGTAAGGAAGGAGCAGAACTTACATGTTCATCTGGTGAGGCCCCGGTTTTGTCTGTTTTTCTGGAAAGCTGCTCAGCACAATGGTTCTGATGGCCCTTTGAAAAAAGACGGATGCATACAGCTGTTCAAATCCCTTCTTTTCACACAGTCCAATTGTTTTATCAACATTAATGCGGCCACTAATGAAATCATTTCTGCCAGTGCATTTATTTGTGGATGTCACTCACCAGCGGTTGTATATGATGACAGCCATGGCTGTGGTCGGAGGCAGAGTGGACAGCTCCAGCTCCACATGTTTCACCCCCGGTGGCACTTTGCTCACACACAGGAGCTCGTTCAGAAGCATATTTAAAACAGGAATGGTCAAGCTGGGTCAGGAAGAAGGAAGAATCATTACATGATGCTAAAGTCTGTATAAAGTCTGCAACTTTTGCCATTCAGTCAAGGTCATTTGTTTGTTGTCTTTCCGAAAAACAATTGAATTGTTACATTCGCTTCATTTTAGGATGTTGACATCAGACTTTAAAGTGAAGGATTGCAAAAACACATTTCTGCAACTCTGAAAACTCTTAATGAAAGGTGGATCAGATGCAAATGTTCCACTGGCATCTACAGCACGAGATTAAAGAGCCTTTCAAATAAACCCAAGCTCACCCTTTCTCAAGAGCATCCAGATCCCACTTCAAATGGGCAGCTACTTCCAGCGCCAGCAGCTTCAGGGTGCGGTTCCTGCGGTTGTCTGCCGGAGGCTGCACTTGGTTCTGCTCGTTCAAGGAGGGCTTGGACGCCTGCTCCAGGAACTGAATGATCAGCTGCACCGGTGGCGGGTCTGTGGAAGTATCCGCATTAGTGAGCACTCAGTTAGTTCCATTAGTTAATTCGCTCGAGACTCTGACCGCACAATTACATCTAACCTTGTTTTTTATAATACGTTTATTAGATAGGAAGTTACAATAGCAGCACCCTTATACACAAGTAAGAAATGTCCATTTCCCCAAAGGACTGAGAAGAACTCTCCATAGACTGACTAAATTAAGCTATATTCTCCTTCGACTATTATGCAAAACATGAGGATAGTTTCTATGAACATCACCTAACTCAGAGTGCACTTATACTTCACAGGTAATTAAAGCCATCTGCTAAAGAATGGGAGTCCTAATAAGCAAAGGAAATTGAGTAATACAAAGAATATTTATGCCATGATCACCAGGATATGACTAAAGATATATGGAACGAGAGGCAATCATAATCGTTGTTTTCTGAGATTTGGTCGGCTCTTGGTTTCCTTGATTAAAAACACCACCACGAGGCATTGCATAACCGTCAGTGACCTGAGTTGGACTTCTGGAGGTGTTTCTCCAGCAGGCTGCCGTCCAGGAGGAACTCAAACCAGGACGTCTGAAGAGGCGTGCTGGGCCGACTGCTGACAGCCACCCGGTCTGCCGTCTCCGAACTCATCCTCCGCTGGTGAACCTTGAGAAAAATTGGAGCATGTAAGCCAATAAATACAGTGGACAAAATCATAGCTCATCATATTAGCATGTAGGATCAGTTCACTCATCAGGGGGAATTATAGCTTCAGAAAGCAGCTGACTGTATTGTAAACAGTCGGTAAACAATGCAGACAGAGAGATGGATGCAAAGACACAGGTTCCTAAGCGGGAATGTTAAAGTTCTGCTCTGTTCTCCTGAACCGTACCATCAACCTGTTTATTCATAATCTTCACCCTTTAGTGTTTTCTTTATTGCATGTGTATTATTCATTTGCGCCTATACATCAGCACTTCTTCCCACTATGTACTTCAAATGCAGCCAGATGATTTACCTCTGGATAAAAATTAAGTTTATGCATTTTTCTTTTAGTGGAGAATACCCAGAAAATGAAGTTTTAATTAAAACCTAATAGACTTTTTTTAAATCACGTTTCTCATGAAGAAGGAAAATAGATTCGGTGTATTTTGAATACAGATTTTGTTTTGTTTTTATGTGCCAAGTGTTTTCAGAAATGACACGGCCACAAACGCTATGCTGTCAAGCTGGGTAGCTTCATATGCTTCAGACGGACAAAGGAACTGGGTATTTCATATGCTTCATATGTTCGGATCCTGAAAGCAGCCGGTGAACGTTAACTACTGATCAACTATGAGGTGAATTTTCTGTAGTGGTTAGGGAAGGTTTGTTCTGACTACCGTCTACTCACGTGAGGGTGGGTTGTGGAATTATGACTGAACTAAAGTGGCTCTGGGGTGAACGTTTGCAAAAAACCAGGCGCATCCCTTCCTTCTCTGTTGCTTACAACGCTAACGTTGTTTTGAGCTGATATTTTAGCTAACTACCGCTAGCTATGCCCTACAACCCAGCCTGAATTAAGAGGGACCGAGGAGCTTACCTTAACAGACCAAAATGAACAAGTAGAAAATATTTGAACTAAATGTAAACAAAAACAATTCAAAATGTAAACCTGGACCAGCTAGAAGCACTTTTGACGCTCACATTATTCATTCTGCGCTTCGACATCCTGTTGCGGTGTTTCCGGTTCCGCTTCGTTGTCAGGGAGACACAGTGCGCCGTGTATGCGCATATTTACACTCACCGGCCACTTTATTAGGTACACCTGTCCAACTGCTCGTTAACACTTAATTTCTAAGCAGCCAATCACATGGCGGCAACTCAGTGCATTTAGGCATGTAGACATTGTCAAGACAATCTCCTGCAGTTCAAACCGAGCATCAGTATGGGGAAGAAAGGTGATTTGAGTGACTTTGAACGTGGCACGATTGTTGGTGCCAGAAGGGCTGGTCTGAATATTTCAGAAACTGCTAATCTACTGGGATTTTCACGCACAACCATCTCTAGGGTTTACAGAGAATGGTCCGAAAAAGAAAAAACATCCAGTGAGCGGCAATTCTGTGGGCGGAAATGCCTTGTTGATGCCAGAGGTCAGAGGAGAATGGCCAGACTGGTTCGAGCTGATAGAAGGGCAACAGTGACTCAAATAACCACCCGTTACAACCAAGGTGGGCATAAGAGCATCTCTGAACGCACAGTACGTCCAACTTTGAGGCAGATGGGCTACAGCAGCAGAAGACCACACCGGGTGCCACTCCTTTCAGCTAAGAACAGGAAACTGAGGCTACAATTTGCACAAGCTCATCGAAATTGGACAATAGAAGATTGGAAAAACGTTGCCTGGTCTGATGAGTCTCGATTTCTGCTGCGACATTCGGATGGTAGGGTCAGAATTTGGCGTCTACAACATGAAAGCATGGATCCATCCTGCCTTGTATCAACGGTTCAGGCTGGTGGTGGTGGTGTCATGGTGTGGGGAATATTTTCTTGGCACTCTTTGGGCCCCTTGGTACCAATTGAGCATCGTTGCAACACCACAGCCTACCTGAGTATTGTTGCTGACCATGTCCATCCCTTTATGACCACAATGTACCCAACTTCTGATGGCTACTTTCAGCAGGATAAAGCGCCATGTCATAAAGCTGGAATCATCTCAGACTGGTTTCTTGAACATGACAATGAGTTCGCTGTACTCAAATGGCCTCCACAATCACCAGATCTCAATCCAATAGAGCATCTTTGGGATGTGGTGGAACGGGAGATTCGCATCATGGATGTGCAGCCGACAAATCTGCGGCAACTGTGTGATGCCATCATGTCAATATGGACCAAACTCCCTGAGGAATGCTTCCAGCACCTTGTTGAATCTATGCCACAAAGAATTGAGGCAGTTCTGAAGGCAAAAGGGGGTCCAACCCGTTACTAGCATGGGGTACCTAATAAAGTGGCCGGTGAGTGTATACCCTGAGACGTGTTTATATTCTCAATATATCACGGTCACAATATATACTATGATGGCGACCTCAACATGTTTAACCTACGTCGAAGATTAGAGAATGACATGTAGGTGAGCGGTATATGGCAAACAACTCATCACTAATGTCAATAAACGACTCACATAAACATTATATTATGTTACTGTTCATTTTCTGTCTGATGTAACGTTACTTGCCATGTATCATATAGAACATGGGTTAACTTGTGTGGACTCTCCACCTTGTTTAGTATGAAACGTTACAGATCTCTCTCACCACAACTACGCTACACTTCTACACATGTATCCTTAAGAAGCATCATAATTGCCTTTCAACTGGCAACCCTGTCATTATAGATGTATATGCAATGACCTCAATCCGGCGGGGATCGAAGAAAGCTAGTTCAATAAAGATGAGTAAACCTTTAGAGTGACACACACAAACATACATGTACATCGATTTTCAGTCTTTTTTCCCAGTTGCACATTTTTAAACCATGAATTGGCTGCTGGTGCAACGGGGAGCACTGGGCAATCATGAGTATTCTTATATCTTAAATCAGATCTAAACTCAGTCATGACACCATGTGATGCACGAGGGATTGGCAATAAATCATCATGTATTTTAAGAAGGGCAGTGCTAATTTAGTTTACACCAATGTCTTTGCCACTGAAATGTTTCAGAATGAAAAGAGAACCACTGTTGGCCTTCTGCAGGTCTTTCTTTTGATATACAGTTCCGTACGAGTAATCACATGGCAACACACCCAAAATCAGTGGATTACACGTACCGGAAATGCAAATGTTAGCACTACTTAAAACTTAATATCGAAGTTGTATACCGATATGCCGGCATGTGTCGTTCTAAAGCTTCCGGTACAGTAGGAGGCGGTATGCTGCTGTATAAGTTACGGTCGCAGGCCGCCATACAGTAAGAAGAAGATACGTCATCAACAGTCGCCGCTCGCGCGCCTCTCTGAAACAGAAACGGAACAAAACGAACCTCTCGTGAACGGGGAGCATATTTACAACCACGACTGGAGAAACTGGTTTCTGAAAGTTGCCTTAAGACACCCTGTGACACACGGGCCTAAACGTCCGCTGTAATTACAGTCCTGCACCAGCAGGCCTCCTCGACTGGTGACACTAACAACAAACGGCGAACTTATCGCTAGCAAAGGAAGAGGCTAACCACAGTAGACCTTCTTGGCGCACGCTAACGTACAGCTTGGTGCAAGTTATACTTTGTAACAAGATGGACTGCAGCGCAGCTGATGTGGCGCACGATTCTCCAGGTAATTTAGCTTGAGGGTCGGTGTTTTTACGGAAGCTGAGGAGGAAGAAGGTGATTGTGCTATGATGTAGCTAAGTTAGCTTAATGTAAATTAACACTTTGGCAAAGCATTGCTATCCGTGCTGTATTTTTTAACGCTGATCGAATTATTGACTGGTTTATTTTTGATATTCAATATTTACCAATGTTACATCCTACCCCTACTTGGTAATCTAAAAACGCATAACCAGCTTGTAAAGTGATGGAACGTCACTGTTTCCCAACCCGGTCATGATCACTCTTATTGGCCTTAACCGTGACGCATTTTGGGGTATTTTCAATGTAAATTTATGTAACATGTAAATAATCAAACTGTAAAAATGTAATGAATACCCAGTGAGCATTTTTTGGTTGAAAAGACGTCAATGCCCGACGTTGAAAAGACGTTGCAAAATGCTTTAAAAGTGGAAATTTTAGACCCGTTTTCAACGTTTTGCAACGTCTTTTAAACGTCTCTTCAACGGATAAATGACTCGCTGGAGACTTCACAGTTGTCATGTCAACAGCCCTCAACAAGGACAACACATTTGATTAATTTGTATTTATTAATATCATCACTATGCAAGACTTTTCCTATACAAAAATAAAATATATTTTGTGAAAATAAACTGTAAACTGTATTTAACGTTATCTCAGAAACTGAGAAGTTACGCTTGCGGTAATCAATTTTATCAATAGTTGTATTGGACTGTTACCTAAAAAGTGCCCGATTTAGATTAAACAACCCACAACGTTAATCCGGTTTAATTTATAAATGCACTTATGTGGTCAATGCATCGATAGCAATCAATAGATTATAAGCAAGTCTTTGAACTTTGCCCATGTACATAAAGAATATACTCAAAGTATTTGAATAATTTGTCCATTACTGGTAATAAAAGACTCCTAATGCGATTATTAACTGATTTAAACACAGATTAACTTTGGAGTCAGCACTCAAAGACTGTTTTGACTAATCCTGAAAAACTTTCTTGTAGCTCAGCTTTGGCCTTTAACATCCAAGTTAGAATTGGTGGAGACGATCGATCACATATCCGATATCCCAATAGTATTTATATTTATCGGTCCACAAACCATGCTGTGTACATTTGAGATCACTGGTTTGACTCCACCTTTATAGTTTGTCATTTACATTTTTTAATTTTTAAACCACACATTAATCATATTTATTTCCTTAATATAATCATTATCTCCTCAAATTCACAAATATGCCTGGCTTTTATAGACATCCAGTTAAATATGAATAAAAACTATTGACTGCATTCATCTGTAGATGGACAACAACACTTGTCTAAATCCTTTAAATTATTTACTTGATCTGTATAGTGGTTGCAAGAAACTGGAAAGTACTTCAAGTCAATTCAGGATTTGCAATCTCGAAAATGGAGAGGTTAATGGGGGTCATTCTGGGGTTAAACATCTATGATCACTTTTCCGGTCCAAACTTGTGATGTGGGTTTTGGCATTCTGTCTCTGATTAGGAAACAACGGCTCCGGCTCTGATGATGATGTGCCGCTCTCGAAGCTCGTGAATAAGCCACGCAGGGAGGTGAAACAGTCACGTGGAAACAAGCACAGATCCAGTTCTAATCCAGCAAAGGACAAAAGTGGTGAAGACAAGTCAAACAGAGAAAATGTTTTCAACTTGTACATGTATTTGTGACAATGGAGCAAATGGCGCTGAATTGTGTTTACATCTTCCCCTCCACCTGTTGAAGCTTCCGATGACTCTTCAGATGACAAACCTTTGATAAAAAAGAAAATCGTCTCTTCTGCACCAGCTAAAAAAAACAAGAGAAAAGGCAATAAGTCAATCAGATCTAATGGCACAAATGACAAGAAAGAAGGTGGTTCTATTAACACAACCATATTTGAGCGTTTTTTAACTTTTGTCTGGTATGCGTGGCTTTAAATCTTTGATACATTCAACTGTTTTAGATTCAAACTCAGATGATGGCTCCGACAATGAGCCGCTTAAAAAAATCCCCCAAAAGTCATCTAAAGCTGCAAATAAGTCTATCTCAGAGTCTTCCAAAAAAGCTGTCACTTCAAAGAAGAAAGGTAAGAGGATTTGATCTCCTTGTATATGTCGAATCAATAGAAAGTTGCGGTCCTCTACAGCGGATGCTTATTCACATGACTTCCATTTCTGCCACAGAATCGCTGGACGATGATAAAAGCTCAGGGGATGAGCATTCGATTGAACCCCGCAAAAAAAGTTACCCGAAGAGAAAGGCCTCTTGTACTCCGCCTAGGAAACTGGCGGCAGTAGTGAAATCCAAAAGGAACTTAGGGAGGGAAAAGGGTGAGTGTTCCAATTTGCAAAGTATCAAATATCATCTGAAATGCCTTTTTATGGCAATTGTATATAAAGTACATGTTTTTTGTTGTTTCAGTTAAATATGCAGAGTCTTCAACTGACGGCTCGGACGATGAACCGCTGTCAACCTTGATAAAGAAGAAGGCGCAGGCCCCTAAAGGGCAAACAACTTCACCCAACGGCAAGAAAACCAAACCCACAAACAAATCCCCCAAAGGTATGTAGCACTTTCATTAGACTGACCAGAGAATCATAACATTTTAGTACCATCCTCTTGGATTTTAAAACACCCTTCATCCTCAGACAGCAGCTCAGACAACGATGATGAGAGCGGCGACGACCTGCTGGTTTCCAAGAAGGAACAAGAGAAGAAAAGCGCAAAGAAGGCCACTGCGTCGCCAGGCAGAGCGTCGAGAAAGAGACACGGTACCATTGCAGAAATTCCGATCGTGAACAAAAGATATTTTTTTTCTGGTTTTCTTTTTTTTTAACGTTTTTGCTCTTGTGGCGGTTTTGCAGGAGTCTCAGATGACGGTTCAGATTCTGAACCGCTGATTAATTTAGTGAAGAAGAAATGCACAGAAACGCAAAAAAAAACAAAGGCTTCCCCGCCGAAGAAAAAGACAACTACCAAAAAGCCCAAAAAGACGCCTGAGTCGGGTAAGGACTTCAGCAAAAACCCTTCACCGCTCAAATATTCAGTGACGTCTAGTAATGTGAAGCATTGTGCGCAATGTTATCCTGTATCATTTTCAAGTTTTTTTAAGTCCATGCTCTTGTCACTGCTTTGCAGAACCCTCAGATGACGGTTCAGATTACGAACCACTAATTAATATCGTGAAAAAGAAACGCACAGACAAACAAACACAAAGAAAAGTGAAGGCTTCACCTGAGAAGAAAAACACAACGCTCAAAAAACCTAGAAAGACCCCCGAGTCGGGTAAGGACCTCAACAGACAAATACTCTGTAAAGTGTAGTAATGTGAATTAATTTTTCTACGCGAGTATGCATTTATGTTTTATTTATTTTTTTAAGAGTTGTCAAGCATCAGTTCAGATGATGAACCCTTAAGCAAAGCAGTCGAGCACCCTCAAGTGACCAAAACCCTGAACATTGTGCTGGAGAGGTGTGATGACGAAGCTGGGGATGCAGGGAGCCTGAAAAAAACCAGACAAGGTACTGAATACATGACTAAGTCACTATTGATGACTAATAGAGCCTATAAATAAAGACTAACATACTTGATACACTCCAACACAGAAACACAGATTGATGAGAAGGAGTCTGAGGAATCACCAGAAGAAGAATAGGTACCAACCTTTGAGCTGGATGGAAGGTTCAAAGCATAGAGTGGCTACAAGTGTAATGAACTGAAGTATAAGTTATTGGAGATGGACCTTTTTAAAAGGAAAAAAAAAGAATCACAACTAGTTTTCATGTTGAGTGTCTTTTATAACTGTACAGTGCATACGTGTGTACGGTGGGGGAATTTTTACTCCTGTTTAAGTTTGGGACCAGTTTTAGTAGTTTCCCAAAAGATTTTACAGTCTTTTATTTCCAAATTTGTAAATATTGTTCGCATTGTCCTTCTCCTTTGGGTTTAATGTTTTTAGAAAAGATGTAATGCTCATTGGTATTAAGTTATACTCTGCTTTCATAATAACTTCTCTCAGCATGCCACAGGGAAAATCTCCTCGTTGGATTAAACTGCTTTCACTGTGACTTTCTTAAGGGATGGGTTTGTCTTTATTTCAAAAGACTTTGTCTCTTAACCACATGTTTTTTTATTTATGTCATTTTCAAGTCATTTTCAAGTTTTGATTTTTTCCCACCATCGATTGATATATGATATATTTAAAAAATACAAAATACTTTGGGACCATTAGGTTGTCTTCCTCAAAAATGTCCAATTATTTTAGAACAAAAACTTGCATCCGTTTCTTACTGATTTACATTAATTTTAAATAAACTACTGCCGTGAGGATGATATAATAATTCGACAAATGACAACCTTAAAATATAAAAATGTATTTACAGAGTATTCTGCGGTGTAGTTTGGTGCCACTCCTCATCCGTAACCTCCGCTTCGTCACTTCCGCCCGGCAGCAGCGCTGCACTCGGTCAACACCGCAAACAAACGAGCAGCTGAGAGGGAAGAGCCCGGCTTGTCGCCTCATTGACCGTAACCCGGAGTTTTGGTTTGACGGCTCTTGTGTTGGCCGGCCGCTAGTTAGCTAGCATGCTGCTAGAGCAACGAGCTGCTGTTTCTGCACATCGGACGTCCCCAAATTTAATCTCGCCATGACCGAGTTAAGGTCTCGAAAAACTGACTCTTCGGAGGGAGATAAAGAAGAGGACGAGACCCCAAAGGAGCTCGAGTTGGAGACCACACGTAAGTGGAGCTAGTTTAGCGTTTTGCTAACAAAATACAAGGTCACTTCCTGTGCAAAAAAACCCACCCGTAAACGTCATTCAATGTCTCCACGTGAACTCGTCTGACTTGTGATATCTCAAAGTTAAGAGTTGGACACCTGTCTGTTTGCACCTGGTGAGCGCAGGGGGTGATGGGAGTGCGTCTGTCGGCGGAGAGCGCGAGCAGCAGCAGCAGAAAGAAGGCGAAGGAGAAGGAGACGACGCTCTGCAGGAAAGGGGACAGTCCAACCGTCCTTCAGAGTCTTCTGTCAAAAGATCCAAGTGCTCTTTTGCATGTAAGTCAAATGTGACGTTAACAACCGCTGCTGAACGGACACTTCATTCGAGTCACATGAGCCCCAAACTGCAGCCAAAAACTCCCTCGAACTCCACCAGCTAACAGTCCCAGTAGTGAGTGTGCATGCGTCCACACCATTATAAAACGGGTCATTGAAGGTGTTTTGAGAAAGTGTGATTGCCTGCGACGAGAGGGGCAAACCAAAACATTGTGGCTGCAGCACAACAGATGATCATCGACTGTCACACATATCTGATCGGATGATGATCCTGCTGGGGATGATGAAAAAAACAGACTTTGATTAACAACGTTTCCTTTTTTTTAAATCCAGACGAAATGTATGAACACACTTGTCTATATTACTTCTGAAAGTGTTTTGTTTGTTCCATTTGTGCTCCTCAGCCGGGTTACTGCAGCGCCTTGCGAGGCTGTTCTTCGGATGCCTGGCAGCAGTTGCTTGCGGCGTGCTTTATGCCATCTATATGTCTTTGTACCACGACAGAAAGTTCTGGTTTTCGATGAGACAGGTGGGTGACGCTGCGCTTGTCTAGAGTCCGCTCACACGTGGCAGCCACAAATATAAATGTACAAATTGGGTGTCTCTCAGGAGCTCGAGCGAGAAATCACCTTCCAAGGAGGCAGCGGGTTCTATTATTACTACTACAAGCACATGCTGACGGCCCCGTCCTTTGAGAGAGGTACGCGTCTCCTTTCTGCTGCTTATTAAAGAGAAAAACTGACATGACTTGACATGGAGTGATTCAGGTAATCATCCCTCTGTCTGTGTGGTTTGGATTTCCCAGGGTTGTATGAGCTGATGGTAGACAACAGGACTCTTTCGGGTCAGACCTTCAACGCAGTGGAGCGTTTTTCACTGTATCCAGAGGTCATCACAAGCTTCGTGTACCGAGTCACAGGCGGCCAGGTGAGGTGGTTTCTGCTCTTGAGCAGCTTCTGATTCAAGTTGATTCAAATAAACTACGATCCGCCGTGGCGGTGATTCGCTTGCCAGTGGGACGCCATCATAGAGAGGAGGGAGGGGAAGAAATGAACAGAACAGAGACGATGGGATTACCACAGTAATCCCTGCTGCTGCTCAGAGCGTCATCATTCCATTACATGTCATGCCGATTGCTGTTGTATTAAATAATCTCTAATACTATAGACATCCTTTTTAAAATTAAACTCAGTTTTTGTTGAAACCTATTTGTGTTTTTCATCAGATGATTTATCCGATGGAAGCGTGCATGTATTAGTTATCTGAGAACTTAAGAGCTGAGCTAGTACAATGCTGTGTATCAAATAAACACTAGCAGACAATATGGCCGAAGACCTTACAGCCTACAGCATATTGAGACAGAATACGTTGGTTGGGAACAGTTGAAAGTCAGTTAAATTCTCCAGTTTGAAAGGTATCTTTTTTCAGATTCCGTGTTTTATCACATGAAAATTCTCCTAGCTAGGCTAGGTTTTAATTTGTTATCAGACCAAAGAGATTGTAGTCATGTCAATGTCTAGTATTGATGTATTTACGATACATATTTAAGGCAACCTTATAAATCGTTTTTAATCTTTCGGTCTCTCCCTTCAGGATTTTGTGGAGCCGATCTACTTCTACGTTGGAGCGGTTTTCGGTCTCCAGGCCATCTATGTAACCGCCTTGTTTGTGTGCAGCTGGGTGATGAGCGGCACCTGGGTGGCCGGCATGTTGACCGTGTCCTGGTATGTGATCAACAGGTGAGAGGAATTCCACCCAACGTGTTTTCCCCCAATTATTCATCATATCCTCTTTTGTCCATTGTCCTCCCATGTTTGCTCCTATTATCTGGTAACAGAACAGACTCTCAATGGGACGCTTGCTGCTGTTCAGACTAATACTCTCTGATGCTGACCTGTCCGCTCTAATCCCGTCATTTCCTCCTCAGACCGGATACAACCAAAGTGGACTTTGCCATACCTCTGCGGGACAACTGGGCTCTGCCTTACTTCTCCTGCCAGGTTGCAGCTTTGACTGGATTCCTGAGTAATAACATCAGCTCTGCCACCGAGGTGAGCCTCTCCTGAAGCACATTTTTTGAAAGAAGCCTCCACTGTAGCCAGGTGTCCACTCACTGATGAGCTGTGCTCCTGCGTAGATGTGCTGCTACCTCACCCTGAGTGCCACCACCTTCATCTTCCTCCTGGTCTGGGAGCACAGCCACTACGTGCTCTTCATCCAAGGCCTCTGTCTTTTCTTGCTGGACTCTTTTGACCTGGTGCCAGTGCGTAAGGTGGGGTCATCATGTGTTAATTACTAAGCTATAGAGGTGCTTAATTGGGTTACTCGCAGGCAGTCAGGCCAAATGTTTCCCACTGTTCAGTTTCTTACGAGCGTAAAGTGCTTTTCCCAAAATTAACAAAATCAGTGGTTGTAGTTTTTGGTTTACAGGAAAAGCATTTAAACTTCTTTATGCATACATAGTTTTGTTCAAGCTTTGGATTGATGCATTTATAATGTATATGTTTTGAACATGAATTGATCCTAAATGTTGATAAGCTATTTGTTTGGTAAAGGAACAAAAAAATACTCTTGTTCTATTAGTGTGAGGACGAGCTTAGACTATAAAATATATATGTGTATGTTCAATATCCTGAGATCTCCTATTGTGTCCACAGTTGCCCTTAAAGACTTTTTCTCTTCTCTCTTGCCATCTCTCCATCATCCTTTCCTCCTGGGATGTTAAGATGGCCGACATTCACAAAGCCTACCTGGGTGCTTTGTTCTTGGCCTACTTGTTCCAGTTTCAGAACCCGGCCCTGCTCAGCTCGCCTCTGCTCAGCCTCCTGATTGGCTCAGTGATCGCGAGGTACTTTCAGGTAGAGACCTTCACATCAGACCTCAGACAATTTCCAAATCACAGGCTTTTTTATTTATTTAATAAAATCCACGATGCTTAAGTCATCAGTTAACAGATTCATTATTTAGACTACAGGAATATTGTTGAATATTTCCTGGTTACACAGGCTTTGATGTGACAATTTTAATTTATGTAATCATTAAAAATGGATGAGTGCTGTGTTTGGACATAGAATCCCAACATCTTATGACGTTTCCTGTATTTCTAATGCAGCAAAAGATGAAGATGGGACCTCTCGTGGCCAGAGTCATGAAGCTCTTCCTTCACTTCTACCTGGTCTTTACCACTGGGATCACCTTCAGTTATTTGGTCAAGGTACAATCAAGCACGAGAACATGGATTGACTGTATTCATTAGTCGTGTATTGTGTTGTTGGTTAATCATCACTTTTTCATTCACAGAAACTTATGCCTGTAAGTGAGAGTGACTTCATTTTGAAATTCCTTGAAGTAAAATTTGGGCTCAACACCACGACGTGAGTGGCAGCGGTTGCATTGACAGTTAGCTGTTATAATGTAGGCCATTACACAGAGGTGGCATGGTGTAACACGTCTCGTTTGTTCAAACAGCATTAATCTTAGTCGGTTTGTGTCTATAATCTAATCCACTGTAATCTAATCTCAATGTTTATTTTTTCTGCCATCGCAGTGACTTTATCACCAACGTCCTCCTATGCCAAGAGAGTTTCCAGACACCCGGTCAGGACTTCTTTCTGCGCCTGACGCAGGCCTCGGTGCTTCCATTCTACTTGCTGGTGCTCGCTGTGTGTCTGCTGTCCACCCTGCAGACCATTTACAGGAGACTCAGGTTAGGGGCCCAAACAATGCAGAACTAGGAGGTAACCTTGAGTTCTGCAAATGCAGAAGAGCATTCAAGCTGCATTCTTTCCAATGGCCATCAGGGGGCTCATCTCGTTGCAAAAATATTGTGTAGAAATCTTTGACACTATGACTCTACTTCTCACTTGATTTATTCCCTTTGTAAAGGGAAATAGACCATAACGTAGGGTATGTTTAAGGGCCGGGCTACTTTGTGTCTGCAAAGTCTCTACTGCTACCAGGGCTGGATCTACGTCACTCCTCCACAGTCCAAATATGGTCAATGAGAGCCGACGTGGCCAAAACACGGAACTGGAGGCTTAAAAACGTCCTTCCACAAACCTACAGTCACGTCGACTACGTCCCCCTTGTTATATACAGTCTATGCGCATCACCTTGCTCTTTTTAAGGTTATACATTTGACACAGCTAGTGATCACAGCTTGCCGTTCTGAAGCTTTGCAGCATAGGTTTTGTATCTTGTTTCCACTTTTGTCTGAATTCTTGATTTAAATGATGCTGAAAGCATTCTCACCGTGACACAGTGGCCAGCCATTGAAACCTAACCTCCGACTTGAAGACGGACGCATAGGGGAGCAGCCCGAGGTCAGCTATCATGTTTTTCACACGTTGCTTTTCGGAGGCCTGGCCCTGCTGTTTGACGGGTACGTCCATCAGCGTAAAAGTGCATTTCAGAACTCTCATTTCAGACGTTTATGTACATGGAACACTGCTAAATTGTTCTTGTTCAGTTTTGACGCAACTGGACTGAAGTCAACTTTGCTCTTTTGTTCCATCCAGGATGAAATTCATATGGACCCCGTACGTCTGCATGTTTACAGCGTTCGGCGTGTGTTCTCCTGAACTTTGGATGACTGTGTTAAAGTGGCTCAAACTGAAGTCCATCCACCCCGTAGTACTGGTGAGTGGCTTAAAATAGCACATTTGGTGTTGAATGTGAATCAAAGTAAAAAAAATAATATTCTCCACTCAAAATGATCTAAAAGGGAAATGATTATTGTGATTATATTTAGTTAGGGAGACCATCACGCTGCACTCTTTAGGAGTCAAATGCACAGGTTTTGTGCACCTTTCCAGTATTCCACTTCACTAAAAACACCCTTCTGTTTTTTAGTTTGACTTTAAGGTCTTCATGATTGCTCTTTCTCTCTAGTCCTTGATCCTGAGCACAGCAGTTCCTACTATCATTGGTTTCAGTTTATGGAGAGAGGTGAGATATTTAAGCTCTTGGTCATTTGAAGTTCCTTAAGTTGGACATAGTATCTTCATAGTATCTTCTCTTCTTTCTTGCAGTACTGCCCTCGTGTCTTAGCAGAGTTGTCCGACGTGCAGGAGTTTTACGATCCAGACACAGTGGAGCTGATCAGCTGGATCAAGTGGGTCACCCGATCTTTCTGAACTTTCAAGACATCTTTATAGTCTTAATTGTGGCACCTTACATCTTCTTCTGGTCCTCCAGCTCCCAGGCTCCGGGGGCGGCGGTCTTTGCAGGAAGTCCTCAGCTTTTGGGAACAGTGAAGTTGTGTTCAGGCTCAGCTGTGACCAGTTTACCGCTTTACTCCGACATCAACCTACTGAGGAGGTCGGAGGACGTGAGTGAGACTAAATGTAATTTTTGGGAAAAACAAAGCAGACTCCTCTTGGTGCTGGAAGATAATCAAAAAAGACAACAGAGCAGTCAGTTACAAACCACGGCAGATGTTGCAGCTACTTGTGTTCTAAGGAAGTGATTCATAGAACACCGATTATAATATTCCTCCAAATTGTTCTGTAATAATGGTATTTTATTATAGAATCTAATGAGACGTCAAAATGTCATCACAGATTAGTTGAACTTGTGAACACAGTGATTGTTTTTTAAATGAATCATGTTTTTCTTGTAGAGTTATCAGGTGTATTCAATGAGGTCTGCAGAGGACATTTACAAGATTCTGACCTCTCAGAAGGCAAACTATGTGATCGTCGAGGAGTCAATTAGCAACGAGCTTAGTCTTAATAAAGGCTGTCGGATCAAAGACCTGCTGGACATCGCCAATGGACATGTGAGTCAACACTCCTTTTACCATAAGCTGCAGTGTTTTCAAAGCTTGCATGTTGTTGAAAATCACAATTTTAAAGATTATCAAAGTAGATGCTTTTCTGTTGGTTCAAGTGCTCAGGAAATGCTGTGCAATCCATCAACATAAAAATGTAGTAAAATCTAAATTCTCTTAGTGGGGTTTTTGTGGAACCGTAATTCATTACATACAGTAGAGATAATAGTTGCAATAGACTGCTTATTCTCTGGGAGTTACATGGAGTAATAATGGTAATTATATGGTAAATATGGAGCTACCACCGTCAGTTAGCTTAGCTTAGCATAAATAATTGAAACGAGGGCTGAATGGTTAGCATGGCTGTGTCCGACAATCTAGATCCATTTTGTGGCTTGTTTTCTTTAACTGCTACAAAAACCAAAGTGATAACAGCAGAGTGTGATTCTATTGGGGGTCATGTACTGACTGGGAGAAGTCACCTTCGGGAGCCAGGACAGGACCCCCTGTTTGTGCTAAGCTAATGTAGCTTCATATTATATAATATAAAATTTTCCCTTAGCGGTTTGCAGAATGGTAAAGTGATCCCCATTGTGATTTACTGTATTTACTGTAATGTAGCGTGTATTACTAAACTGCTTTGCAAAAAAGCTCCAGAGGCCGGTTTCTGGGAGAGTATATAGTTATGCAATCACTAATATTCTTTCATGTCCCATATACTTTGGTTTCATTCAGGTGGTTTATGACAAAGGAGAGATTTACTCTTTCTCCAAGCACGGGAGGTTCTGCCACGAGATAAAGATGAACTACTCGCCCTACACAAACTACTTCACCCGGGTTTTCTGGAACCGATCGTACCACGTGTACAAAGTGAACTCGGTCATCTCCTTTCAGTACTGACAGCGGCCCCCACCTCCTCCCGCTGAGGCCCACTGCGCCCGGCTCTACGGCCCATCCACCACGTTCCACAGAACTCGGGAGGAGGGACAACGTCTACTCAATGGGATCCTGCACACAGTGGAGTAGATGCTGAAGCTCTAAAGTCAAATACATGATTTGACTAAGACCAACATGAAAGGGCCCTGTTGAAGCCATGAGGAAGGGTCACTGGACTGTAGTTTGATAAGCAGTGCGTTACTATGATGTATTTAAGGAAGGGTTGGCTGATATGTGTGCTAAAGGTGAGCAAATCCCCCCCCCCCTCAGTTCATAACTCTACTTCATTCAGCCGCTGAATATATTTTAAGCTCTGCAACAGGTGTGACATGTAGAGGAGTTGCTTCAAACGCAATGGATATTTATGAAAAGATTTTTTATTTTTAATGCATCAGAATTCTGCGCTATTATTCAAAGGGAGCTGGAGGCATCTTCTGATGCTGCTCATTTCTGTTTCTACAGTACCAGCTAGTTTGACTGGTACGTTATGTTTCCATTGTTTTCTTCTGGATGCCTTCTTTGGAAATGTGGGAAGTGCCTGACCAACAGCCCTTTGATAATCCCACCTTTAGTTGCGTCTGAGGCTAACCGTTCCAAGTATTAGGTGGAAAGTTCCCTCTGGTGCTACCAAGTCTGACCAATAACTGTCCCTCTGCAAAAGGCCATGTAATGACTTAGGTTTCAATTGTGGAAAATAAAAATGTGTGAAAAACGGATTTCCTTATGTTGCCATTTAGTTCGATCCAGTTTATTATGCTTTAAATGCCATTTTTTATTGCAGATTCTTCCTTTAAATCCAACAAGGAGGTGTTAAGGAAAAGAAGTTTATATGTTCGAGATAATTCAATAGCAGCCTTTTCCAATGTGTGCAGATCTACTTAATACCAACTATTTTCAAAGGGTGATTTCTGGTTCGATGTGATTCCTGCTTCCACCACTAGATGCCCTCAGAACGGACAACTGGCTGAGTCATAGGTGACGTAATTCTTCCGTTGTCACAGTAACCATTTGTTTCGTAGCAATTGCCGTGAATCAAGAGACGTCGGTACCGAGACATTTCACTAGTAACAAGGTACGTGCAGAGATTTTTTTGTGTTGAAATCTTGTTTGATTAGAAATACAACTGTTAAGGAAAACCAAAAAAACTTTGCTCCGTGACCAGCCAACATGACAAGCTCAGAGTTAATTTAGTGTCATAAACGTTTTACAGCACAGGGTTGAACAGTGAAATGTAGCCCATCACACACGGGGCGCCGTTTGTGAAATGTTGCACCTTCTAAAATCCTCATGAGTACATTCTTATATTCATTTATTTATTCATGCACACACACACACACACACTCTTGAAAGCCTCATTGAAATACCACAATTAATCACCTCCACCCAGAATATACCTAATTGACCTAAGACATACGGTAATTGCAATTTCTTGTATTTTTGCATCCACTACGTCAATGTCATCTTCAAGTAGCTATGTGTGAAACATAACTATTAAAACAATATTTACAGCATTCTCCAAATGTTAATATTGGTTTATATTCTGAAAAAAGGGCAATGAATAGATTCTCCATTTGTAATGACACTACGTAGGTTGGCCTTACACAAATCCCCTATTAATTATTTGTAAATTAATAGAATCTTCAGATGCCATTTTGCAATGTATTTAATGTCTGATGTTTTTTCTGTTTAGCAATGCTTTGCTTATGCTCTTAAGAGGTTTCTAGTGTGTGTCCAATCTAACAAATGATTGAAGGGTCTCTAATAAAACCTGTCTGGCATAATTTCCCACTGGTTTTGATCCATTTTCAGGTTCATTTCTAATGATTTCTTCATGTATGTTGCCGAATGTAACAGCCATTACCCTCAGTGGAGAGTAATGTCCCACCGGGACCACAGTCCCCAGCAGGGTGCTGGACCCAATCTTGTGGATTTGGAGGTTATGCGAAACCGCTCGGAGCTCTTCAGAGCAGAATGCACGCGGCTAATGCTGGAAACGGACAAAACATGCAAACGCATGCAAAAAGATGACCACAAGCGACTGGGTAAGTAAGGAATATGGATGCGTTGGACTCTAAAACGATGATTTTGCAATGACACCATTGCTGAACCGTGCGTTCTGCTGATCAGATCAGCGGCTCCGAGATGTCCAGTTCGTGAAGAAGGAGTTGGAGCTAAAGTTGGAGGAGATAACAGTGGAGATCGATGTCCTCATAGCGCTGCAGAGCAGAGTGGTAAAAGCCGTGGAGGCCTGCAAAGAGCCTCTGAAGGTCACCCTGGTCTGTCTGGAAGAGAGGTGAGGCTGGAAAGATTTGACTGCTTAGGTTTCCTTTCAATGTTGTAAAGCCACCTTTCTGCACCATTTTCTCCTAGTAAGTCTACATTTGAAAAGTCAACTCGCGGTGTGAGAGATGTTTTTGTTCTGCGTCCTGCAGGAAACGGCTCCCCTCCGAGTGGCTTCATGACGAGGTGGAGAGAGAGCTGCTGAAGGAGAGCGAGGTTATTGAGGGAGTGGCTTCCCTTCTGCAGAGTGTGGGAAAGCAGATCACGGAGCAGATACGGTAAGATGCGATCCGTGAAGGGGATCTCAAAAGTATGCAGACCGTTTGGACAATCTGAAAAGATTAAATCAGAGGACCAAGTTGCCAGCAAAACATGTCTTTCTGTGTTGCAGACTGGACCGGTCGGCCAAGTACCGGCTGGAGAAGGATCTGAAGGAGAAATTCGAAGCTCACTGCATCGACAACTCCTGTGCCTTGATGACCCACCATTCCATCAGCAGCCCGCAGATGTCCAAAAGCACTGAGATGGTTCTACCGAGGTGAACTACTAAGTTTTTAACCTGCAGATCTGGGAAGAAAAAACAGTTTTGTTGATCCCAGGTGTCGCCTCCCTCCCTCCCTCCATCAGCTCGGCAGTGACCCCAAAGCAGTGGGAGGACATCTCTGAGATCAACATGGCCACAGCGGAGCAGCAGCAGGTGAACTCTCGGTGCCTTCGGGCCCTGGTGGAGTCTCTCCTGGAGCAGACGGCCGCCGACCTGGAGAAGCAGGTCCAGGCCACAACGGCAGCCTTCCAGCTCAAAATCCAGGAGGTCAAGTTGGCCAAGAGCCAGATGGAAGATCAGCTGACCAAGGCATGTCAGATGGGTGTTTGGTGGGGAACAAGTGGAGAAACAAAGTCCAGCTGATGGCAGATGTTATAAAAGTAATGTGTATTTTGGGCCCAAACCAGTCATATTATGTGCTTGGAATTCATCGATTCATTGAAGATGGACAACGGAGTAATGATGTTACGCCTCCTTTTCCTCTAGATCTTGTCTGAGTGTGGCAGCCAGCAGAGGGTCAGGGAGGATCTCCTTGTGGCCGTGGCAGAGAGCGAGCGGGTTCTGGGTCTGGCGCAGGCCCGCCTGGCTTTGCGCCGCCAGAGGCCCGGCAAAGAGCAATGCCACGATGCGGCACAGAGCCGGCTCCTCGCCGAGGTCCAGCAGCTGACTGCTCACATCAGCACGTAAGGCCAGGACACACTCGTCCCTGATGTGAAGGGACAAAGACAAGGGGACACGGGGCTCACCCTTTAATGATGATAGTGGACACACAGCTATTGCATTGGCTAAAATACCAAGATAAGAGAAATAAGCACAACAAATTGGTGTGAAAGTTAAAGAAAGCATGAATAACAATATTTTGAGGTGTTTTCTTCCCATGTTGGCTGATGTTCAGAGATGCATTAAGGACCGACTTGTCCTCTCCTCTCTCAGACTGCGCGAGGCAGCGCGGCGGTCGGACGAGGAGCAGAGGGCTTTGGGCCGCTCCCAGCTGCAGCTGCAGGAAAGCATCGAGGTGAACGCCAACTCGCTCTACATTGACGAGGTCATCTGCGGCCAGCACAGGGAGCCCATCATCATCCATAGCTTCTGAGCTTTTGGCAAGAAGTCTACTGTACCTACACGTACAAGTATTTATACAGGAATCAAATTATGTGTTAGTTTGAATTTAGATTATTCACCGTTGAAGCTGTGCTACTTGACCTTTCTTGTGTTGTGTAAGTCAAGAAAATATATCTGAAGTGACATAATGCTAACATTAATATAATCCTTTTACGCACTAAAAAACATCAGATTTTATAAGCAACTGTGTTGCTATTTTCCATTTTCTTATTAACCGCAAGTGTCCGTTTTTCTTTGAAACCCCATGTGACCAACAGGTTCAAGTAGCTAACAGATTGTAATGGAAGTGTTTGGTTCACTGATTCCAAGCTTACAAATCCATTTCTAAACACAACTTTGGTATGAGGACAATGTCGATATGTGACAGGGTCTTCCCTACGTAGTATGAGTTTGAAATAAATACCTTATTTATGTCATCCTGGTGCTTAATTTATCCACTTTTACACATTAAGTATTTTCCACCTGCACATTGATGCCAGTGAAACGAGTCAGTGTGGCAGTTGATCGCTTTGTTTATTACACACACATACAAGAAATACTCCACCAATGTAATGGTGGACAAACAGGACATGATCACGAGGGATGAGGACTGGGATGTAAAGCTTAGTCAGCATTAATCAAAACTCATTCTTCCTCCTTCGGTTGCACAATTCTTTTCGTCCAGCCTTTTTCTGCTGGGTGTTGTCTTGATCACATCACTGTTTTTAAATAAAAAGTGTTGTCACAAAAGTACTAACTGTAAATGTTGCACATCCCAATGTAGTACTGCCGTACAAATCATTGGTAGCTAACTCAAAGAAAATGTTTTAAATCTATTAGAACCTTGAGAAACATACTTACGGAAGATTCAATTTTACTACTTTCATGAGTAAATTAAATTTACCACAGTTTCATGCAAAGCACCTCCTCCTCAACGTGACTTTCTGACCATTTCCATCACAGAAGTGCAACAAACACACACTAAACTCAAATTTAACATTCCGCTTGTGTTAAATGTGCCCGGCCCCCGGGAAGCCCTTGTTGACCTGATCAAACATCACAGTAGCATCAAGTGGAGCAGTCTGCTGCTCAGTGAGACCCGTGTGTGTGTGTGTGTGCGCGCTGGTGATTTAGAGTGCTCAGGGACCCAGCAGAGTCTACATAGCAGCCATCTTGCTGGCCTCTCTGACCCCACTCAGGTAGGCCCCCGTCACAGTCTGAGGGAAATGTCTGTTGGTGGCCTGGAGACAAAAAAAACAACAGTTTATGTGGACTTTCATTCAGTTTGACCTATGTGCCACGTCTAGACACATTTGATTAAAAATAAACAAAAAAAGATAAGATCAGTGTCACCTCTCCGGCAAAGAAGACTTTTCCCTGCACGTCTTCAGCGAGGATGTCGTAGGCCTCTCCACTTCCCCCCGTCTTCACAAAGCTGTAGGACATTTGGGACCATTTGTCTTTGCTCCAATGCGTGACGAAGAAATGCAGTGGCTCTGGGACGTCCTATCGGAGACGAGGGTCCAGTTGTTTACAACAGAAGGGAGAGAAACCCACAAATAATACAAGGGGAACCAAACCATCATCACCAGCATCAGGGTCACAAAGTAGTACGTTATAAACACTGTCCTTGTGTCGATGGAGCCCTTGAATTTAACTTTTCTCACGCTTCAGTAACAGTTGTAATCATGATGAAACCATGAAGGTCAGTAGAATGGGACCGGGTTGCACACACGCAAAAGCATTACCTTCTCTTTGAAGAGCTCCCGCAGCACCTTCATGCACTCGTCCACCACCTCCTTGTCCTCCATGTCCCGGACGGTCTGCACAGCTTCCCCAGTGATGACGGACATGAGGACAGCCTGCTTACCCTGCACACAGGGAACAGGGATCATGTGTGTAATTTCTGATGGAGAAAATCTTTTTTTTTTTTTTTTTTTTTTAAATGGTGCAATGTCTTTCAGAGTGGATTAAAATGAGAAAGCACAGACCTGAGGCTCCATGTCATAGAAGACACTGAACATGCCTCTCTTGTCAGGACCTGGTGGTATGTGACCAAAGTAGTCGGCCCCTTGGATTTTGTTGTCCCAGAATCGGTACGGGAACTGGAGACCAATCTGGAAGACGTTTTAAAATATTATTTTAAGCATTTGCAAGAAGGCAACTTTACTGTTGTTGCTGCTGCTGCTGCATTTTCCACTGTACTTCTCTACAACCATGAATGACACGCATTAAAACAGTCATTGCCTTCTCTATGATGCCGGCTCCTAGACTGTGGATTGCCTTCAGTTTCCTTTCAGGAAGAGCTGGGTGGAACTGAATCAAGTTCTTCTGGAGCAAAGTCAATGGGACGGTGACGAGAACCTGAAAGAGTAACATCACACCGCGTTAATCCTCTTGGAAAAATGTGCATTATACTCTTTTTATAACAATTTTACCAACATGTGTTTACCTTTTGTGCCGTCCACTGTGACCCGTTGGAGGATGTAACTTTGACGACATCACCCGAGTACTCAACTGCCTGAACCTGCATTTGGAAAAAATAAATAATAATTTAGTCCGCCTGTCTTTTTTCACATTGAGGTGCATCTATATAGGACGTAAGGTAAATGGAGAAGTGTATGACATGGAATCACAAACCGGGCACTTTGTGCGGATGTCGAGGCCCTCGGCCAGTTTGTGGAGCAAAGCGGAGTAGCCCTTGGTGAGTAACGTGTGGTCTCCCGAGAACTGGGCAAAGAACTCATTGTGGTCCCAAGATCTTGCAGACACCTGCACACGAACAAATATTCCTATTTTTATTGGAATTCCCTTAAAGACACAATACCAAAAAGCAAAATATGCAGAACGCAGACACTAGAGTTCCCTCCTGCCCCACCTCAAACACACATGAATCGGTGTGATCTTCTTTGGTTCATGCTTCACTGATTCTACACGCAGACGTGGAGGATTTATTCAAACTGTAGCTGGGAACCAGCAGGAGTTTTTTTTTCATTGAAATAAACTGTAAAGCCACACCTGGTCTAACGTGCTTCCACAGGCGTACTCCAGGTTGCTGAGGTGAAACTGGAGCACCTTCTCCTCCAACTCACTGAACTGGATTCCAGACTCCTGAAGGAAGTTCTTCTTCACCTCCTGGATCTTTTCTGTGGAGATAAAAACCCAAACATGAAATACCTCCAAGCGCAAACCAAAATTTAGAAAATGGTTTTGCAGAGCGTTCGGGGTGCAAGACCTCGCAGCGGCTTGTCCTGGGTCTGTGACTTGTCCTTCCTCCATTCCGACACCACGTCCAGTATGGCGTTGAAGTGGAAGTCCATGCGCTTGTCGATGGCCGTGTCGGTCACCTGCCCCCCCTCCTGAAAGAGGTCACACCGCTCCCCCAGCTTGTGCATCTTGATGCCCATCTGAAACGGACGAGCGAGGGGGCTCAAAAGGAAGCCCGCCGGGTGCACGGGTGGCGGTAACTTTCGCCCCGGACGTCTCTGACCTGCTCGCACATGAGGGCGATGGGGTTGTTGACGCAGCCGTTGACTATTTGAGCCCCTCGTCCCACGGTGACCCCGAGGGATGTGTCGTCCCACACGCGGCCTCCGATCCTCTCCCTCGCCTCCAGCACCACCACCTGTGACCCGATATCGCGGCGAGGGCAACACCACTGAGACGAGCACACACGGGAGGGGAAGGGGGGGGTCAGAGAAGACGTGCTGCGCTTACCTGAGTGCCAAAGTTTTGCAGCTGCCGAGCAGCCGCCAGCCCCGAAGCCCCGGCGCCGACGACGATCACTTTCCTCTGCAAAGACGATGCATGTGACTCTGTCTATTTCCTGACCGAATAAACAATGGGGGGGGGGGGGGGGGGAAATGTCAGGATGAGGACACTCACGGAGCAGCATCTGTCAGGGAGCAGGGGCCGCTTTACTGCCAGCACGCCGGTGTTGATGAGGCCCTTCCTGGTCATGAAGTGGAGCACTCGGTCCATTTCCTGCACGCAGCGCACACGCACCAACCCGCGGGCGATGACGTGCACGGCACACTGCTGGCAAGTTAGCGCCTCCTTTAGGGGAAGACCAAAGCTGTTTGTCTGTGGAGTCTCACATTAGCCGCTCCGCGGAGGGGTGAGAGCCTCTACATCCCCAGCGTGTGCAGTGTACCTTGCAGTTCTTGTGCCAGGAGGCCAGAATGAGGTTGCGCAAAGCCAAATACATGGTGGGATCGCGGGAAAACTCGGGGAATTCGTAAAGCTCATCAAGCTCCATCATATCCGGCCGAACGCACAGAGCCTTCCCACACTCGTTGGGCTGGTAGAAGGGCTGGAAGTACGGACACATGCCTGGAACTGAGTCAAAAACCCATCGCGGTTACGGCGCCACGTGCCGACATTTCTAAATGACCCCAGACGGAACGGCCTCACCTTGCGGCTGGACGGCGGCTCTGCAGGGATCCGCCCTGAGCTCAGACAGCGCCGCGTTGCTGGCGGCGCCTGACGGACTCATCCCCACGCAGTCGGGGTAGTAGGCAGCGAGGAACGGGGCGGCGGGACTGTCTTTGAACAACGGCGGCAAAATCAACATGGAATGCCACCAGTTGTCAGACACCTCGGCCACCCTCTGTGAGGAGGACACAGTGTGGGGTTGAAGAGCGCGTTCAAGTTTCAAACGGATTCCAGAACGCAGATCAGCAGCTTACCAAGTCCTCTGGCTGGGAGCACTGGTCCAGTCCCTCAGTCTATAGGCAGAGATACAATTTCATTTTTTAGAAATGACACTGAAAATAAGAGAGGCTTTTTATTTCCCATTTCAGGTTTACCTTGATGTTGTTGAACTTCATTCCACAGCGGTACGTGGCTGCGAGGGAAGCGGTCAGTTGGATATCCTTGGTCAGCTGACGCCACTTCCTACAGTCCGATTTAGTACATTGAACCTAAAGGGAAACAAATCCCGATGACAATCACTGCGTTTACCGACTCGGACCCCGGGTTCAACTGGTAAGAAGAAGCAAGGAGGCTTTCATACCCAGAACGGGAGCTGCTGATCCGCCATAAAAGCTTTAAGACTGGGCTCACTTTTCCCGTTACTAGTCCACACCTTCTTCCAGGAAGCAAAGACCTCATAGCCATCTTTGTGACTGCCAAAAAGGGGGGTGGGAAGAAATGAATATTATGGCCTCGATGCAACGGCAGTTCAAGTGTCACCATGGGAATAAATAATGAATGTTTGTTCATGGACGTAATGAGAGTAGTTGTTCTGTCAACATTACCTTCTGTAGTAGTGATCAAAACATTCGTTGCAAAAATGCTCACCGCATGATAGATGGTACCAGCGAGACGTGTATCCGTTTTTAGCACACCTGAGGTGGGACAGATGAAATGAATTGGTCTAAAAAAAAAAAAAAACAGGAAATGCAGCGACTGGGTCAAGATCTGAAGTCTATTAAGCGGAGAGACGGGTTACCTGTCAGATGCACTTGCAAAACAGACTGGGTACGTGGCGGAGCAGCCGGCCTTTTCACACTTCCTGTACTTCTTCTCAGACTGGTCGTCTTCCTCCTCGGTGTCGGTGGCTTTTTTTTTGCTCTAGAAAGTAGAGTGTGGAGAATCAAACACAGGTTACGCTTTTTCTTGGCGACTTTGCAAAGGTTTTTTTTATCCATCCGGTATTTGGTGTTCTGATGAAGCTTACTGAGGTTAGTTTATCAAAATATCACGTTCTATGGGTACGTTTTTTTTTTTCTCTCTCGATAAAAGTAGTAGAAAAAGGGAACATTTGGGGATAATGTCACTTTAAGGCTGGCATATAAATAAGAGCAAGAGTGATGTATGGGATGTATGGGTATCCCCCATATATAGTTTGTCCAAGGATTGTGTAGATTATTGTATGTCTATAATGAATAACAGTAGACTAGAGGATGGACAAAGAAGGGAAGGAGGTGCAGGTAATAGACATCCCTTCATGTCAAGACAATACACCTGCTCTCATATTGAGCTTGGATTTCCAAAACACTCAAATATCATTATCAGCCTTAAAACCAGTCACACAAAATATGGGCAGACCAGGGAACAGGTGAGAGGGGTGAGCCGTGGCTGCATCCTGGGGACAGACGGACGCTGGCTGAACGTTACCTGTCCAGGTGGAGGGTTGTTGGCGCGCTTCACCCGCACGTTGCTCTGCCTCCCGGAGGAGCGCAGGGTCTGGCCGTCCCCCGGTGAATCCCCGGAGCTCCTCTTCCTTGCTCGCCGACCAATTCCGGAGGCGTTCTCGCAATAGTCTAAACAATGGTGGCAGCAGCGTAATGTTAACTGACATGTTTAATAACGGCGCGGGGGTCAAGTGGGGCCTTGATTGCGGCTATTAGAGGCTTCTTTCTGACCGATAACATCCACAGAAACCCTTACGAATGGGACATGGCGAATAAAACACAAGATTAATACAAGGATAGTAGACACGGAAAGGTGGCGACACATTAGCAAGCTCTTTAAAGCAGCGAAGCGATATCGGCTTGTGACATTTAGCATTTAGCGATGCGGAGCAGAGCGCCATCACCACTGACCTGCATCCGACAACATGGCTGACGGCGGGGTTCTTTCCTCCCAAACACGGTGATTATTCGCCGCTAATATTTGCTTGTTTGGAAGCGTTCTTAAATTATTAGTGTTCGTCGCCCTTTTATTGTTGTGGGGGGGGGGGGGGAATCACTGCACTGTTGTGGCGTGGATACACCTTCCGGTTTTACAGAGGAAATGGGCGTTTCGTCTGGAGATTAGTTTTGAGCCGCACCGCTCGCCGTCCGGCACGGTAACCATGGCAACTGCAGTAACGCGACGCCGTCAGACTGTAGCAGCGTGAAAGGTAGAGTAGGTAGAGGATGGACTGCTAACGTGCTTTTTTGAGGTGTTGTTTATCCAAGTTTTGTTACTGGAAAGCAACAGATCAGTTCTCCGTTAGTTTGTTTTGACACCGAGGGAAAGTCAACTTTTGGGATATGGATTCAGGTAGAACTGCGCACAGAAGAAAGGCGGACATTCCTGTAATCAGACCAAGAGCATCGGATAAGAACCAACATATCCACGAGGTAAAATATGTTCATTCCGTTTCCTATTGGAAGGGAGATTCAGTTGTGTTTTACTAACAGTAAAATATAATAAGTAAGTAAGATAATTTGATACAAGTAAAAGTAGTTTTTATAAAACATAGTTGTATGCACAGCGACATTACACCACGTACAGAATAGCCCAAATCCAATGGTTGTTTGAATCGTTCAAGATGTTATGAAAGAAGTTAAGAATATGCTTCTATAATCCCCAAAAGTTAATTTTGCAACAGACAGACTTAATGTTGTCCAAGTCAGTTCTGGAATTGTCCAACGATTGAAATAGATGTCTGTTTGCTCCCTCTCTACATCTATCTATCTACAACGAGGTGACATGACGGGTATTGGGCCCTTTGTGATAAATGTATTTCACTATTTGTTTTTATTTCCACTTCTGTGAAATGGCTGTCTGTGGTAACAAACATGAGAGTTTGTCTCAATACCCACAAAGAAATGTAACTATGTACACGATTCTAAAATCTTGAATCAACAAACACCTACAAAATGCTGACTTAAGATCAATTCAGAATTAGGTGATGGTTAAAAAAAAATCTGTAACAGTTGATAATGCTGCAGTATTCAAATATTCCAATATTTTACAACTTGCCCATTGGCTCAATCATTATTCCTACCTTAATGTACAGATCTTTATTATTTCTGTTCAGGCTCACATAGTGTACATTCCTGTAAAAATATGTCTAGTCACTACATTTTCTAAAAGTAATTAGCAGATGCACCCAGGTAGCACTCTTAGGAGGATGCGTTGGTTTGGGGATTATAGTCAGGATATATAATGGAGCTGCCATGTTGAGTCAATGTTAACTTCAAATTCAAAACTTAAATTTCAGCATGTCGCTGTTCAAAGTCTTGAACTCAGTAAGGTGATCCGTCTTCTTGAAGATCCCTTGACAGTAAGTTGAACTTGAGTGTGTTTTCCTTTTTTTTAGTTATGTCATATGTAATGATTTGGTTTGTGTTTTTTTTTATTTACTAAAGGCTAACTTGAAGGAGAGGCACCTGTTTGTCCTGAAGAAGCTACTGAAGAGATGCCAACTCGGATTTGTATCCTTCGATTTGGATTCAATCTTCTGAAATACACGTTTGATTACGCAGACTTTTTTTAAAAGGGTGTTATCGTTTCCAAGGCTCCTCCATGTGTCACACATTGCTGCCGATTGTCAAAACCATCCTCGTTTCTGTCCCCTGGTACAGAGTTGGAAATAGATTTCCCTCTCATGCAACCTGAGCACGGCGCCAAACCTTGTTCCCAGGGCTCTAATTTAACGCTATATCGCTGTGTCAGTCAGCATTTTCCATTTTCAGAAATAACAACACTTGTCCCATCACTTCCCATCCCTCACTTGGGATTTGTGTTTATGTTTTGCCATGGTGTTAAAACCTCTTAACTTATTTCAAGCTTTTAAGGGAACTGACAGGCATTACCAAGATACTCAACATCTGTGCTGAGAAAGGGACGAATCACCCCGAATATGTGCCATTTATATGTCAGGCGCTTCAAATTTGTAGGTAAGAACCTCGGATGTATCAAGCCGACAAGGTAAAAGACTGATGTTTTCTTTCTTTGACATCGTATGACTCTGATCCTCAACATGTTGTTTGGATTCATCTCAGGCTTCCCTTCCTGAAGGAGAAGACCTCCGATGAGCTGAGCTACGCTCAGGACGTAGTAGAGTTCATCTCTCACATGGGTAAATACATCACTCACCAAGGTTATTTCATAGTTTGAAAGTAGATCGCAACATTCCAATTTCAAAGTCATTTGTTTACCTCCTAGCATTTGGCACGAAAATGAATTCCAAGTATGCTATTTATTAAGAAAACTGACAGTTTTATCTTTTTTCTTACTGTCAAATACTTCCCACTACAAAGACACTCAATACTTGTGCTTCAGAGACTTAAAATGGCACTTAATCTTCTTATCGCTAAGATATAAGGAAGTGCATATTATCCTCCAACAAGGGTTTCCTTCTTCTTCACATTGCTGAAGGCTGGTTTGGTCCAGTTGCTCCGTGCAGGGGTGATGAGCACGAGTGGCTCTGACAGTCTCTCTGTTGACAGGCTATCTGATGAGGATGTCCAATGCTGAAGTGAGACAGCAGACACTTGAGTCTGTCAAATGCTTCTACAGCTGCGTGGTTTCCAAACAGCTGATTGACGGTACTGACCGCCTCTCCAAGCCGAAGCCTCGGACTTTACCTTCTGGCCACCAATTTTCTAGACTTTCACCGAGTGAGGTTTTCTCATGGCTTTTGTGGCGGCATGTTTGTGCCCTTGTCTCTTCTCTTATGTTCCTCTTCCTTATCTCTTTCTTATTGTACCCTTTCCTCCTCCTCCTCCTCTTCCTCCTCTTCCTTCTCTTTCTTCTTATTCTTCTTCAGTCCTACTATCAACATCTATCGGTTGTTATGAACCATTCTACTATATTCTGTTATGGTTTTCTGCTTGTGTCCCAGATTTCCTGTTAAGTAGCACTCCTTTCTGCATTCGTAATGGTCTCTTGTCTTCTCTTAAGTCTGTTCCCTGCATGTCATTCATTTTATTCCTATTATCTTTTTTTTTTCTTGTCTGTGCTTCTGCAGGGCTTCAGCCGACCTCCCCAGGCTACAGGCTGCAGCTGCTGGAGCGCAGTGACCTGGCTCAGACGTTGCTTCTCTCCCTGGCGGCTCTTGAGAACCAGCCCGCCATCAAACTGCAGCTGCTGCAGACCCTTCAGATCCTCTCCAGCTCCTCTGGTCAGTGACTGATTGATTTTACTCTGTGGGGGAGGGCATCTGTCAGACATGTCAACCTCAGCCTGCATCATTAGATAAAGTAGCCTGCTCTCAAGTGCATTAATCACCTTATAACCAAATAACAATCAGACAAACAATCAAAACAAGGATTTTAAGTGTCCTCGTGTCAATGTCAGCAGGTCAATGGGTTGTTTTATCATCACTCACGATAATCGCATTTCACTTTACAAACACAGACATGAACTGCGCGTTAATAGTGAATGCACAAGGAGCAGAGACGATCTGTCTCCACATGAACGAACCCGACCCGTTCGGCCAGGTCCTGTTCCGGTCCTCCGAGATCCTCTGGAACCTGCTGGAGACCGGCAGCAGTGAGGTCACTGCTCAGCTCAGCAGCATGGAGTGTGTCATGTATGTGTCTCCAGTTTCTACGTAGTGGTGGTGGGGACAGTGTGTGCTTGGAGAGTTTATTTTGTTGACCCACCTTTGTTTTAATTGAAAAGGTCAAATCATGAAATCATAATTTTCCTATCCGCTGCACCTTTTAAAAGAAGCAGCTACCGTCTCATTTAAGGACAATAATGTGTCAAAAAAGGCCTTTTCCCACTTTTACTGAGTTGCATATTAGAAACAACTTTAGTCCTGGTCATAATTCCCAAATATTAATAATGTACTGAGTTTGAAATGCCAGTTTGTTTACATGAGCCATCAAACCTCTGTACAAATATAAATCTTAAATGTTAATTTTATATACATAAATGCTATGGGGATTTTTTCTTTTACATTCTGGAGTATGAATAAGGTTAACGACTAACAATAACGTTGCTTCTGATTGCAGAGAATAGCATGTATTTGCCCCGTAAAGATAACAAAATATCTTAATCTGCGCTCAGTAACATTTGAAATGAGAGGCTCTGGATTGAAAGCTGGACGTAATAGAATGTGTTTTGGTTTGAATGGGGAAGATTATTAGTTTATTATTGTTTTGTTATAGGACTGCAGTTGAAAGTTCAATGCCATTGAGTGTTAACGCAGCCAAAATGATGCATTTTCAAGGACACACATTAAAATGATCAAAGAGAATCTTTTGGATGGCATATTAGGCCAGTTTGACCTGTCATTCAGTACAAATAGATATTAGACTTCTTACTTTCTTTTCATTTGTTATTCAGTTCTCTGAAAGAAGCGTTTCTTCACACGCTGATGATTGGTTCCCGACACTCTGATCTCCAACTCAGAAACGATCTGCTTGTGATCACAACTCTCATCGCAGAAAATCCTAGGTCCCTGCTTATTGTGAGTACCAAAGCATTAATTGTGTGCTGGAAACATCCTGCAGCTTGTATCCCTCGACGCACACAAGCTGTGTGTAATGTGCCACTACAGCTTGCTTAGACTCTCTAATTAGACTCTCTCTAATTCTCAGGAGAGTTTATTTGCCAAACAGCTTGTGGTTTTGGCAACATTTCCAGAGCGTGAGGCCCTTCTTTTCTTCTAAAAGTCTATTCTGCATTATGAATACTTATGAGTACAGTGGCACCTTATTCGACAAGTGAAAGGCTACTCTTACGTTTCAGTGAAAGGTTACAGCCCTTTGGTCTGCGACCTGAAGCTCTCCTACAACAACGAAGACTTGAAAATGAAGAAGTTGCTCTTGAATCTGTTGGTTGTGATGTCGAAAGACTTTGCCGCTCTGCAGGTCAGTCCCGGGACACGGGAACTACTGTCTCAGTCCGAACGGGACCTCCTGAGTGAACACCCTCCGTGTGTTCTTTTCTTAGCTTTACAAAGAGGAACGAGTCATGCTGGCTCTGCTGGTGCTCGTGCAGCCGCCCGCCGCCTCGTCGGCGTCGCCGGAGTGGACCTCGGCCCAGCGGGAGGAGCTCCAGCTGCAGGCGCTGGCCACCGTCTGCACCCTCGCTCCGCTCATGTTGGACGACTACGTGAGCCATCAGGGGAACGCCACTCTGCTGCTCCTGCTGGACCACTGCGTTGCTCGAGGTGCCGACGCTGCAAAACACGTGTGGAGGGACAATGGGGAGGCTTGAGGGGGGGTCCTGTCATGTTTACCAAAGGTCAAAGGTCAATTAACCAACTTCAGGTGTACTGGTCGGTTTACCTGGAGTTCCCTGCTGACTCACTCCTAGGTGTTGTGTTTAAGGTTATAGGTTTTTATGTATACATGTAAGTTAACCTAAAAATAAACAAAACACTGCAACCCCTTGACAATGTTTGCACCTGCTGATTTAATTATCTGATCATATTATCTCTCTCTTCAGGAAATAACAGAATGCTTCTTATATCTTTTTCTCCAGATGCTTTCTTTGGTCAGGGTCACGGATCCCACAACACAGGAGATAGAGGCAGCACAAAGGCTCAGATGCGCCATTGTATCAGAGCTCTGAGATCAGTGTTGTCTTTAGGAGTTGACTCTGTCAACCAGGACTTTTGTGATCGGGGAACCATAAATCAGTTCTTGGGTAAATTCAATTCATAAATTGTACAACATTGGCAGAAATATTTGACTGGACAAGAGTGCGTAGGATTTGATGACATGTCGAATTTTAGTTTTCTAATTCTGCACACTGGTCCTTTGATGAAATTAGAAAACACAGACTTGGTCTTTTCTCAGGGATTTTGATGCAGATGGAAGCCAGTCCCGATGAGGAGGACGCAGCCACCCTGGAGATTAAGTCAGATATTCAACTGATACTTTCAGCAGTGTGTGAGAACGACATGCACAGAAAGGTACAGCGGAGAGCCTGATAAAATAATCAAGAATAAACATGTTGAATTACACAAGTTGCTTTAAAACTATTTTTTTAGAAACTATACTCAGTGCTTAACAGAACAAATAACACAGAGGAATACATGTAGAATATTTCCATTAGTACAAGTGACAACCCTAACAGGATTTTACTTTCTTCATGTTTGTCAGCTAGATGTGATCTCATGCTCAAATCAGAACACCTTCAGTTTCATAGTATCTCCTCACGGACGCCCTGTTTGTTCTCCACAGGAGCTGTTTGGATCGGACGGAGTTGAGATGACAATTCACTTCCTGAAGAAAGGCTGCGACAAGTTCTACAGCGGCCTGGGACACAACAAGCTCGTCCTCTCCACGGTGGACTGTGTGCGGTCAGTGCGGCTGGACCTCAGCCGGCTAACTCTTTTAACTTAGTCCTTATGAGGAAACAAACCAAGAAATGCCCTGTTCACCCTTGTCATGTCCATAATCAGTTCATGCCGTAGTCATCATTTACTTTCTGGATCTGAATCAGGAACCGGGCCCGCTGTCCTCAGATCAGTTCAGAAATATGCAAGTTGCCTTCGGGCGTCTTGACTGTTGTTGTTGTTGCTGAATGTTTTTGACATTTTCTTGTTGATTGTCCTTTTTTGCACTTCATTTAAAGGAGGAAAGAATGTTGTTGGATGGTATGGTGAACTCCATTCCTCTTTTGGAATAAACTAAATAAAGATTGATGAGCATCATCTTCACCCTAAGAATATTAAGCTTTTGGCCTTTAATCTGTATTTTTCTCAGCAAATTAAGAGACATGAAGTTTTAGACAAAACATTCCCCCATTAATGAGAATATGTGTGTGTGTGTGTCCCATCAGGTCCTGTATTGTTGGCTGCTACACCACAGAAGATTACTTTTTGGCTAAAAACGGGGCGTGTCTTCTGTTGGACTTACTCAGTGTAAGTGGATGATTGATTGCTGTACTGAAGCTGTTGTATTTGTGCGTCCATCAGTACCTAAATATAAAGAAGTGGTCAGACACTACTTGTCAGGCAGGTGGCGGCTGAGGAGGAGGAGGAGGACGCAGGGTGAGGGTTCAGCTGACAATTCTTTTATTCTTCCCAAAAAGGCAAAAACTCAAAATCACTCGTAACGAGGACACAAGGGAATCGATCAAAATCAAAAGGCCAAAAACTCAAAATCTCTCAAACGAGGAAATTTAGCAGGAATCAAAAATGACAGGACAATCTCCACCGGACTAAACTCTTGACGTGGGGCTGGTGTGCAGGGTAACACGACAAGACACACTGGCACAGGACAAGGGGCGACGCAGACTATAAGTACACATGAGGGAGGTGTGGGAACAGGTGGACACAATCAGGAATCAGGGGAGACAATCACACTGGTGACACACGAGGAAGGGCAAGGGACCTGAAACGAGAGGGAGTTAGTTTCCAAAATAAAACAGGAAGTCAAAAAACAACCGTGAAGACTGGACAAAAACGCAACTTGACATACAGGTGTGACACTACTTGTGCGATTCCCTCTCCCCCCCCCCCAACAGTCGAGCCCCAGATGTGTCCACTGCACTGTCCTCGCCAACCTGTTGGAGTTGTGTGACAACCCGAACACTGCGTCTCACATCCTGAGCTGGAGGGACGCCGGCGGTCAGACTGCTCCCAGGTTCCTGCTGCAGCTGTGGAGGGACGAGGAGGAGGAGCTGAAGGTCAGCCGAAACCTGCACGGAGCGATCGCAGGTCAGTCTGCAACGTGGCCTTTAAAGCAACCACGACGCTTTGAGGGAGTACACGAGTGTACATGTACATCTAGTCTAGACTGGCCTTTGGTGAGAGTCATTGGAAGCCCCTTAAAGAATATGTTTTAACTTCTTCTCTGATGTGGTTGGAACAGGAGCCAGTTGAACTTTTCACTGAAAGGACAAAGTGCTCAGTTTCAAATACTGTACATTAGGAGCTGGACGAACACTAATCACATGATTAATCAATTCATGGAAGCTGGAGATGCACCATTAATCTCATATTGTATCTTTTTCTCGTACCTCTTTATTTTCTTACTTTAAGACCCCCAGAGACCCGTCCTCCGTCCATACCAGCAGGAGGACCCCCAGCTGTCCTTTCCTGCTAACATACAGAGTACAGCAGTCCTGGAGCTGTCAGAGAACCTGCGCATTAAGATTTTCTCCATCGTCTCCAAACTTGGTAAAGATTAGATGTTAGAAAGTTCTGAAATATATTTTGATCTGTGATCCAAGTCACGTCATACAGCGTCAAAATTAGCCATAATGCAAACAGCAATATGTGCTGAACTTTTAAAAACGTGTTTTCAAAAAGGTTATTACTTGTCGCTTTTGCAGGTTTTCAAGAGCTTCCTGGATTGTCTACAAAAGATTACGTGACCTTGAGCATCGTCAGGAGATACTTGGACTTCAAGGTAGAGCCACTGCTGCTCAAGCAAAGAAAATGTGCCGATTTAAAACGGTTCTCATTAGTTCCCATCAGGACTGTGTCATTTTTACATCATCAGAATAATTTGATAGATACGATGTGTCAATGTTGTGCTCGTACAAGCTTTAATCTTGCAAGATATAGATGTATATTGAAACAGGTCAGTGTCAGACACAGAGCCGCTCTGAGCATTGAGTCGCTGTAGGTCGGGGAGGTGTGGAACGAGATCCGCAGGGAGCTCCATCAGGACTGCGTGAGGCCGACCACCCCCGACGGGGAGGCCCTGAGCGCCATCTGTAAGGTTTCAGAGGGCACGGCGAGGAGGGTCGCGGCCGAACAGAACAGCATCCTCCAGCAGTGGGAGAAGGAGGACATCGTCGAGGAGGAGCTCCTGTACACTGAGGTGCGCAGAGTTCGATTCGGTCTCGCAAAGAGTGGACGTCTGTGAACATGAGCTGAATTTTGAGCAAAAACACACTAAACATGATTTTGGAATCAATATTTAATGATTATAGCTTTTTCTTTCTAAACTCAAATACAAATGAAATCAACAACGGCTGTGTGCGTGAATAGGTTGGGTTTTTTATCAGCATAATTTTGGATATATTTCGAGTGCAGCCTAAAGCTTCCTTTAATTAGGTAGATATTGATTGACTTTTTTTTTTTTTTCTCGCCATCGTTGTGTTGCAGATTAAGTCTCAGTGGAAGCAGCGGGAGCTCATGGCCGAGTCATGGGACTCTTATGTTTCCAAGACTTCAAACTATGAGATCCTAAAGGTTTTTTCTTTAAGAATTTGCAGATACAAGTCATCACTCCTGTGGCAAACAGTCGATATGTAGATTTACGTTGTTGTCTTTTGTACAGGAAATAAAAGCCAAGAGGGAGAAGTACATTGAATCATCCCGACCCAAATCAAAGCACCAGGAGGCTGCAGTTCACCCTAAAGAGGTTTATACCATCACACTACATTTTATAGTCTAGGATTGTACTGCCCTCATGTATCTATTTTCAGTCATTTAGCTTTAGGAGATAAAACTTGCAGTACAACAAAGAGGTTGAACCCGATTTTCAGACTTTCACTGACCTCCACTGGCCAACTTGAGTAATTGTAACAGCATCTTTTGCACCAATCTCTCACAATACTCTTCCTGTCCTTGAGTTAGAAACAAATGAAAATATACCGGTAAAGTGTTGATAATAGTAGAGAAGTAGAGAATAAATTAAGTGTGGAGGTGGTATGCATAATATGTTTGCGTTGTCATTTCACTTTAAAGATTTTAAAAATACATCATAGTCTTCATTAAAGAAATTGTCTTGAAAGCAGCAAAACTCCCCCCTCGAGGGAGTCGAGTCTCTGTAAAAGATTGCACCTGCTCCTGGTAGTGAATCAGCTCAAATATAACTTTAAACCTTTAATGGAACAACACGTAGGACGAGGGGTTTACAACCCCAGATTCAAACTCCTTCTGGTACAAGCTTGGTCCGTCAGTCTGGATAGATTTCCGTTGTCTAACGCACTGTCCACAGCTCCTATAGATTCATTTTGGATGCAGGCCTACAATTAACATTGTTAGAGACTGTCATCTGAGATGATTCACATCTCTGAGGTGTTTGTCTTGCTGTGTGTTTCAGCATTTTGTCGGCCATGTGATGTCTGCAGAGAGAACAGGAGCTCAGGGGCCCGCCGGAGTCAAAGTGACGCTGGCCAGAGCTCCCCTCAAGGTGGCAGATCGGGATGTAGCTGGGGTCACAAGTCAGGACCCAGAATACTTCAGCACTGTATCTGTAAACAACTGATGTTTGACACGCATCCTTCACGTTGTTTCGAACACTTTCTAATCGATTCCCAGCGTCTGTACGTACTGAAGTGTTTAATTTGACTGCGGCTGCGAATGCAGACATGCGGTCACTTAAAGTGCACAATCAGCAGCTTGTAGTCTGATCCAGCCGTTCAATGGACACACAAAGTGCAGTCAACTGACTGGCCTTTGTGGCAGCGCTAACTGTTGAAATACGTCATAATAATAAAACAACAGACTTGTTTTTTTCACATAACGTGTCATTTTATTTTGTAACGATTTTCCCCCACAACATTCATTTCAATAAACATAATTATATTGTTTCTATGCGTTAATCATCCAATGTGCTTGGTTCATCTACCGTGAGACGCTGAACAGTCAATGGGAAATCATTTAACACCAAAATATCTAAACCTGGATTAATTCAAAGATTAAATAAAGCCTGATTATGTCACCCAATTGTCGACCCTCGTTTGTCACAGGCTACTTACTGTTTTACAGCCAGAAGGCCCATCTCAGACAGTTCCAAAGTGTCCTATCTAAAGTGTTTTGGGGTTACATAAGCCGCTGCAGCGCATTAACACACATGGCCCTTCAAGCGTGCAACATGCTGCATGGAGCCCCTTCTTCTGCCTCTCTCTCTCCGCCCTCACCGTGCCACCGGCTGGATGGCCAAATGGTCTCTGACAGGCTCCTTGTGCGGCTTTGTGAGTGTGTGCGTTGAGCCCCGGCCGACTGGGACGTCCACACTGTACAAAGGAGCAGGGACACGCGGTCCATGCTGTCCCCCTGTCTGTCCGCGGCCGCCTGGACTGCTGGAGCCGTCCACGGAGGTGAGGACGAGCGCCAACGGGTGCTCGTCAAATCCAAGAAGAACTTCAAACTGTGAGGCAGACTTTTGCTTTATCGAAAGACTGATGAAAACTCTTAATTTTAACCACTTTATTGTGTTTAGAAATGCTTACAAATAACTCATTTGGCTTCCGTGCACAGACAGGTTTTTTAACTTTAATATCTAACATAGATGCATAAAAACTGTGTTAAATGATTGGAGGCGACGTGCATGAATATTGAATATTGCATTGGTTAGATTAAGACTTGCAAAAGATGAAGCTGGATGACTTGGAAATGTACTTAAGTGAAACACAACATATTTTAAGATTTGCTTCCTTTTGCATTTGGCTGCAAGAACCAATTTCCTTTTCTGCTTTTCCAAATATATATTACCAAAACGTTTCTCTTTAGAACAATTACTTATTATTAATCCAGATAATCTGTCAAAAAACAAGCCCCAAAATGATAAACTATATGCAGTCATGACATCCGTTTTAAGTGCTTTGGTTTCAGAGGTGAAGAGGTCTCAAGTGTTTGATGCTTCAGGAATATATGAACATTTAGATTTATTTTCCTCCCCTGCAGGAAGGTTGTTGGCTTGTCTGAGAAGCTCCAGCAGCAGAAATGATCATCAGACTGGGGAGACTGACTCCAGGGTACTTCCGTCTGCTCCAGGTGGGACGCGACCACTCAGAGCCCTTCTGCTTTATTCATGTTGCCGTGTTTAATTTGACTCGTCTCATATATCTAGTTCACTCAAATGTATCACACAGAGAACTATGCTGTAGCACAAACAAATCATTGCACTCAGTGAAAGTAAACACATTTTACAAATTATCTCCATATCTTTTTTCATAGAAATGCTTTCAATGAAGGGTCAATCAATATTTTATAGAAAGCTGATGCATCGTGTCTGGGGGGGTGGAGAGTTACTTTATATAACCGCCACGACTCAACTTCACAGCTCGCGTGAAATGCTGTGGCGCAGAGAGACTTTCTTTTATTAGCACCACCCTCCCAGGCTGCCAAAGGTTGCTGAGTTCCAGGACACCACAATGTCGCAAGAAACGGCCTACATGACACCCAGCGAGCTGCACCTCATGGCAGCGGCGTACAGTGTCACTAAATATTATTACTGTCCTGAACGGAACCGATTGTGACTCTCAGCACACCCACGTGGTCCCAGTGATTTACAGGAGAAAAAAAACGTGCCCATGTTGAAACGACATTATATGACAGATTGTGACAGGTTTTCATTTGAATGCTACTTAGGGCGGAACATTTGTTTTGAGCATTAGTGTGAAATGTGGTTACCAACCTTGACGCCAGCTCTGTGATGCTGAAGTGCTTTGAGCTACATGCTAACGTCAACGAGCTAATATGGTCACAATGCCGAAGCGAAACATATTGATGCTTAAGGGGTATAATCTTGGCCTTGTTCCCTGTTTTAGCATTTGCTAAGCTAAATTTACCAAATGTGCACTGCAAATATTATTTTCCCACATGTCAAACATTTGTGTGATCATTGATACAGCGCAATGTCATTTTCAAAGGTTTATAAACCGTGTTTTACTGATATTGAGAGAAATTGAGAAATTGTATGCTGTATTCCTGGAAAAGATGCTGACATATTTATATTTTCCTTTAAAAAAAACGTCTCTCGGATCAGAATATTGTGTGTTGAACTACACTCTGTCATCATATTCCTGTCCACCCTACAGAGGCAGGTCTCAGGTGAGGTCCGGATGCAGCCACAGAGCAATCTCATCAATCCCATCGCCATGACGATGGCCGCAGTGGGGATGGGAGTGTCTCTGTACAGCGCCAGGCAGATGGCCGAGAGAGTCAATCGGAAACACCCAGCTGCCTGGGACCAGTGAGCCGCTCCGTGGGGGTTTTGCGTGACACTTTGCCTGCTCGTGTATGTCGCAGAGGGTTTGAGCTTTTGTGGGATGAGAGAGATGGTGCGTTTTATGGTGTTGCTTGAAGGGAAAGTCCAGGTGTTCCAGGAGGAAGAATGTGTTTAGTTCTAGCAGTTGTTAAGTAGTACAATTTGAATAAGCAACATATATAAGCGAATAAGTGAGCGTGTAGGTTTTCCACTCTATATATCCTGTGCAGCGTATAATCAAACATCACCAGTGATTGGATTGGAATCTAAATGAGCAAACGGTCATCTCTACATTGAAGTTTGATCTACAAACGTTGTTTCCTCCATTTAATAGACCAATAAAACAATTAGAAAAATGACCACAGAAAATCTATAAATAAATAAATATGTGGTAGTTCACTTAGCACACAAGCTTGTTGTATGTATTAATATTAGTTAAACGTGCACCTCGTTGTACTTCAGCATTTAGAATTAACATTGTACACCCTAAATCAACATCCCCTATATTTGCAAATCAGACTATAATGCTAAATGCATGCTAAATAAAAGTGTCACATTTGTACTAGAATGTAATAAATTAAATGTATGTTAATGTAAAATTCCACTTAGAGACATTCAGGCTCTGTAACTAAATTGATGTTATATTCAAATAAATATGTTAACATTTGTCGACTTCTATTTACCGATGAAGGCTCAGGAGGCTCCCGGCCTTCATCCATGTGGAAAAGTACGGTGGGAAACAGGCTGCAGAGTCTGAATGGAGCGACTCATGTGGACTCATGTGTGCTTTTCCCCGGAGGTTAAGTTCTTTGACATTATCAGAGAGATTTTTAGATGAATGAGAGAGTCGTACACTTAATCCACATCAATTAGTCCACACATCTACCGTCTACATTTCCTCTAGGAAACAGGCCATTTAAGTGGCCTAAATAACATATTAACGAGGGCAAGTTTAATAAATAAGACCAGTTGGGTTGTTTTGTTAAGACAAAATGCAACTAAAACTACCCAGAATCCTGGATTTTAAAACTTCCTTGATGACATTTTTTCTCCGTAAATCCCTAAATTGTATGTAGTATGTAATATTTATACATGTATAGGGGTAGTAACAGAAACAGACTGTGTATTTTTCCAATAGTTTAAAAACTCTGTACAACATTTATTGAAATAAGATCCCGTCTGTCACATTATCAGCCATCAGACAATGACTTTGTCCGACCAGCATCGTGGGAAGCAGTCACTGCTGTTGGCTTTACTAACTCCTCTCAATGGTGGTGGACAGACAGATCATGTCAGCCGCGCATCATCTGTTCATTCTAATCTCCTCTAATGGAAACTATTTTCAAATAACAATTCATTGACTTTAGTTTATCTGGGAGGTTGAGAGGACAAACTGGAATCATGTCTGGACATTAGAGGGACCAGTAAACTACAAGAAAGAATTAAAAACTCAAGGTATTACATTAAAACACTTGACAGATATTATATTATTCCCAAATGGTTTGACAGTGCCGATGACCTATTTAATAACCTGGATTGTTTTGGTGTGAGTTGCATAGTGTTTGAGGTATCAGCCATCGATGTCCATCTTCTCTCCCATATAATGTCTGGGTATTATCTTGATTAACGGGTCAGGATGTCTGGAAGGACATTTTTTGAGTTTTCAGGGTGGTTTTCTATCACTTTTTTTGAGCAGCACAAACCGAGTGCCACCCTGTCCCGTCAAAATGAATAAACTGCTGCTTATTTTGCTGTTGTTATTGCCACTTGATTAAAGTTTGTGGTATCCCTAGGAACACACAACCAGGTGCCTGATTTGCACACTTGAGTCAATGGCAGAATGAGTTTGGGATTGACAGATTAAATCTATTTTTCATTAACCGCATCCTCAGGCCTGCTGTTCATCACGCTATTGCACGTTGCTTACGAATGTGGCACTATTTAAACGGTGAAATAAACACCAATCTGTCCAACGGCATACGACGTGTTGCCAAGAAGCATTGTTACAACAGATAAACCATCCGCCAAGAACACGTTTCCTCACTTGTTGTGCTGTGTTTTTAAGTGGTGCGTTAATGCTACAACCTGCAGAGGTTCGTTTGAACTTTACCTAATCTGAAAGGTAATGTATTTAGTTGCAAAAATAAAATAAAAGGTTGCATGTTTTCCTCTTGAAATGCAGCGAAGCAGAAACAGTTGCATCCATCACCTGATGGTAAGCGGTCCGCCGCTGCAGCAGGGGGCGCTGTGTCCGCGGCGCGGCTTCGGGTGAGCCGCCGTGTTTAGTCAGAGAGCGAGAAGCCGGACAGATTTCTGCCCGATGATTTGTTGGTTCTTAAAAGAGTTCTGAGTTTCATTTTGGGACGGAATAGCGGATCTCAAACTAATTTGGTGACAACTTCCTCTCAGGAGCTAGATTTTCCTCGGATGACAGCCGCGTCTGTTCACAACACTGAGCCTCATTGGATCTTTTACACTTAACTTGAGCGTTATTTCAAAATGCTTGGGGAGTTTGTGCGTAAATGTGCGCGCTTCTCCGCTGCGCGCAACGCTCGCTCCCCGTGCTATCTTCATCCTCATCTTCATCTGCGCTAAGCAGCAGTTCAGCGGTCAATCCATCCGGAGAATGGCTGAGCTCGGTCCCTCCCGGAGGATCTCCACCGGGGCGCCTCTAACGGGGATATTCCGTGTTTTGTTGCTCGTTTGTGTGTCTGTGGCCCTCGCGAGTCGTGATGTCGGAACCAACGAGACGCGGAGCGACGCTGCCGGAGAGGCACAAGCCCCCCATCAAACTAACTCCACGATCCACAAAAAGGCTTTCCCCGTCCTCTCCCTCAACTACGACCACGTCAGGAAGCCCTTTGAGATCGCGCTGTGGATCCTGCTGGCCCTGCTCATGAAGCTCGGTGAGTGGGACACACATACTCCCACATACTGCCACCTGGGGAAGTGGTTTATTTGGGTCACAAAATGTTTATGAAATATAGAAACAAGCATCTGCTGGGATGTACTACACCAAGGGAACATGATGTCGCTTTAACAAGGGTTTGTTAAAGGTCTGAAGGGACATTTCACAGCCAGGTCATTGACTTACTTGTGTTAAGTGAGTAGAATATTGAGTTTGGTGTGAGCATGTTCACGTGTCTTAGCAGCTGGAGCTGTGAGTTTGACTGAATCATATTCATTACTGAACAAAAACTAAGCCGCTTATTATTCCCACAGATTTCTGCAGTTCTTCTTTTGTTGGTTAAAGTGGTACCAAACAAAAAAACATCACACTTCTCATCACTCCTTTCAATTTCTGCAGATTCCAAAAACATAATTTGTTTATATTTATGATATGAAACATTTAGCATTTTGAGAGCCTGAAATGCATTTGATGCATTAAAGACGAACAGACAGTTATTGTTGCAATTACAAGACCGTGCTACTTATCAAACATAAAAAAAAAAACTTTTAAATAACACACATGAAGGATTTTATAAGTATATATTGTTAGCCATTGTTAAGTCTCCTGTTGAGTCTCCTGACTCCCAATCCTCCTTCCAGTAACTAGTGTATTTAAACATTTCATAAAACAATCCGATCCAGAGGAAATACCACAAGGTTTATAGTCAAAAGGGAAAGTGTTCCTATTTGCTTCGGTTCATTACTTGAGGCAGGATTGGACTGGATTGGCCTTCTGCGGGCCGAGTGTTTGACCACAAACTTCTCCGGAGGTGTTTCCGTGTCACACAACGTCGTTTTAGGACGAGCCTGATGGTGCAAACGACTGTCTCTCCGTCAGTTTGTAGACAGAGCAAATGTTCAGCATTAGGGTTTAAATTCAGCCCAAGCGAGAGGTGTCATAGCAGGTGTTGGGGCTAATTGGGGGGATTAAATGCATCTCTGTGGAGATTCATAATAAGTCACCCTCTTGCCTCTCAACTTTACTCTCATTGTTTTCTATTGCTTTGTGTATTCATGCCTAGTCTCTTTGTAATGTTTATATGTATTATATATTGTCTTCTATCCACATTGTGCTTCTTCTCAACACTCTCAAGAATCCGACACAAAGTCGAGATGTGAAATCTGAGGACATGTGTCCTCAGCGTGGAAGCAGCCCTCAGTACAGCGAGGTCTGCTTCTTCCACAGGACAAATAGGGCTTCTTTTTGACTTTTATTACGCTATTATGTCACCAGGCCACCCTGTTGAGTTTGTAAATGCCATGCAGGGGTGATTCTGATTGGCTGAGGGGGATCTCTCCCTGAGCGGAGCCCTGTTGCTTCTTATCTGCTTCCTCCAGCCGTTGTCCACCAGGGACGGTCCGACCCGCTGTCCTAGTGCCCTGCTCGATAACAAGGAGCCCACTGTGCCAAGTCAGAGCGGAGGGGGCGAGGACGGAAAGCGTTGGCGACGGCGGCCTCGACCCCCCCCCCCCCCCCCCCCCCCGGGGTCACATGACCGGGAGGCTGAATGTCAAGGCCTCATTCTGCTGGAGAGGCTGACTGGCCAAATCCCGAACTAAAGGAGCAGTGACAAAGTTCTGTTAAGCATCGATCCACCGTACTGGTCCTTTCTGATACTTTTCAACAACACCGGATTTATTTTCACTAATGTGAGGAGTTTTAGCTCTGCACTGTTTGACAGTCATTGTAAATAAAATAATATAAATATAAAACCGAAATGAAGACGTTCATTTATTGCCGGTGATGACATTTATCCCACACAGATATTTCCATTCATCAGTTCGTACTAGCTTTTAGCCCCCTGTTAGTTCCCCTGCTGCTGCAACATGTTTTATATTTCATGAGATGTTGTGGTGAAGTGCATTTAAGGGAGTGGATTTTGTTTTTCCACAGTCCTCCCTAAAGGCTTCTCTCATGCACACAACAATGCATCACTAAATGTAATGTCTGTTAAGGTCCTGCAGTGTCAGTTTGCAGTAAATGTTACATCAGGTTGTATTGTCTTTATTTACCTAGTGTGTGTGTGTTAAACAAAACCGGTGCATATTTTTCTCTTCAACTGGTGATTTATAGCTTATGATAAAGCAGCAATTGCAACTAAGAAATGAAAGTTATCCCTATCTGATCAATATCAATACAGAATAGTCTTATCCTACCAGGCAACTTCTAACCAGCTTAAGAGACCACCTGAGATGTGAATAGCTTAAGCTTTGTGAGGAGAAACAGTGAACACTTGATTTGGTATTCATGATTTAAAGGTTCAAATCTTTGTCTCTGCAGGGTTTCACATCATCCCCAGAGTGTCGAGCGTTGTCCCAGAGAGCTGCCTGCTGATCGGCGTGGGTCTGCTGGTGGGCGGCATCATCCGAGCCATCAGAGAGGAAGCCCCGGTCCTCGACGCCAAGCTCTTCTTCCTCTACCTGCTGCCTCCCATCATCCTCGATGCCGGCTACTTCCTGCCCATCCGGGCCTTCACCGAGAACATGGGCACCATCCTGGTGTTCGCGGTGGTGGGGACCCTGTGGAACGCCTTCTTCATCGGCGGGATGATCTACGCCGTGTGTCAGATCGAGGGGGCCGAGCTGGCCGGCGTGGACCTGCTGTCCTGCATGCTGTTCGGCACCATCGTCTCGGCCGTGGACCCCGTGGCCGTTCTGGCCGTGTTCGAGGAGATCCACATCAACGAGCTGCTCTACATCCTCGTGTTCGGGGAGTCGCTGCTCAACGACGCCGTCACTGTGGTGAGTGGAGGGAGGTCTGCCAGGGAGTAGGTCCATCTACTGGTCACCTCTGGGCTTCTCCACCACATTTCACAGATATTGCACTTCATCTTACTGCTGGAGTTGCTGGTTACATGTTGAATTTAAAAATACACAAGACATTGCACCTTGCATGATCTGTTTAGTGTCCTAACAGATCAGTGACCACAGATGATCCCATTAGCCTCCTATATAGATAGATATAATACACAGTTTATATTGTCTTCTCTATAAAGACTAAAAACCATTCATCCTACTCATTGATGAGGGAATAGAAATGTACGTGACCTTTAAATAATATTATTTTCAATTATTGGCCCGTTTTGAAAAGAAAGTAAAGGAGAAGGGAGGCTGAAGTATGAAAGGAAAGCTGGTAGGATGGATAAAAGGAGGAAGGAAAGAAATTTGAGGAAGAAAGCAAATAAATAAATGACTGAAGGACCGAAAGGAGGAAATTACGAAGTGAAGAAGAGAGGCTGCTCCTCTGAGACGAGAAGTGCAAGAGCTTTGAAGATGTTTGACTCTGAATAAAACCTGTGTTTTTCTCTCTGCTCAGGTTCTGTATCACCTGTTTGAGGAGTTTAGTCACGCAGGAACTGTGACGGTGGTCGACGCCTTCCTCGGCGTCGCCTGCTTCTTCGTGGTTTCACTGGGAGGAATCCTGGTGGGAGCCATCTACGGCTTCCTGGGTGCCTTTACCTCCCGCTTCACCTCGCACACCCGGGTCATCGAGCCCCTGTTTGTCTTCCTCTACAGCTACATGGCTTACCTCTCCGCTGAGGTCTTCCACCTGTCGGGCATCATGTCGTGAGTGATCGAAGCTTCACAGACGTTGGCTGCCGCTTCTGCTGTTAAAAACGGTTCAAGCCATCGATCCTTGTTTTCCTCTGAAAGGAATAGTTTGACATTAGCACAGAGTGTTATTAAAGCTGTAGCTAGGTAGCTTAGCTTAGCATAAATACACTTAAAGAGAGCCAGGCTTTATGCTAAGCCCAACACACTCACTTTATTTAGTGTGGACACCACGGTGACATTAGAATATGAACGTACATTTGTGCACAAAGTCTAGATGCCGTGCTTTTAGTAGCAGAAGGCTGAGTTACACAACGTGTTCAAAGGGGTCTATAGATCCACACGTTGCTTTATCGGCTCCTACAGGTGAAGTGATCACATTGTGCTTCCTAACATGGAAATGTTGTGTCGTCTAGCTTTCCCCCTTTTACGAACCATGGCGCTGACCTCTGTCGTTGGGGCTTTCCGTCCGTCCTCCCCGTCCCAAACAGGTTGATAGCGTGTGGCGTGATCATGCGGCCCTACGTGGAGGCCAACGTCTCCCACAAGTCGTACACCACCATCAAATACTTCATGAAGATGTGGAGCAGCGTGAGCGAGACTCTCATATTCATCTTCCTCGGTGTTTCCACGGTGGCGGGTCCTCACGCCTGGAACTGGACCTTCGTCATCTTCACCGTGGTCCTCTGTCTGGTGTCGAGGGTGCTGGGTGAGTACTGGCAAACGCGCTCAGCCAGGGACAACTAAAACTACTTCTGGTCTATTTGTGTTCCTTCACTGCTGAACACTTTTTATCGGAAAGGCCGTGGGGGAGAAAAGGTTAAGAAAAGATATCCCTTTATTAGTCCCACAATGGGGGAATTCCTGTGAATTTGCCCATTGTTGGTTGAAATGTTCCTGTGATTTTATGTATGCTTTCCAGGAGTCATTGGTCTCACGTTTATCATCAATAAATTCCGCATCGTGAAGTTGACCAAAAAGGACCAGTTCATCATGGCCTACGGGGGCCTGCGAGGCGCCATCGCTTTCTCGCTGGGGTTCCTGCTGACGGAGAACGAGATGAAGAGCATGTTCCTCACGGCCATCATCACCGTCATCTTCTTTACCGTCTTTGTGCAGGTGACAGACTTTTACCTTTCGGTATTGTATTCGGCATAAAGTCAGTTGTAGATATTTTTGAACCATAACCATGAATTATAACAATTTGTTCAAATGTCGAGATGCATTACAATACAATCTGTTAGGAGATGGTCTTCTGTCTTTCTCTGTAACGTCAAACAATATCAAAGACGAAGGTCCTTGGTGTCTTGTGGAATTTGAGTGAAAGTCTGAGGAGTTTAGGTTCACATATGAATACACTTTTCTGCCACATGTTGCGTTTGTATTTTTGTAAGAGGAGCGGCTGCTAAACTAATCGCTCGATTGGGGAATTCGCTTTGATATAACTGGGACATGCAGTGTTATGACAGACAACATGAGGTTACGTTTTATGACGTAGAAACAACACGACTTCCTGTTTTGTGTCCCCAGGGAATGACGATCAGGCCTTTGGTTGAGCTTCTGGCCGTGAAGAGGAAGAAGGAGGGCAAAGTGTCGATTAATGAGGAGATTCACACACAGGTCAAATCAGTCATTAATCACCTCAGCGTTTACCACCTTCAACATGAGCGACCAAACATTTGGGTCCTAATTCATTCTGTCTCCAGTTCCTGGATCACCTCCTTACAGGAATCGAAGACGTCTGTGGTCATTATGGACATCATCACTGGAAGGACAAGTAGGATTTTCTTCAATTCTCCCCTAAATAATAATAGAAGGGAATAAAACAACGACGGTTTGGTGCATGAGGGCGACAAGAATTCCCCGTGTCGTTGCTGCCGTTGTTTGCCTCCGTCAGCGTGCACATGTTAGCGCTTTGTCTGCTGCTCTCAGGCTGAACCGCTTCAACAAGACCTACGTGAAGAAGTGGTTGATCGCGGGCGATCGCTCCACCGAGCCTCAGCTCATCTCCTTCTACAACAAGATGGAGATGAAACAGGCCATGATGCTGGTGGAGAGCGGGAGCGCCGCCAGGCTGCCCACGCTGCCCACGCTGCTGTCCTCCGCCTCCATGCAGTGAGTCCCCGTCACCAGAGGACTCGTCAGTTTACATTCTAGACCAGATTACTGTTTTAGTAGTTGTTTATTTTATATATTTTATATTAATTTATATATATTTTATATAACATCAAAATATTTCCTTTTACGTGAAAATGTACATTGCAAAAACCTTCAATCTGATTCTGAATAATGTGATTTTGGACTTGAGCAAGAAGTTTTAGTTTCACCGCAGTGAACATAAAAAAACAAGTAGATGTTACTTTAGGCCATTAAATAGATCAGTGGTTCCAAAACTAGCCCAATGTGAGTTTTTTCACGGTTTCCTTTGCTCGCTTCATTTCTGGCTGTCCACCGAGGTGTGTCGTTGTAAGTGGTGATAAAACGCGTCGTTTGTCGCCACAGAAACATCCAGCTGAAGGAGTCGGCCAGAGGACGGGTGATCCCAAGTATCTCCAAGAGTCGTGAGCAAGAGATCAGAAAGATTCTGCGAGGAAACCTGCAGAACACCAAACAGAGGGTAGGAAATGATGCTGGTGGATGTCACTTGGAGTCCAGCTTTCATGCAGGTTTTTGTTTTATATCAATGAGATGCCACAAAGTCAACATTTCTCAGGCTGTGTCCTTTTATTTATTTTTTTCTCCGCAGCTTCGCTCCTACAGCCGACACGACCTGTTCATGGACCCGTTTGAGGACAACGTGAGTGAAGTCCGCTTCAGGAAGCAGCGCATGGAGATGGAGAGGAGGGTGAGTTTAACAGCGACTGGTTGTCAAGAGGGTGAAGGAGTACGAGACATTGATGCATGTGACCTTATGCATCGATTTTGAACCTTTTTTAATGGTTCAGACTTCCTTCATTTCCCGACTTCATTTTGCTTGGTCCCATGTTATGAAATGACATGCCTAATGTTTGTGTGTCCTTCTCAGATGAGTCACTACCTCACAGTTCCTGCAAACCGACAGGAACCACCGGCAGTGAGAAAAGTTTGCTTTGAACCAGGTCAGAATGAATCTCCTTACACAATAAAAGGTGCTGGTGGAGATGTCAATCTTCTCACACAGCTTTCGCCTGATCTTTCTTTAATTCAACATGTTTCTGGGTATAAACAGAATGTTGGATGGGAGATATGGGAAGGAGTAAAGGTCACAGTAATAGTTTCCAAGTGATTTTACATGATGACAAAACTGCTAAATCAAGATTATACATCCATTTTATAACTGACTCCCATCGATTGACAATTGGAAAACAGTGTGGTCATGAGATCGTTGGTCCACTGGAGAGTAATGGGAGCTGTTAAATGTCTTGCTCAGGTAATTTAAAGATGTTAAATCTGGAAGTAATATTTTGAACCTACATATTTACTTTAATGAAGGAAATACCATTGTCACACTGTTTTAAATACTCTGTTAATGATCTGTCCTTAATCTAGTAAAAGAACAAAAGTTTCAGCACCAAAATATATTTGAAATACTGAAAGTGAAAATAGTTATTATGCAGATACATTTTAAAAGCATTTATGTTATATTACTGGATTATAATCTTGCAGCCGGTACAGATTGAGCTTATTTTAGAGGTACTAAATACAACATTTTTCATAATTAAATTATATATTATATAACTAAATGAATTATTAGGGATCATGAAATGGAAATACTCATGTATTGTACAGTAACTCAGTAAGTACAGCGCTTGCATAAATGTAGCTGAGGTTATTCACAAATGCACCCAAACTTCCCAAGAAATCACCCTCCATGAAACCCAAAACATCTGCGGTTACGTATATGATTTTTAAGAACTGAAATGTTGACGCCCTGTGTCCGCTTCCACCAGAGCACCGGGTCTACACATACGATGACAGCGAGAGCCCCCGAGGGCCCGCGGCTCGCCCACGTCCCGGCCCTCCCGAGACCGTCGGCCTGTTGAAAGAAACCCTCCCGAGGCCCAATCAGAGCAGCAAGCGCGGGGCCGAAGCGCCGGAGCAGGAGGAGCAGGACCAGCTGAAACTATCGCGCTGCCTGAGCGACCCCGGGCCAAACAAGGAGGACGATCACTCGTGATCTAGCAGAGAATTCGCCTGGTTCTGAAATCAGAGGACGGATCTCCTCGTGTCATTTGATGTATTCGATGAGTGGAGGTCTCTGCCATAGCAAAGCTTGATAACTCTGACATGTTTCCAGAAGTTCATAAGGATTTTTATCATTCAACATATTACCAAAGCATGCCCCACTGGCTATTTGCAATATAGCCAGAAGTGTACAGAGTGTCTTTTGTATGTCTTAACTAGCAGACATCCATCATATAGGAATGGAAATGGAAAGATCACTTGTTTTAACAAGCTTTGAGGCATCAGCTGGTTGGGGTTTACAGCACAGTATGAAGAATCTACACAATGTGATATTACTATCTCAGATATATCTTTTATAAAGGAGGCCCCTTGCTGCTCTGAACTACCAAAGATGTGTCTGATGTTGGAGGCAGTCGATGCCTTAATATTAAGTACATTTGTCCCACATTACTTGCAGATACCTACATTGTTTATCGATCAGGGTATCCTGGTGATCTAGAACGCAGAAATCTGGGGCTCCAACAATGTTAAAATAATTTAAAAGTCCGGTCTAACAACTATTGTTAACATTGCTGAATGACTGATGAGTGTTTTTCTCGGGGACATGGAACAGTATTATGACCTCTGCAGAAAGAAAATAAGTCCTGAACGCGCTCCACTTGTCTCTATTTATAACGTGACTGTTTTGTAAACTTCTGTAACATTCCAGCAGCACCAGGAACACGTAGCGTGTCTCTGGTAACTGAGCATGCTTCAAGGTTAAAGAGGTGAATGTCCTTTTTGTATCTGCCTTAAAACCTATTGCTTTCTGTGTGTTATCCAGCTCAAGTATTTTTCTATTGTGAAGTTATGAACATTTACAAATGAAGGAAAGCTTTAATACCTGTATGAAATAAAGAATATGTCATGGCTTAAGTTAAGTGATTTTTTATTTATTTTTTAGAAAGATAAACATCCATGAAAGCATCTTCACGTCCTTGCTCCTGCTTATCTGGCGTCATATTTCATCCATGTGTTTCGTCACATCTGTTGTTCAGCCCATCTCGGCTCTCACTGGAAATCCCAGTCCAGATAACAGGGAGCTGGAGGTCCCCGACATGCCAACCAGCAGTTGGGTTTGATCGGTTTATCACAACGACAAACCTCCTCGACACAAACGGCAGCCATGGACTTCAGCGGCACTTGGAAAGTTTATTCCGAGGACAACCTCGAGGGGTTCTTAAAAGTAGTAGGTGAGAATGCTTTCTTATTTAAAGGGTTAGTCCGCTCAAATATGTGCGCCCTCCCTCTCTCATTTTTTTTATTATGCATTCAAGGTGCACCTGAAATGGTAATCAAAATGCGAAAGAACATCAAACCGGTGGTGGTGATCGAGCAGAACGGCGCAGACTTTACCTACACGACAAAGACGCCCATCTACACCAAGGTCCACTCGTTCAGCCTGGGGAAGGAGTCCGAGATGACTGCTGCGGACGGGCGCAAGTTTAAGGTACCGTTTCATAGTAGTACATGAGCTGTTGGTGCCAAGATTTGACCCTGAAAATAGTCTTCATCCTGGGATTTATGTGAGCTTCAAGCAACACATTTGAGTGAGGCTTCAGACCTATTCTGCATTTGTAAGTGTTTTCAAGTGAATAGTTCGATTTGGTTTGTCTACTAGAACACGCTGACAGGCTGTGAGTCTAAAAGAAAACCTTTATATTCCTTGCTGGTGTTCACCGTCTGCATTTGTATTGCAGGCAATAGCTTGGCTCCGTGTTATTTACATACACTGCAAGAAAAAACAAATTGAAGGGGATATGTGCGTCCAATAAAATGTATGTCTTTTATTTGAACACTTTAATTTGCACTTGTTAGTTGGGCATTTTAGGCACAGTAGTCAAGAATTTTCTTTTCGTGGCGAAGAGAGAGTTACAAAAAAAAAAAGTAAACTTCTGTCCCATGCAATATTTTCGGTCAGTGCACTGTCAGAGAGGAGAATGGGAAGCTGATTGCTGAGACCGAAAAGTTCACTTCCGTCCGTGAGATCCAAGGGGACGACATGGTTGAGGTCAGTGGACTTAATCATTTCTTTATTCAGTGCTAGAAAAAAAAACTGACTTCTTTTTTTACTGATTTTCACCTCACTTTTCTAGACTATCACTGCTGGGCCTGAAACTTTCATCAGCAGGAGCAAACGCGTCTAATGCTCACCTTGCATCTGATGTTGAAGATTAGAGCTGAGATGGAACATAAACATTGAAAAACACTTTCATGAATAAATTTGATTGATTAAACCAAAAAGTTTGTTTTCATCAGTGATATCATGTAACTCAGCAGGCTGCATTAACTCAAATACTTTAGCACATACTTTTTCATCCCCTTCCTGTCCAATGAAAACCATGTAGCTAATTTTACTTTTGATTGCCTACTCTTAATTAGGCCTATATTGCATTGTTAATACGGGTATTTTACTTGCATTCATTTAGCCCTGCCGTTGCCAGAGCTACAGATGATGAGCTCAAGCGACAGAGGCGCTGTGAGCATTTATTCCACCGTTTCTGTCAGGGAGGAAGAACCAGCGGGCTTTTTAAGTGCGCATGCGCAACATATTTTCCCTGCAGCTTCTCCAATCCCAAAAAGCTTTTCTTCTGCTGAGTGAGTGTAACTTTATGGCCAAATACATGAGGCCCCCAAACACGTCTTTGTTCGTCAGAAACATCTCCGATGAGTCCAGGTGAGTCCACACTCATGAGAACCACTGATCCTTACTAACGCAAGGTATCGAACATGAACCTCGGCGAACGGTAGCTAAATTAGCTTATCGGCTAGCTTTAGCATCCTACTACATGCGTCAAGTTACGTTTGCTACAGAGCGTTTGAAATGTTTCCTAGCTGCAGAGCTCATTGTAACAATATATATCCCGTCTGTAATACCGATGCAACTTCGTTGAAATGTAATTTTACGGTAATGTTTTTCTGTGTGCACTAAGTTTCTGTTTCATGTTTAGAACCTACGCTAACGTTAGCAACGTTAGCCAGTTTAGAACCTAAGCTAAAGCTACCAACGTTAGCTAGTTTGCGTTCATTCAATAATTTATTAGATTCGGGTTTTCGTAATGTGCAGTTAAAATGGATTATACGTATTATTAGAGATGGTTGGACTTTTTTAAACAATAAATACTACGACAGGTTACAATTAAACCAAGTAAATTCATTTAAATTAGCTAAAGTTAATCTATTGCGTGCCAAGTCGTTATAACGGATAAGCTTCGTGTTATGACGTTGTAGTTGCATCTAATGGCGACGTAATGACTAGCTATAGCTTAAATATATAATTAACACTGACATAAAATAGTTTATTACAAAGCATTCAAAACAACTCTCCTCAACGTTACTTGATCTCACAATAATAGTGTAAACGTTTTTACTACAATATGCTTGTAAAAGCGACGTTGACGTCAAATGTCTTTAACAGTAAAATATAGTTTCATCAAGTTTTTGAACATTGTATTGAGTGTTTTAGAAATGGTTCTTATCTTAATCCAGATTCTTTTCATTGTGGTTCCAAAATGACAAGCTGCCAGTTCTCAGGTTTTACATTGAATTGCATGTTTAACAAAATAGTTTGCATATCTTAAAGAGCCAGTTCATTCCAAAACATTACAGAATAATCGCCAAACAAATTACAATCTCTGGAATACAAAAAATAACTGATAACAGCCAAAATGAATCCAACAACACAGGTGTTGTGTGGACAGATGAGTCGTAGCCAAGCAATGGTGACAGTAAGTCTGACTGTTTTGTGGTGAACTGTCCCTTTAGCCCTCTCATTGCTGCTCTCCCAGCTGCTGCTACTGGTTGATGATGTAGGTAGAGTGGCCCGTGATGGTCAGTCGAGTCATACTTGTATTTACGGTGTTCAGGCCTGAGGATTTGCGGCGTGAGTTTGGCCGCTATGGGCCGATAGTGGATGTCTACATCCCACTTGACTTCTATACACGTCGATCAAGAGGATTTGCATACATTCAATATCCTTTCCCAATGATACTTTTACTGTGAATGTGTACTCCTGCTAACAAAACCCTTTTCAATTTCTTTTCAGCAGAGATGTGCTTTTTATAATGTGTATTTCTTGCACTTAATTTGATTGAATATCTAACTCGCATATTTCTCTGTTGTTGCTTCAGAAAATGTTAAAGCATCCCGTTGTGGAACCGGCCACAAAGAGTAACAAAGACCCATGTAGAGTAGAAGTAAAGACAAGTCACACAGACCTTCAGGATCAGAGGGAGGGAAAAGGTTGAAAAGAGAAAGTACAGCATGAAGAGGAAAAGGGAACGGAGACAAAGCTTCGATATGGCGGCAAAGAATTGGGAAAAGAAAAGAGGTTTAAGAGGAAAAGGCAAGCAGGAAACCAGAGTCCCTGTGGGAGTCGATTAAAGAGTGTAAAGATCAAGATGAAGTTCAAAGTCAAGCATGGGCAAAGGTAACACGTCTGAATTATTTTGTATCCTCACAAGACAAATCTGCAAATTTGACATACCAAAATCAGCTTTTCCTGTGACATACATCAATGACGTATTTGATTTGAATCAAAGCTATTTGATTAAACTATTACATGTTTTGTGATCTGGTCATATATTTGTCATCCTAGTACCTCAGACAATTTATTCTTATTTTTTTTATGGGTTTGAAGAACTTGCTTCATCTTTTATCGCTACAGAAAAGGTGTATTTTGTTTGTGGCTGTTTTATTTGCTTGTCCATATCAAGAATATGTAATTGATGTTACAGGCCACACAAATCACAGAAAGTGTTTAAAGAATGCACAAACCTTATCATAAATGTGAAATGACAATTGTGTGAACAACTGAACCTTTCTCTTCAGAATCTCTTGAGGCTGTGAAGCGCGAAAACTGTGTGTTTGAATTTCTTTGAATTTGTGTGGCCTTACCATAAATGTGAGCAAACAAAAACCCTTAACAGCTCAGCATATTTGAAGATGTGCGTGATGCAGAAGATGCTCTTCACAGCCTGGACAGGAAGTGGGTTTGTGGCCGGCAGATTGAAATCCAGTTTGCCCAGGGTGACCGAAAGAGTAAGTGTTGACGCTTTAAAAAAAATGTTAAGTGTTTAGTCCGATAGGTGGTGGAATGGAGGGTGTTGGTAGTCAAAGTGAGTTAAATGAACAATGATCTGAACATCAACAAGCAAGCTGCTAGCAAGAGGAAAAGATCCAAAAGTGTTTTTGTTTAGTCATTCCCACCGTGTGGAGCTGTGTTTGTCTTCTTTCCGCTCAGGGCGCTAACCCTCGTCCCCCTTTTTCTAGCACCAAATCAGATGAAGACAAAGGAGCATTCCCCGGCCAGATCCTCCCGGCACGACGACCGAGACGGGAGACGCAGACGCTCGCGCAGCCGCAGTTACGACCGCTACAGATCACGCAGCCCTTCTCACGATCGCCACCGCCGGCGCTCCGAGAGTCCTCGCGAGTGAGTCCTACCCCCTGCAGACGCGCTGCTCACCAGTGTGCATAAATGTTGCTTAAACTTGAATCTGCCTTCAGGTCTCGTGGACGAGTGTATGGAGGAAGAAGCAGGAGCCGCGAGGAGGACAGGTACAAGTCCCCTTTGACCGCGTAGACCTGGACAGACAGCAGGACCATTTGAAAAGATGCAAACGAGATGGATCCTCGTAGTAAAACACAACGTTAAACGTCAGCTTTTGTAGCATAGCCTAAATATGGTGCTCTCCCATTAGAAATCCTCTTTTTATTATGCCAGCTGAGTCTCCCACTCTTGTTGTTTCGTATGTTGCTGTATAAACCCAATTTGAAGTGGTCTCGTGGTGTGCTTTCAGATACAGGCCGAGGCCTCGGAGAGAGTCCAGAGGAAGGTCCCGATCCAAATCGGCGTCTCCGCGGGAAGCCGTCAACCCGCCGTCGACTTCTCATTACGCCGAGGAGGAAGTGCGGCGGACACACTCCCCGTCCCGCTCCGCGTCCAGATCACGCTCTCGCTCCCGATCCTGGGCCGGGCACAAGTCGGGAGGTCGCTAGAAAAGTACCCGCGCCGCCGCCGCCTCCTCCTATCCGTTGTCATGTCAGATAAACCAGAGCTGGTGCATCTGTCAAGAAGTGTTTGTTTTGACATGAATGTAACGTCCACTGCAGCATTTCTAGAAAGCTTGTTTTTGCGGCTCCATTTTGAGAACAATGCTGATCCTTTGCTTAGTTTTATAAAATAGTATTGTTGAGATTTCCCAATTTTAGAAAAATAACTCTGCTTCTCTGTTCAGTGGTAGTAATTGTTTTTTTATATACGGTTACTGAGAATTTTCTTTTCTAAACCCTATGCACCCTTTTTTGCAAAAAAAAAACATTCAGTATTGTAAAATGAATCCAGTCTGTTAGCGAACCAAACCAGCGTTTTTATGTCTAATCCCATTGGTTTTTAATCAACCGCTGACCAATGTCCAGACATATTTTGGGGTTACATTTCGTTCTATAGGCCACTGGAGGGTTTCTTTGTTAGATGAAAACAAATATTCCAAAACCCTTCACGTCACATTGAACACCGTAATTGACAAAGTATTAAGGTGCATTGCTTTACCCGTTAACTGAAGATATGCAGTCGTGCTGACGTCACTACAAGAAAATGAGGCGATGGCTGCCTGAAAGGCATAAAAGCTGTAATGCATGTGGTCTGTTGGAAGCAGGTCGGCAGTAACAACGCACCGGGACCCTCTGTGGTCCCAACGTGTTGATGCTGTCAACAAGTGACTTCAGCCACCAACTGCTAAAAATGTTCATTCATCTTTTCTTTTTTTTCTTTGTGGTTTCTGTCTGATTACAACAGATTTTTTTTCTTTCTTTTTTCAAAAAGTATTTTATTTCTGGAACCCTTCCTCCTAATTTCAGTTGTGAGGAGCAACAAAGCTCTCGTTGGTGTTTGCACAACTGTGTTTGTTTTTACTGAATGAATCTCGTCACTGCATGTTTTATTCTCCTGATCTTCTATCTTTGGTAGAAAGAGAATGCTTTTTTGAGAAATAAATGGATATCATTGAATAAAAGGAATCTGTGACTTCACTCTGCTCATAGATGTTACTTGTCCACTGAAGATCAAGAGCTATAACTTTATTTAGGGAATTAAGGCGAGAGAATGGAGGAAATTAGATCACCCTGCATGGAAAAAGACCAGTCCAGGAACATTGATTTCCTTTTAATGGATCAGCAGCTGGGAGGAACAACTTAAATTAGATTCACGGGAGCGACGCAACCATGGATGAAATTGGACGTGCCCCATCGATCGCTGTATTGGGGAAAAAACATTGATTACACATCTACCATGGCAGCATGGAGGCTTAATGTGCGTTACTTAGATGCAACACGCGTCCTTCCGTGGCCTCTGATGCCCTACAACTGCTCTCCCATCTACGTTTTTCACCTGATTAAGAGGTGTCAGTGTCTTGTGTGGGGTTTTATTTCAATAAAGCCTCCATATTGTAATAACGTGTCGCTGCTCCTAGAGCTGGTCCCTTTAATCTAAAGGTTGAGGCAGAGCTGCTGGAAGATGAACGCTTGGAGGTAATACTTTGGTTCAACTAAAGATGAAAGATGCTGTGACCTGACATAATGCTTTTTGTTTGAATGGTCAACTAAAATAAATTTCTTATATGAAGAATATCATTTGCTATTTTTGACTCGCAGCTTTTGCAACAAATGCCGAAGTTGGGATCTCTAATAACAGTAGTAATGTCGGTGGAATATAATATTACATTTGTTGGTCTTTGGTATATAATGACCTTAAATGAGAATCATTGTGTTTATATATAACTTTGTTTCAGTGGCCCACAGCAGAAAATCCCAAAAGTTGCTTCTAGAAGGAACCATTCAGGCTTCGGCGCCTGGCCTACTATCGAGCCTTTTAACTGATGTTTCAATGTAAAAGCTGAGCTTTCATTTAGGATATTGATCAACTTCAGAAGCATCTTCCTGGCATGGATTATGATCCACCCCCCAAAATTCCCATCAAACCCAGTGCACCAGTTCTGTCCCGTGTGATGCAGAGCATGGAACCAGTTTAGGGTCCTTTCGAGTTCAAACTGCAAACCTGTATAAATTGCAGCACATCTCCCCCCTAATGATTCAGTCCACTCATTGCGCTGCAAGGTAAATGGCAACAGAGCAGTGCAGCCGTATTGATCGTTTCCGTCTTTCATGGACTAGAAGCTGTGAACAACCAGAGCCAGCACGGATCACTTGTTATTGTCCCGTTTTCACCGGCGGAGGAGAGTCGAGGCTGAAAGTTTGACCGTTTTAGAAGACTAAGAAGATAAATGATGTGCTTGTAGGATTGTGTTCAGCATCAGCAACGTTACTTCTCAAAAGGCATTTGGTTACATTTCATGTACAAGATGAAAGGTAAGTTGCCTTATTTTAAGATGTAGATTTGACCCTTTTTGTCATCTTGTTACATTACCAAATGGAGCTAATTCTACCAGATTCATATAGGGAATCTCATGCTGTCGTTTTCAGTGACTTTCTCATGAATGTCATTATGGATAATAATGATTGATTTATATTTGATTCTTTGACATGATTGGTTATGCCCAATGTGACCAATGTTACAGGGTTTTATTAAAAAGCTGCTCATGGTATCATGTGCTTCACCCAACACTGTGAAATAGGAACCAATGAAAATACCTAAAGCCACCAATAAAATATTCTCACTGTGCAGTAAGTGGTTTATTAAAGCCATTAAAACTTTTAACTTTCAAAAAAAAGAAGAGATTTTTAAAAACTCCGCAATCAATATCAATACCATTGTCTCCATCCTAAAGCTCTCTAACCAGGCGTCACCAACAATCATAACTTTGATTTATTGTGCCTCGCTCACTACAGCACCGCCAATGTAAATCATGGGAGACTGGAACTTTCTCGGGGGGATCTTGGAGGAGGTGCACATCCACTCCACCATGGTCGGCAAGATCTGGCTCACCATCCTGTTCATATTCCGGATGCTGGTGCTGGGCGTCGCGGCGGAAGACGTGTGGAACGACGAGCAGTCCGACTTCGTCTGCAACACCGACCAGCCGGGCTGCCGCAACGTGTGCTACGACCAGGCCTTCCCCATCTCCCTCATCCGCTACTGGGTGCTCCAGGTCATTTTCGTGTCCTCGCCCTCCCTGGTGTACATGGGCCACGCCATCTACCAGCTGCGGGCTCTGGAGAAGGAGCGCCACTGCAAGAAGGTGGCCCTCCGTCGGGAGCTGGAGGCGGTGGACGCGGAGCTGGTGGAGGTGCGGCGGAGGATCGAGAGGGAGATGAAGCTGCTGGAGCAGGGGAAGCTCAACAAGGCTCCTCTGAGGGGCTCTCTGCTGTGCACCTACCTGGTCCACATTGTCACGCGCTCAGTGGTGGAGGTCAGCTTCATGGTGTGCCAGTACTTCCTCTACGGACACCGGCTGAATCCGCTCTACAAGTGTGAGCGGGAGCCGTGCCCGAACGTGGTCGACTGCTTCGTCTCCAGGCCCACCGAGAAGACGGTGTTCATGGTGTTCATGCAGGGGATCGCCTGCATCTCGCTCTTCCTCAGCCTCCTGGAGATCATGCACCTGGGATTCAAGAAGCTCAAGAGGGGCATCCTGGACTACTACCCGCACCTGAAGGCCGACCTCGACGAGTACTACGTCGACAAGTCGAAGAAGAACTCGGTCGTGCATCAGGTGTGCGTGGGCACGTCCGCGGGCCGCAAGACCACGATCCCCACGGCGCCGTGTGGCTACACGTTGCTGTTGGAGAAGCAGGGCAACGGGCCCGCCTACCCTCTCCTCAACGCCTCCTCCGCCTTCGTCCCGATAAAAGGGGACCCTGTGGCGAAGCCGGACGTCCACAAGGACGGCAAGGAGGGCGTCCCGAGCCCCACGGAGCACAACAGCAACTCCAACAACACGAGCAGCGAGACGCGCTCGCCTCCTTCAGACAAAGAGGAGGAGCCGGAGGAGCAGCCTTCGCCCCCTCTCGGGCGCATGGAGTGCGCCGGCTCCGAGTATCCGACCCTCCCCGTGGCCTCAGCGTGCGCAGCCATGTCAGGAGTCGCGAGGAAGTCGCGGAGGGTCAGTCCACCGTGGAACTGCTCCACGCTGGTGGAAGGGAACGGCTCGGACAGCGGAGACTCCTACCAAGGGAACAACAGCGCCAAGCTGCGCAGCGGCTGCGCGGGACCCCGGGCGAGGCTGCTGTCCAAGTCAGACACGAAGAGGCCGAGCAGGTCTCAGAGCCCGGACTCCGCAGGGGAGCTGAGCTCAGCGTCTCGACACAGCCGCGAGAGCAGCAGCCCCGTCCCATCCTCTCCGAACCGCCGAGTGTCAGCGGTGAGCAGCAACGGCAGCAGAAGGGCCCCAACCGACCTGCAGATATGAACACACTGCGCGCCTGTCAACATGGCAACAGAAGCTCTCAGTGAGACAGGTGTGGGTGCAGGTTTTGTGGGGGCACTTTTCACACGTTTGGAGTTCTTTGAGAGACTTTAAAAAAGCAGCACAAAAGGCCTTTGTTAGTCGTTGCGGTGGAGATTGTTTTCAACTCCAAAGAGCAACTTTTTTAACTAAAAAAAAAAAATCTGCAATCTGACATTCACTTTTCAGACTTGACCGGGCAGTGCAGAATGGACTGTTTAGTTTTAGTGGATTAACTGGTCTGTTACAGAGATTCAGATGGACATTTAATGATTCGACTGAACGCCCGACAGCTCTGTCTGAATGATTAGAGGGGAATGGAAAAATAAACAGCGAATCTATAATATTGTTTCAGGTCACAACGTGCTGTTACACAACCTGATACTTTTAAGTCAGTAATGCTGCCTGAATTATTCCAACCCCAGAGTTCTCTCTCAAGAACATTAATTACAAAGATGAGATTGTCACAATGGGAAAAAAAAGTGCTAAATATCTTTGCGTTGTTATGGTCATATGAATAAAAAAATGCTGTTTAATGTGCTGTCATTTATCAGACTTAAATTTATTTTGGGCACATTAGCGGCGACCTCTGTGACTGATTTTGTATAAACTTTCTTACTCAGCAATGCAGATGATATCAATTCAAATGTTTTTGAAGAAATTAAAGGCCATTCTAAAAAGATGAATATTGTTTATCTATTCATTTCAGATGACAGAATTCTTTAGTTGAAAACAGAAATAATGCTAATTTCAAGATATCAAGAGAAGGCGTGATACAGAACAAACATTTTTATTTATGACAAAGTAAAAGTTCCTTCCTGGCCACTGTTGTATTTACTGTACACCCCTTATAATTGAACAATATCTTCATATGTTTTTACACAAGAGAGAAATGACAAAACCCATCCTCTCTACTTTGCCGGCCCTGCGTCAGGCAATGGTTCGTACTGCATCAGCTGCCAAATGATATAACAGCAGAGGTTAGAGGTGACGGTGGCAGCAGCACAATCAAACAAAATGGTCTGTAAATTCAGCAGCATCTCACCCTGCTTCTCAGCTCTTTGTTCTCCCCCATGAGACGGTCGTATTTCTGTTGAAGGTCCGCCAGCTCCGTGCGAAGAGCCTCAGAGTCAACCGGATCTGGACCAGCACCATTGAGCTGAGCCTTTATAAAACTGCCGGGGGCTAAGGTCAACGTCTGTTTAAAGATTTAAAAACCAATATTGCAGCTGTTTACCTCTCCAGCAGTATCGCAGGCCTTTCAAGCATGTACCTACGTGGTCTTGTTTGATAAATCTATACACTGACAAACTGTTTCTTAAACACATGCCATCAAATCAAACTGCCGTTGTATTTACAGCTTTAGTGCAGGTGTAAAAGGGGGCTGCAATGGCAAAGTAGTACTATTACAACAGGGACCACAAGTGTCCTCTGCGAGTTCAACTCAAAGCATAAACATGGCATTCACGTTTTCAGGTTCATTCAATGTGCCATCAAATTTGACCGAACTAATCATTGTTTTGTTTTTTCCCCATATTTTTGTCTCAATAAAACGTCGCATTACCTTTTTGCTGTGGGTCAGGGGGTCATCCTTACAATGCATAACAACACACGTGTATAATACACCCATTAAAGTTCCATAATGTTGTACGTGGGGAAAAGGATACTCCAGTGCATTATCGGGTTTGTCATTCTCTTCATAAAGTTGCACTAAAACTGCAAAAAGAGAAACGGAATGGTCATGAAGTAGCCCAGAAGTCAAAGAAGTAGGCGCATGTGTGGGATAAACATCTTGTATTAGGTGCACAATAAGCGTTACGTGCTGATAATGTGAGGTTTGAGGATTTCACGTGCACATACCGCTGGTTATAGTGTCAAGGACTCCAGATTTTTCGAGATATCTTCTAAATTCTTCTCGTTTCGATTCTGCAACCTGAAACATAAGACCAATATTCGGACGTAACGCTACATAAAAGTTAGCAAAAAGAGAAATCATTTCCTGGTTGGATAACAACACGTCTGTCGAAATGTGTCGTTGCTTTTACATTGCTATGCTGCTAGCTAACGTTAGTTGGCATACATACTTTACACCAGCAAGTATAATACTTAAGCGAGTAGAAATATCAGCTAAAGAAAGTATATACGGGTTAGCCAAATACTCACTCTATAATGCGACATGGTTGCGACGACAGCTGTAACGTTTATTTTACCGGTACATGGAAATTGCTGACTTGTGGTTGGGGAGCTAACGTTAATAACTTCAGCTGGATCGTATGTTTGCTTCAAGGAGGTGGAATCGTTGCCATAACAACATGTTAAAAGAGTTTCCGGAAATTCAATTATTGAGGGATTGCTTTCATTTGTCACACAACATACTTAAAGGAAGTGTTATGACTTGACAGCCTTGAAAAAATGTGAAATAGTTTTATATTTATTTCAGAACAACCTAACCGCTGGAGCTTGAGGAAGGCGGACCAGGCGTTTGTCATCTGCTCAGACGTCACATCCGTAGCGTCGATCTATAACCCATTTGAGCTTTCTCGACTTGATGTTCCAAACCCGGCGTAGCCAGTCCGCTCTCTTAAAGATCTATGTTTCCCGAAGCTTTGCTCACATGACTGTTAGAAACAACAATGCTCGTCTCACCGGTCAGTATAAAGGTATTTAAATGCTAGGTTACATGTTTTAACTTCTTGCCTTTTTTACTGTCTTTGGTTCAAAACGAATTTACAAGGTAAGATGTAACGTTATTTGCCAGATTATCCGTTAAAAAATCTCGTTAAACATAACGTTAGTACACCAGTTAACGTCACTAAATAGCTAGTTTACGAACAGGCTAAGTTATATAACGCAACGTTATAAAGTTAGCTGCAGGTTAAATGTGTGGTCTAACGTTAATGCCGAGGAGATGTAACGTTACAAGGTTACGTTTATATGTAACGTTAAGTTGTGCATTTGAATTTCCTCATTCGACCATGTTGTTGTGTTCAGTAAGGCGTAATTACCAAACCTGCTCTCTCTCTGTGTCATGTCATTGGAATTCATTATGCTATTAGCTTTAAAAATCTAATAACATTATGGTACGTTACATTTATTTGATGCTCTACTTTAAAGGACGAAATCATGTACCAGTTGGTATAACGTTACAATATATCATTGGCCATGATATAATGTAATGATTATAGAAAGTTTTACACCCTTATTTATTTGGATGTCAGTGTTGTCACAATAACAACTAAGAAAGGCTTTTGAAAAATGTAAAGGTTTCCACAGTAATCAACCTTTTTATCCCAGACAAGGCGGTAGAGAAAATACATTTTTGAATATGATGCCTGAATTGTTTAAAAAAAATGAATGAATTGAGCTTTTTTTTAGAGGAATTCATGGAATACTCAGACATAAGAGTCACATGGTGATGGCAAAAGGCAGACAGACAAACCTGCAACGTAGCGTAAATAATGTGTTGGTTATCTTATCTGCAAAGACTAGTAAGGAATCAATAAAGACATTTATAAACATGAGTCAAAATATGTGCTGCGTGTCATGATAAGAACCTTAACTTTTTTCAATCTTAAATATTTCTTTAGCAAAGTACTTAAAATACACAGAATATGTTACATTACCTATTATGTCCAGAACAATACTCAAATCAATTGAAATTAAACACACATAGAGGGGAAACATGAAGAAAAATATCAATGAAATAATGGGGTTCTCAAGATTTGAAAATTGAACCTGTCAAATTTGATAACATACTTAAGAAGTAAATACTTTGCAGAAAATGTATTAACTTGGTAGGAGGAAAAATAACCTGTGACCTGTGACATTTTCAAATAAATAAATGTATGGATCTGAAAAATAATTTGTATTGACAGGACAAGCGAACTGTAGTGCTAATCAAAGATGCATGTAACCTTGGCTGGCACACATCCTCCACCTCTTTAAACAGAGCCCAACCCCTGAATACATTGGAACCTTACAGACAAGTATATTGTTCCTTGTCCTAAAGCTTTTTTTACAAAAGGATTTTTGCTGCCAGCAGCATCATGAGTTGTCGCTTTTCTGCCCAGCTAAGCTAGACAGCAGCTAGTCTGAGTGAAGTGAAACTCTAAACATTGACTCAGCAGTTGTGTCCTAAAAACAATTACCACTAGTGACTAATCCACTCCATATAATATAATACCAGACAATGGGAAACGCAGGATTATTTCCATTGATTTATCCTTTATTTCAATAAAATGTCCAACAATTGTTGGACATGAAGATTGCAAACTTGCATAATGTTCATGTTTTAACCAATAGTTGTAGACAGACATGTATCAAACACAGTATGTACTTTGAGGATTGAAAAAGACCAGCACAACGAGTCTTCAGTTGTAATTGTGTGACCTTTTTTATTTCTGGTTCAGTTACAGTACAGTAAAGAGACAAACTCCCGCTGAGCTTCATCATCACCGCTCTACCTGGCTCTGCAGTGGCTCCATTCTCAGGCTCAGTGAGTTTGCAGGTTCATTGAAACTTTCCCTGACTGTGTGTTAGAGTGTAATTAAGCTTCCTATCACAATCTGCTAATGTGTCGTGTTGACTTCCTGTACATACTTGCCTCTGTCATGTTTTGATCTATCATCCTCCTTGGTCGTCAATGTTCGTGTTTTTCCGTGTCTTCTGATCAGTTCCTGTGCGCTTCCAGCCGGACTCTGGGACAACCATGGCTTAGGGACATAATTTGACCTAATATCCGAGTGCCATGCCGTCACCAAATGGCTACTCCATCAACTCGGCCCCTTTGGATGAGAGCGAGGACAGCGAACCCCTCATCGAGAACGATGCAGGTATGTGTTATCTTTTCAGTGAGAAAACTTTGATAAAGATTTGGGGTGTGCAAACTCAAGTTTCAAGTTCTTTCTAATAGTGTTTGTCTTTACCATTTAAATATGTAAGAAAGAAATGTTTGAATATGTAAAAAAAACAACTCAAAATAGCTGCAGATTCATTTTCTCTCAATCTACTAGTTTATGCAGTTCTGATGCAAATAATTTGTGAAGTTCAAAAACCCAGCCAATTGGTCTTTTCAAAACATTTTCAGAACATGTAGAACATGCATTTCTCTGATTGTGTCACCTCGCTTTCTCCACTTTTTATGTAGCTCTGTGTCATATCTAAACGTTAATGTAGCAGTGTAGTTCACTGAAGCAAGCTCTGCTTCTGTTTGCAACACAGACAATGTAGTGTTTGCAATAATGGCTGCTGCACAACAATATGCTGTTTATATGTTCTGTAGTCATGTTCACATCAGCACCTTTGGTTAGTCGTTACCTTGCTGGTTATGTAAGGTCTTAGCGAGGGAGCTGACCATCAAATGACGGCAGTAAAGCAGATGATGCCCCTGAAATAAAGAAGATATGTCGTCGTTAAGTGAGCCTGAGTTGACCGTAAATTGCATTGGATAATCATTTTTAAAAATAATTTTAATTTATTTGTTCAAAAAATAGTTTTTTGAGATGATTCAATATGTTTCTAAAGTAGATCCTTTATTCTTAACTCTACCTGTTATATTTGAAGTGGTTGTCACAGCAACCCTTTCCAGACTACATACACAACCCGTGTATTCTTTGTGCACAGTCCATCCCCAGTGCTGCTCGGCTCGCCTCAACCTGGCTGTCCTGATGTTCCTTGGGTTCTCCGTGGTCTACGGTCTACGTGTGAACCTCAGTGTTGCCATGGTAGCCATGGTGAATACCACTGAAACCGAACCGGCCCAGAACACCTCGGTAATCAGTGCCTGTCCAATGCCAGCTGGGTCGGAAAACACCAGTGACTTCTTCCCACAACCTGCGGGGGTAACAAAGAGTTTATACATTTTTATCAGTTAACTGATTCTTAAGTTAACTTGTTACAAGTTACCAAGCACTTCAGGATAACATGTCAGTCAGAGTGTTAAATAAAGTCGGTCATGTGAGAATTACTCTTAATATGGGACTGTAAAGCATTAAAGCGAGATGAGACACACCAAAGATGGGAAATCCAGATTCAGAGGGTCAGGGTTAGGGGGGGTTAACCCTGTCATTTAGTCTTGCCTGATCTCCGATTTATAACTACATTTATACAAATATTAAAGTAGAGCTTGACTCTATCCGCTTTACACTCTCGTAAAGATGCATTGTCATTGTCAGATTGTCGGCAGCCTGTCAACGTTGTCTGAATGCCTTTTTACTAAAAACACTTCTGTCCTCTTGTCCCAGATCCCCCAGTACCCTTGGGACTCTGAGACTCAGGGCTGGCTGCAGGGGGCCTTCTTCTTCGGCTACCTGTGCACACAGATCCCGGCTGGCTACCTGTCCGGTCACTACGGGGGGAGTGTCTTCATGGGTTTGGGCGTCCTGGGCACCGCTGCACTCACGGTGTTAACCCCCCTGGCCGCCAGCATGGGTGCATACTGGCTGTTCGCTCTGCGAGCGTTGGAGGGCTTTGGGGAGGTAAGAGGGTTTTGAGCTGGGTGGACAGGAGGCTGCGAGGAAATAGGACTGGCAATATTGTGAGTTTCTGTCTCAGTGGCCAACAAATTTCACAGCAATAATAATAAGAAAAATGGACAGTTATTTGCTGCTAAATTTATGAATGAGGCGACTATCTATCTATATTAGTACTTGTTCACAGATGTTTATAGTAAAGATGAATCTGCTGGTTATTGTAAATGATTATTTGAATGATCATTTAGTCTTAATCAATTATCAAAATAGTGGTCCATTGAACTTTTCACATGTGTTTTACGTCCCAGAATTATTACTGCAGAGGGAACATTTGAAACCACGGAATGCGACACATCCACCAAAACAACCGTGCTGCTGCCGGCCTCCCTGTCTCACTGTACGTTTCTCCAGGGTGTCACGTTCCCCGCCATGATGTCCCTGTGGGCTCGATGGGCCCCCCCTCTGGAGCGCTCTCGCCTGATGACGCTGTCAGGATCTGGGGCCAGCTTTGGGGCCTTTGTGGCTCTGCCGCTTAGCGGCTACATCTGCCAAACACTGGGCTGGCCCGCTGTCTTTTACCTCTGTGGTGAGGAAGCAAAAGTCAAACACGTCACATTCCACAGTCTGCCAGTCCAGCTCCACATGTAGTCCGGCTGCACAGATCCCAATGCGAGCCAAGTCCAGGTTTGCAGTGTTACAACTCAACAGTCTAATCTAATATGTATGATTGGTATGCCAAAAACGAGATGAGATTAAAGGTTGTTGCTGCTTTATCAAAAGGAACATACAGAAATTTCTCAAATCTCCTACTTGATATAAAAGTAGTAATACCACAGTGTAGAAATGCTGTTATAAGTCATACATATTATTTTTATGTATTTATTTTCATTATTATTATGACAGGGACATCGAAGACTCTCTAATGTTGAAGCTGGTAGAGGTGTCTAACCACTTTATGTAGTGGTGTTTGAATCGAACTAGTAAAGCTTTATCTTTCAGTAAAAATTCTCTCTCTCTCTCTCTCTCTCTCTCTCTCTCTCTCTCTCTCTCAGGTGGTACTGGTTGTCTGTGGTCGGTGTTTTGGTTTGCTTTTGCATCAGATGACCCTCGCACCAACCGGCGAATCAGTAAAGAGGAGCAAGATTACATCATCAACGCCATTGGATCACAGGTGAAATTTTTTTTATTTATCTGCGATATGCAACTCAGGTTTTCCATCTCAACCTACTTTTTCTTGGGAAAAAGTAGTATGAATGTTTTCTTAAGATTTTGTGATTGATCTTCAGGGAACAGGTCATGGCTGGTCGGTGCCTGTGCTGCCCATGCTGCTGTCAGTCCCTCTGTGGTCCATCATCATCACCCAGATGTGCTCAAACTGGTCCTACTACACCATGCTCACCTCCCTGCCCACGTACATGAACGACATCATGCACTTTGACATCAAATCCGTGAGTTGTGTCCTTTTCTGGCAAAAATAATAACAAACGAGAGAGGCACTCTCCCATCTCCTCCAGTTGTGTCTGCAACTATTACTGCTGTACTGTGTGACTAAATGAATACAACCAACAACTGGCTTTTTTACTCTTCCTCGTCTATATACCGATGGGCTTTAAGGCCTCACAAAACACACTTCATTTAAACACAAAAACAAGCAGAGCCAACACAAGCAATCGCCTCAAAGTTGTAATTTTACATTTATCTTTTAGCCGACGCTTTGATCCAAACTAACAAATAGTGCATTAAATCACAAGGCAACTGAACCAGAGGACAGGAGTAAAAGACGTATCATACCATCTCGCCAAATCCAAAATGAAACTCACCAAGATGTCGGCACGCAAAGCATTCTGTCCAAACAGTAAAACAGCTGATAAAAGATGTGTTGTGAAAGTGTAAGTCACAAGGAGCCATCGAGCATTCAGTGATAAGGAAAGATTAGCAGTGGTCGGATACAGAGGTGCACACTCACTCACGGACACACGCACATGTGATCGCATGATCCTCCTGGCGGAGACAATGATAACAAAAATGTTGTGCAATAGTTTAGTCATGTTTGTCCATTTGCACCGGCTTGCGTACCTGGAAATACAAGCTCTTTTTCAAAGGTAACATTCAGCGCTCCTGATTTCCGCTCTGATCCCGTCTCCCTGTCTCCCTCCAGAATGGGTTCCTCTCCGCTGTGCCGTATCTTGGGGCCTTGTTTTTCTCGACGCTGTCGGGTGTCGCGGCGGACAGCCTCATCGAGAGGAAAGTCTTTAGCATCACCGTTGTACGCAAGCTCTTCACACTCATAGGTACGAGAACCTCTCCCACTGAGATCCGCTGTATATATGAACACTTGTCATCTGATGTTGACATGGCATTTCTCATGTGAAACAAAGCGTGGTTACATGTTCTGTCGTGTGCTTGTATACTGCCAGTTATAATACTTTTTTTTTGAGCCACACGTTTTTATGTTTTTTTTTAGAAAAATATTGTTGTTTGGAATCTACATATGGCTCATAGTGAAGTATAGAAGCTTATAATATTTGATACAAATTTTATTAATTATGCAACATATGTCATCTGTAACACTGAAATATTTTGAGCAATAATGAAATCAAATTATTGAGGGAATACATCAAGAGAGCAGTACGGTCATTATCTTCTGAAGGAGCAGAGGAGTTGCACATTGGACAGTTGGATATTAGAGAATGCAGGTGACTCTCCAGCATTAGCTTCACTTTCCTGCTGTGACATCAGTAGTGACTTCCACCAACAATCTGCAATAACATGACACTTTAGTAGATCCACAAGAGGGAATTACATGTTCCCCTGTCCTCCACAAATTCTCTCAAATTTTCAAAACATCCTTAAAAACAAACAAGTGCAAGTGTCCTCCTCCTGCTCAGCGGTGTGGAGCTTCCTTGTCTTTGGATGGAGTAATGCTGCCCTCCTGTGGTGTAGATACAGTATTGACAATGACAATGACATGAATATGCAGAAACACACTCACCGAGTGGTTTATGTTTAATTTGTTGTCGCAGCTAAATATTGAAAGACCCAAAGAGCACCAGTAACACCAGAGATGTTTTGTCAAGGTGTACTGAGGGATATGAGTTGACTGACTGGTGTCTGCAGGTCTGTTGTCCGGGGCAGCTTTCCTCGTGGCCGTGAGTTACGCCGGCTGCAGCCACATCCTCACCGTCACCTTCCTCACACTCTCTGCAACCATAGGAGGGATGACTGCTGCCGGAGTCTACATGAACCAAATAGATATCGCTCCACGGCAAGTGTTACCCTTTGATTTTTTTAAATGAGAATTGTTGCAAAAATTCTTATTATGTTAATCAATATGATATAATCAAGACTTAAATGTGTGAACCGTTGCAAGAAATACCGAAATAACACGTTTTTCTCTCTCTCTTCCCTGCAGGTATGCAGGACTCCTTCTAGGAATCACCAACACATTCGGGACCATTCCTGGAGTTGTTGCACCCATCGCTACAGGATACTTTACGGAGGACGTAAGTCTCATAAAAGTGCTCACGAAAATAAGATTTGACTTTGTAACGGCGGTTGATTGGGTTACAATAGATGTTTGAGGTTTTGAAGGGATGTTTTTGATGAAAAGGTTAGTTTTCTTCTATATTAAATTGAAACCCATGAAACAACATTCATACAATCAACAGACTGTCTAATTTAAAGTTGACTTTGTTATGAGGTGGAGGGCATTTAATTACACTAATCAAAGGATACCAAAATAAAGTCCTGGGCATATTCAGGCACATTCTTATCAGGCTTGTTGGCAGGTTGTTTAAACATATAAAATAATTATGGTGTGATTTAAAAATATTTTCTGAAATTTCAATCCATTTATAGAGGAAATACTATTAATCTATTATCAAACTAATCATTTATTACTATCCGTAATATAAATAGTCCCAATATTTGATTCACCTCAACCAACTATAGTAGTAAAATTCTGCTTTTACATAAATGTATAAGTAACAATTTAACATAAACCAACAACCATTTATAAAAGCAGCTCAAAACAAGCTTTGTCTCTAAAAGCCTTGGTCTCGTGGCTCTTTGATTTCTCGATCAGAGAGTTTCAGCGAGACAGACAGCGGTAGGTGACGGCACAGTAACACACTGCTACCTCTTCTCCTCCGGTCCTCAGCGCACCATGGCAGGCTGGAGAAAGGTGTTCTGGGTGGCTGCCGGGATCAACGTCGTCGGTGCTATCATCTTCACAATATTCAGCAGTGGGACGATCCAGCCGTGGGCCGTCGTCAAGGACGACGTAGCGGAAGCCGAGAAAGACAGAAGCCATTCCAACTCCACGTGAAAACGTGAATATCCAGACAAAGACATCCGACAGTGTCCGATGTGGTACAGCTTTAATAGAAATATATGAACCTTGAAAACGAGAATACTACCTCTTTAAAATGTATAAATCCTAAAACACATATCAAATATTATGGAAGAGTGTGAGAGGTGTAGAAACGGTATTATCAACCAAGAATAGCATGATCAGGAATAATTTGATTCTTAGTTTATTTATCAGTAATGCTTTGGAAGGTTTATCCTCAGGTACGCATTTGAGCAGAATTTTAGAATAATAAAAGAGATGACGGATTATAGAGCAGTTTTATACATGTATTGCGAAATGTACTTATATTTTTAAATTAGGAAAAAAAACACTACTGGGTATTTAACAATCAGGATTTTTTTTACTAGTCTATTGTTGTAGAGGCTTACAGGAGAGAAAACTAAGGTTCAACTCTTTGTGTTAGATAAATATTGTAAAGTTGTACAAAACAATACATGGACCATACAGCACCTTCGGTTGGATCAAAACAAATTTCTTTTTTAAACATTTTCTTGCACTGTGAGCGAGATGCGTCTGTTTTAAGGACCAATGCACAGGAGTGTTAAAGCGGTATTAACCTCTTTACCTTTAGCTGCTTTGATTACAGCTGTGTCCTGAATTTCCTGAACCCTTCTAGACTGTCCACGAGGACACAGAGAGGCACTTTCATCACAGAAAAATATAACAAGAGTCATATATGTCATAACAGTGCCTGTTTTTATGCTAAATAATTAAAGTGATTGCATTTTTTATCTTTATAAATCTAGGTTTCTTTAGGCACGTTGAGAAAACCAAAGCACCTTTTGCAAAGAATGTCATGTTTTGTGATGATTTACTTTTTGAGATACTGCGGAATTGCAGTGTTTTTAATACCTTAAAGGTTTCTCCAACCCCAATAATTGTTCTTCTTTTTTTAAATAGGACTCAACTATTTTTTGCCTTCTTTACGCTGTATTGTGGTTGTAAAGATACAATGTTTTTAAATACAATGTGTTTTCCTACGCTGTGCTTTGCAAATGTGAGATTGTAGCAAGTATGTAAACGGTGTGTCTATTGTCTGAAGAATCACGGAACACAACTAAAGGATCTGAGTGGAGTCTCTGTGTATTGAAATGATATTCAAATCATAGATGTTCCCGTTCTGACTAAACCAATCATGTTGAGGCGATATAATTCTCCCTGTGTCCTATCATCACTAAAAATGAACAAATATGAGAAGGAGATGCAGCCAAAATGGTCTCTCTCTTATAAAAATGATCTGTATTTGATTTGCTCCATATAGTTTTTCAAAGTAACTCCAAGTTTCAAATTAAATGTAATTCAATGAAAAGTCAGGTATGCAGTTGACGTATAACACAAAAGACTCATCAAGTCAGCATTGTACTTAAGTAGAGTATTTCAGTAAATATCTACCATATTTTTGCATGACAAAAATGTCAAGAATATTTCATGGTCACAACTTCTTAAATGTGAGTAGTAGCTATTTTTACTCTTAATTTATTTTCATCATTTGACTATACGTCCTAAAATCACTCTGAGGTTTGAACTGAATTTTGTGACTGCGACTACTTTCAATGTCTTAAAGACCCAAACATCGGACATTGAATTGAAAAAATAATCATTTCACTCCTTTTTATATTTACATTTAGTTACACACAATGGTGTTGTAGGTACTTTTACATAATCAAAAAGCTTTACCACGTACACTAAAGCTGAAACAGCCCATGGGTCTCATTGGCTAATGGGTGTACTGTCTCTTTAAGGGACCGTGGGCGTCGCTCTTTGTGTCGCGTTAGAAGAGTTTGCGTCAGACTTTCTGATGAATGACCCGGATGCTTTTATGACGAAACCCGGTTTTTGTGCAGCGCCCTCCTTGTTCATTGTACGGTATTCATCATCATTCACCAGGATTTCTCCTTAGAGTTATTTTCCCACCGTTGATTGTTACTCTAATTAACGCTGTGTCTAATATATCCTTTGGTTATATCACGTAGTCTCACGTAATCTCAGGTATTTCTTAGCACCATAAATGTGGAACTTGACGGTAAACCATGTCCATTATTATATAAGTTTACGTTTCCCCCTTTTAGACTTTTTTCTTCCCTGGGTTACCTATTAGTACTATCGATTTGTTTATTCATTAGTTTCACTATATCTATAAAACCTCAAATTAAGCAGTAAATAAAGCAAAACTGGAGATAAAACCTGGCAGGATACTTCTCTGTTTTATTGCTGAACCAGAACTGGTGGGATGAGGATCATGTCCTGCAAAACTATACCTCCAGTGCAAAACTGATGATGACCAATACCTCCAGTGCGCCTTTAGGGATATTTTCATCCCATTTTCTGTTTTGTAAAATGTATATTTGTTAACTTTTATTTTACACTGAATTTATACTGTTCATCACATACCTTGAACAAAAATTGTGGCTAAAAAACGTTAGGTAGAAGTCCCACAGCTTTTAACATACTGTTAAAAGGCTTCAAGTTTCATAACATACTCAAGTAGAAAGGAAAAATATACACTTCATCATTGACAAAAGTAAAATCAGGTTTATTGGTGAAGCCCAGTATCTACAATACTTTAACAGGATTTAGAGATCAACAGAAACCTGGTTATAGAACCATGGAATGCTAATGGCTTTACTCAGATGGCCCTCTTTTGACTTGAGGTGAGCATCAGGGGGGGGGGGCTGAATGAAATCAGCTGCAGCCCCTTTAAGTAAAAGCCAGAAGTCTAGTCGTACCTACCCCCGGCTGTGTTATGCATGTGATAAACGAGTCTCCTCAACACTCAGGGTGTGAAATAAATGCAGACGATAGCCTGCGCACCAGAAGAATACTTTGATAGCAAGTGTGAAGATGGGGGCGGCAGGAGATTGGAAAGCGTCTGTGTGTTGCAAATACACTCTATTTGCATTAACTGTCTCGCCCTGGCTAAGATTGTATTTGCATTGGGTGGGCTGACATTGATATTTAAAATTGAGTTACTTTAAACTCATTCCTACACAGACTTTTTATTTTCTGCACCCACACGGACACCAAGTCACGTTTTCTCAGGATTCTGAGGTGCCAGCTGATGCTGCTGCCCACGACCAAATGTGGATTAAACTGGAATGCATAATGTGTATATTGATAGTATATGGCTTTTATATTATCGTATATTACTATAAAAGATGTCTGCCTGTCTATCAACACTGGGCACATGTATGTTACCTTTATGCACTGTGCCTTAGATTGGTGCTTTCAAGCTACTTTAATGTATGACCTATTAAAATGAACTCATGTCCCATGTTCACCTGAGTAGTTTCACAGATTAGATTCGAAAGAGGTAAAGAGTCTGCCTTTTCACACAAAAATAGCAAAAATGTTTAATATTACGTCTTACTTATAGTAGTGATTCTCCACCTTTAGCGTTTCTGAGCAACTTAAACAAGGGTTCATTGTTTTGTGTTCTCCTGTAAAACATCTTGCAACTGCTGCTGCAGTTCGTTTCTTCCTTCCCTGCTTGAATATGACGATGCCACTGTGCAGAAACTAGGACCATGACGAAAGGCTCTTCCCCCACTTCGATGTAGACAAACCCCATCCAACACGGTTTGGGATGAACCGGGAGCCAGGGCCTATCGCTTCAACTTCAGTGGCGGTCCTCCGTGCTGTTGAGGCTAAATGGGAGACAATTTGAACATATTTAGTGGTTGGAATAGAGTCTGATGTATTGCCATGCAGGGTTTTCTAATAAAAGAAATGTCGACCTGGTATCTGTCTATGCGTCCCACCCATCCATCTGTACTAACAAATAGCAGATTTCTTTTCTCAGTCATGCTTAATGTTCACATCTCAAGTTGCTATAACCACCCTTCACACCCGATGACTCATCACTGATGTGCTGCCGTTCAGCCCGTTGAATCACATTTTCCCTCTCTCCCTCTTCCGCTCACACACACACACACACACATACACACGCGCATATCTACCCTGCTGTTATACTCTGCAGCGTTCAGTTATCAGATTATTACAGACATCATCAGCCGAGCGCTGTGATTTTTGACATGCTAGCAGTGTAGCTCCAGGTACAGCAATGTATGGCCAGTCGAGGCCTAAATATCTCAATAACCATGTTTGGAGTCACACTAATGGTCTCCAGGGGAAAACTTTGGAGATTCCCTGACTTGTCCTTCAGTGCCACAAAGAGGCTAAAATGTTTGTTTTTTGAGAAATATATAACTCCAGCGCTGGATATATGCTTTCTAAGAAAAAGGCCTGTCTACATTTCTTGTTACTTCATATGATGCCTAAACGGGCTCAGACCACATTTGTTTCAGCCTCTGGTTAAGGATGGCAGTGGCTCATTTTGTTGTGCTTTATTATGAGATTGGTAGGTGTGGTCAGATAATTTATATAATGTGAGCTGAAACATAGCAGAATGTTTGTGTCGGGCATCTAAAAGGGATTTTTTTTAAAAATCATCTTAGCCCATTCTGTGCTTTTTGATTACTTGACATCTCAGAGGATACCCAACTTCTTCTGTTCATTTAACTCTCCCTTTAACTCACACTGCTGCTTTCACTCAGCCTCTCAGCCTGCTGGACGCTGAGTGAAAGCAGCAGCCGGAAAGTTGGAGTTGCTGTTACCTGAACTGGAGTGAATGCCGAGCGAGTGTGTGTGTGTGTGTGTCGGAGGATGCCAGCTGCCACTCTACCGGGAAACAAGCCAGCCAGTGATGGAGGAAGTGGCAGAATTGGACCTTCTGACCCCACCCGAGTAGCATCCAAGTGACAAAACAGGCCTTTTTTTCTACAGTTTATAATTGTCATTATTGTGAATGTGTACACCTCTCCCTTTGCTACTTTAAAGCTGACAACTGGTTTAAAGGAGAACAACTCAATGAAAATCACTGCAATGTAGCCTTAATAAGGGTATCCCGGCATATCCATCAGTTTCTGTGGTGGAAGTTAAATAAACCGGCTCACCCTGAAGATACAACCTGCAAACATCAGCGATTAATCTAATCAGTCATGCTTGTGTGTGTGTTGTAAATGTGAACGACCAGCATGATAAGGTGTCTTGAAAACAGCTTGAGTTCATCTTGACTGGGTAGGGCGGTTTGAATGCAAATGTAGGACTTGAATAATCTTTTCAGGCTGAAGAGTCGCCCCAGTATAACCAATGTATGGTGGGGGGGGGGGGGGGATTCAAGTTGGTGGTTTGAAAAAGTTATTCATTTACATTTTCTGTCATATATCATTAATATAAAATCCATTATTTCTAAGAAACATGAAGATATCAGTATATTATTACTATTATTATAATTATATTTTGAAACGTTGGGTCCAATTCTTTATGGTAATAATACTCAGTAGATTTTTTCATCTTGACTCTTATCAATGAAGTCGAAGGTCAATTCCCCTAATGCTTATTAAAGCGATCAATTGTGTGCGTTTACAATATATTTCTGAATATTACAATCATCACTATATCAACTATAGTGTCTGTTGTCGTTGCTAAGCTAAAACGCACAGTATCCGGGTGAGACGTCATACATGTTCAGGCGGGTCATCCGGTTGCGTGCTGACGTTTTTTGCAGGAATGTGTGTGATTTGCGGGGTCTCCGAGTGGGGGAGGGGATGAGGGACGGGAAGTCAGGCCGCCTCCCATTCCGTATAAAAACTACAGTCCAACCCTTGTCTTCCTCTTTCAGTTACCTGGCTAGGGGCAACATTGTCGGCCGTGATAACCCAGAAACACCGGTAAGCTTAACTTTCTATTAGGCAGACAGCGCGAGCACAGCTCGGGCCTTTAGCTGTTACTTGTATTTTGTGGTTTAACGTTAAACATTCAGCTCACTCTTTTTTTTTCGTCGAGCGTTTGAGTTTTCGAGTGTCAACTTTTATCTTTTTAGTTATGTAACTTCAACGCAAACCTGTGGATTTTTTGTCGCATAAGAGTTAACCGTGTACTTAATGGCAAGCTATTACCTTCCGCTAATCTACCGCCCTGTACACGGTACAGCGTGTGCTAACCTTACTGGGAGCTGCCTTTCATATAAGTTTTTAAACCAGGGAGGGAGGCGAGAATGTGGAGGGGAACAAAGGAAAGGAAAGCAGGGAACCGACCATGCTGCGTTGGCGTTTCTTTGCTTGTTCTCGCCGCAATAAATAAACTGTACGCTAATTAAACGAGACATTGGGAGGTCTGATAATGGATGCTGAATATTTGGGAGTCTTTGTAACTTAACGCGACGTGGCCTGTGAAGTAACACGTGTCTGCGCTGGCTTGTGGCCGAGTGAGGCCTAGCAGCCGCCGCCTGTTAGCGGCTCCTCTCGTACGGTTACCGGCTAACGCGGCATGCGCTGATTAATTAAAGACAGCATTTACAACACTAAACATGTATAACTATTTTATTACTATTAAAACTGTGCTTGTATTGAGCAGTTTAGGTAATGGTTTTATTAACGTGACATTGATATCTGGGTTGTTAGCCAACGAGGTGCCAGTTAAAGATGGCGCGGTTAATGTATTAAAACGCTTATTTGCTTTATATTTTGACAGAAACTACAACAATGGGAAAGGAAAAGATCCACATCAACATCGTGGTCATCGGCCATGTCGACTCCGGCAAGTCCACCTCCACCGGTCATCTGATCTACAAATGCGGAGGAATCGACAAGAGAACCATCGAGAAGTTCGAGAAGGAAGCCGCTGAGGTGAGCACATTTTCCCTCACATTGAAACCGTTATTAGGCTCTAGTCCGGAGGCAAGATGGCGGCGTCAGCGTGCTTCTGGCCGGCACCAGAATTGAGCCGTGTGCGCGCACGCAGGGGCGGGGCTTACCGGGAGCAGCAGTGATGGTGACTGTGCACTTCCTTGGTACAGGCCTCAGTCTGTAAGAAAGGGGTTGCTTTGAAATAAATGTGTACTATTTATGGCATATAATTCAGAGCGATGACATTGTAATACAATTGCATAGCTTTTCTATTATTTTAAATTGGGTTGGTGTGTTCAATACTAGCACCTGAAATTTGTTTTATCCTTTATCCTTACACTTATTTTTATTCCTCAACAGATGGGAAAGGGCTCCTTCAAGTACGCCTGGGTGCTGGACAAACTGAAGGCAGAGCGCGAGCGTGGTATCACCATCGACATCGCTCTGTGGAAGTTCGAGACCAGCAGGTATTACGTGACCATCATCGATGCCCCCGGACACAGGGACTTCATCAAGAACATGATCACCGGCACCTCTCAGGTACAGATGCCTTTCAACCATATAACATGGAGTTGTAATGCTCGCACACATTTAGAGTTTAGAGTGTCTATCTTATGCCAGACTAAAATATTTTTTTTCCCATGTCAGGCTGACTGCGCCGTGCTGATCGTTGCTGCCGGTGTCGGTGAGTTCGAGGCCGGTATCTCCAAGAACGGTCAGACCCGCGAGCACGCCCTGCTGGCCTTCACCCTCGGTGTGAAGCAGCTCATCGTCGGAGTCAACAAGATGGACTCCACCGAGCCCCCCTACAGCCAGGCCCGTTTCGAAGAAATCCAGAAGGAAGTGAGCACTTACATCAAGAAGATCGGCTACAACCCCGCCACCGTCGCCTTTGTCCCCATCTCTGGGTGGCACGGAGACAACATGCTGGAGGCCAGCGACAAGGTAAAATGAGTTAGTTTTGTGGCGTTCGATTGTCGACAAGATGCCTTGGACGTGGGCTTCATAATTTGATTTGTTTTCTAGATGGGCTGGTTCAAGGGATGGAAGGTTGAGCGCAAGGACGGCAACGCCAATGGAACCACACTGCTGGAGGCTCTGGATGCCATCCTGCCCCCAGCTCGTCCCACAGACAAGCCCCTGCGTCTGCCCCTGCAGGATGTCTACAAAATCGGAGGTAAAAATTAACTATTACTTAAGGTAAACTACTCAAGTCGACAAACATCACATACTCATGAACTCTTTATTGCCCTCTCAGGTATTGGAACTGTACCAGTTGGCCGCGTTGAGACCGGCATCATCAAGCCCGGCATGGTCGTCACCTTCGCTCCTGCCAACCTGACCACTGAAGTAAAGTCTGTTGAGATGCACCACGAGTCTCTGACCGAAGCTATGCCCGGTGACAACGTTGGCTTCAACGTCAAGAACGTGTCCGTCAAGGAAATCCGTCGTGGATACGTGGCCGGAGACAGCAAGAACGACCCCCCCAAGGGAGCCGACAACTTCAACGCCCAGGTAGGATATAGTATGACTGCCAGTTTGCATCTTTGAATCTGTGGGCTGTGCTAATTCAATATATGCTGTATGAAGAACTCTCCTAAATTATCTTGTTCCTTAGGTCATCATCCTGAACCACCCTGGCCAAATCAACGCAGGTTACGCCCCCGTGCTGGACTGTCACACCGCTCACATCGCCTGCAAGTTCAGCGAGCTCATCGAGAAGATTGACCGTCGTTCTGGCAAGAAGCTTGAGGACGCACCCAAGTTCGTCAAGTCTGGCGATGCAGCCATTGTCAAACTGATCCCACAGAAGCCCATGGTTGTGGAGCCCTTCTCCAACTACCCTCCCCTCGGTACGTACTTGGAAAAACTAGAAATGTGTATAGTTTCATGTAAACTATTTTCCAGTTAGTATGATGTGTAGTGCATTTACTAATTCGTCCCTTTTCTATTCCAGGGCGTTTCGCTGTGCGTGACATGAGGCAGACCGTGGCCGTCGGTGTCATCAAGGCCGTTGAATGCAAGGAAACATCCGGAAAGACAACCAAGGCTGCAGAGAAGGCCCAGAAGAAGAAATGAATGGTCGTGCAGGACATCCAGCAACGAGATGTGTGCCGGCAGCAGCGGGCCACTCATTCCTCCCTGTCCTGCCCCTACCCTGGATCATCTTCTCTGTGGCACAGCCCTCTACTTAAGGACTGGCTTATGCTGATTAAAACCCATCGCAAAAGTTTCCGCAGGAAAAAAGAACTACTTGGCATTGTCACTTACCTGAATCACATGACGTTGCCTCTTCTCAGTTAAGTTTAAGTTGGAAATGTTGTTAAAATGCCACATTTAATTGGAAAGAAAGCTGCTGGTAACTAATAAAATAAATGTCTTTGAAAAAATTGACATTGGCTTGTTGGTCTTTACTGTGTAAGAGCAGGTAGTCACAGGCGCGCCTGTTGGTGCTGCAGCTGTTTTTGACCATGCTATCTGTGTCCGATGATGCACTTGTCGTCCAATCGCCTCGAAAGGAATTATTCTGCCTCAGCCAATAGCACCCCTTATTCTACTCTGACAGCGCCAAGAGCATGCACAGCCCCCCCCTCTCCTCTGGTTCAGTATAAAAACTCTGGACTGATCACATTCTGTCCTTTTTTATTTCTCTCCGCTCTAAATCCGGGGACGACTATATATCCGCTGGGCACAGGTTGGTGAAAATCTCATCTGAGCTCATTTCTAAACATGCATGTCTATAGCCAGGGGAATTAGACTAAAGATCCTGACCAAAAATAACAAATCATCCTCTGCAGAAAAAAAAGCCTGAAATCAGACTAAATCCTGTCAGCATCGCTGGATTTATACACGTCAAACTTAGGTAAACATGCCAGCTCACCTCTTGAATTTCTTATCCAGACGTGGAATAGCATGTCGTGGTCTATACGGCTTGGTCTTAATGGGGCTTTAATGCTGGGATGAAAAACGGGGAAAAAACGTTTATTGGGGACCTTGAGCTTTTAGTTTCTGCCAGTCATGGCAGTCTTTTCTCTCTAACATCGTGACCGCGCATCCGATGTTGTGACCGCGCATCCTAATCTGTCTGCATGCCTCGCGGCCGCGCGCTTGCATCAGTCTAACATGGCGGCTCTGCATGCGCAACATGGAGGCATCGCGGCCGGCATCGAGCACATGGCGCGTGACTCACCGCTGTCTTTTCCGGTGGCTGGCACGAGCTTCCACGGACACCGACATGGATTATACTTTAGATATCTACCAACATACATTACAGAGCGGCTTTTATGTTCAATATAAAGAAATGGCCGACTAGGTGACTGGTTAACCGCAATTATTACTATATACAAGATGAATGACTTGCAGACATTAAACCTAAAATGTCCTTAAACCCTCAACGTGACTGATGCATTGTAAATCATATTCAGTAATTCAAAATGGGAAAGGAAAAGATCCACATCAACATCGTGGTCATCGGCCATGTCGACTCCGGCAAGTCCACCACCACCGGTCACCTGATCTACAAGTGCGGAGGAATCGACAAGAGAACCATCGAGAAGTTCGAGAAGGAAGCCGCCGAGGTTGGTTGTGAGGAGACACCAGCCTGCTGTGAACCAGCTAATCATCACTAATGAGTACATATGAGACTAAAGTCACACACAAGTCATCCTTTCACGTGTGGTGGAGGAAGCTGCTCACTAGAACTAATAGAAATTCAACTTATTATTTAACTTGTATAGTTAGTATTTCCTCACTACTATAACATCATTTTCTAATGGGAACCTAATTCAGTATAAGGTTTAGTAGAAAATTAGACAAAATATTTAGACACAGGACTCAAACATATCCACACTAATGTTAGTTAAACACTGATGCTATTTTCTCAAAAACATTGGGAAAAAATTATACTTTTGAAGTAAATACCTCATTTAATGTATCAATATACAATTTAGTTGAGTTAAGTGATTAAACAAATTATAATGGCGTGAAGGTATTTGCTTATTAAGTAGGGCATCTGCATTAAAACTAGGAGCAGGTGAAAACTACATTTTACATAAATCGGGAAAAGTTCCTGACTTAACAGAAGGCCTCTTGACTGACGCCTTTATTTGCCACTCAAGTCATTTGGCTTATTTTGTTGGATGAAAAAGTTGTCTAAAGTACCAAAAATCTGAATATTAAAATGATAAATGTAACTTTTACGGCGGGTTTTACTTTTATCCTTACCCTTATTTTTATTCCTCAACAGATGGGAAAGGGCTCCTTCAAGTACGCCTGGGTGCTGGACAAACTGAAGGCAGAGCGTGAGCGTGGTATCACCATCGACATCGCTCTGTGGAAGTTTGAGACCAGCAGGTATTACGTGACCATTATCGATGCCCCCGGACACAGGGACTTCATCAAGAACATGATCACCGGCACCTCTCAGGTTAGTTATGGTGTTCACACACAAGTTTAAAGTGTGTTTGTATCTTGTCATGCCTGACTACATCTTTTTTTTTTTTCCCCGTGTCAGGCTGACTGCGCCGTGCTGATCGTTGCTGCCGGTGTCGGCGAGTTCGAGGCCGGCATCTCCAAGAACGGTCAGACCCGCGAGCACGCCCTGCTGGCCTACACCCTCGGTGTGAAGCAGCTCATCGTCGGAGTCAACAAGATGGACTCCACCGAGCCCCCCTACAGCCAGAAGCGCTTCGAGGAAATCACCAAGGAAGTGAGCACCTACATCAAGAAGATCGGCTACAACCCCGCCACCGTCGGCTTTGTCCCCATCTCTGGGTGGCACGGAGACAACATGCTGGAGGCCAGCGAAAAGGTAAGCGACCTGCTCCACGCAATTCTCACGTCTACCTCTCATCAAATTGTGACATCGACTCCATACGATGATCCACGTCACGTCCACCAAGACGTCGTGTGCCGTGGATGTGATCCATCTTAAACTCTGTGTTTTTCAGATGAGCTGGTTCAAGGGATGGAAGGTCGAGCGTAAGGAAGGCGGCGCCACTGGCGTGACCCTGCTGGAGGCTCTGGACTCCATCCTGCCCCCCTCCCGCCCCACAGACAAGGCCCTGCGCCTGCCCCTGCAGGACGTCTACAAGATTGGCGGTAAGGAGCGCCTACGACTCATAACACATCCCCCCCCCAAGGGGGATGATGCGACGTAGTTTGTGTTTACATATCTTTAATAGTCCACCTTCTCGTTGCATAAGTGGGATTCCACTTTTCAGTCTGAACCCAAATCCTGTTTCACGCAAATGTCACAGTTGTAATGTTATTCTCAGCCTGGAAGGAATGCGGCATGTATCATGTCTCACTCCAAAAGAAAAGAAGAGGTATTAAACTAAGAAAGAGAATGTTCCCATCTACGCAAATAGTGTTTTTTTCACCTCACCTCACTTCTCTCTGATGCCCACGGCGATAATTCATAAACCCGTCAAGGGTGGAAAGAGCTCTTTAAAACTTTGCGGATGCATCACGTGACACACCCTGAAAGCACTCCTCCTTCCCTCCTCCTTGCTCTCACGCCACTTCCACCAGCGCACCACAGTTGCCAAATAGCCGGCGAGGCTCCGCCATGGTTTCCACCACCGAATGAAGACGCGTGGAACGCATATATAAAAATGCCACAACGACACAATGTGCAATGTCACATATTCCGTGTCTGAAAAGCTTTAAAAAAAAATATTTTCAAAATTAACAAATACATGAGGCTGTCAGCCAACAACAAGTGTTACTCTGTGTCTACATAAACTAAAATGATAAAGCGTAACCCGGATGAAACAGCCCAACTAGATATCCCAACGAGGAGGCACAGGTTTTCGAGTTGCTTACCTGAAGTCTTGAAAAAGCTGCCACAGCGCAGGCAGCATCTCGCAGTGGAACCGGAGACACTCGAAGGGATTTGCCACAGCGAACAGACCCAACCTCCGACGTGTTGAGCAACACGTTTTGGGAGTGGATACAACGACCAGTGGCAACTAGTTGAGACAGGCTGATCACAGATGAGAGCTTGCCATACCGGATCGTGTTGGTGAACAGTTGAGCTACGCCCTGTTGGCATCTGGCATTTTATTCAAGCTGTCGCACCCTTTTCGTAGCACAGCTACGTGTCGAACCCTCTGTGAGAAATCAGAAATGATCAAAAGTTGGCTGTGTAGAAACATCAATAAAATGTTTTTCATTCAAACTAATTTTGAAGGGAAGTGAAAAAGATACTATAATCTTGCCCTCTCAGGTATTGGAACCGTCCCAGTCGGCCGCGTAGAGACCGGCATCCTGAAGCCCGGCATGGTCGTCACTTTTGCCCCCCCCAACCTGACCACCGAGGTGAAGTCCGTGGAGATGCACCATGAGACTCTGACCGAGGCCCTGCCCGGCGACAACGTCGGCTTCAACATCAAGAACGTGTCCGTCAAGGAGATCCGCCGTGGCAACGTGGCGGGAGACAGCAAGAACGACCCCCCCATGGCGGCCGACAACTTCACCGCCCAGGTGAGTCTCAGGAAGAGGGAAAAAAAACATGCAATGCTTGTATATATGTCTATAAAAACAACCCCCCCCCCCCCATCCCATATCGTTCTCAAGTGATATAACATCCAGCATATACCGAAAGCAAAGGACGGTCCCCATGGTCGTCATAGCAACAGCAATCACAGTTTGTTTCAACTCCATCACTGACCATCGCAAACAGTTCGAGGTCCTTTCTCCTCTTGCTGTATCTCGTTGTGAAAGTCTGTGTCACATTGCATTGTGGGTAATGCCGACTCCAGCATGTTTGGACCAATACTGAATAATAATGGTGCGTTTCCACCGAGCGGTGCGGTACGGTACGGTACGGGTCGGGTCGGTACCCTTTTATTTGTGTCTCCACTGAGAAAAGTCCCAAAGATCCGCACCGTACCGTACCACTTTTTGGGTACCCTGCCGTTGGGGTACCTGGCACAGTTGTTTGGTACTAAAGGGTGGAGCTAGACTCACTGCAGAGTGTTGATTGGTTAAAAGAGTGTCCTCATTGGCGCGTGCCGCAAGGGAAAAGACAACACCGAAGGAACACCGTCGCAACAATGTCGGCGCGCAGCATTTACTTTAACAGCCACATATCAAAACGCAAGAACAGGATCGGCTGTATGTCCTCCATTGTTGTTTGCGGTTAGCTTTCAGTTTTTGCGCGATCGAATGACGTCAATCTACTTTCCGCCCAATACCACGTCCATCAAGTAAGGGTACTTTTGGCGGTGGAAACGCTCGCCAATTCATGGTTAACAGACCCGACCCGTACCGACCCGACCCGTACCGTGCCGCTTGGTGGAAACGAGCCACAAAATTATATTATATATTATATTTCACCCACTGATTTTTATCTTATGGGTTGATTGATACAAAACATAAAAAGCTGATATTTGTACGGTGGAGGAAAAATGAAGGAGTCTCACAGCCCGAGGACAGACGCTGTCACTTTTGTATTTGTTGCCATACGGCAGCAGGGTGAGCGGCTGTGGGTGTTATGTTCGTTCTGCATCCTTGGGACCCTTTCGCAGGAAGCTCCCGTCACCAATATCACTAGCGCTCAGTACATGGGTACCAATGCTCATCCCACGCCAGTTTGTAAGGCCTCTAGTGACGCACACTTTCTATCGCTCCTTGGCAAACACCTGGCATGAGGAACTTGGCCGTTGTAAGTTTCTTTTAGAAACCAGAGCTGTCTCTCATTTCTATGGAATCCCGCTTTAAATTAAGGAAGAGACATGTTCTCTACAGCCACCAGCTCTCCTCAGATATTGCTCCAGTGACCTCCCACCCCCGTCTCTCCAGGTCATCATCCTGAACCACCCGGGTCAGATCTCCCAGGGTTACGCTCCCGTGCTGGATTGCCACACCGCTCACATCGCCTGCAAGTTCAGCGAGCTCAAGGAGAAAATCGATCGGCGTTCCGGCAAGAAGCTCGAGGACAACCCCAAAGCTCTCAAGTCCGGAGACGCCGCCATCATCAACATGGTGCCGGGAAAACCCATGTGTGTGGAGAGCTTCTCCCAGTACCCCCCACTGGGTGAGCGGAACACTGCTGTCTTGATGATTTTATAAAAGTTGCTTCTGGTCTGCAGTACTGGTCAAAGGTATGGAGACATTTTCTCATTAAATTCAATAAGAAAATGTGTGCAAACCTTTGACTGGTACTGTGCGTGACGTGTGTTTGTAAAAAATCAAACTGACAGTCAATTACAGACACTTATCTTCAGACGGTTGTCTAAGCTGAAGCTCTCTTGTTCATTTCCAGTGTATGTTTAACACGTGACTAATTCCAACTTGGGTTACGCGGTGAGAAAAGCTCGTCTTTACAGTCAGAGAGAAGTCATCTCTAGTTAAGACGCCCAGGGACAAATGAAGGGAATTGCCATTCTAACTGTGAACCTCCCCCAGGCCGCTTCGCCGTGCGCGACATGAGGCAGACCGTCGCTGTCGGCGTCATCAAGTCCGTCGACAAGAAGCTCGCCTCGGGCGGCAAGGTCACCAAGTCCGCACAGAAGGCCGACAAGAAGAAATGAATTCTCCTGCAGGACGTCCAGCAACGAGCCACGTCCCAGCAGCGGCCCGCCGCGTCCCTCCTCCTCCTCCCCCTCCCGCTCCCCCCCCTCCCTCGCCACCCTGCACCGTCTCCTCTGAGGCAGAGCTCTCTACTCAAGGACTGGCTTATGCTGATCAAAACTCATCGGAAAAGTTTCCGCAGGAAAGGAAGGCCTGTGCCTCTTAGGGGAAGCTATGATCGTAATTGAGTTCACACCAAAACAATAAAAATCTTAAACATTGCCAAATGAAGATGTTTCATTTGTTGTTCTTTAAGTGATCACAAAACACACTGTTTTAATCAGGTCTTTTTTTCCATTTCCTTTGAATATTGGAGAGACTCTTGGTAGTGAAGGTGAGGCGTGCGGGTGATATAAAGTGTGTACAAGGTTTGAAGAACAAGAACAGACTGGCAGAACTCGTTGGCCCAGAATGTGCTTGCATGCACATGGCATGAGAGCAGGGAATTATTCCTCATTTAAGAGGAGGAGCAAGTTGGAGGAAAGTATAATTTGACAAACACTTTTCACAGACTTCCTTTTTTACGGCGACAGCAGCTAGTGAAGGTGTGGATAGATAAAGCAGGAGCAAGGCCACAACCAGGTGAGTTAAAACGCTAAAACTAATAAAGCAGAACTAAATGTTATAACACTGGAGGTGGTCTGAATACGGATCCACTGCTTTTGCTTCCAAACCAATGATGCTGTAGCAAGTAGTTTTTGATGGATTCTATTGCAGGAAGTAGAATTTTATTCATGATTCATAGCTATAAAGCCCTTTTAAATGAGGATTTTCATAAATACTATCAGCTTTAAAACTCTTCCTTGATTTATAGATTTATAAGAAATAGTCCCAAAAAAGGCCATGTCAAACACAAGGCTTTTCATGACACTCAATGCATACTGTGGTTGATGCTTCTTTTACTTTGCCAATCATATACCTATATACACTACTGTTTACTCGTTAAATGCTTAACACAGGACAACATGGGAAAGGAAAAGATCCACATCAACATCGTGGTCATCGGCCATGTCGACTCCGGCAAGTCCACCTCCACCGGTCACCTGATCTACAAGTGCGGAGGAATCGACAAGAGAACCATCGAGAAGTTTGAGAAGGAAGCCGCCGAGGTTGGTTGTGAGGAGACACCGAGGGCTCTTTCTTTCTAGACGTTATAAAGAAACATTCACATCTTACAGAACACAATGAGACCAGTGGCGTGTGTGACTCATCACAGGTGTGGCGGATGTGACTGCTCCCTCATTCGTCTTTGCTTGTTGAAATACGGGTTCTAACTTTGTCCTGCCGGGACAAACAAGCTTCCAACCATCGAAAGACAACTCTCACAATAAATTAGGAAGTAATGGCTTTAAAAAGACAAGCATAACCCATTCCACCTCATGGACACCTAAATAATTAGTTGGAAGTTGTTCTAGTTGCACAATAAGACAAAAAACGCATTTCAGCAACTTCACAATTATACTGTTGTTTACTTTACTTACAGTATTATGGACTAACTACACCTCTATATTTAATACTTTGCATGTACGTTTAGCACATTCTTGCTTTAAGTTGATACATTTGCAAAACTATCTATTAAATATATTTTACTGCATTTATGTGTTTATATTGTTGTGTATTATTTTTGCCTTGGAACGTTTTTGCATTTTGTTTGTATTTGCATGATTTGCTTTTTTCTCTTTCCAGTACACAGTATACTCTGTAATCGTTATGCACAGGCCCAAAAATTGCTGGAAATTTTGATAGTTACAATTATAGTAAATACTCAAATAGATATGTTGCATCTAACATGAACACAAAATGCTTGAGCCGACTAAAAAGTGTGCTTATTACCAGCTTTGTGTGAAGAAAAAAAGGGATCTGCAAGACGTGCATGTATTTATTGTTTCACTCTCACGGTTTCCCTGCTCTTTGTGGCTTGTTTGAACCACTACAGATGGGAAAGGGCTCCTTCAAGTACGCCTGGGTGCTGGACAAACTGAAGGCAGAGCGTGAGCGTGGTATCACCATCGACATCGCTCTGTGGAAGTTCGAGACCGGCAAATACTACGTGACCATCATCGATGCCCCCGGACACAGGGACTTCATCAAGAACATGATCACCGGCACGTCTCAGGTACAGACGCCTTTTAACCTGTTTAAGCTGGTTGATGAATCTGCAAAACCGGACGGAGATGTGGAAGTGGAGGGGTTCGTGACCTTAGCATTAACAAACTGAAAGACAATCGTATTTAAAAGAGAACGAGCAATTGTTTTGTTGCGCTATTGCATAGAAGAAGCCAGCTGATCAGATTGATGATGCGATGGAACTGCAGATCTGTCATTCAGGCTTTACCAAGACGCACACCATATGTAGAAATCTACAATAAGGCCTCTCCCGTGTCAGGCTGACTGCGCCGTGCTGATTGTTGCTGCCGGTGTCGGTGAGTTCGAGGCCGGCATCTCCAAGAACGGTCAGACCCGCGAGCACGCCCTGCTGGCCTTCACCCTCGGTGTGAAGCAGCTCATCGTCGGAGTCAACAAGATGGACTCCACCGAGCCCCCCTACAGCCAGGCCCGTTTCGAAGAAATCCAGAAGGAAGTGAGCACCTACATCAAGAAGATCGGCTACAACCCCGCCACCGTCGCCTTTGTCCCCATCTCTGGGTGGCACGGAGACAACATGCTGGAGGCCAGTAGCAACGTAAGAGGTTTTTACCTTTTGTGGTGTTTAACTTGTAGAAAAAATGCATTAGACGTAGACTTCATTCTTACTACCTTCTTCTGTCTTTAATCTTGACTCTGTTTTCTAGATGGGCTGGTTCAAGGGATGGAAGGTCGAGCGCAAGGACGGCAACGCCAATGGAACCACACTGCTGGAGGCTCTGGATGCCATCCTGCCCCCCTCCCGACCCACTGACAAGCCCCTGCGTCTGCCCCTGCAGGACGTCTACAAAATCGGAGGTGAGAAGTCTCACAGATTTGTTTAAGGGTTACCGCGGTCACAGCTCACACGCTTTTGAAGTGTATTATAGAAGCTCTTTATTGCCCTCTCAGGTATTGGAACTGTACCAGTCGGCCGCGTTGAGACCGGCATCATCAAGCCCGGCATGCTCGTCACCTTCGCTCCTGCCAACCTGACCACCGAAGTAAAGTCGGTGGAGATGCACCACGAGTCTCTGACCGAAGCCACCCCCGGCGATAATGTCGGCTTCAACGTCAAGAACGTGTCCGTCAAGGAAATCCGTCGTGGATACGTGGCCGGAGACAGCAAGAACGACCCCCCCAAGGGAGCTGAGAACTTCAACGCCCAGGTGAGTCTGAGCAAAGGAAGCCATTAAGATTGGCTGAACATTCTTAGTCCTTCTAGATATACGACGTGGGGACCTTTCTGTAATTCCCACAATAGCAAAGTCACCCGTCTGCCGGATTTTGCCCGCGGGATATTAATCGATTTAGATTAATGAACGAAAATTCCTTTTTAATATACAGTGAGTCGTAAGAGTCATTCCAGCTCAGGTAAACATAGACAACTGAGGACCTCTGCTGGCCGCCAGCGGGAACTGCAGCATGTGTTCATCTAAGCATGAATTGAGTGCTGTATGAAGAACTCTCCTAAATTATCTTGTTCCTTAGGTCATCATCCTGAACCACCCTGGCCAGATCAGCCAAGGTTACGCCCCCGTGCTGGACTGTCACACCGCTCACATCGCCTGCAAGTTCAGCGAGCTCATCGAGAAGATTGACCGTCGTTCTGGAAAGAAGCTTGAGGACGCACCCAAGTTCGTCAAGTCTGGAGACGCAGCCATCGTGGTGATGATCCCACAGAAGCCCATGGTTGTGGAGTCCTTCTCCAACTACCCTCCCCTCGGTACGTACTTGGAAAAACCAACCATGTCAACTTTTTCCCAAGTGAATGCATGATGAGGTGTAGTAACGCATTAACGCCCCTCTCTTCTATTCCAGGGCGTTTCGCCGTGCGTGACATGAGGCAGACGGTGGCCGTCGGTGTCATCAAGAGTGTGATTCCGAAGGAGGTCTCCGGAAAGACAACCAAGGCTGCAGATAAGGTCCAGAAGAAGAAATGAATGGTCGTGCAGGACACTCAGCAACGAGATGTGTGCCGGCAGCAGCGGGCCACTCATTCCTCCCTGTCCTGCCCCTACCCTGGATCATCTTCTCTGTGGCACAGCCCTCTACTTAAGGACTGGCTTATGCTGATTAAAACCCATCGCAAAAGTTTCCGCAGGAAAGGAAGGCTGAGAAACTATTAGAAGAATCAGGTTGAAAGCAAAATAATAAAAAAGGCATGCCATTGTACCTGTTCATTTTCTTGTTTCACGACTTTGAAACATGTCTAACATCCTTTTTTAATTTCCCCTCTCATTTACTTTTTAAAGAAATATGCAGTGTTGTATATACCCATATTTTGGGCGAACGTGAACTGAACTGTACTGTGTTAATGCCCGATGAACTGTTACTGTGAACTCGTTCATTCTGGTGTCTGTGAACGGCACGTTCTTTCAGGTTAACATCGTTCAATGGGGTGCCAGATTTCTATAGAAAACACACTGTAAACGCGCCTTAATAAGTAGCGGAAAAAACACCCAATCTGGCAACACCAGCCACCAGTGTCGCACCGCGCATGCGTCATCAAAAAAAAAAAAATGCACGGAGGCGACAGCTGCGTGTAGCAAAGAGGCGGCGTATAATAATTTAAATGAGTTTTATGAAGTTACTGACAAGGTCAGTGAGGATGGGAGGAATCTGACCTTTCTTTGCAAACATTTGCACCTTAATGATAACTGTCGTGTTTTTATTCCTTATTTTAAAAAGTCCATTCAAGCAGCATGTGTTTGAGAATGTACTGTAGGGGTGAACGCTGCAGCTGCTGCTAGTGTGGAGTGAATGGACAGCAACGTTAAAGCAACAATCCCCTCAATGCTAAAGTAAACCCTGGTTGGATAAGGATTCAAAATTGGATATGAAGATTAAATCTGATGCATAGCTTCAGTGTTAAAACTGATAAAATAATTGCTGTCTGTTGTTCTATATGGGCTGTGGCAATCATTTTGAAAAATAATAGCTTGCAGCAACATATGAAAAAAAAACGGATATAAAATTTGTGAACTCAACTTTTAACTATTTCATGTAGAAAGTGAACTTTCCCAACACTGGAAATATGAACATAAAGTCCAGTTCCCTGCTGTAAATGCGTTGGAATGCAAAAAGCTGAAATTAATTTCCGAAAGTCGCTCAAAGTACAGAAATGAAAAAAGCTGAAATAAATGCTTAACACTGCTGAACGAATAGAAATAGGAGAAGCTGAAATACATTAAAACAATTCTGAAAATACAGAAATGAGAAAAGCTGAAATTAACTTGAAAGAATTATAAAAATAAAATAAATAAAAATGGGAGAAGCTTATATGAATAAAAAAAAATACAGAACTAATAAAGGCTTAAATTACTTCTAAACATTGCTGAAAGAATAGAAATAGGAAAAGCTGAAATTACAGATATGGTATTGCCTTATAGAAATGGTACAAACTGGTATAAATTTGAAATAATAAAAGCTGAGAATTAAAAAATTTATTTTCGTAGTAATATAAGTAGTAGTACTAGTTATAGTTGTAATTGTGGTACTAATGGTAGTAGCAGTAGAAGAAGTAAGTACTAGTACTATTATTTGAAAGAGCAGTTCGTATAACAACACAGCTTCAGTTAAAATTATGAAAAAAATATTATAGATATCAACAAGCTGTTTTTTTATAAAAAATGTTGACACCAACATTTTAAAGTTTAAATGGTGTCTCTAGCTGAATAACTGGAAAAGCTGAAAAAGATTTATGATTTTAATTAATATAAATTCAATTATAAGAGCTAAAAAGTTGAAAGTCATAGCACCTCTATCCTGAAGGAGTTGACCATTTTAATATTTGAACGGTTTTAATAGTTAAAAGTGTGAAGGAGTTTTGTGAACGGAAGAAATAGAACAATAATAAGATGTTGGAATAAAGATTCGAAGAACAATACTTAAAGAGTACGTTTTAACCCAGTAGCAAGCATCACATCAGCTCCGTTGGTGAAAAGATTAGGAGATTTCTTTGCATTATTGCAGAAAATAAGCTCTGGGTTGAACAAAAGTTAATGATTCATAAACAAATCATTCAGAAAAAACAACTTTGAATGATGAATAAAATGAAATGAAAATGAAACTTCAGCCAACGATAGCATGTTACCTGCCAGTGTTGCCTGTGTTTGATGAATATATGGGTGCCTTATAATCTCAATATACTGTAGGTCAACTTATCAGTATCAAGCAATACTTTCTTAAAACACAGCAGATATTTTTTTTATCTATAGGTCTATATTCATGATTTGGTTGTCTATTAAAAATCTTCAACGTCATTGTCAGATTATAATTGAAGCAGAGGTGTTTACTTCAGGTGCAGTAGAGGAACTATGTAACCTGAACAATTGGAAAGGTGTGCCTTACGTAACACAATGTGACAAAGAGACACAGGTAACAAATAGTTGACCACCTGGCAGTATCACGCAATGGGTGAACCGTCCAACGGCTGCAAATGTAACCTTTTAGATCCGCCCATCAGGAGACATGGAGGGAGGCGTTATCCTCTGATGACATTTAATGGGAAATGAAAGTGAAAGGAAAAATATTATAGAGCTCTGAAGGACAAAAGCGACCATCTCCAACAGAAGCTTCACAAACACAGGTGAGTTAAACCACGTTGATCTTATAGTTATATCTGGATAAATATCTAAACAAATCTATCCATCTATCTGTCAGTCTGTCTGTAGTAAAGAACCTTTTGCACACTAAGAACACCTTTAAAAGGAAAAGATAGACAAGTTCTAGATGAAACTGTTGTGATGTAAAAGGATTTGTGGGGTTATTCGTAGAAGGTGGAACGGTTGTAAATCGCTTGTGTTCCCGGTTGAATTTTGGTTTAAAAAAAGAGGTTTTTCCTGAGTTCGATAACATTCTTTTCAGTCGTGCGTGATGGACAGAGACATGAAGGGCAGTCTGAATGAAGCAAAGCAGTGTAAAAACGAAATGGGAGGAAATTCCAGTCCTCCTCGACTCGCACCAGCAAGACAGAGCCAGAAAAGGCAGCAGAAACAAGCTTCAGGTGCAGAGGAGGAATCCAAAACGGTGGAGGGGCCGGTGTCTGCAGAGCTGAGCAAAAGGATCAAACAACACGCCGAACACCTTAAGATTCGTCTGCCGGACCGCCGCTGGGCCGCGGAGATGGTCAACGATTTCCGGGACAACCTGTTGAAATTCCTGAGGCTCAACAGTGATCCGCCCTTTCAGTCGGCTGAGTTCCTCAACAGCGGCAGCTACTTTGAGAAAGTCAAGGTGAGGTTGTGATGAACAAAGCAACAACCGGAGACTCCTTTGTTTGAGAAGACTGAGAGGATTCTTCACAATCACTCAAACCGTATAAAATGCACGTTGTGCTTTGGTGACGTACCTGTAGCCGGCCAGAGATAGTTCAAGCGTGTAGGAGCTTGAACAGCCCAGCTCTTTGTTGTGTTGAATCTCAGATCCACAGCCCCGACGAGTTTGACATGATGCTGAAGCTTCAAGTGGGTCCACGTACCATCGCGACAGAGCTCGACGACGGCCTCTTCTACCAGATCCACCTGACCCGGCCCACTCAGGGACCCATACGGGCCTTCGTTCTGGAGAGCGAGCGCACGCTCTCATCGAGCAAGATCCTGAGTGAGATGTATTGCCTGGTCCGCAAGTTCCTCAAGACCTACAAAGGTCTGATTATTACCTCTCATCTGTTGTTGTTGTTGTGGCTGCCATGTGGTTTCTCCCTCTTTACTTGTGTTGGAGTTGGAGTTATCAGGACTCTTTTTCTGCACTTCCTGGACCTCCGTCCCACCTGGAGAACCCGGATAACTCTGTGTGTTCATGTTCCCATGTTTCCAGTGCCCGACAGTGACTTTCTCTGGATGGTGAACAGGAAGCTGCCTTACTCGCCAGCTGTGACGTTGTCTCTGAGCAGGAAGGACGCCAGAAGTGACGAGTGGATCTCTGTGGACCTGGTTCCTGCTCTGGAGGTAATCAGTTACATGTCTTAGTCAGGAGGACTAGTTTAAATCAAATCATTTGATCGCGGATTGATATGAATTAGGAGATTAGAGACACACCAAATGCATTGATATATAATACTACACATTCACCCCTCTAATCTTCTAATTCATGAATCAAATCAAATGAATCAAGACAGTAAAAATAACATTATATACAACAATACACAGATGTTTGCAAATATATTTTTCACAATATATATTTATTAGGGGTGTCAAATGATTAAAAATTTTAATCAAATTAATCAGAATTTTCAGTGGATTAATCATGATTAATCACACCTGAATCCTAACCATTTTTTCTTTCTGAAATGCATACTAAAGATAAATAACAGGACACAGATACATAATTATCATTATTATTATCATAATTATTATTTTTTACATAAATGTATGTTATTGATATTTGATTTTTTAATTCATTCCAGAAAATAATCAAATCAATGTTATTTGATAAGTTACAGACTGATTTCCCTGCATGGCTCTAGAAGAGTCTCGAGCCTCTGCAGTTTATCCCACTCTGCTGCGAGTTTGTGCTCCTGATGGTTCAGGGCTGCGATGACCAGACATGACCAGACATGTCAACCCTCCCGATGTTTCAAAGCCCCCCCCGAAAATCTCCCGGACCGACCTTTCTCCCGATTTCCACCCGAACAACAATATTGCTGCACCACCCGTCACTGGGCGCGCCGTTTCAGACCGAACAATAATAAAGGTTACACCTTAAAGTCAAGCGCGGCGATTAGAACGACTGGCGCTGCAAAGAAATCCGCTACCACCCCCATTTCAGTGTGAAATATTCCCATACCTGGGAGGATTTACATCGCATTGGCTTCTCTTCCTCCGCATGTTTCAGAACAGCGCTGCTCTTGCTCTGCTGGGCGGAGCTTTTCTTCTTCTCTGTTCTGCTGCGCGAGAACGGGGGGGGGGGGGGGGGGGGGGGGGGGGGAGCGGGTCTCTGGCGCAAACAACTTGCTGAACCTGACGGCCTGACATATGCCTGCAGGTGGCAGTAATGTGTTGTATAGGATGAAGTGCATTCCCTAGAAGAAGAGGTTCTTTCCGGACCTGAATAATTTGTCACACTGCGCATGCGTGAAATGCGTCAAAAAAATTGACGTAATTAACAACAAACAGCTAATTAACGCCGTTAACGCGCTATTTTTGACAGCCCTAATATTTATATATATTTCTTAGGTACAATTTTGATATACATATATATATATATTGACAGAGGTAGGTCTTAGACATAAGTGTAGTGATAGTGAAAGCAGTATTGTACAGTATTGTACTTAATGAAACTCTAGTTTATACTTAATGAACTCGTTTACCTTTTTTCATGTATGGAGGTCCAGAGTTGGCCCGTCGCTGTCCGCAGCGGTCCAGATGTGGACAAATGGCTGGGGAAAAAGGTTCGCCAAGAAATGAAAAGTCTGCCGTGCTTCTATGTCCCGAAGAGGCTTAAAGGACAAAACAGTGAGGAAGCCAAAGGTTAGAGAAGCTTGGGTCTATTTTTGTATTTGACCAACGCATGGCGATGTGATTTATCTCCTTAGTCAGTGATGGAATATTAACTGAGCACATTTACTCAAGTAATACTTTTTCTGTAAATTAATTATTAATTAGGTTACTTGTAGCTTCATTTAAAGTATTAAAACGACACTTTTGCTGGGACAATGTTGACTTTTTACTGCATTTATTAGTAATTGTAATATTTGTTTCTTTCTTGATTGAATTTTGAAAGCTTGATGAATTAAAATGTAAAAGATTGATCCAGTGTTTTCCAACCATTTTGACTTAAGGACCTTTAAGTAAACCCATTGTCTAGTTGTAATGTTTTAGGTGTCTCTGATCTTCAGTGTGAAGTTACACTCCCATTATTCATCTTACAACTGCTCTGGTAGCTTGTGAAGATTTGGAGGGGCCCGACCCCCAGGTTGAGAACTACTGGACTAAACTACCTATTACAGTAATAATGTAATTTATCATATTAGTCACCGGGTACCTGAAATTACTGTTATTTGAATTTCAACCTCTTTGAAGGAATTTATCGTCCCATGAAGCTGAAACATTTTTGTGTTGTGTTTGTCTTTAAACATAGAAAGTTGGAGGATTTCTTTCTCTCACATTGAGAAAAAACTCATCAGGAGCCATGGCAACAAGAAGACCTGCTGTGAGAGCAACGCTACCAAATGCTGCCGGTGAGACTCTGGACCGTCTGTTTTCACATCCTTTTAAGGATCCCTCTCTTTCTTTGAGAGGTCTGCAGACAATCGGTTTACTGCAGATAATTAAATCCCTGTCAATAATAACTCATTTACAATCCTGATTTAGAGTGAAGTATGAATAACTTTGTTAATACCCCATCGACCTTTATTCTGATTCTAAACTAATACTTTAATAAATAAATAAAAAGAAAAGGCAATGCCATATATATAGTCAACAATAATGTACTGTAATAGGACAAGCAATTAGAAGGACATCATAACAGAGTTCAACTGAGGACCTTTTTGGTGTTGCAATTTCCTGAAAAGGAAGGCATTTTGGAGTAGAACGTTTTTCTTGAAAACTATTTCCTTTTCTCTCTGTAAGGAAACAGTGCTATATGCTCCTCAAGTCTCTGATTGAAGGCTTGAAGCTGCGTTTCCCAAAAGAACTGGATCAGCTTTGCTCGTACCACGGGAAGACAGTCTTCCTACACACCATGTGCATCAGGTAGAACATCTTCATCAGTATTAATTGTTGTTATCATTGCAAAAAACAGAAACAGTAGCACTGGTGATTGTTGTCAAAGTATTATAAGCAGCCGTGTTGACAAGTTGCTTTAGTAGTTCCTCTATCAGTAGAGTAAACACTAATTTTATCATTGTTAATTGAATATCCTTAGATTTTATGCATTTGAAGCACCTATAATCTGTTTTTTTAATAACACCACTATGTTACAATCTATGGGAGTCACTCTTAGGGATGAACCAACAGAGAATAATAGCATGAATCAGCAGCTTCCCTTTGTTTGATAAGAAGCTTTACAATAAGTTTTAGCTCAATGTTCAGCCCACAGCTTTGCTGTGTTTGGTTCCCTCTCCGAGCGACATTTTCTGCAAAAACCCTGCTGAGAAGCTGCAGAAAGACACTGTTAGAGACCACCTGGTCAACAGAATAAGCAAAGACACCTAATTCATCATCAACATTTTAATAACTATTTGATTAATTCAAAAAGTAAGCAATAGATTATCGAGTGATATAAAAAATGTAATTGGTTGCCATCTAAAAAATATTATAAGTCACCGATATCACGATAAGAGAAAGTAAGTAAGTAATTCATCAATTTATTGATTCATGAGTGCATGAACAGAAAACGTAATGACAACAGTTTTGATAATTAATTAAGTTATAATTGATGAAGTAAAATTATTTTCTGATTCCGGATCACTTGAATATAATTAGCTTTTATGTTGTTGTTGTTTTTTTGTTACCCTTTTCTGACATATGAAAGACATTATTGATTAACTAATTTATTAATAATATATATTTGGAGTTTTTTTTTTTAATTTTAGCTATTAATGGTATACTCGTTAGAGATAGTATCAGTATAATAATTTTTCTTTTTTTTCCCTGTCAGGTATGACGATGCCATGTGGACCCCCCAGCAGCTCCCCGCCTGCTTCCTGGACCTCCTCAGTGCCATGGAGGGCCACGCTCGCATGGGCCTCCTGCCTCACTTCTTCGTGCCCGACTGCAACATGTTCTCTCCAGCCAGCTTCTCCCGTAAAGCGCTCGCTTTCCTCGTCAGTGCTCTGGAGGAGCAGAGGAGGAAAGGACTGCCCCTGCTGAGTCATCCGGTGCCTGTCCCACCAATCATAACGATGAAACCTTGTGGAGACACCTCATATGAGAGCCGGAAAAAGGCGTCAGCCATCCCGGAATCCTCCGTGAGATCCATTTGTGATCCCCAGGAAGGCATCCTGACCACATTTCTCCCCCTGGTTGTTATAGCTTTAGTTGTTGTGCTAGTTCTCAAGTTTGGATTGCGTGTGTAAATGAGGTGCAAACGGGTAGCCTAATGATGAGCACTATGCCTTATTGATTTTAATTTGTATGTGGCTGAAATATCATTTGCTTTGGTGATAAAGTGTGGGAAAATAAAAATCCATGTTTAGAAAATGTTTTAATGGGAGACTTACTTCTTGTCGTTTTTTACCATTGAGGTATAAATTGGTTCCTTTTGTTCCTTATTGCAGTGTAAGTCCTTTGTTCATAGTTTTTCTATGTATATTTGGTACCTTTTGTTTAAATGTGAAGTGTTTGGTTTGGGTTTTTGTAACTCTCCATTTACTGTCATCCCATATGGATTAAATAAATTATATATTCATTCCTAATAAATTATAGAGCTTGCTTCAAACTCAGTGTGACCATCCTTTTGCATCTGTTCTGTTTTTAATACAGGATCAACATATGACAAAAGCATGTACAATAAAAAGACAATAAACAAGGCCATACCTAAGGATTGATTTTGTCAAAGATTATTTTCGCAATAACTTTTTCTAGATATAAAAAAATCATTGAAAATACAGAAAAAAGTCCCAAACGAGAAAGATATTAAATTGACTTTTCAATTTTTATTGATTAACTAATTGAAAAAGTGAACGCTGTGAATATACGTGTGCATTGACTCAAGTATTTTGAAGCTTCTTTCTTTATCTTTAAACAAAAATAGCGTACTTTGTTGTTTATAGCGCTGTAAAGAGGAACTCTCGCGTTTTCTTGCATGTATCGCCGAGGACATTAGTGGTGAACACTCCTCTATAAATATCTCTCGCCGGAAACGTATCGGCCTCTTCTAGTGATCCAACATGGCGGTGAGTACTTCATCACACCGTACGAGGTGATCATACGTGAAGTAGTGGTGGAAATCTACAATCATCGGAGCTGTTGGGTCATCCTAACTATTTTTTGATGTGCAGGGACTTAAACTTCGATATGAATGATTCGTCTAGAGCCATATTTATTTAACCAATGAAACCGGAGACAGTTTAAGAAGAAAAGCGAGAGATGCTAACAGGCTAGCTACTGAAACCTGCCCTTCTCTCGTCCAGCTCTAGTAATAATCTTAAAGACAGTGTTGCAGTTGTAAAATGACTCTACGGTTACATAGCAGGCATTTATATATCCGTAACGTTGTCTATATCGTTGTGTCGAAGTTTATTTTCCGAACACGTAGCCTAATGTGATAACGCTAGCCGCAGAGACAGTGGCGATATGTACGGACATGTTCTCCCGGCATGCGTTGCTCTTACGTTGTAGGTAACTTTAGTTTGAAGTATATCGCCAGAAAAGCGCTTTTTTACGTTTAACGTTATTGTAATTGATAGCATAAGTTAAAGCTTACTGTTAACCTGTTGACAGAATCATTTATCTGTCAAGCCTGTGCTAACCGATAGCACGCTAATAGGTAAACTCAACATGGCAGCGGCGGGTGACTACGTGTAACAACTTCTTTTGGACTTTAAAGTGTGAATCCAACTGTTCCTGTTGTGTTCTCCAGGAACAAGGTGAGAAGAAGGAGAACCCCATGAGGGAGCTTCGCATTCGCAAGCTCTGCCTGAACATCTGCGTCGGTGAGAGCGGAGACAGGCTGACCCGTGCTGCTAAGGTGCTGGAGCAGCTCACAGGGCAGACTCCCGTCTTCTCCAAGGGTGAGTGTGACTGGGTCCTCTACAGAGAAGTAATGCTATGAAAATCCCAATTGCATATTTCAATGTCCTAGGTTTCATAGTGGAATATAACTCCAAAGAGGGAAAGAATTGGGCGTAAAATGAATGTACTGTTTGTGTTTTCAGCCCGCTACACCGTGCGATCCTTCGGTATCCGCAGAAATGAAAAGATTGCTGTCCACTGCACCGTCCGTGGAGCCAAAGCAGAGGAGATCCTAGAGAAAGGACTAAAGGTATAAATGTGCAATTGCATATTGATAATCATGTCTCACTGGTCCAGTTCTACCTTAATATTTGAAGTTTTGCAAAATCATTTTTTTGGACTCATTCTTGCCTCTCCCCAGGTGCGTGAGTACGAGTTGAGAAAGAACAACTTCTCTGATACTGGAAACTTCGGCTTCGGTATCCAGGAACACATCGACCTGGGTATTAAGTACGACCCCAGCATCGGCATCTACGGACTGGACTTCTACGTTGTAAGTTACCCAAAAAATGTTGCTCTTTGCATATTGTGGTGAGAGCTATCGAAGCATTAATGTGAATGGCATTTACCATTGGACACTCTTGTACACACTTCAGTTGTTTTGGTAAAGATTCCAAAAATCCAAGATTATTTCCTTTTGCAGTCTTGGTGACATAAACTGACAGGATGTAAACATTAGCTCAATGAAATGTTGCCTAGCAAGGAGTTAGTCAATTTATTTAAAGTGGTAGAGTTGAACTTGTCAACGTTGATGTAAAGACCTATTTTTGTTGAAGGTTTTTATTTAAATTGTGAGTGATTTTAACTTTCTAATTGGGAAGTTGCATCTGATATAATGGGTGTTTATTTAATAGGTTTAAAATTACTTTTATTTGTACCGGTAGGTAGACTTGGTTTGCAATAGATAGCGAGGGATCATCTTGACATATATTAAAAACAAGACAACATGATAAAGTACACATGGGTACAAGTCAATTAAAAATTGGTAGTTCACTTGATCCTGGCTTTTTTCCTAAAGTGTACTTCGTTACGTTTGCCAAATTAATTTTTAATTTTTTTCCATAAAGTTAATTTGTGCATTAAATTGGCCAAATGTGTTAAAATAGTTTTGAATCGGCCAGTCGTTCGGCTTAAATTGTATAAACTACAAATATGTTTGTTTTTAAACCATTTTGACGTTATTTAGAAATCCACACTGGATTTATTTTGTAGTTTAGGGGAATCCTTGACTCTTCAAACATTGTATTAAACAAGCGCTGAGGTCCAAAAGGCCAGAGTTAATGTGTAACCGCCTGTTCTGGAGCATCTCTGACCAGCTCTATCCTCCCGTGTGTGCAGGTTCTGGGCAGACCCGGCTTCAGCATCGCCGACAAGAAGCGGAAAAGAGGCCGCATCGGCTTCAGGCACCGCATCCGTAAAGAGGAGGCCATGCGCTGGTTCCAGCAGAAAGTGAGTGTTGACATTCTGAGCCACCTGCACACAGTTGGCTGGCGTTTTAAGTCAATTTATAGAAATGAGTTATGGGCTAAAATAAATAAGATACGGTGTGTTAATGATGGAAGATCTGGGTGGCTCATTATGAAATCCAAACAAAAGGTGCCACATTATATTTATCCGCACCCTTTCACAAAATGCTGGAGAAACTGCAGCATGATTATAAACTGCTTAAAAGTTTCCTGATTTACTAAATTCCACGGCTGTATTGTTTGAGTCTTCAGTCGCTCCCTGCAGCAGAAATGTTATATCATATAACTAATATTGTACGTGTACAATGTACATTGTATTTCAATCTAATAATTGTCTTTGTTCTTTCAGTATGACGGCATCATCCTCCCCGGCAAGTAAAGGACCACCTTTTGATGTTTGACAAATAAAAACTAAAAAAGGAATCTTGTTTGACTTTTCTGCGTTACTTAATATGTGTACATAGTTTGGACATGGCTTATTGTCACAAGCCTCACTTAGTGTGTCATTGTCAATCAGAGTTTGAGGGAGAACTCAAGTGAAAAGGGCAAGAAAAGAGCTTAACGGGCTTTTATACTTCCATTCATGGAAATGTATTTATTAAAATACCCCTAAATGGATCTACTATTTGACCGCTCATTCTTAACGTTGCATTGTTTAAGAAACCGCATCGGGCATACAGAGAGATCCATTTCTGAGCAGTAAATACTTGACAATGGGCTGATATGTCAATGTTTTTACTATTGATTCAGGCTCTTATTTCCAGCAAATAGTTCATGCACAGTATTTGCAGATCAAGTGCTCATGTTATCTGAAGTGTCAATCACAACCTCTTAAAGTTGGCTTCTGTTCTGTTTGACTACATTCCCCAGAAGCCATGTCTCAACTTAGTGGGAAAATAAGACAGGAAATGGGCATAATTTGATCACTTTGCCTTTATTCAGTGACACCACCAGCACAGAGCCGATGTACCTCACATGACCTCAAAATTGCCTGTTTCGTTCCTCCTGCTGGCGTCTCACTGGTTCTTCAGTTGATACTTAGTTTCAGTAAAAATTAGTCAAGGTTTAAAACCGCCAAGGGTTTAGTTATCTACATTTTTTTTATTATATTTAATAAATATCCTTAATTTTCCTGCATCGGTATACATTTAGCACGTCATTTTACTTTCGTTAATAACTCTTCTGGGTTGAGCTCACATTGCCTTCCCCATGTATTCACCTCATACCTTTCACATTGCCTATATGAGATAAGTCATTCTGTTTTATAAACATTCAGAATTTGTTAGAGTTGAGCAACACTGCTGAGATGACCATAAAATAAATCCGATTATAGAAGCTTGTTTATTGATGACCTGCTACATTTTGTCAATCCTAATTGTCACAATTGGCTCATATTTCACACACACACACACACACATATTCAGTTGAACGCTACATACACACCACTAAAATACATCTTTTTACACAAACCTTTAATAGTTTAACACTCGCAGAAAGCCAATCTTCCTCATTCATTCTCCTCCATCCATCACCTCAACCTCCACCTGCTCCACCATACATATTCGTCTCGTATTCACATTTTTCCTTTGCTTTCTTTCGATATCAAACCTCCAGAGATCACTTTGGATCAAGCAACCTTTGACTTCTTTCTTTCCTACATAACCGGCACACGGACATTTAGATCCGTATCTGGTTTTATACGTTACAGCTTTCTCTTGAATTTAAATTAATGCAGGTCAGATATCAAATACATATGATAGGTTAAAAAATTGTAATTCTTTGTTATGTTATTATTGTTATGAATACATTTGAGTTTATACAATTAAATATTTCTCTTCTTTAAATACATGTGAAATAATTAGTTTTTTTTAAATATAATTTAGTTCTAGTTGACTGATACAAAACGGGAATTTCTTTTTTCGATTGTTTCTATTTTGATTTACTTTTAAGTAGATTATCCTTTCCACTTCCACAAGCTTTAACTGTAAATGTGGCATATATAGAAAGAGCAGACATGATCCAGATGCTCTCCAGAGGTTGAACCAGCCCTCCTCTAGTCTCCCCGTGGGACCTGTGGCTCTACGCGTGGATGCTTTGGGAAGGAGCCGTGCTGCTCTCTCTGCTCCGGTTTGTACCGGCCTGCGGCTGCTCTTCGTTGGCCGGCGTGTTGCGGTGCTGCAGCCGGCGCGGCGCGTGGCGGGGCGGCAGGGTCAAGGTGCAGCAGGACACTCCCACGGTGGGCTCGGGCAGATCCTCCGCCGCGGACCAGCTGTCTGTGGCCGGGTCGTACTTCTGGACGGCCGCCTTGTAGCGCTTCTCCGCCTCGTTCCAGCCGCCCAGCAGGTACAGCTTGTCGGCGAGCGGGGAGAGTCCGGCGGTGCTCACGCCAAGGGGGAGCGGGGCGGCACGGTTCCAGCCGCTGCTCTCCGGGGAGAACACCTCCACGGACAGCACGTCTACCCGCTCCCCGCCCGGCCCCAACTGGCTCCCTCCCACCACGTACACCTTCCCCCCGAGGGCGGCGGAGCAGTGCCAGCCGCGCGGTGTCTCCATGGGGGCCTTCTCGCTCCACGAGTCGGTGTCAACGTTGTAGCACGCCACGGAGCGGGAGTAGGCGCAGTTAATGTAGCCGCCGGTCACCAGGAGGTCTCCAGAGGGCAGGGTGGCGCTGGAGTGGCAGCAGCGGGGCACCTCCATGGGAGCGCGCATCTGCCAGGCGTTGGAGGACGGCAGGTAGCTCTCGGTGGTGGCCAGCAGACCCTCCACATTGCGGCCGCCGATGGCGTACAGGCGGCCGCCGCTGGCTGCCAGAGAGAAGTGGGTGCGGCGCTGTCGCATGCTGGCCAGGTGGAGCCAGGTGTTGAAGCGAGGGTCATATCTGTGGGAGGTCAAGGGTCACGTATTTCATAAGCAGTGATGAAGGCCTTCAGGTGTTTTCCCTGATCCCTAAAAGCCCATGTCTCAAAATCTGCGTGTTCCCCAACTAACTAGGTTTAATCAGGTGACCAACCTGCATAGTTGGGACTACATGATTGGTAGTAACCTTAACAATGGTTAATCCGGCTCGAGGGGTGTTTCTGTGCACACCCGCGTATCGGGCCATGACACGTGTGTGGCGATGTGTAGCGCGAGCTACCTGCTGAGGGTGCTGACGGCGTGCTTGGCCTGGTTGCGGGCGTCGTTCTGGTCCTCCCCTCCCGCCACGTACAAGAAGCCGTCCATCACGGCCACACACTGGTTGAAGCTCTTCGCCGGCAGCTGGGTGAGGTGACGCCAGGTGGCTGTTCCTTCTCGAGGGTCCCTCCATAGTACCTTGATTACAGAGGTCAAAGGTCAGCGGAGGTTTTTTTTTTTTTTTACCAAGGTTATGAATAAAAACGACACCAAAGCACCGACCTCGCGGCTGAGAGCTCTCTCAGTGAGCGACGGGCGCCCACCCACGCTGAGCAGGGCCTGCTGGCCGGCTCGGACCTGCGTGCGTCGGGACTGCAGGGTGTTCTGCTGGAAGGGCAGCAGGTGGTAGTTCATGGCGTCCACCAGGAGCCGGTGGCAGTGCGGGTCCATCATCATGCGGGGCACCGGCTGGATCTGGCTCACCAGCTCGCTGGCGGGGATCGTCTCGAAGCGCACGTGGGACAGCAGCTCGGCGGCGTGAGCCTGGCGAGAGGAGTCGAAGTCGAGCCACTTCATGGCCAGCTGGTGGAAGGGTTCACAGGGAAGATGTTTAACGCATCGCCACATGTCGTGTTTTATTATTTCTCAAGACCAAAAGGTACGTGATGGGCATGTAGCTATATACGTCTATAGGATGTCAAATGTAAAACACATCAGACAATAGGGAACAGAAACATTATTAAATATGGGCCAAAAAATAATATGAATACGAAGTAGAAACAAAATAAAAATAAAGATTTTGATTATTGATGGTAATGAGAAAAAAACAAATGGATTTTTTGACATTACACTGAAGTGTAAAAGAAAATCATAAAGCTTGGAATTTATTTTTTATTTATTTCAATTATTTATTAAATTCAGTTTTATTCCTTACATGTCTGCCAACATTATGCCACCTTATTTGCTTTTGGGGACTCACCCAAGGTGGCAAATTCAAATAAGGAAACCATATCATTAAATACAAAATCTAAACCAAATGAATTTGGATTTCTTTTTGGTCATAATACCAATTCCAGTGGTAAAATTAAAGTAGAAATGTAATCTGAATCAGGATGAAAGTCTCATGGGGGGCAGTCAGATCGCTGCTTCTCTCAGCTGTCTGTTTATGTCGTAACAGCGTTGCATATTAATACATCAGCTCCCTTCTTGAGTACAGTGAGGTACTGTCACTGTGGTTCTGGGTTTCTGAACAGCTGGTCTAGAGTCTGCTTTTAGGGCCGGAGTGAAAATAGCAGCAAAGGCCCTGAGGGTCAAGGAGTTAATCCTGGAAGCCAGTTTCCTCCTAGAGGACCTGGCACTCAGTTAGAATATCACCAGTGAATACATTTAATTGACAGCACGTCATGTTTCCAACTACCAAATTTCCAGCTACAAATTTAAAAATGTTGACTTTTAGAGACAAATCTTGACCCCTGACCTGGAAGGCTGTGACCTCTGAAGGCAGCAGCAGCGAGTCGTCCTGCAGGAAGGCGGAGATCTGCTCTAGGGTCAGCTGTGTGAACAGGGGCGTGTCCGCGAACTGCACAAAGTTCTCCAGGACGAAGCGGCGTGCCGCCTCGCTCACTGACGTCAGGCCGTAGGCGGCGGCGATGTTCCAGATGTAGACGCAGGTCTGCACGTTGAGCTCGGCCATCAGGAAGTCCATGCACATCTTGAGGAGCTGAGGGATCTGCAGGGTGGCGGCGGCGGAAGCGGTGCAGCCGATGGTGTACAGGGACATGTGGACGCGACCCAGGTAGGCGAAGGTGATGACGTTAGCCAGGCCTGCGGGCGGAGCGAGACCCGACATGTGACTTGAAACCAGATATATGTCAAGCGTTGTAGACACGAGAAAATGCATTCTAGATAAAGGATTTCAAACCAAAGTCAAATTCAACAACATTCTAGCTCCTCAAACGCACCGTTTAGGGCTCAATGACGCTCTCGCTGAGTCAAACATTTGTCATACGCATCATTTTAGTGCTGTGCCTAATGTTCTCTTTGTATCTTTTCATATTGGAGATTATTTTCTTAATTAAAACATAATTAGGTGAAAATAGGACCTAAAGGCCTTCACAAAGTTCAGATATTACATTTTTCATCACAAAACAATCCACACTTGTGAAGCTGTGATATCTGCAATTTTCTGTCATTCTGTGGATTAATATTGTGCCTCAGCTTGGACTGAATTGGAAGGTGTACCTAGAGGTGAGAGCGACGGGAGCTCCAGGCGCTTCATGCCCGGGTCTTTGGCCAGAATCTCCCTGAAGTACTGACTGATGGAGGAGATGACCAGCTTGTGGACGTCGAAGGCTTTCGTCTTACAGGCTAACTCCAGGTCAGTCAGGAACCTGAGGGGATGGATGAGGACACACATGACACAATACACGCGTGATGATGTTGGGCCACATCGTTGGATGTATCGTAATTGTAATGATCATTTATTATAGTTGTGCTGTATTGTAATCTTGCCATATCTTTACTGTACAGTAACGTATGTTAAATGTACTGTAATTGTGCTGTATTATAATTTAATCACTTTACTACAGAAACAAAATTATAAAGTATCATGACTGTAATGTACTTATCTAATTCAACCATGTTTTAATTGTAAGCTCATTAAATCGTAATTGTATTGTTATTGCAATGCATTGTAATCTTACTCTACCATATTGTATCATAAATATACTGTATCCAAACTGTATTGTATGGGGAGTATATCATGTATGAACTGAATTGTATAGTATATGTACTACCACTATACACAATTGTATAGCATCACTTGCAATGCGGCACAGAAAGCATCTGAACCCACTTCTCCTGCCGCATCTTGCTGAGCTCCTCCAGCAGGGCGTTGCCGTGGAGCGGTCGGGTCAGCTCGCTGCCCAGGCCGAGGCCTCGCTCTCCGGGCGCGATGACCGGCGGCGGCAGCGGCAGATTGAGGCTGTTCAGCTGAGCGATGTCCAGCGCCGCCATCTGCTCGATCTTCTTCACCCGGCTCTCCACCACCACCACGCCGTCACCCAGGCTCTCCACCTTCAGCGGGACTGTGGCGGCCTCCGCGGCGGCCTCCGCGGCGGGCTTCTTCTGGCGGGAGGCCTTCTTCTTGGGCGCCATCGTTGGACCGGTGATGTTGTTTTTTTTAGGTTTTAGCATGTGTTTACTTTACACCCGATGGTTTCCAATAGCACGTGTGGTTTACTGGGATTACTTCGTTTCAGGGTGTTGCTTCACTTGCTGGAAATCCAGCTGATCAACTGAATTTTTATTTAAAATGTGGTTGGACTTGTTTGGGATTGCTTATCATTAAGTTGGTGTTTTTACTTGAACACAGCACACAGCACCTGGAGAACAAAAAGGAAAATACAATGATTTCATTTTCATCTGTAAAGTGAAGAGTGGCTCAAAGTCTTTTCTCTTTATTTTATTGATCTTTACATGTATTCCTTCTTTCCCACATACTACATACTGGTGCACAAGGAGCCGCAAGTCTCACAGTGTTTGAATATCTTAATGTTTGTCTAACTTTACGCAGCCTTTTGTGTCATGTCCAGGAAACTTTGTTAAGTTCATTTAATCAGGTGTGTGTCTCGTGATTTCCTGTTTGATTTTTAAAGTTAACCTTCCTCTCGTTTCAGACAACGTGCTCCTTCCCCCTGTGTGCTGTCCCTTCCCTGCCCTTGGTTGTTTCCACCCGTGTGTATATGTTGTGTGTGTCTTTCTTTGTCCTGTGATAGTAAAGCCGTGTACCAATGCCCTTTTGCCATTGCTAAGTCTTGCTATTGTTTTTTTGTACTTTGTTCAGGCTCGATTTCTGTTGGTCCTTTTTTCAGCCATTTTATCTAAATGACTCCATAACATGTATTTACTTTGTAATCTCCATTGCTCTTGAAGGTTTCTTCATCTCTCCTTTGTCCGCCACAATGACCCTTTGCATCGGGAGTTATTAAAGGGGAAACTGTGTTCCAAAGCCAACAGTAATCAACAGTAATCTCCTCATAAACAGCCGGGGGCTCATCCTGGCAAGTGTTTCCCGCCTTCAAACCCCAGTTTCACGGTCGCTGGAGGACACGACAGACCTACCGACAGATGCACATTTCCCAGCTAATCTCTAACAACACACAACAGAACGCCGTTCTCTGCACCCAACTGGGGGGGGGGGGGGGGATCACCTACACACTGTCTCCATGAGCCGGCGGCAGAGTGAGTGACAGGTGCGGGTGTCCTGTAAAGAAGCTGGAGGTTAGGTATTTCTGGTCTATCAGCTGGAGGAAATCTTAGTAATGATCGCCAACAGAGCGAGGGGGACCCTGGTAAACAAACATGGGCAATAGGGGAGGTTCTTTTCTGTTCTCTACTGTGAAATCAAACCGGAATGATGCAACAACAACAGAGAGCCAAGTGGTCAGCAATGGTGTCCGAAGTCAACCGGATACTAAAATGCTGTTAAAGGCAAGGAGTGCATGGTGATGTCACTAATTGGCCTGATATTTGAGGAGGAAAAGCTCTTTTGGTGTGGTTTTGGTTTTCAGGTCCACTAAATCTTAGCTGTGCTCTTCATTTGTTAAAAAAAAACATAAATAAGTGAATGTTTAGCAGCTTGGAGAAACAACACCAAATGCATCAATCAATCAATCAATCAATCAACTCTCCAGCCATCCCAGTGAGGCTGTGCATTGCCACCTGAACAACATTCAGCTCAAGTGACAGTAGCTCAAGCTCAAAGCTGGAGGGCTTCATGGTGACTGGAAGTTGGCGTCCGGTGGTGAACAGCAGCAGGAGCTTAGCCTCTGGCTCGACGCTTGTTGTGGTTCAGAGATCAGCTCGGCGGTGTAAACTGCTTTTTGGAGTAGTAATGACCTTTCCCTCATTTCATTTAGACATTGCATTTAGCGCCAACTTTCAGTTTGTCCAATACTTTTTTACTCCCAAATATATGCAAAACTAATGGCATTTCCCATTAGCCTGAGCTCTGCCCTGCTCAGCAAAAAATAGCAAATGTTTTTCAATTTAACACGCTAAATTAAAATATTGAGAACAGTGTGCTAGGATTCTCATTGGGAGCAAATTATAAGTCTGACATTAACATTTAGTGCACAGAGCTGCTGGCATGACTGTATACTCTTAAAGGACAGTATGTACTGTAGACACCTGGTTCTTTGGGAAGAAAACCCTCCATTTGTAGATAAAAATGGCTCTTCTAAGGTCAGGAAAACAAAACCGATTTTAGGTTATTAGACGAGAGGCAGTATAATTATTAATGATAAATGACATTTCCGACATCCCCCGGCCACACACTGATCCTTGAAGTATTTTGTACACTGTAAATGTAATTTGACATTTCACGCTCATGGATGTGCTTGGAATGTTTCTTGAGTTCAACGCTCTTGAAACAACGTCAGATTGTCTCCTGATGTCTCTATTTCTAAAATACCTTCTCGGACCATTTCACACGTCATTAACGAGCTCATCTACTGGCCATTTTGAAGAACACTGACAAGGCTGATAACGCTACTACCAGGGCTTCTGACCACGAACCTCCCTTCTTTCCACCGCTCTCGTTCGCTCAGCGTCTGGACGTTCCTCGTTTTTTAAAATAGCACGCAGGCTCGCCGGCCAACGAGGCTCCACACATGGGCCGACACGGGACGCCGCATGGCGGGGCAGCAGCTGTTGTCGGTGTCATGTGCAGAGGAGGGGCTCACTGTTACTTGTTGATACGTCGCAATCCCCTTTTAAACAGTTGGAGAAGCTACGATTGGCCGCCAGGAAAATGTATAACCTGAGTACACACACGCGCAAAGTGAATTCAAGTTGTTATATGACATCTGCCAAGAGATTCTGTGAATGTGCCCCTGAGCCGTTAAAGCACGTGGGCTTCGATGAATTGAATTGATGTCAAACATGTATTTGTTTGATGCTAAATCAACCAGGTCGAAGACATCTTACATCTTTTGGGTGGTTTGGGCCTAATAAACACACAATCCGTAGACCTGGAAAAACAACATTAAAAACATTCCCAAAACTTAAATATATACAAATATAGACAGATGCATTGTCTTTACTTAAATAATAAAATCTGCAGTTACAGAGTAAAATTGTTACGGATTACATTGTTAATTATAAATACTGATGCATCAATGTGAAAGCAGCATTTTGCTATTTCAACTGCTTCAAATCCAAAATAGGGGTCGGCCTCCTACAAAGGGTTGGGATGATTATATTATGTTTTACATTTTTATTTTTCATATGGGACATAACTTCACATGGATCTGTCTTCGCTCTTTCGGAGAATTACAGATGTAGTTTTTTAAAATCTCTTTTGGCATCACATTTTTGTTTAAATTAAACTATCCAATGGCTGTGGGGAAAATTTAAGGAGTTACTGGTATATAAATGTTGTGGAGTAAAGTTATAGAAAATCACAAGCCCAAAACGTAGAGCTTAGTATTATAACTATAAATAAAAAAAAGTTCCCAAATTCTAAAATCTACGAAATGTAAAAATCTTGCCGACGTTTCAGACAAACCAACCACTTGATCAGTCACTCTGGCATGAAAATAATGTGTGAAGAGATCAGCCTTCATATATATATCCGGGACCAATGTTAGCGCAGGGAGCAGCTGCTCTGTGAGCCACCATACTGAGAACCAAACCTCAACACCAACCCCCAACCACCACCACCACCACCACCATCATCATCATCACCACCATCATCACGGACAGACTGGATTAACAACAGTAGCAGAGTACATAGTCTTGTAGATCGATTTTCAACCTTCCTATTGTTTAACAGCCCTGACAATCAGTGTGGTAATGCTTTACTTGCTTTAAATGCTTTTATTTCCTTAGAACGTTTAATACTAATCACATGTACAACAGGTCTAGTTGATTCACACCCAATTGAATAATTCCAAATAAATACAAAGGTGCCAAAACCTGTGGTTTAGTCACGTGGCTCATTTATTTCTCATGTATTTGTCTTTGGAACATATATTCCAACATATATATGTATGTCACTTCTAGTTTTCAAGTACCTAAATAGTAGATACAGAACATTTGATAGTATGTGTCTTCTTTTTTCTACTTTTACCTCTTCTTCTTATATGTTACATGTCTACGTTATTGTGATAGCAATGGGAAAGAAATGCATGATAATGAGAAGGGAATAATAAGATATCTAAAGAGATAAGACATCAATGTAAGACCTCCAGGAGTAGTAGTCATTTTGAATCACTTTGTCCCAAGCAAGCTTGCAGCTTCTAGTTAACAATTGACATTCTTTGCATGCATGACCTCCTGTGTCTTGGACATGACATGTCATGTTTAAAGCTATAGTATTGAAACTGTCTCTCCTGTTATCTAATAGCTGTTTTGTGTGAAAACCTGTTCCTCCAGGTAAATTTAAACATTTTTAAATAATTGCACATTAGTTTGTGGTTGCCAGGTGACCTGTGTGTGCATGTGTTAATTGAAACAGCAAAAAAAACTGTCGTAGTGCATAAGTAGAGGAGAAGTTTGGTAATCTTATCACCCGGGGGGGCGTTAGTTTTATTTTTAGATGCGACCTCAGTGCGTGAATCCGCTCAGTGTTTGAAGATGGTCAACGTAGTTGAGCAGGAATCAAATTCACTTGTTTTAGTTTTGATGATGGCCCAACATCAGATTTATATAATTCTACACGGCTAACTCTCTCCAAAAAAGCAAATAATTCCATTCCCAAAAATGGTGAATTAGTTCCTTTTAACCCTCAATAGTATAAACCAGCTGTGAACATGAGAATATGTGTCAGGTTTATATGAAAATACTTTAGCATGCAGTTGCTAATTTGTCCTTGCAGCAGCTCAAAGGAGTTGTATTCGTATTTGGGAGATGAATAGATGCCCATATTGTCTCACTTTTGCTTCCGTTTTTTTTCTCCACCCACTCTGGAGGAGAAATATCTGTCTCATTAACTTCTTATAGCTGCACTATGTTTACCAAGTGGTCACTAACTGTGTGTACCTGCTGTTTGATGCCGAGCAAAAAGTATGCAGTGGGCTTTTTTGACTAAAACAGGCGTTATGAGAGCAGTTAGAGAACCAAGTGTTATTTTGTCCGCCACTTGGACGTACACACATAAAAACACCACACTGCGTGCTTCCCCAAATCCCCAATGTGGCTGCAGCTGAATTCCTTGCCCATCTTGTATATGTATTTATAGGTGCTGGCAAACACAACGTGTCCTTTGTGTGTGTGTGTGTGTGTGTTTTGTCTGTGTTCCATAGGACTGGAACGAGAGGACACCCCCTCTGTAGAGTAGTAACTTAATCCTACCCACACGACCAAATTGGTATTTTTTTGTTTTGGTTGAATATGAATCTATTATTTTAAATATGCATTGCTAATTGGTATGATGCGGTTATTAGATGTAGCATTTGCTATGCAGTTCCCTGTGGTGGTAGTCATATTGACTTCGGGAAAAGTAGCAATCAAATCATGTGAAAATACATTCTTCAAATATCTAACATAAGTAAAACGTATTACGTAAAAGTGAAATGTAATTCAAGTATCAGAAGTGAAAGTACTTATTGGGATGATACTCTCTGTCAGTAACTTTAAGTGATAAACGCTTCTTCTCCCAGTGATTTGTTAAGCAGCAAAACAAAGGGTGTTGTTTTTACCTCTTTCTGCCTCCTGGTTCCTGCTCTTCTTCCTTTTGCTCTCTCAGTTCCTCGCTTCAAACTCTCCTTTACGTTCTCTCTCTCCTTTACTTCGCCTGTCTGTCCTCTGCCTGTGCGCTGTGTGTGTCTGTGTGCGTGTGTGTGTGTGTGTGTCTCAGCATCAGGGGAAAATCAGATTCCCATCCAACGTTGTGACGTGTGACTCAACCCCCCTCCACCCCCCCCCCCCCAACCCTCTAAAATCCAAGCCCCTTGTTTCATTTCCCACCTCCTCCAACTTCTGCCTCCATCACCAAATACAGGCACACGCCGGCGCCCTCCCCTCCAAAAATATCCCATTAGAGGCCAGCTCTTCTTGCACCCGGCCCTTCATCCACCTCACCCCCCCCCCCCCCCCCAACACACACAGATTTGGCCCTGAGTCTGCTTTACATTTTTAATCGTTGAGATCCCTCATACCAAAACAGGATGAACTCACCAGAGGAACCTATAAAAAGTGTGAAAAAGTTCAGAGCTTCTTATCTAAAGTGTCTCTATGGGAAGGTCGCTTTAGCTTATCGATGATTAAAGTTACTATCTATTAACAAACAGAGATGGGAGAAGTGTTGAGATTCTTTACTGGAGTAAAAGTACCAAAAGGACACTGTTACACTGTGGTTGGTTTGTTGGGTTAGATTTCTGCACAATTGTTTAATTAGTTATGTTAAAAAATTTCTTCTGATCACGTGAATGATGAAGTAACTACCGTTTCACTCCAAATTACACAACCCCCATTGCAAATTAGGTTTATTGACATGACAACTCAAATAAATACAATGTAAATAGCTCTCAACTAAAACTCTGAGTGGATTTTCCAAATCCAATCCGTTTTAATGTCCTCGTATGTCTCGTCTTAGAGTAATTCACGACCTGCATTCTTGGTACCTTTTTGAAAATATTAGGTATAAGAGCATTCAAAATGATCTCTTAAAAATGTATTTAAAGGCAAAAATAATAATTCTGCCAAATTGCTGGATGGGTTTTATTGTTAAATAATACATACCATATTTGATATAATTGTATTTTCCTCCATTCATTCTAACAACTTAATCTACAGTTGGCTAGTTTAATCTGTGAAAATACATCATGGTTTATGTAGGTTATGCTCACTTACTTTGCAAAGCAACTGCAGCTGTCAGATATAGTGAGATGGAATTTAATTATTCAGCGTTTTGACTGACGTCAAACCAAGAAGCGTGCGGCGTCCTCTGTACTGTGACGTACTTCCGCATTTAGTGACGCTTCTCATCATGTAACTAAAAACCTCCTATTTCCTCCACACTATAAATAATTTAATCTTTCATATATATCTTTATTATTTTCAATTATTGAATAAATATTTATATATATATATATACACATGTTGTTATTTCAGGCGGGTGTGACGTCTCTTCTTCGGCGTTGCGTTCACTGGATTTAGCGGAACTTCTCCGTTTTTTCACCCGTCCTCAGCTCTGTCAGGATGAAGTAGTTTCCGGGCGACGGACTACCAGCAGTAAACATGGCGGAGGAACTGCTGGAAGCAGTGGATAGACTCCAGTCGCGGCTCCAGGACAATCCGGAGCCTCGAAAGGTAACGACTGAGCCTTTGTAGACAGACAGATTCGGTGTGTAGCACCGACTGTCTTCCGATACGCGACGGTTTGTCTGCGGTGGCCCGAAATGAGGCTACAGCCACGGCAGTTGTGTGAAAGTCGCAACGCTATTTTAGATGCTGCATTTGAGGGCCGCTCTCAGGACTCGTTGTCTTGACAATCTTTAACGCTGATGATCATTCAGCTGCTTTTTTAATGGCTCGGATATAAAAATGAGGCTAGTTCTGAAACTGTGGCCGTTTCCGCTAGCAATTATGTTCTCAGATTAGTGGCTGATGAGTTTAATCAAGTTGTGGCTTCCTGGGTCAACTGTAACCCAATCCAACGACACAAGAAGAAGAACCTTGACAGCCCACCAATCACCAAGTATTCATAATCGGGCTGAAATGAAATAACTGGCATGGCAGTTATACATTGAATCCAAGTCTGGAATGTTTAAAGTAATCACAAACGTCCATCCCAAGTTTCTATAGGTTGAATATAACAATAACAAATCAAGTATTTCAGAAAATACACTGTGTTTTATATTTAAAACCTAAACAATAATGAATATAGGCGGCTATGATATATATAGCCTATTTACCTTCAGGACACTAATGGGACACGCCATAAATAACTGTTACTTTCTTATTTTCTTAATTTAGAGCAATTTGTTGATTTAGCTTGATATCGTTTTTTTTAACTATGAGAGGATATATTTCGGTCAACATAATAGTTTTCTACTTGATAATCCGTATTCCTTACTCATATTATTCTATATACATTATCTTTGTATATACATTTTTATATACACATTATCTTAAATGTGCTTCCACTCTTATAGGGGGAAAGAATTGTTCTATGGGTGTGATTCATTAGTGTTTCGAATCCTTAGATTCGTCAACTTCAGAATCCCAGCATGTCCGACAGCAACCAAAGGCACCACGAGAGACGTCACAATAATTAAGGGGTTTTAACTAGTTATACCGTTCTTCTCTAACGCTACCGTGAGACATTATCAACTCATGTCAGCTTGGTTCAACAATCTCCCATAGACACCCCATTTGCCATTAAAATAATAACATTAACGCGTGATTTATCTTAAAGCGACACTCGGGGCCAGAGTAGCCGTTAGCCATCAAGCTAACTGACGCTAGTGCGTAAAGTGATGACAGTAAACGTTGCATCGACTCCAGGCCTGGAATGTTTAAAAGATTTATCTAATTTCGGTCACACAGCAGCTGCACAGCACGACATTTGAATCTGCTTTAAAAAAAATTGAAAACTATAAACAATCAAATGATAATTGACAATGTCCGACCCCTCTTTGTTTACTTTCATTGCTCAAATGGAGCCTCCCAAAACAAAGCAGTCGTGCCCTGTGTGATATATTTGTTAAACAGAAGCTTTATTCCGGGTTCGAGAAATCATTATTTTATTTAAAAATGGCGATATTATAACTGAGTGAATCTTTTACTACAGGCAGGGCTGTAGTAAAAGATTAGGCCACGTTATCACTCCGTCTCCGTGACGCAGGGCTGGTGAACGCTGTTGTTTCCAGGTGGTATCCAACGCTTCTGTTTCATTTCACTGGAAATGAAAAAGTTCCTCAAACAAAATCAATTAACCAGGATGTTGGTCAGAGAGTTCATTCACAAGACATTAATGTGAACAAAGCTAGTCCACACGTGAGAATAAGATCATGCAACGTTAACCATCCTGAAGGGAGATCAGTGGTTTAAATCACTCCAGCATGCATAGAGTCATGTGACTGAGCTTTGGGATGAAGTCATCAGGAAGATTGTTTATTGTGTGTCATGATACAACTACTGGTATACTTAGTTAGGACACATCCATCCCATTTTTATGATGATGATGATTATTTATTTATAGTGATCACAAATGCTGTCCCTTCACACTGTGCTGTCTCCAAATAGAAGAATACACATGAGTCTAATTCTGACTGTCCTCAACTTTACATCACAATAGTCACATCTGTGATATTATAGTAGTTTATTTGACTTAAAATTGCGTTATAAACATGTGAAATAACTTTGATAATGTTTTATATGCTACACAATATTGTCAATACATATTTGACATTATATGTAAAGTACATTTTCTCCTGAGGTTGAGATAAAGACTTTCCGTCTGTAGCAGACCGACACCGACATTTTCACAGCGGGAATTGTTAACGTAAAAATAAACTTTGGAGACACTGAGTGTACACAAGCGTTTTCAGAGATAAAACATATTTATTGTTAATAATATTTACATAATCAATGCTGAAAATGTGTTGAGTTGAACACCCTGAATCCTCCTCTCAATGATTAAAATGCTCTCTTGTTTTTCAGCTACTGAAGACTTTAAAAAGACTGGGGGAGCTTCCCATGACTGTGGAAATACTGGTGGTAAGGGTCCTTTTTATTTCCACACTAGAATGTCAGCCAATAACACAGAAAGCACCAGACAACCATTTTTGTGGAAGAGCTCCTAAGCGAGAATTGCAGCTTGGTTTGGAACAAAATGTTTTGTTCCTCGGGCAGCCTTTTAATTTTCTGACATGTTGTGAATTGTGGAAATTATCAGTGCAGCCTCAACATGTTTCTCACCAATCCGATCACTCTGCAAAAACAGAAGCTGCCAAACGACAGCCGTAAAAGTGAAAATACACACAGACGAGCTCTAAGAAGATGTCTGCATGTCAGGATTTTATCCACCTTACTTTGTGTTGGTTAATTGAATAAGCCGTCGATGTTTTGACTGTTTTACTCTCTCTCTTGTAGGAAACCGGAGTAGGGAAGACTGTCAATTCTTTAAGGAAGCATCAGCTGGGTGGAGAGATGGCGAAAGGCCTCGTGGCCAAATGGAAGAAACTGGTTCCTCAGTCAGACAGGTATGTTCTGGAAAGCTGAGCCTCGACACACTCCAGGCTCACACACCAGGAGGGCAGGTGTCCCCGCTTCAGCTCTCGTGTCCCTGTGAACTGTGTGTGTCTAATCCTGCAGGGAGCAAATGCAATATTAATATGTGACACAGATGCAATAGGTACCACAGGGGTCTTAAACTCAATCAACAGCTTCAAGACAATATGTGGGATGGATCTGAGCCCATTTTTGTTAGAACTCTGCTGCGACGTAATGAGAGACAGGATTCAAACTCCAGGGACAAATAATCAATAATTCAGCTCTCTTGTCTTGTCTTCCTCATCAACTAATTTTAGGTTAAAATACAACAAAACAGAACAGTCAAAGTTGAAAATGTTGTACAGCAGTGGTAAAATATGGAATAAGTTGGTGGTAATGGTCACGTATGCTTTGGGTTAGGTGGCTCACAGTAAATCAGAGTGCTGACTAGTTGTGCTGTTAGGCTCAGCCTCATGAATGGTCAATAAAAAGCAGCAGCTTTTGTGCAACACATTTTGCTGCTGTACAATTGTAGAATAACTCAAATCAGAAAATGCATATCAACACATAGACCACTAGGTCCATAGCTTTTTCTTTTAATTTTTAAATGTCCTAAATGCCTGAGGAGATTAAATTATCTTGGTGCGTAACCTAAGGACAGGAAATCATTGGTCTTTTTTTTTTTTAAACTGAAATGTGTTTTCTGTTAAATTCCATGTAAATTGTCTCGCAGTTTCTCTTTTGAGCGCTTTGAGGCTCAACGACCCTTAGAGTCATAAATAAATAAGCGCTCTGGGGTAAAGGTAGAAACGTGTTGCCCGCGGACAATCCCGCAAACCCTTTAGTCTTGTTCATCATATTCCACATCATCCAACATCAGTTCTGCTTGAATGGGAAAGTCATCCAGCTTCTGGCACGCTTCACACTGGTTACTGTTCACTGTTTGAGATGAAAGCCTTCTTCTGCAGAGCTTTCCTCTTCTTCAGACTTCAGGAATCATTGCTATGTGAATCTGTAGGCGATGTATAAATGTTGTTGTTAAACTCCAAATGCTTCACGGAATTTTTTTGCAGGTTTTGCATTTAACACTCCAGTCAGGAAAAGATATTTGCTTTTTCCCATCGCTGTACCTCAGACCCAGCAACGTCAAAGAGGCACCGAGGTCACACACCCACTCCCGAGGCCCCGAGGCGGGTGGTGGGGTCGGAGGAAGCCACAGACGCACCCGGGAGCCCTCCCCTGAGGAAGAGCCCTCTCACGAGGAAGAGGAGGAGGAGGAATTGGAAGTAGAGAGAGGCTATCACACAAACTACTCGCCCTCCCCCTCTCGAAACCAGCACTACAGCCCCCCGCGGCGGGGAGGCTACCAGTCGGATGAGTACGAGAGCCCCGAGCCTGAGCCTGAGCACGAACCCGAACCTGAGCCTAGTCCTCCTCCTCCTCCTCCTCTTCGCAAAGAGGTCCGCCTCGCCAAACCAAGCAAAGAAACTAACAGAAACCACCACCACGGTACCCACGGCGAAAGAAACCGAGACGAGGAGCGCCGGCAACGCCACACACAGACGGGTAGCGCTCAAAGAGGAGATGGAGCAGCAGCAGCAGCAGAAGGAGGAGGAGGAGGAGGGAGAGAAGACAGTGAAGGAAAGAACCGCAGCACTGACAAAGAGAGTCCAGTGACAAAGTCTGCAAAGCACAGCAGGAAGTCCACCGCTCATGAGAGTAAGAGGGAGGAGAAGAAGAAAGGAGGAGACGACGGTGAGTGTGTTGGATGGAAGTGGTTTACTGTCACATCAGAGATGAGGCAATTTAGGGAAACCATTGCTCAATAAAAATATGGAACAAGATGATAAATCTGACAAGTCAGACAGTTTACGTGAAAGGAAACGGGACAACAAGGATTAAGGCTGTACAACACAAGGTAGATGAGGATTACAATACTCAACTCACGACTGTTTAAGAGGAATAGAATATTTCAATTTGATATTTCCCTCAACAAATAACAAACGATTAAGTACATACCACAGAAATAAAAGTATTTATTTTAAAAAGAGATTGCACTTCTTCATGACACCTCTGCTTTGTTTTGACAGACCAGAGCTGGAATTGTGACTTTTTATGAAAACACTGAACCAATCATTGTCAAAGGCGCAATAATGCAAGTGTTTTTTCGTTGGACGATTGGTTGGACCGATCTGAACACCATTAAGCATGTTTCTGTTTAGTCAGCCCTAAAAAGAACAGGCCACAGCAGAGACACAGCGACACCCGGTACCAGCTAATCGAGATGCAATCAGTAACTCTGCTGACAGGAAACCAGGAACTTATCATTATTGCAATAAATTCCCAAACACCAGCGAGTGATTGTCATTCAGTTTTTTTTTCCACAAAACAATTGTGTGTGTCATTTGAAGGGAAGCTGAAAATAATCCTAGGACGGTAATAGTTTTTACATAAAGGATAGCTACTTTTCAAGCTGAGAGTCTTTCAGAGCTCCCCAAAACTGATGCCATAGGAAAATGCTTATTCATGTTCAGGATCATTTCATCATTGAAAAATATGTAAATCATAAGGACTGTCGCAAGCTTATCTGGCTAGATAATACGCCCGACATCTTCAAATATTCAACATGAAGAAAACATTATCCAGAAACTTTGTAGACTTCACTTTGGGCTCGGCGGAACTTGTGATGGTCTTTTCGCTAAACTAGACCATCCATTAATGGCCCAAGTTTGTCACCGCTACACAACTTTTGGAAGGGTTTGCCCATTTTTAGATGATCCCTCACGATTCCCTGCATATTCTAACCTCTCCGTTTGCCTCCTTTTTCCAGGGCGGACGCGGGCACCGAAGGACTCTCAGGCCGAGGAAGAGGAGGAAGACTTTGACACTCCCACCATGTCCTTCGAGTCTTTCCTCACATATGACGCCCCGACACCCGTCAAGAAGAAGAAGAAGCAGCAGCAGCAGCCGCCGCCACCGTCCTCCTCCACAGCGTCGTCACATCGTTCACGCACCCCTCCGCCTGCCCCCTCCTCCTCATCTTCCTCCTCCGCCAAGGGGAGCAAGGCCAACGGCACTCAGAGTACCAAGAGGCCGCATTCAGGCTCCGCTTCTACCACAGTGGAAAAACGCAAGCGGGTGAGAACAGCAACCGATATGTTTTACATTTGCTTTGATTTTTTTCAGTAGAATATAAGTAAACCGGCAAATAACAATTCTTTTCATTATTAATTAATGTGCCATTTATTTTTTCTATTAATGGATTCATGGTTTTGTCTATTAAATAGCAGCCACGGTGAGGGCCAGATTACAGAAATATTATCAGGTTGCTCTCATTGAATAAGCTGCAACCAAAGAAACTTTGATATTTTGGGAAACTAATCAATTATCAAAATTGTTGCGGCTTTATTGTGTTTTTTTTCTTCCACACCATGCTTGTTATTTAGCATATCTGTCTTATCAGTTAGATTGATTGATGTTCCCAAAGGAATTTTCAAACTTATTATTGTATTATTATTTGAAACCTTTTCTTTGAAAAGCTGTTATCAGATCCTCTGTGTTAACGTGACGTTGTCTGTAGGTGGTTGAGGTCATTACAACTCTCCCTGAAATCCCTCTGCCAGCGATCCAACCCAACTACAGACCTCTGCCCTCCATCGACGTAACGCCACTGTCTCCTCAGAGACGGAAAGGTAATGCCCTCCCACCTTAGTAATCTGTCCTGTTGATGAAACAGGAGCCATCCAACTGACAGTAGCTCCAAGAACTCCAAGCATGTTCAATACAATCCTCATTTCGATTGAGCAACAGGGTTACGCTCGGCATTCTCCAGTAGATTTATTAAATGTTAGGTAAACATTAATTTGGGTTTGGGTTATCGGGTGGGATTGGGAATTTGAGGAACTCAGTTTTGCTCTAGAGGGCTGACTTCATCTTCATGTCTACGGATAACAGGGTTCTTAATTGGCTTTTTACAATTGCGTATATGCAAGGAGAGAAATGATTCCCACGTTCAAAATGATGCCATTCAAAGTTTGACTGAAACCTAAAAAAAGAAAATAGCCTCTAGAAGTCTAAGTACGGTTGTGCTTTTCCGTGAGCACCAAAATGAGCAGATGTGAATCTCTGTGTTGTATATTATATACGCATATTTTATTCTGGTTTTGTTTCCTTTCCTGTCAGTGTCCCCGTGTCTGTAAAAGTTTGTCCTGACCTCCTCCATGTCACCCGGCCTGACTCACACACTCACTTTTTCTGCTTTCAGTTCCTGTGTGCAACGACGAGGAGGACTCCGGGTTCACAGGGAAACGGTTTAACTCCAAGATGGTTGTCTACTCCGGATCGAAGACCGCTTACTTGCCCAAGATGATGACTCTGTACGAGCAGTGCATCCGTGTGCTGCAGAACAACATCGACTGTGAGTGGAGCAGGGTGCAGGTCTAGAGGAATAGGAATAGTGAGGCGCAGTTTGGTGGCATGGAGACTTTTAACGGGTGGTACAAATATTTTATAACCTTACTAACTTAATCACAAACGATCTCGTAGATTAATATTTGCTTGAAAATCCCCCAAAAGATATTTTAACCCCAAAAAGCCTTGCTTTGTGAATGCCCCTAAAGGCTTTTTTGAGGAGATGCAGGTGCCAAATAAGCACTAAAATGTATCTGTGTCATATTATTTGGCCTTTTATACTACCAGAGTAATAGAGGCACTACAAAGCATGAATGATAAACCGTCCCAATCCCTGGACAAATGTGTGAGAGTCAACATGTACTGCTATGCAAAAAAAATGTCCAGGCCCACCCGCACAATATCTTAAGGCGGCTAAAACCAACTCTGCTCTTTCAGCCATCACCGAGGTCGGAGGAGTGCCGTTCGATATCATGGAGCCGGTGCTGGAGCGGTGCACACCGGAGCAGCTGTTCCGCATCGAGCAGAGCAACCAGGTGACGCCAGCATTTTATTTTATTTGTACGCTTGTGAGGACCCTTATCAGTAGAACACGTTCCACAGGGTTCGGTTTCTCTCTGGGTGGTATACAGAAAATGCATTGCCAAATAACAAACCCTTACATCACTTACTAAAATGGGCAAGGTAAGTGGAAGAAGACGACAAACTCCTTGTTGATTTTGCTCCTCCCTTTCAGTGGTTTACAGAGGAATCCGACGAGCTGTGGATGCGGCATTGTAAGCGGGACTTCAAGCGAGAGTCTCCTCAAGAGTACGAGTCGTGGCGGGAGATGTATCTGAGGCTGCACGACGAGCGCAAGGAGCGACTGAAGATGCTGACCCAGAACATCCACTCTTCCCAAGCCAACAAGCCCAAAGGTAGGCGCTAAACGTGTTCGTTTCCACAGCGACGGCACAGATCATCATTTCTAGTTTGAATGCTTTGCGTTTGTCCCGGCAGGGCGGCAGGTCAAGATGGCGTTTGTCAATTCTGTCGCCAAGCCGCCACGAGACGTCCGCCGCCGACAGGAGAAGTTTGGCACCATCAGCGGCTCGTCGGCCAGCTCCACTGCCGCAGCAGCTCCCATCAAGTCAGTATTGCATCAAGAACGTTATTTACACAGTAAAAATAACACAGATTCTACCTTCTCAACTCCTGTAATGTGGGTTTGTACTGTTTTTTTGTACATTTGATCAGGGTTGAGCAGTAGTAATTTATTTTTTGCACTTATTGATTTAGGTCTATCTTTTGGGTGTTTTGCTTTATATTCCACACAGTTTTTTTTTTTCTCCTTTTCCTGTGTCCTTCAGAATAAGACCAGCTACCACAGACTACTCCGGTGAATCAAGTCGCTCCTTTTCCCCCCAACTGAACCCTTCTCCCGGCTCGTCTCGCTCCTCCGCAGCAGGTAGTAGTGGTGGAGCAGCAGCAGGCGTTGGTGGTCCTGCCGCCCGGGACAAACCACAGGTCAAAAGTAAGTGCGAGTGTGCACAGGCGACGGAAAAGAAAAGAAAGGAAGATCAGAAAGAGACCCGCGATTAAAATAGTTTTTTCTTTTAATCTAATACAAATCTAACACAGACCATTCATTCTCTCCTGCAGAAATCGCCCCAATGATGGCCAAAACTATCAAAGCTTTCAAGAACAGATTCTCCCGCCGATAGTGTGAAAGAGACTGAATGTATTTTATGGATTCCAACTGTGTTTTTAATTTAAGTTTTTAGCAAAATTTGACTGGAGACCCCTGCACACACACACGCACACACGCACACACACCGTCAACTTTTCCACCAGACATATCCTATGAATTTATCAGTATTGGTGGAAACATGTAGATTATTTTCTGTTTTGGGGGGGTATAAGTATTTAAATAATTAACAACGGTCATTTGGTATGACATATGTGTTAAGGAAATGTACATTTTAAAAGACTCAAAAGACACAAACACCTGCATATACACAGTCTGTTACTTTCTCCTGTTTTTTAAGCAGACATTTCCTACCTTCAGAGAGTTGGCCAAGAAAACTGGCCACCGTCACCTCTGTAGGCTAAACATGTAGCTTGACCTAGCTAGCTTAGCATAGCATAAAGAACGTTAATGGGTGGAAACGGCTATCTTAGATCTTTTTAAATCTCATTAAGATGTTTCATCTTGTTGTTTTTATTGGGGGGTGGAACAAGCTAGCTTTTGGCTAGGGCCAGTTGTACAAAAGGAAAACTACATTGTTTTGTTCCTCTTATGTAACTAAGACTCAAAGTGTTAATCAGTGAGCTTTAGATGTGGTGATTGTTGGATTTGGGTTGTTATGTTCTTATGCCATGCTAGTTATGCTAAGTTAACCAGCTCCCGGCTGTTGCTTCATGTTTAGTCTACTGACACGAGAGTGGTGTCTCATCTTCTCATCTAACTCTTGGCGAGAAAGGTAATGAGCATACCTCTCTAACATTAATATCAAAATTTTTGTTCATGGGACAGAAACATTACTGATCTTTAATTTGTATTGAAAAGTTAGTTGTTTGTCACTTTTTACTTACGAACAACTGATACACTACACAAGGAAAACCTTTTTTCCCTATTCCTTTAATGTCCAGCATGGTGCACGTCAGCAGAGAACATCAACTGGCTGGTTAGGCTTTTAAAAGAAAACAACGAACATGCATATCTAGACATGAATCTTTTTAACGTGCTCTGTACAGGAAATCGGTAAACAACAGACATACAAACTCTTTTTAGACTTATTTTAACCCTGATGTTGCTTTGGATCATGTTTTTCCTGCTGTCGAATGTGTGTGTCTCCGTTCAAATCTGCTTTACTGTGAGTGAATGCTGAAGAGAAGAAAAGGAACTAGGAAATACAACAATAAGGAAGGAAGTCAGTAGGACGTCTGCAGTTTCAGTCTACAACAATGCTGAGATGTATTTATTTTCAACATTGGGACCTGGCACCCCACAACATGGGCCCCAATTTAAGTAGATTAAAAATTGTAATTTTATTAGATTTTAATAAATGTTATATGGTCATTTTTATTAAAATTGACTTTTTGCCCATACAGACTGTGAATGAATCTTTTTTTGTGTTCTGTTTTTTTTATCAAGCCTAACAAACATCCTTGAACTTGAGCAAGGAGCATCACTTTGTGACAACGTTTTTGCTCTAAATAATGTAACAGAATAGTAAAAAAGTAATATGGAACCACTGTTTCCAGCAGATTATTTTGTTGGCCATAATACAGTTATTATATTGTTTAACATGTTATCATGTAATGTGGCATTTAATCTTTATTACATCTCAAATTTGTGTTTTTCAGTTTCAAATCTCTCGTCGTTAACGTCCAGGGTCTAAATGAATGGTGACTGCTTCAGTGATGGTCATTTCCATTGAGCTTAATTTTTCATAATTCCCATTTGGTCGAATAAAAACCTAGCTGAGCAGCTGAAATCGTGACTCATCAGATTAGGCCGATTAGCAATTTGTGTTAACAAGCAATTCAACAGGTGTACCTAATAAAGTGCTCGTTGGGGGTGTGTGTATATATCTACTTAGATATGTATATAAACATTTGAGATGACAAATTTTCACTCTGCCACAAAGGTCAGTTAGGAATATCATGCAATATCCTGGTCTGCGCCTCACTTCAACATAACATTCCTATAAAAAACATATGTCTTGAATTGATACATTTATTTTAATATGTAAGGAATGGACTAAATAGGAAGTTTTCGAAGGATCATCGGCCTACAGGCCACATCAAAATCAAACGTAAAAAGCCTGAGCTCCTCTCATGTTTGTCCATCCTGGGCTACTGTAGAAACGAACCGCCCCCAAGGGGTGAGCAACTATAACGTCATAGAGTAGTAGCATAGAATAATTGCCTGTATTTAGTAGGAACATTGTTCAAAGAGGCTATACTCTATCCCATCACGTAGTTGGAGCAGATCAAATAAAATAAATACAACCATAAACATTGGAAAAACAGTGACATAATTGATCAAAAACACCCACAACGTTGTCTTTCTTACAATTCGGATTAAACAATTATCTTGATCTGAAAATCTCGGACCGGAAGTACTTTTATAATTTCCACTTGCTTGACAGACAGAAGTGAAAGTTGCACTGGTTCACTTGCTGTAAACACACTTAGCAAGCGGCAGGTTGTTGTTTCTGTTCAAGCTAACTTTAGTTATCGCTCCGCGATGTCAGGGCACGGGCACGGTCACGGACACGGTCACGGGTGCGAGGGGGAGCACGAGCCAGCCGAAAGGGGTCTGGAGTACGGACTGTACCGGAGGATAGACCTGGAGAAGCTGCAGTGCCTGAACGAGAGTAGAGACGGGGATGGGAAGCTAGTGTTCAAACCATGGGATCAGCGGAACGAGCGGGACAAGGTACCGGAGATAATGAGCATTCTCTACCCCGGGCAGCCTCATGAAAGTCTCCCCATAGATGGAAATAAGTCATCCGGTGGTTCCGGAGAACAGAGGCTGCTGCTGTGGAGCTGCGCAGTTGCTGATTCAAACGAAACTTTATTCATTTTGCTAAAGCGTGTCAAATTACATGAGGGTTTACATTTGTAAACATAATGGAAAACCCGTATTTTTTGTAATTGTATATTGCCATGTGACATTATTGTAAATCTTTGCAAAATTACGTTCAATTAACTGAACTGATGTTTGTTCTACTCATTGTGGTTTATTCATTCATCCAGATCTTCTTTTTGTATCCACTGTATTTTCTCTACAAAATGTAAGAAAATCGTGGAAACTATTGCCCAGTTCTGATTGCTTATAATAACATATTTGTGTCCCAGTCAAGCTAGTAACCCAATCTGTGAGGGTTTGTATAATTGCTGCAGCAACTTCGATTACCCAGAGGGAATTACCATGTTTGTCTATTTTCTTGTAGTATGTTGAGAGTGACGCAGATGAAGAGCTTCTGTTCAACATCCCGTAAGTCCTATAATCTTCATTATCTTAACCAAGATAAGCCTGAACCTTAAACAATTAACCCTCAATGAAAACATTGCATGGTTTGCTTCTTGACAGTTTTTAATCCCTGATATTCATATCAGTTGGTGGTTTTAATTTAGTTTTTTTTCATCATTCACCATTCATCTACTGTGACAGCTTCATGCTGTTCTTAGCAGTCTCTTGTTTTTTTATATGAAAGATTTGTGATTTTGTCTCGGCGGATAGCGGCGGAGAAACCATGTGTTGTCCCTTTCAGTTTTACAGGCAGCGTGAAACTGAAAGGCATCATCATCTCTGGCGAAAATGACGACTCTCATCCAGCTGAGATCCGACTGTAAGTATCTGCTCATCACTTCTCATGTTGGATGGCACTGTACCGCTAAAAGCAGTTTTCCAGCGATCTGCAGTTACATTGCTTCTATCCTTTGCTTCACTAGAGGACCGCAACCGCATGAAACTCATTTTCTTTTCATTCCAGGTACAAGAACATCCCTCACATGTCCTTCGACGCCACCGGCAGAGAACCCGAGCAGGCCTTCAGACTCAACCGAGATCCTGTCGCTGAGCTGGAGTACCCCACAAAGTGAGAGCATGAACAATTCTACTTCTGTTTTTTCGCCTTACTGCACCGTTCTCCCTTCAGGTTCCCAATCACTGCAAGCTTCTCGTATAAATTTTGGCTTTAAATAATAAACCTGCCTTATTATTGTGAGATCCCCCCCCCAAAAGATTTCAGTTTTGCTCATAAGAAGAGAGATGAAGCGTTGAAGTGAAAGCGACTCTTTTTTGTTTTTCCCTTTCAGTTTGCTGCTACGTATCACGCTTCCCTTCGTTTGTATGAGTTTCTACTTGCTGCTCTACAGTTTAGCATCGTCTCTGATTGAATGATTTCCCAAGCTGCTGTCTCACACTGAGTTGTCCCTTCTGTTGTGTGATGATTTGCCAGGATCGCTCGTTTTTCCAACGTGCAGCACCTCTCCATCCACATCTCGAAGAACTTTGGAGCAGAGAGTACCAGGGTCTACTACATCGGCCTAAGGGGAGAGTACTCTGAGGTTATAGCTTTTTTTCCCCCGTATTTTTATTTCATCATCTAGAATACTGTGGAAATCATTGAGGGGAAAGGACATCCCCCTAAATGACTATTAAGTTGAATAATCACCTCTCTAAAACAGGATCAATAAAAACTTTATGAAGGGAGGGTTTATCGCAGGGCTGTTGTATTAGTTTGAGCTAGGTGGACCAAATAAACTGACCAGTTCTATTAGTCTTCTTTGCGTTTCCACATGTTGGAATGTACTCCCCGAGTCAACCTTTTCCAGCACAGATAAAGATCAGGTTGTTTTCCACTGTTTGTCCCATGGTTTGTTTGGCTGCGTGTGGCAGATCACAACTACATTGAAAGGAGACATTATTTTGATCTTCCATCCCGAGGAAAGCCAATTCTCTCCGAAAATATTAAGGTGTTAGTCTGGTGTGACTCAAAGAGCCCCTGCGTGTCTGTCTTTTGGTGCGAGGCTCTTGATTGTGCACGTTGCAGGCATGCAGCCATACAGTAGGTTGAGCCGGTCCAATTGATCTCTAAATGGACCATAATTTACATGTTTGTGTGTTAGTTGACCTGTCTTTCTCACCTGTCACTCTTTAGGCTCATAGACATGAAGTGACGATCTGTAACTACGAGGCATCAGCCAACCCTGCAGATCACAAAGTGGAGAGCGTCTTTCCACAAACCAACTTCATTTCCTGAAAAAGCTCCAGAGCGTTGGAATGAAAAGAGACGTGAAGAGAGGTTTCTGCTGGCGGTCGATGATGCAAAAAGAGTTCAACGCTGCCTAGCGGCAGGCTGCTTGAGCCTGGACCGGTGACTGGAACGCTGCACTCTGAAGACCAGAGAGCTCCATATGTGTCTGCAAGTGCCATGTTGTTGCTCTGTTTTCTATAGCAATACATAGTGAAGGCTTAATATTGGCAACACTTAAAAAAAACACGTAATAATTGGATGGATCACTTGATAGTTGGATAAAGTCTGTTTAACCTACATACTCTGATTCATGTCTAAAGGTGTCCACCACTTTGAATAAAACACAAGGCTGGAAATAAACCAAGTGATTTTACTCTTTGATTGAAAGACTTAGGTTGCCATGTTTAACGCCCTGTATTTATAGTTAGTTTCACGCAATAATTTTTAGCTATTCAACATGTAAAGAAAGTGATTTTGCTCTCAAATCTATAGAAAGAAAGCTGAAACATCAGAAAATATGGATGCCTTTATGAATTATTAAGAATCAGACTTGGACAAGATCCAAAGCTTTCTTCATTAGGTGGTTAATGTACTCTATACATATATATATATATATATATATATATATATATATATATATATATATATAAAGGAAGACATTCGTCATCAGATGTAAAGACTATTTACATCAATAAACGCATCGACGGAAGGGCGGGGCTATTTGACGACGTCCCGAGGCTCTGTCTCCGCCCCCTGATTGTGTTCGGTCACTACCGGAAGTTCCGATCCGTCGCGAACTGGGAAAGCAAGCGGTAAGTGTAGTGCACTTGTATTAGCTAGCAGGCCGCGAGTGTACATTTTAACCACTTTCTCTCGGTCCAAACTAATTTGTATTTGAGCGTTTTATAGCTTAAGGTCTATTCTAAAAAACTGCGATGTTTAGAAGTCTTAATTTGAATTACAGCGTTGGTCTGAGGTAGACGAAGAGAGACACCGGCAGTTACTAGACAATGCAATTTCTGTGTGTGTGTGAGCGTGCCCAACGGTAACGTTAGCTAGCATATCCACTACAACTGACGTTAGATCCAGTGAACGCGCAGCCTTGTGCGCGCACGCGTGTGAAAAACTATTCCGAGATTAAAGCAAGCGCGACGTTTGGGAGTTTGTCAGTCTTTTTGGGGTCAACGGAAGCTTTGTACTGCTGAATGCCATCACTACCGACGGTGATTGGTCGAACATCGTTAGCTAAGCTCCGACCATTCATTGTCTCCTTCCTCTTCGGCTTCCCCACCCTGCGCCTCAAACTACGGTGTCTTTTATTTTTATCAAACCGTTTTTAACCTCCCCGAATTTACTGTTCCCCCTCTGCTGCGGTGTGTTGCTATACGTCAGCTAGCTAGTAGCCGGGCTATTGACCTCCTTCAGCTGCAGGTGGAGAGCCGAGTTAGCTGCTGCTGGTGGATGGTGTGTGAGTATGGGATGGGGGGGGGCGGCTGTCACTCACTGCCACTCACTGCCGCATATTATCCGTCGCCATTGAGCAAAGAGGTGTTTGAATGCAGCAGGCTGGTGTGTGTGTGTGAGCGCACGCGCGCGCGCTCAGTCGCGTGACGTCCGCACACAAAGTGACTGCAGCACGACTGTTGTTTCAGAGTCGAAAGACTTTACTGTAATTGGTTTCGTGCAGGATGGGAACTCGTGATGTGCTTTAAGTTGGCCTCCACATTGGCGGTGTCTTTTCTTTTGTGGTTTGTGTCACCTCAAAGTAATGTCCCGGCGTTGGTACGGAGTTACACTTCTGCTCACAACACAATGTAGGAACTTATCAAAAGTCATTTTATGAATCTCATGAAACAGACAGCTGATGGAGAGAAGTAGGGGATGGTTTGAACGTGACGCCACAACCAATGTTATATTTGTTAAATGTACAAAGAAATCTATTGTTTGTTTCTCAGTCATTGCGTCATCGTATAATACCTGTGAAGACTGTAGTGAAACAAGGTCTGAAAATTGCAAATTGCAAATTTGTTTCCAACCAGCTGTGCAACACTGATGCTTCAGACAATTTCCATAATTAATTAGTGGATAAATTAAATCTCCTGCTTCCAGTTTAGCTTAGGTGGGGATCCTCAGCTTTTCTGTCATACAGACCGGTCATTTAATTGCAAACACAGCTGTTGATGCCAGGAGGCATTGAAGATATTGGAAAACCAAAACAACAATATTAATCAGTTCTAACAAGAACTTTTGAGGTATTCCATTTTGCATTCCCCCATTATAGATTAAACTGAATGTGTGCAGAAAGTCCTTGTGAATCAAACCCAACCTGAGTTGAACATGATAATTGTACACAGCGTTGCACTATTTTTAACCAGCAGCCGCCTCCAGGAGTGTAGAGAGCGAGCCATTGTTTCTTGGAGCATTGAAAACCCACACATTTTCTTTCTGCTGGTACTTGGGGTTGCAGGTCGTTATGAATCTGCATAATGATAGCATTTGGAGGGAAAAATGAGTATGAACTTGATTAATCCCGCCTTTGCGTACGTTAGTGTTTCAAAGAGCTTGTTGAAACGGATTGTCTGACGTTCCTCTTTTACTATCACTTAGTTTTCTATCACTCGCCTGCTTTTAGTCTCATCATTGCAGATAAATGATGAGCAGATGAGGAAGAATCTAGTGAGAAGCATTTTAATCACATCACGTTTTGTTTGTGTCAAGGCCTCCAGAGGGTTAAAGAAGAGCTCACATCTCTTTAAAGTATCAATCCAACAGTTTGCCCTTCAATTAAAAATCCAATTAAATAAAAGTATGCAACTAATATTGGCAAATTGTAGTAGTATTAAAAGTACAAATATTTTTGCGGCTGGATAGCTCCTATTACCGATTATTTGTTCTTTTATTACTTAATCAAGTATATTTTATATATTTTTGTTGTATCCACTCCTGAAATTAATTAAACCATTTAAGGCGTTTCGAGGGGAGGGGGGGGCGGCATCTGAAATGTGACGTTGAGACACAGCAACTGTTTTGAGCTTTATAGCTTTAAGCTATATATTTAATATAGTTCAGCACTCGGCTGACATTCTCTCCTCTGTCCCCAGCACCTCTCACAGTGTATGTGTGGCAATAACATGTCTGTGCCGCTGCTCGCCGAGGCTGTGACGGTATCCGGGATGGAGAAGGAGACCGCGGCGGTGAGTGATGAGCACACGTCCTCTCATTCACAGCGTCTTACGGTTTAACAAAGGAAGGTTCCCGTGTGGCCAACAGAGACCTTCTCTCCGGCGCTATTGTTGCTCCATTAAAACTAGTTCAGCTCTGGTTTGCTTGGTCAAAGTATTTGAAAACCTCTTGTTCACTGCGTCGTTCCTCTTTAGCTTCTGTTTCTCCGGGATCAGCCTTTCCTCTGATGTCCAGAGAGGGTTTGACTCGTACTATCCCATTATTTGCCTTCCAGGATAATGTTAAGGATTGACTCATCAAAGTTTATTTATACTATGGTACATAGGCAATAAATACAATAACTAACTTTAAAGTAATGCTGAGCAAAAACACTTGTTTAACAACATAAAACATATCATTTCTTAAATGGAATTGGTTTTCCTTTTCTCTTTCTTTTTAAAGAAAACACCCAAATAAGAAATAAATATTTCTATATTCTTATATTTAGTGAGTGTTATGAGCATTAAAAGCTAATTAATGTATTATCAAGAACATGTTTCATAGATCAAATCATTGATAAATGTGGGCTATTGACAGCTGGCAGAATTCTTCCTATTTTTCTCTTGGCTCACTCAAGTGAAGATTCGGTTTTAGAGTTTATATTTATTTATTTCAGGCAATGTTAAAATTAAATTCTCAATGTAAAAATCCATCACCACGCATGTTAGAAGTGTGTTCACATAGCACTTTCTAACTGGTTAGGGCCCAAAGGAGATGTAGTTAGTTAAAACAAATCCTGTCTCATGGTTTAATGAAGTAATTGTGTTTTAGCGTCTGATAAGCCTTCAAAGGTCAAAGTTCTGTGGCTCAGTCTGGACTTCCTCGATTTATATGTGACCTTCTCTTATGAATGCACTAGCTAATATAGCCAATATAAACTTAAAATAGTCAAAGTTTTCCTCTGTAATACAAGTTTTCTTTCTATGATTATTGTTTGTAAAGCATCCAGCAAAGCCACCTATATTCTGATGTACACGATGCTTAAGCTCAATCACAAACTCCTCGGTCCCACTCAGATATACCTGTAAGTTACTTGGCTAAAAAGTTACATATATTTTTAAAGCAATGGCCGGGGTTTGTTAAAGACCAGCTACATCCGCACCCTACATGGATCTCTGCGGGTGTTTTGATCTCAGTAAAGCCGGCTGAATCGCTTGGTTTTCTGGCAGCGAACAGCGAATCGCCAGTTTTCTAGACCCTCGGTGTTCCCTTTCATGGGTTCTCTGCGAGGAGCAGCATGTGGGAAGCTGGCAGTGAGAGCTCGCTTGGCACGACTTTGAGATTGGCACCTGTTTTTCCTGTCGTGGAACGAGCACGCAGAACTTTCTGTACTGAAATACAGACGCAATGGGATGAGTTGGCCCTTGGGTTCACAGAGGGTATTACTGTGAGTTCTTCCCTTCAGCAGGTTATTTATAGCTATCAGAACATTTTAGAAATGATAAAAGCATTTGGTTCTTTCTGGGTATAATGTGAATGCTTAAAACGTTATAGGTTCTAAAGAGACACTTCTAACCAGCTTTTCTTTGTTATCTGTGTTGCAGGTGATCTTCCTTCATGGGTTAGGAGACTCAGGGTGAGTAACGGTTTTCATATTGTGAACAGGTTTTTCCATGCAGACCTCTAATAAGCCTTTGTTTTTTGTATCTATTATTTCTCACATATAAATGAGCAATATCAGTCAAAGCAGTCCTTTTTCCATCATTTCGATGTCTTCATATATGTTAATTAAATACCTCCTTCAGATATAATAATAATAAGACATTTTTCATGGCACTGAACTTCCAGACCTTTTTTCATTTCTTTTTTTTAAATATCAAAAAATAGTGAGAAGAGATCATTTTATTCAGATCGTTATTTTAAGCTTGTTTCGTACAATTGGATCATACTTGGGAAAATTTTGTGAAAATAATTTGCTAGTCGTAGCTCGCAGTGTTCATTTAAAGCCATTTTCATTTATTAAAGAAACATTGTATTGGGCAGGCTACTTTTATATTTTTTAACTTAATTTTACAATTCTCAATGATGCATTGCTCTGAGGTGGTGCTGCGTGCACACTGAGACCTGGACAGGAATAAAAAAAGTCCTTTTCTCTAAAGGAGAATTATATTCCAGTTCCGGTGATGGACACACGCAGGTGAGCACGCTCCCATTATCGGACAAAGCGGCCGTGGCAATAAAACACCTTTCTTCAATCTGCCAATCGTCATTTTGTGTTTAAAAAAAAAAAGTTTTGGTTCAGATATAGTTTTTAATCATACAAATTTGATGATGTGTCCTCCCTCAAACCACCACCTGATAAGTCACTTCTTCAGCTGTTAAATGCTGTGAGTGGAGATCATGTACATCCCCCTTGCTGGGGTGGGGGGGGTTCTCTTATGTACCTCCAGTCCATGCCACACACGCACTCGTTTTACACAACACACGTTTTAGTCTGCATCCATTTGGCTCCTGATACGCTGCACATTTGTTGTCTTGCTGAAGCTGGATGAGAAACAAAGCGCTCCTTTCTGTTTTCTGTCAGGCATGGGTGGGCCGACACTTTGACCTCAATCCAGCTGCCCCACGTCAAATTCATCTGCCCCCACGCGTAAGTCTGTTTCTCCCATTCCTCCTGTCAGATTTCAGTCCTCCAAAAGCTGCCACTTGGGGAGTAAACGGTGCAGATTTTTCTTGGTGTGCTTAGCTTTGAACCAATTATTTATAATCTTGTCTTTTGAGTCAATAAATCAAAAGACCAATATTTGGCTGATGGTGATGACCTCCTAGGCTGACCTTCGGCTGTTTTCATTTCCCCACAGACCCCCGATCCCCGTCACTCTTAACATGAAGTCCATGATGCCTGCCTGGTAAGTTGGGCCATTAAACGGAAGGCCTTCCTTTTTTTGCCAAACACTGGATGCCATTGTTTGCCTGAAAACCCTGCCTAGGCTCCTATCCTGGCATCAACAATACCATGCTTGTATCTATCGATTTCCCTTAAACCCCTTGCTCCCTGCGTGTGTGCAGGTTTGACCTCATGGGTCTCAGCCCCGATTGCCAGGAGGACGAGGCTGGCATCAAGAAGGCAGCCGAAAACAGTGAGTGAATGTGTGCACCGCTAAATTCATGTTCATGTTTATTTCTCATATTATATTTACACTTTCGCCTTTTAGAATGGTGAAACAAATGACTTCCATTCAGTCAAACTCAGGGCTTTTTCAACTTTGACCTCCTGTCAGCCAGAAATGTGTTGATGTGAGGCGCCTCCTGGTGGCCAGAGAGCAAAAGACAAAAAAAAACTGGAACATGGGTTTGTTTGGCAATCTGCATTGGATGTTAAGTAACACTTTGATTCCTGCTTTCCTCCAGTCAAGGCTATAATTGAACACGAGGTCAAAAACGGCATCCCCCCACACCGCATAATGCTCGGTGGCTTCTCTCAGGTTCGACTTCATATTTTGGCACTGTTTTGAACACAGTAAATGTGAACGATTGCAACCATTAAACGTTTGTCCGTCTCTCTCTTTCTTCCTTGTTTCCTCCTCAGGGCGGGGCCTTGTCCTTGTACACTGCCTTGACCTGCCAACATCAGTTGGCTGGCGTTGTGGCCCTCAGTTGCTGGCTACCGCTTCACAAGAGTTTCCCATCGGTACAGTCAGTCTCACATGTTCAAATGTCAAATGGGCTGCTTTATTTTACTATGGAAAAATAAACACGATCAATATAAACACTGAAACCAAAGGAAGCACAGGGGGGTTTACTGATGTCTCCGTTGTGTTCGTCCCGCAGGGCTCCAGCGGCCAAAAGAACATCCCGATCCTGCAGTGCCACGGTGAGATGGACGTCATGATCCCGGTGCACTTCGGCGCCATGACTGCAGATAAACTCAAAGGCATAGTTAACCCTCAGATGATCACCTTTAAAACCTACCCAGGGCTCTCTCACAGCTCTTCTCCTCAGGTACGTAGCGTGCGCGTTCATTTTGATATTTAAGAATTTTTCTTTCATACTTACATAATTTTTTTTTCTCGAATACTGAAGGCTCACTATTGTTTATTTTGCTCTCATCAAGAACGAGGCAAAAGTATCGTCCTCTTTACCTGTACCTTTTGCTCTCTTGCAGGAGATGGCGGCTGTAAAGGATTTTATCGAGAAATATTTGCCCCGAATCTAACCACACCTCGTCTCCACTGTGACGTCCTCCCGAGACACTGACCTCTCCCACTTGTTCTACCATTTCCCACAGGAAACAGCCATGAGCGCCCTTCCCTTTCTTCCCACACACATCGGAAAGATAGCAAACACACACATGAAAACACGCACACATTTGATAATCCAAAACATTCTACCGGCAGATAACGCTTGCTCCAAGAGAAGAAACGCACTGGGTTCATTTTAAGATGATTAGATGCTCGCACTCACAAGTCTTAGCTTTTCAGAGAGACAGTGACTCACACGATGCATTCCCCTGTGGTTTTATTTAATTTATTTAGCCTCTTTCACGTCCACCTGATCTCAGCTTTACTCAACTGTTGTTTCATTTAGCCTCTAACGCTTCCACCGACCACGCCTTTTCCTGTTTCCTCCCTGCATCAGTCTGAAAAGCTTGACACCTACCTGATTCTGTCACACTAAGGTGCAGGCAAACAAGATTTTCTTTCCCAATTTATAGTCTTGCTTTATAGCTTTGCAGTGGAATAAAATCCTGCCATAGCCATTTCCGGTCCCCTGCAGATTTGTTTTCTGACAGGTTTAAATTCAGCCTGACCGTGGCTTTAATCCAGGTGCTGACTCCGGTGCTGGTTTTAGAGCTGGTTTCCTAGCAACCCATCCATCCCAGGGCATTCCACCCAGGCACAGGTAAACCTCAGTTCTGTCAGAGTCCTGCATTGGTTATCTACCTACGAACGACAGGTTTTTTTTTATTCAAGTAACAACATCCACAAGGGCCTTCCATGTCTCCAAGTGTGAAAGAATATCTTAAAGTAGATGAAGAAAATCCAAATGAAATAAAACAAAACTAACAAATCCATGCTTTTGCCACGCTGTGCTGTTTATTTCAAAACGTCCTCGTCTGCATGTTAGGGACCTTTCTGCTTTTTCATTCTTTATGTAAAATTACTTCAGTTGGATTCCTTTTTTAACGTGTTGGCTTAAAGATGATTGACAGGTATGAGTTGCATAAAATAATAACACTCTGGATGGCGGCAGGACAACACGGACTGCACACACGAGACGCTTCACTTTCCCTCCCACCGACTCTTTTTTTCAACATTTTCCCCGTTAAAGTATTCCTGCCTCCCCAAAAGCCACCGTCCTCTCCATTAAGCTCAGTTAATTTTCTATGGTTTTATTTTAAAACTGTGGGTTGAAACATGCGTATTCTCCTTCCACGACACCATAGAAGCTCTGAGTTGGAAGTTTCAGACGATTATTTCCCACAGAAATGTCAAAGTGAAACCCAGTGCTATAGTAGTTACAATAGTAGATACAAATACAATGGCTATACACGTGGAGGGCTTTGGCAAGAAGCTGTTCCAACATGACTAAAGGGTGGTTTTACCAACTAATTAAAAGGTTAATCTTTTGCAGCGTGAGACCCTGGAAATAAGGAGTGTAACTCTACTGAGTTGTGTGTACTTAAAAAGAAAAAAAAACATATCAGGTGTTCTTTATCTTCCTTTGTGAATGTTAATTTGCTCCCATGATTATTTGTTTTGCGTTGCTGTTCTCAAGAGATAAAAAAGCAGAAAGAAGGAAATACATTGGTTTTGATTGTTTCTGGACAAATTGATGAATGTCTCTCCTACTTAAAGTCCTTTTGTTTTTTCTGATCACGAGTCTGATGCAGACCTGCTTCTCTTTATGTTGTTTTTCTGACACAGCTGTCATTTTCTTTTATTCCAAAAATTTTCCGGCTGTGTGACAACGTCGCAGTGTCTTGTGCTTGCTCCTGGGTTATATGTTACCATGGTTACGCTTTTTACGAATGTGGGTTTTGTTTACTGGACTTGTGTATTGTTGCGTTTTGTCACTGATGTCATCTCATCCTTTTTTTGTCTATGATAAGGATTAAAAAATGTTTAGGAGAGACGTGGTGGTCTCTCCACCTTTTTATTTTCTATTTGTTTCCAAAACACCTCTATGCGGAATAAATTAAAAAGAAATAAAAGACCATGTGAGTTGAGCGTCTTTCATCTGGTTAAAAAAAATGGGTAAAAGCTATATGAAAAATCCAAACCTATTTATAAAAGCTAAAATTAAGTGACCACAAATGTCCTCTCCTGGATAAAATATAGTTTATTTGTAAGTTGTGAAAAATTAAGGAACAAGTCGTTGTTTGTGAAATCTGAGACAATGTTACAATATTTGTTAATGTTAATAACAAAATACTTTACAAAAAGTTGCCAATAATGCTGTAAAGATATTTGACTTGTGTCCAAAGCCTGACTGCGTCTTACCTTTTTTTTAAATTGACATATTACCTTCAAAGACATTTAACATATTTATGCAACTACATACATCAAAATGTAACTACATGATCAATGATGCACTATGACTACGGCGACGCGTTTTCGCCGCCTTAGATGAGTGTTTAAACAGTGGTGCTTTTTTAAAAACGAGGGGTTGCGTTGTGGGGGAGTGGTGGACCAAATACCTCATTTTTAATGAACTGTTCTTTTGGAATAAATATTGTCTTCCAAATGCATTTTTATAGAAAACATGCTGTATCTAGGTGAATTACTGCTCATGTACAGGTGAAAAAGAGCAGTGTAAATAAATTTGCACAATCAAGGAAGAAATGTCTTATTACAGGGACTAAAACACTACATTTCATTAAAGTAGCTTTTTTGATATTTAAAGTTTAGATCAATAATGCACACCCACATATATTTTTGTCAACAACTTTATCTGAGGGGAGTGACTCCTCCCTTTGAGGCGCAGACCAATCAGCACGTCGGGGCGGAGCTGACTTTATCGGAAGAAGAAAGACTCTTTCAGACCCAACCGTTAGTCGCCATTTTGAAGAGCTCTACTGCCGTCACCGGGATAAGACCGTTGTTGCGCAGCAGCATTTCACAGCATTTTAATCATTTTTGCCTATAAAGGGATCAATGTCTCGATTCAATAATAATCGCGGTGGCCTCGGAATGAATAATTTCCAGCAACGTAGAGGGGGCATTGGGCCCGGCGGTCCGATGCGGGGTGGTCTAATGGGAAACCCCAATTTCAGGAACCATCCTTTCCAAAATCAGAACCAAATTCGAAGAGGACAGAACAACAACTTCAACAGACCGCTTAATCAAGGACCACAGACTCCCCAGAAGCCACAGCCTAACCAGTCGCTTCCGATTATTCCTCCCCCAAGTCCTGGTCCGGCTCTCACCATGAAAGGCCCGATGCAGCAGCAGCAGCAGGAGAAACCGACAGCGGTCCCGGTACAGCCGCAGACAAAACCGACAACACCTACGCCTCAACCAAAGATCCAGTCTCCCCCTCCAAAAGCCATCGTGGCCTCCCCTCCACCTAACCAACCGAATAAGGAGCAGAACCTCCCGCTGAAATCCCCAGTAGGAAATACTAACGGGCAGAAGCCCCCTCCACAACCAAGCCCTAAGTCGGTACCCCAACAAGGCCCAAAGCCAGGCCCTCACCAAGGCCAGAAGACGGGGCCGCACCAAGGAATGAGGGGAAACCCTTATCAAGGACAGCGAATGGGGCCATCACCAATGAGGCCTAAACAGGAGCCGGAGAAGATTAACATAAAGAATGCTACACCCGTGTCAGATGGGAGCCAGGATAAGGTATGTTTACTTTGTATTACTCCATTCTCTGTCGTGAATAGCTACGTTTCGGTGTTGTTCGCTAGCGTTAGCTTATTCATAACTAGCAACACGTTCGCCTGGCCAACACTATGCGTCCCGAGCGGGCGGAGTTAACGTTAATTACTATGGCCGTCATCTCTCCCTTCGAACGCTGCCTATGCCGGTGCAAGCCGGGACTGAAATCACGCACTTATTTTTTTCGCTTTCAGCGATCCGCCATCTTGTTTAAAATCCATACGGTCACATGAATGCAAAATGGCAAAACCAAGATAATCTACTATGAAGTTATCTTTGTAAATAAATTCCCACGGGCCTACCTCTGTAATGAACTAACGTTCGAAAATACATTCCTAGCGTATTTTATTTACAGCTCATCGAATGGGGGATGGGCCGAGGAACACAGGCTATTGCGTGACTGAGCACTCATAATCAAATTTGGGCGTTTAGTCTTGTTAATCCCGTTATACAGTGCTTTTTTCTAAATTGAACGTTTCAAATGTAGCGCCGTTTTAACGTTTATCGTTGGACAGGCGTTCAAGGCGACGCTCTCCATGCTCCTGAAACCCGGCGAGAAGACGTACACGCAGCGGTGTCGTCTGTTCATCGGAAACCTGCCCAACGACATCACCGAGGACGATTTCAAGAAGCTGTTCGCCAAATATGGAGAACCCAGCGAGGTCTTTATCAACAAGAGCAAAGGCTTCGGTTTCATCCGACTGGTAAGACCTCAGTTTAAGTACTGCGCAAGAAGCCGGTCCACATTTCGATTTTTCCTGATTAAACCATGTAAGAAGGAGTCGAATGTGTCGGTTCTGTAAATAAAAATGCTTTTCGGTCAACTGCTGTAGGACTAACGTTCAATTGGGCTTGTCTTAGGAGTCCCGGGCACTTGCAGAGATAGCAAAAGCAGAGCTTGACGACACACCAATGAAGAGCAGACCCCTGCGGGTCCGGTTTGCCACGCACTCCGCAGCGCTGTCTGTGAAGAATCTGTCACCCTTTGTGTCCAACGAGCTCCTGGAAGAAGCATTCGCTCAGTTCGGAATGGTCGAGAGATCCATCGTCATCGTAGACGATCGTGGCCGCTCCACCGGCAGGGGCATTGTGGAGTTTGCATCCAAACCTGCAGCCAGAAAAGCCCTGGATCGGTGCAACGAGGGTGTCTTCCTGCTCACCACGTAAGTTTAAAAAAAAAAGACGTTTCACAGGGCCACATGTGCATCAATTAGACAACACAACAAAACATTTTGATGGTTTCTCCCTTTCCAGGTCACCCCGACCAGTTGTTGTTGAGCCCCTTGAGCAGTTTGATGATGAGGATGGTCTTCCAGAAAAGCTCGCACAGAAGAATCCCAGATACCAAGCGTAAGCAAATTATTCCATCCACTTAAATCCGTGCTATTATGCAAAATTGCTACATTGTTTAGTGAGCAGCAGATGGGGGTGAGGGGTTAGATTCGGGGCTCGCAGCTGTTAAAAAAAAAAATCAATATCTATTGTTTCCACAGAGAGCGTGAGGAACCTCCCCGCTTTGCTCGGCCTGGCACTTTTGAATACGAGTACTCCAAGCGCTGGAAGTCCCTGGATGACATGGAAAAGCAGCAGAGGCAACAAGTGGAGAAGAACATGCGCGAAGCCCGTGAGAAGCTGGAGAGCGAGATGGAGGACGCGTTCCACGAGCACCAGGCCAACCTCCTCAGACAAGGCAAGTTTAGTCGTATTGTTGCTGTAGTTACAGAAGAAGATAAACGGCTGTGTAGATGTTCTATCATATTTATTTTATTTATCACTGGAGAAAATGTCCCTCACCGAAACAACTTTTAAGTTCCACAATTAAATGTATTGGCGTCTTTTCAGATCTGCTGAGAAGACAAGAGGAACTGCGACGCATGGAGGAGGTGCACAGCCAGGAGATGCAGAAGAGAAAGGAGATGCAGATTAGGTAATCATGATCAGCGGAATTCTTTTGGTTGTCAAATAAAGAGAATGTTGGTAATTCGGGCGTTGTCTCATAATCCCTTAACAGTACCCATTGCTGTCTTGAAAAGGCTGTTAATCAATACAAAACATGGACCGCTTTATTAAGGTTTTTTGTGTGTAAACAGACAAGAGGAAGAGCGCCGGCGACGGGAAGAGGAGATGATTCGCAAGAGGGACATGGAGGAACAGATGCGCCGCCAGCGTGAAGAGAACTACCGGATGGGAAACTACATGGATGTGAGTTCAAAATACAAGAAGGCATTATGTACTATATGAAGATATTGCATTGATATTTGTATGATATAATAAGTTATACTTTTTAAATTGCTTTTTAATTTCTGAAATGAATAATTCATCGTCATTTTGTTATTGCAGAGGGACCGAGAGATGAGAATGAATCCCGGTGGCGCTTTGGGTATCGGTAAGTTGTTTTTCCGTTACTTCATCGATGTTGCTTATTGAGAAATAATTATATATATCAAGCTGTTAATAAGCAGAAGATCAATCCATTTAACAGCACCACAAGCCTCAATGTCAAACTTGAAGCTGAAGTTTGACATGAAAAATCGCTATTAGAGTCAGTCAGTTTAGAATATATGATCTACTTGATTCTCCCTGTTCTCGTTGAAACCTATAGCTTGTCTTAATAACAGACCGCGCGCGGCGGTTGTTCTAACAAGTCGATTTTTAGTGCAGTGCATGTATTTGACTGATTTTTCTGTCAGATATGCCCTTTGGTGGAGCCAACCAGAAGTTCCCCATGGGCGGACTGGGTTTTGAGGGTCAGAAGGGAATGGGACCATCCGCAGGAGGCCTTATGGGCAACGAAATGGTAACGTATCTCACTTTTTGTATCTCCTAGTAGTAATTTAGTTTGTGTCCAACTTTCCTGTTGGAGAGACTCCCAAGCGGAACAAAGGCCAGCTGGCTTTGCAGAATATGACAATTGGTGCTCCCTGCTGTCTTCGGGAGGCTTGCTGGTTGTTGAATGATACAGACATGGCTGCCTGGTGGTGTTTCTCTTAATGGTAAGCCATGCCCCGTGAGTTACCTTCAGCTGAGCTTTATTTTCCAAGACCGTCAACCTGCAATAACCATAAGAAAATGCTCTGACGGCTGTAGACAGACTTCAGTGGCTCTGCTTACTCGTATCACACAGTTTGCATAGTGAACAGCTTTTGCAAGACCTGTAGACACGTCAGCTGGACAGGAACTATTCCTTGCGTTAATGTTCTCATCTAGTTTACCTACCTTTTTTCATTCTGTGCCATCAGTTTGATAAACTCTTATTCTACAGAGATTTGAAGTAGTGGTTTTGTCCATCTACCAGCATCCGTTACCCCCTAAACTTTTTTCTATTTGTTTTTTCTGAGCAGTCGTAATGCCTTTAGTGCAGGTCGACGGTATAAAGCAGTCTATCTTGGAAACGGTATTCAGAATGATATAATGCAACGGGATTAATCGACGGGGGCGCGAAAGGCTTTGTGACCCCCTGTGATGAGGATGATGAACACTGGGCTGTCTTCTGCCTCGGCAGAGTTTTAAGTCCAATGTCATGTTGGTCTCCGGATTACAGCTGACCGGTTAAACGTTTTTAATTTGCTTGACTTGCTTGACCATGTTTTGTATTTGAAACATTTTGAGGTTCTCTTTTTGTATCTTTTTACAAGCTTTATTCATGCTAAATAATAGCCCGTCCTAATTCTTTAGTTTTGCTATAAATCACAATTATGCATTTTCATTGTTTTCTGAGCTGAACATTTTCTACGTCATTTTTGTTGACAGTGTTGTTGGTGGCAAAGCATCATATTCACAATCCATGGTGTGTGCACCACAATATGCTGCTTTTTTAAGTCACATCTTAATGTAAAGCTCAGGCAATGAAGGACTGAGCGGATTGCTCTCGAATGACACTACGCGTATATTGCGACACACATTCTGCTATTACTTATCAGAAATTACTAATTTAATGAAGAATTGATAATTCAATAAAGTTTATTAAGAGTTTTTTTGTGGAAATAATGCAGCATATGGCTTTATGCGTCATGCTGACCAACACCCTAGATTTATTAGATACCACGTTCTGCCTAATGTGTCAGTTTTACTCATGACCACCACAGAATAAATCACAAGTAGGCAATGCAGAAATGATCAAATCATGTTTGCAATATTGATAGTTTTTAGGATATGGGATCCATATAAAAATAATTCTTGATGTCAATTAGAATCAGTGCTGCTGCAACAGCAATATATTGCTACTAAAATTATAGCTGCAATCATTGAATTGAACTCAAAATAAATTAATTTCTAGAAAATTGTTTTTCATTTAATTGAGGCATCCGTAGTAAACACTCAATGTGTTAAAACCAAGTAAGTTGGCGCCGTGGGGACTATTGAAGCTATATTGTAGACACACATTTTTATATTCAAAGACTTATTTCGTGGCACTGCCATTGTAGTCTTGTGGTGGAACACAAAGTAGCCTCGTTTGTTCGAGTTTTTGAGACCGTCCCTTTCTCGGTGTTCTAGTTTCAAAGCGCACGTCATTGGCATAAAATGTACATTCTGGAGAAATGGTTATGCTGAATGTTGTGCAATGTTTACATCGTACTATGCCAATATATTCTACACATGTATTCCTGGAACTGTCCCTATACTTCAGATTACTGTCCCATTTGGGACCAATAGTTGAGTATAGTTTACATTTTCAATGCAGTGCCATAAAGGGTACTGTGATAACTTGACAGTAAAGCAGCATACAATCATTGCCTACCAAGAAAACGTTATGAACTCTACTCACTCAGAACTATTTAGTCAAAGCATTTATCCAAAAAAAGTTCATAATTCATATGGAAATGAGAATATTGACTTCACAAAGTTTACTCGTTTTCTTAACCATTTCTATAAATGTAATTTCTATAATATTATAAATACCTCCATTAAGAGGTTGGGTCTGTTGCTGAAGCCCAATGATTTTTAAGAGATTACACTACATACACTAGAGACCAAACTAGGTAGGCACTGACTAACGAAAGCATTACCCTCTCTTCCTTTTCCGTATGTAACCTGTGGCACCTGTGGATCTTCATATTGGAACGAACGGTTTCTTCGGATGTGTCTCCTGCTGGTTGTGTTGTAAATCCCACAATATAAAACAAAACACCCATTGCCGTACTTTTTTTTTTTTTTTTCTTCTTCTTCTTTTTTTTTTCTTAAACAATTCTACATGGACATGAACTGTGCTTGTGCACTGAACCGGTACCGTACCCCCTCCCGTCCTATCTGCCTGCCTGGCAAATTGATTCCCCCCCACAGCGCAACGAGCGCTTTGCCCAGGGCGGTCCTAGGGGGATGGGTCCTGGTAACCCTGGGTTTGGCAGGGTCCGCGAGGAGTTTGATGGACCTGCTAAGAAACCCCGCTTTTAAAATGGCTGCCCTTTTGATGCTCCAAGCAGCACTATTTTGTATAGATTCTCCACAAAAACCCTGTTGAGACTCATTTCTTCTATTTAAGTTTAAATTGTTGCTACATTTTAGCCTGACAATTTGCTCATTTTATGACATTCAATTTTTTCCCCTTTTTTTATTTTGTATTGTCAGTAGTTTGGAAAGATGGGACACCATAGTGTGATCTTTAGTTCTTTCTGATCCATGTATAATTTTCTTTTCTAGATGTATTATGCTCTGTGAGTCGCCGTGAACTGATAACTGTAACATTTCTCTACCTTCTATGGCTGTGTTTTGTGCCATACGTCTGGAGTAAGCATGTATTATAATAAAGAGACATTGGTTATATCAGGGCAAACGTTAGCATTCATTCCGAAGATTGAGACGTGCAGTAAAGGCAACCAAATACCAACATTTGACTATTTGAAAGAAATGCGGATACATCTACCACAGTAGTTCTTAAAGGGTCTATGTGTTATATCTGTCGCGGTCCTTCCTTATTTTGTTCTAACACAGTCAGGCAGTATTTTCCATGAAAATGGATGTTCATAATACTACTGACAGTGGAGTTAAGCTATGAGATAGCTTGAGATATTTAACTTTTGCTAGGTCAGCACTAAGAATGTTTGAAGCCATCCAGGAGACGCCATTTATTCGCAGCTCACAAAGCTATTTTATTGAAAAGCGAGGTTCCCCCCCCCCCCCCCCCCTCCCCCCATTGAAGCTTAAATCCATTATTCGCAGATGTCGTGTTTGACCAATTTCAATTTGCTTTTAGTAACTCCACTTTTACCGTCTGTCTTCGGGAAAACAGAAATACAATGCATAGATCCTTTAAGAAGCTGTGTGTGTCCAGCCATGTGGACAGATTCTTCTAATAATGACATTGCGTGTGTCTTGTGTTTGGAGGTTGACTACGTTTACATGCAGTCAAAGATAAAATGTCAAACTGGCCCATTGCCGTAGCATCTTTGATAAATTAACAACCCATTTGCTTCAATCGATGTTTTGTGATCATTTATATAAGACAATCCTGTTAGCGTTTGAGTTGCAGTTCTGCTTTTGGCTTGGAAATCTAAATACAACGAACCCTTGTACTTTACTGTGTACAAACGCACCCTGTAATACAACGTTAACTGGCAGTTGTACTTCAACAAATAAGCACAATGGGTACACAGTTACTGTGTAATGTGTTGGCCCATGTCCCCAGACATACTTTTACTTTTTATTTAATTAAACCATATTAGCAGTTTGCTTTGAATACATATTTGATACTCATATTTTTATCATCCTTCTCGTACACTTTGCTGTGGCTGGGCGGCCTGGTGAAGACAACATACAATGGTGCTAGTACGCCATCTGTATTTGTGGCGTACATTCGCAGATTAGGGTCATAATTTCAGTTTCCTAATGCCTCCTCGGACAGAGCCTTTGCACACCTGCATGTAAACGTAGTCATACAGTTTAAACCCATTTTTCTAACGCAATACTTTTATGACCATACTTCAGTGGCATTTGTCAGCAAGAGCAAAACTGCATTTGCATCACTGCCAAAAGGCTCATTTGAACATGCATTGTGGTACGTTTTATAGTCATAACCACTATAAACTAAAGCTTACAAATGTGTTCAATCAATGGATGATAATGACAACCCTTACATATTTCTCCCCAAAACATTAGTGGGAATTTTCTTTTTTTTTACCATTTATGCATCCAGCATTTTTAGAGCATGATATCAGGTTGTCAAATCCAGGTAACAAAGTATAAATATGTAAAGAACGCTATGACGAAGTATTGGACCAGTAACCCAGTTTGTCCTAGTGGGGTAAACTGCATCGATCAGGCTCGTACCTTCTTTCGTTTTTTGACCAAGACATCAGGACCGTTCAGATCTTCCCCTTTTGTGAACTCATTCCTTTCACATCATTACAGAAGACTTTTTATTGGTTTGAAAACTCTTTTCTGTTTTACACAGAATTCGGTTGGATAAACCCACATGGCTGTGGTAGAAGTCCTTTTTCTAGTTGATTGTTGCCAATGGACGAGCTTTCCGGTGTCGCTCGTACACAGCGACTCTCGTGCTTTTGTTATCTTCCTCAGATCAAGTTTCAGACCCCACTGGGTCATACCATTGATTGGCATGCATTCAACAGGAGCCCATTGACCTCTTTTCTGCTTTTCAGGAGACATGTGTTCACTTTAGTTGCCTAGAAGTCATTTGTGGCAATATTACCAGACACATGTAGCCCAACACTGAACTATACAGAACGTCCTACCTAATTAGATTTGTGCCTTTAAAAGCAGGAAATAATAATGGCATAATTGGTTTAGAATCACAAAATTTGTTTTGGCTTTTGATGGCAGGATACCCCTTGTGTTGACTTTTGGGTCACAGGTGGTAACTGAACTAAATTGAGGCCTGCTGGTTAAAGAAAATGCCAAATTATTTGACCCTTTGTAAAAACAAGACGTTTTGAACCGTGCACTTGAAATGCACATTTCTACTCTGCTCCCACAAGCGGCCGCTTTTCTGACCTCACTCTGGAGTCAAATGGACACAGGTTTGCATCTGCAGATGATTCTCAAAGTTGTGTGGTAGGAGAAGATGGGATTGGCTGTAAAAGTGAGTGTAAGTATTCTTGTATCAATTTCAACTCTGTAGATCTAGTCTTTCATTTAACTTTAATAGTTTCACCTGACTGTTTTTTTTTTTTTTTTTTTTGAGAAGATGAAGATGAAGCCACAGAAATAGTAGTGGAACGGACATTCCCATTCAATCCATCTTGGATGGTGGTCGCAGCGGTGGCTACTTTCATACTTCTAACTGTTATGTTTTGCAGTCAAGTATCAACTTTAAAAAGCGTAGACATTTGAAATAATAACTCCACCACAGTTTGAAGCTTCTCCCAGCTGGTGGCTAGCAGCAGCAGCAGCATTGGCCCTGAAGCAAAAAGGCCCTAATGACTGTCACCATAACGACCAACAGAAATCACCTTTTTTGTTTTTGTCAATGAATGCAAAGCAGTTGAATGTCCATTCCACTACTATTTTATTTCTATGGTTGGCACACTATCATTATTTTTCCTGGCGCTAGCTCCATGAACAGTGGTGTAATTATTTGTAGTTGGATAAAAAGTGTCCGTGCAGCAGCACAGCTTTTGATACGGTTTGTTGTATGCTTACCCTTTTTAGATGAGTAAAAACAATAAGTGAAGCCACTTTAGTGCTCTTTGGCTGTTCTTGAGAACATGTGGACCCTGTTACTGGAATGACACCATGCATCCTGTGTAATATTTTTTAAAACAGTTTGCAAGACATCAACAAACATGCAAAGTATGATAATGTCCCTGCACAATAACAAAAGATGTAATGCTATTTAAGTTCTTGACTAAAAAGGTATTCAAATACATCAGTCCTCCCCACCCTGTCACCTCAAAAGCCACAATACAATGATCAATAATTGTACATTGTGGATATACAATACATAGAAATGTGCATACATATAAAACACTGATTTCCAGTGAAGATGGTTACAAACATGAAATAGTCCTAACAATGCTTATTACATCAATGATAATCATCTGTGCCAATATTTCTTTGGCCTTTTGCTCTTTGTATGAACTTCAAAGTGAAGCATTTCCCATTTCAGTTGTTCAATGCTGAAAAGCCGGTGTTCAGGGGGCTTTAAAGTTCCTGAGAATATTTATCTAGTGGCCTCATCCCATCCACATTTCCAACAACTCACAGTATCCTTTTAGCCAAGTCTCTAACCTGTCAGCGTGCAACGGTAACAATGCAAAATGTTACATTGCTACAAATTTAAGCCCTTTTTTTTCCCTCCATCACAAGCTCTTCCTAAATGCTTTTCAGGGCGGCCGTGCTTCCATTTCTCCGTAGGACAATAATCACTTATAGCATTTGAAATGCATTTTGTCCTTCGCATTTTTGCTGTTGTAAAAAGTATCCACCACCATGTGGCATCCGAGAACCCTGAAAAACACCTGCAATGGCCGCGAAAAAGAGGACTCCACGTACTGGTAATAGAATTGGATGTCATGGAGTATTCATCTGTAATAATACGTGTGTTATGTACATTGTTTTCTTTAACAGGTTTGACCAGCTTTAAGGATTGTGGACTGTGGAGCAATTTGGCTGTATAGGGTGGAATCAGGAATGATACTGATTTTAGCTTCGTGGCAATCCTCACAAAAAATGTTCTAACCCTCAGATCAAATTTAACATGAACTTTTTTTTTTTTTTTTTTGGAGAACATAACTAAACTGCAACTCGATGGATTTTCAGGAGCTTTTCCAATCTGTTGCATATTCCATGAGCCATGTAGCCTCAGCTAAACGTCCTAACCTTCTGCCAACTTACTTTTGCTTACTTAGGTATTTAAGCAGTTGGCAACAGCGAATGCCTACATTCGGCAGTCATGTGATCCAATATCTATGATGGCATGCTGTAGTTGCATCATTCTGTTGCGGGAGTGAAAGGACCCGTTGGTGCTACAGCACTACTTTGGTCTTGGTTGTTTAAATCGGTTACTTGGAAATGTTTTCATCGATCATTTCCTGTCAACCTAAATTCGATTGCTTTACATTTGAACACATAGCGCTATGTTGAGCTTTTTGCTCAATACCGATTTTACTGAATTGAAGCGGAGTGCATCAGGATGTGCACATCGATCCGTTAACCAGCTGCTAACAGCTCTTCAAACATTTGTTCCAATGTTGCGTTTTCAGGGACATCTACTGTCCATGGGACATCTTCTGCTGTTCATGGGACATCTTCTACTATTCATGGGACACCATCAGTCTTGAGCGCTGACCAGAAAAATGAGTACTGCAAGGCTTACACGATTTAGCAGTCGACTATCTACCGACTTCTTTGCTTCTCTTGACATCCCTATAATGGAATCAGATTACAACGACTCTCTGAACCAATGCTACGGTTTGATTTTTAGATATTAATCCAACCAAGAAAGCCTTTTCCATTTACCTTAAGAAGTTCAGCCCTGATAGTTGTTCCATGTGGGATTTTTTGATCACTAGAATCCTGAATAAATTATTTTAAGAATTAAAGACAGATTTTCCAAGCTTAGGTCTTTGGTGCTTTATTCCTTGAGACGTTTCTCACCATATGAGGCTTTACGAAGGCGGGAATCTCAACAAAGCCCCCAGTTGTTCACTTATGTAGTATTCCTTTCGAGATTGATGTTTTAACGATTTCCTGATCGATATGTTACCTTTGGAAGGGATTTTGTCACTTGGGTTATGACAAAAATAACCATTGGTAATGCACTCTGATATTAAGGGCTAAGAAATGTTTTAATACTAATCTTAAATCAGCCATGTGCTTTTCTGTGCAGTCGACTGCACAAGTATTGACTACTTTGCTGGTCCAATGGATGTTCTCATCGGAGCATCCTGCAAAATAGTGCCCTTATCGACCAACGTTTAAGACTTGTATTGTTATGTCTGTGTTGTGTACAATTTGTTTTTCTTTAACAGGTTTGGCCCTCTTTAAAGGTGTTGGACTAAGAAGGAACGTTCCAAACCAAGAAATTCAAAGTCTGTAGCTTCTTCGCCTATATTGACGAAACACACTCACTGTGGACCAAAAGGCATTTCTTCTTTTTACTATAACTTCTGATAATAGGAGGTGGCTCTGGAGATTGTATTTTGTGACGTTGGCGTTTTGTCTTGCGCAAGACTGAAGTTACTTAGGTTTATAAGATGGAAATCAAACCTTACACATTGACATTTTTGCTTTATAGTTGAAGTTGTTTGACATGTGCAAGCACATTTAACACAGTTGCTTCATTACATTTTTTGAACCAAGGTGTTCCTAATGACATTTTACTCTTGGACATTTTCAAACCAATGTCTTGGATCAGTATATCTAGGTATTGCCAATGCATCTTTTACTTGTTGAAGTGAAGAAGGCAACATAAGATTTGACTGTTATTTAGAAGACCTGTTGTGAGTGTTTAAGGTAGTGCCAAGCTCACTTCAAAGGATTCAACAATGATTTCCCTTATTGCAGATACGTTTAGATTTTATTGTAGTTTAACTGGCAACCGAATCCTTTATCAAAAACAGGTCATATATGTTTAAAAGTTGGCACAGTAACTAGTTTAAAGTTCAAAACAAGGATGCATCGCAGCACATTTTATGGCATTGTGAGAACGTTTAATTTACCTTTTTGTGGAGGCTAATTGAAAGGCAGTGGGACACAAATACACATTAAATCTGCTAGATGTCCAGAACAGTGATGTCACTTTTCTAACCAACACACTGAAGGAATCACTGGATTACATCAAAGCTTTGACATGACATTTTTAAGAGAACTTCATTGTGTACAGACAGTTTGGGTCAGCGTTGTTCCCTAATGTTGACCTGGTGCCAGGGGGTCATGACTAACACCCTAGCCTTAACGGTGTCATGCCCAAGGAGAAGACTTGTTAAAGACTCACCATCCTGACCCATGAAGCTTCACTAGTAGACCTGACAGACCTCCCATTCACCAGGCGGGAAGTCCCATGTGCCCTAACCAGTTGAAGAGAGGATGGCGTGCCGTGCCCGTGTGTGTGTGTGTTTCATGTCCTTTGGCTAAATGCGAGGGTGCGTTAGCTGCTGTCAGCCAGCTTGTCAAAGACGAGCTGCCCCAGTCCACAATAGAGGCTCTTCTCTGCAGTTGGGTTACATTGGCGATGGGTAGTTCTGCAGAAGTCAGTGGACAGTAAAGCCTGGACTTGTTTGCACTGCAGCCAGAGAGGTATGCTTACACAGAGCCACAGAAACGAGTAAGGTAAGTGTCCATCCATGTTTTATTATACAAGATGCACAGTTGTTGTCCCATGACTTAACGCTTCTCTCTGTCCTCTCTCGCGCCGTGCCACTGCTCTATAGTGATGCTCCACAGGGCTTCTGGCATCACACTTGCAATGAATGGCATCACAGTGCAGAATCCAGTCCTTCAAACCTGTGTGCGGAAAATGGTGACGCGCCGTAGCCCATGCAGTGTGTGTGTGTGTGTGTGTGTGTGTGTGTGTGTGTGTGTGTGTGTGTGTGTGTGTGTGTGTGGTTTTAGTACGGATTTCTCTGTATGCATGTGTGGTCTGCTGAGTCAGTGATCCGACGCTGCAGTTTGTGACCAGTGTGGTTGGATGCAGTGCTGCTGTCGGTGGAAAACTTTTTTAAAAATACAATTACCTTGATGAAATAGTGATAAGCTTTGGTATAGGCAGGTTGTGTGCAACTATAACCAGAGAGTAATTGTCAAATTACTGAAAAACCCACCTCATTGATGGCCTTTTCCACTCCAATGCTGTGACATTTTTTTTCTTTAGTTTTGTGTTTATGCCTCACCTCTTAATATCTTTAATACTTTGTGCTTTCTGGGGGGGACAAACCTTTTTAATGCTATTTAGTTATAATTCTAACTACATCTAGTAGCTTGTTATCTTTTAAAAACAATAGCACACTTGTTCATGCTGATCTTTGTTCCTCATTTAATGTTAAAGGGCAGTAGTCGTAATGTGAATCCCAACCATAGTTATGATATAAAATATCCAAACAATTTAAAGTGGGTAAAGTTAGCACTTGTGCATCAACCCTGCTGACTGCTCCATCTGTGGACTCCTTTGTGAAAGCTTGGTTCTGGGTCGGGCTGTCTATGCCGCTTTCAGGTCACATGCTGCTCTGGAGGTGATGTGTGATGATGTGAATCCCATGTCAGGCATCCTGTTTTTGTATTCCTCTGCTGTTGGGTCCTTGGATCTCAGCCATTGCAACTAAAATATGCTCGCAAACTTTGCCTGCATATTTTATTCTTTCCCTTGAGAATCTCATAAATTCCCATGTATTAAAACAAGTTCATAAACTTTGAATTTCTACACTAGCAAATTATTCCCAAATATGTGAATGTGAAGTTGTTTTTCAGTAAGATTCTAATTTTCTAAACTTGGTCAAAATAGGTCTCAAAATAAAAATGTAGTTTTTAGATGTAGTGCATCTTAACCTTTTCAAAGGATACCTTTTTCAATATCCATTGAAATGTAACCTCCATAAATGCATTTAAATCAGCCCGTTTTGGTCCTGATCTTTAAAGCGTTTCTTCACCATCGCTGGTGTACGCTGCACTGTCAGCATACTTTTAATAGAGTCTAAATGTAATTTATTTATCCATTATATTTCCTGTTAACTTTAATCAAACCTGCATGGGTACTATGGTTCCTCCTTTGAACTTACTCCCTTTAAGCAGTGAAACCTGTTATCAGGAATAATGTGGAAGCTAATCTCGACCAAGACGCCAACTAAATGTGTCAAACTTTGCCAAAGGCGTCAAAACCCTTACTGTGGGTCAGGCTATACAACACTTCGATCGATGGGATCTTGGTAGTTGGTCCTGTTGAACTAGTTCAATCTTTATTTTAAAAGTTTGCAATGTTCCTAGTATGAAGTTTGTGTTTTGCAGTGGAGTAATTTCCTCTTGTGTTGCGTATCCATCACATGTACAAGTTGTAACACCCCTTCTAGATTACTGTGATGTTTCCCTCTTGAGTAGAGCACCCCAGTGAAAATATAAACTACACTTTGAAAATGCTTGCTCTAAATCCTGTGGTTAGTAAGAAATGGAAGGAATGTATCAACCTTTTCAGGTGCTGGTTGCTTCAGATCCTTGGGAAAGGAAGGAGGAACAAGGCGACATGTGTAGTTCTTGGGTGGGAGAACCACTTTGCAGCAGTGCCCGACTCGAGCGCTCTCCTTTCCCCTCTCCTCTCAGTACCTCTCGCTGCTCCATATTTTAGTCTTTCTGTTTGAACCTGAATGGCCTGTCCTGCTGCTGACCAGCCAGTCATGGTGAGAGCACATCACCACTGTGGCTTTTTCCTCTACTTCACCTTGTGCGTGGACATTTCTTTGTAGCCGCAAGCAACTGTGGCGGTTCTCCTTGATCCGGAGGGAACCCCGCTGTGTTCATGGGTCGAGCCGCGGAGGCATATCTAGATGTATCTGTCTGCACTGTGATCCATTCTCTATCCCGTTTCATTGGTCCTGATGCCACAGGGATATTCTCTTATGTCCCGCCTTTTTGAGTGTGATGCCAGAACAACCCTTTTGGCCTCCAGATGGCCTCGTCTAAAAAGGGCAATGCCTAAAGTCTGCACGACTTCCACAGGAAATGACCAGGTCCACTTCTCTACGAGCCTCATGGTGCCGCTCCGAGCTCTGTGTGGGCTCTTTATTTTTTTTTTGCAGCAACACTCCTCCTGATGTGTCGGAAGTCCAGCTTAACGTGGCTTTGTAACAGAATTACCGTCCCAGTGGTTCGCAAATGATCCGAACATTGTCACGAGTTTGTGCCATCTCAAACAGCCTACTCACAGGATGCAGAGACGCATTTTCAACACGACCACATAAAACATGTTTGTACTTTTTCACATTTACATTGTAATGCATGTTGACATTATAACACCATGACCTATAAAGTTTTTTTGTTTTTGTTTTAATAATCAGTCACTACACACATACACACACACCATTTCTCTCTCAAAATAGTAAATATAACAAACCAAACCGTTCCAGTAGAAACCTGCTGACCAGTACACTGCCAGATTCTCATTGGTTGTTTCTCGCCACAGGAGCCTCGAGCTGCCGAAGGAGGCTGAGAACCGTCAGCGCTGAACCGGGTAAGAAGCACAGTGGTTAGACTGGGCGCCTGTAGCCTGGTTCTCCCACGATGGACCGGCAGATTTTGCAATTCCACCGTTAAGTTTGTACGGTTCAATAAGTAACAATTGTTTTTGTCTTTTTGTTTCCAGGTAAAATGAAGAAAGTGATTAAAAATGCCAGCGCTGCAGGAGATGCTTCATGTGCACTGCCGTGTTGCCAGGGATAACCTCCATGTTAGTTCCTGTCAGTTTATTATCCACACTTAAAAAATATCAAAGTATTTCGGTTGACTGTTGAATCTTCATTTCAGTTTAACGTTTTTTTTCCTCCGTTGCAGAGCTGCGTGTTGTTGAAATGACGCAGTACCAGGAGGCGTCCAGCAGGAGGACAAGCAGCTCGCAGTCCAGAGGGATGCTCTGTTTTGTTTTGAAGAATAATAAATGATACATTAAACCGACCTCTTGTTATTTTTTTCATTCATTACATTGAGTTTGTAGCTGTCTAAAGTAAACTTGGATTGTGGAGTTGATCCAAACTACCTGAAGTTTGTTTGCTGTAGAATTACTGCTGCACTTTATACACCCTTCACCTGAGCTTCCGCTCTGAAAACCAGTCCAGCTACAATTAAGGGGGAAGGTGCAATGTTTCTGCTGCTGGGTCGCACTCGTGGGTTTTGGCTGTCAACCCTGGAGGTCCATCCCCAAAAGGCAGGAAGGCGATACGGAGGAGCCTGGCTGAAGGAGGCCCGATGTGGGCCAGTTCGGTGTCATCTGACCTAAGCTGCACTGTGTGCCACTAGTGTGTAAACCACTTGGAAGCAGCTATAAACACATTTGACGTATAAACTTGCTAGTAAGTGGGATTTTTATGACTGCTGGCTGCCTCTGGTCGTCAAGGGACAGTGTCCTCATTGGATACTGCTTCAATAAAGGATGGCTACAGACCATGATATTCTGCACAATGATGTGCTGTATCCAACTAAAACTGGGAGGTACAAAAAAGTAACTTGTCCTCTGCAGGTGTAAAAATCTACAACATTTGAATAGCTTTGAAGTTCATTGTTCTGTTTTGTCACCACCTGCTGCCTCTGGCTGTAAGCCGACCTCAGGGCACCAGGAGAGAGAGGAAGGAGCAAAGTAGGTGGTGTCCACCGGACCATCTCCAGCCCTGCATGATTAATGGCCATGCATCATTGATGGCGTCAGCTGCCCACGGAAGTATAATCCCCTGACCGTCTGCACCCCCCCCCGCCCCTTCCCCCCCACATGGCCTACAGACTCCCACACGTTGAGATCTTTGCTGGAGTCCACTTTGCTCGCTCTCTACAGCGATCGTCTTGTCTTTTTCTGGCAGGACAAACCAGTTTCTAGTGTAACTGCCAGAGGACATTTTCAGTGAACTTCGCCACAGGTGTGGGACGAAGTCAGAGACCAATGAGTGGCACCGTCGGCGCTGTGCACCCGACGGCCGCGCCGGGCCTGGGTTTGGACTCCGGTGGAAGGCGGCATCGGAGGGCCATCCAGAAGGGCCGAGCTTTGGTTGAGACCTACGTGCTCCCCAGCTCAGTGCACCCTCCACCCTCAGCAGGAGGGGGCAGGGCCCCTGTGAGGCTGCCCTCCCTGGTGGCTACAGCCGTGGAGCCACGCAGGCGGAGCAACACGGCTCTTCTCAGGTGAGCTGCACATCAGAATCTAGCTGAAGGACCAGGAGGATTCAGGGCACATGAAGCTCTGGTTTGCATCGGAGTCACGGAGCAAAGCTTCTCTTGATGTTTTAGAATATTTTGATAAGATGCCTCAAAGACTTCTAACAATCTGAATGAAAAGTGTGTGTTTCTCCATTTTCAGCTGCATGTTTCTAAGGTGGTCTGGTCTTAAAATGCTATTTTGTATGAAAATGTACAAATCCAAACGCTATAGCTAATTTCCAGCTTTGTTTGGATTAGCAAAGAAAACGTAACCGGTTTTCATAAAGAAATTAATGGTTTTTTCATCAATAACTGGGTGTTTTATTTCATAAATGATGATTAACATATCAAAAAGGGAACATTCATTAAATGTTTTTATTTATAAGTGATAAGTTGACTCCAACCCAAAATGTCCTGCGGGACAATAAAGTTGATCTTACCTTATCCCGTGGTAACACTCTTCACAAAGAAAGGAAAGACACACAAAGAAAGGTTTAGGTTTTAATCTGAATCATTTGTCCTGAAATGCTTTATTGATGACAAAGAATGGACATTTAAGAGTCTGGGGACTATTTTTACACCATTGGCCCTTAAAGCTAACTGGCTGCTGACCGCACACGGACATGAGTATCAGTCCTCTAATCTGACCGTTGACAAAAAAGTGTGTGAGTGCGTTTTAACTATAACTTCAACTTGTTATATGCTTAATCATATTCTGTTATTAGATTCATTATTTGTTTAACTAGAGCGTCTTTTTATCCAAACTGAGAGTATAATAATGGAGGATGTTGTGATGTGTACAGGCTGTGCAGCACTCTGAGACACACTTATACAAACAAACTGACATGACTTTACTGGGCACAGTTACGTTATATTTATTTCCAATGGTTAGTAAATGTCATACCACACATACAATTCAACAAATTCTTCAATACAAACACACACAGAAAAAAAGTGTGTTAAATGACACCAAATGCTGATCATGCAACCTTATCACTGCACGTCTGAGTGTGATTAACCACCTGCACAACCCTCCTGTCCATTCATCTCAGCAAAGGAGCTTCACGCTTGACTGGAATTACAGTAGGATGGTTTCCCAATATGATAACATTATGTGGGCTGCCACCCTCCCCCGACCCAGTGTGTCCCAAATCTCAGTTGAAGGTGATACTGATGCAGCACTCACACTGGCTCAAGGGGGGAGTGTGTGTGTGGTGTGGGGGGGGGGGGGGGGTGGCCCGAGTGAGGCGTGGATACTAACATACGCGTCTGAGGCTCTTAAACACGCACACAAACCCCTTCAGGGCAGGTTTTGAATAACCATCAAATAGATGATGAGAAAGAGGAAGACAAAACAGCTGTTGAATGGATTGTCTTTTGTACCGCAATTCATGGTCCCAGCGGATAACACCTCCGTTACTGTCTCCCCAGCCACAGTGAGCCGTCCCTCCTCGTCCCAGACGAGAACATCCTGTTCAACAGAATCTCCTCCCACCGTCGCCCCAGCGTTGCGCCAAGGAGATCCCCGCCTCCTCCGCCTCCATTTTCCAAGTCATCAGCCCGGCTCTCCTGTAAGACGGGCCGCCCACCTGTGACCAGCCTGCCCCGTCAGCAGCAGAACCGCCAGCAGGTCCAAAGTTGCAGCAGACCGGCCTATTTTCACTTCTCCCAGGCCATCCAGCTCGGCCCAAAGCCGAGACCAGTGAGGAACGGTTTCCACCCCCACTCCCTGAGCCCAGAGGTGGTCCATAGTGACCTCCCTGTCAGGCAGTATCACAACTGGCTGCTTCAGGGAGAGCCCTTGTCTGTGGTTGGGAGGCCTTGTCTCCTGAGCAGTGAATGCCCCCCACTGGCTGCTGCTGCTACCGCCGACAGTCCAGCTCGCACTCAGCTTCACGTGTTCCTGCCCACGGAGGCTGAAGGTGAGGAGGAGGGGAGCGAGTCGGTGGACGAAGGCTTCATGGACGAGATGGACAGTAAGATAACTTCTCTGAAGCTGCAGAATAGAGCTCCAAAGACACCCGTAATACCTCCCATGCTGTAGCATCATTTGGACAACATGTACATGTACATTTAGTGTATTACGGGTCTGTGTGCTAGATTCCTTCAATCTCTGAATCTTAGATGTTGCACTGTGTAGCAGTGATTTACAGAAAGCCCTTTCCTGCTTCCACGTGGCTACACCCCTTTGGGGTGGAAAAACTTGATTGAGAGCTCTGACCATTCAATACCTTTGGGGTGAGTTGGAACGGTCACTATGACTCTGCCCCCATCCTTAAACATGGGTCCTTAAACAGTATTTGACCTCAGTGATGATTTTCTGCAGTGGCGGACTGGCATTGGCAATTTTACAGCCAACCCAATGGAAAGGATGGCTGTTTATCAAGTTTTCTTTTCTTAGAGGGCAGTGCATCACGTTTTCTGCACTAGAATGGCATCCAACACAGCCCTATATCACATTTTATTGTTTTGTTGACGCCTATTGTCTTGGAATTAAATGTATTGTAAATTGTAAATTATATGTGTTGTATTTGTGGGTGCACATGTATTTGGCCATGTGGTGTACGTCTTCAAACTGAGCAAAGAGGCAATGCATTGAACCGAAAGGGACAAACTAAAAACGTGGAAGCGGATGTACTGTAAATATGATGTTGAAGTTTCTTATCTTAAAAAAGTATCTCTCTCTTGCAATACCAGGTTAAAAAACGTCATGTTTCATGACTAAGAACAGAAATGCATTTTCCAGTTTTTCCTGTTGGGCAGGTTTAATATCAACTTCACTGCTAGACAATCAACTTTGTTGAGGCAAATGGAGCTACTTGAGACTCAATAAGTAATAAATCAACCTTTAAAGTTTGAGTATCGTTTTGATTATTAACGGTCCTTATTTTTATTATTATGAATATTAACAAATATATTGTAAAAGTGTGCATATATACGCCACGGTGTATATGTATATATATTTGCACAGACACACTGTTGTGTACACACCAGTCCAGGTGGAGTCAGCATTGCTCCTTTGAACCGCAACGACAGCCTTTAAAAAACGAGGAAGAAGACACACACTCCGGTCTGCAAGCCTTTCAACAAGATATACCAAAAGCAAATGATGTAATTGGGAACTATGTTGAAAGAGCATGTCGTGGTTGTAGAGTATATTTCATAAGCAACCAAGTCGCATTTCAGCTGCAAAACCGGTGCATCAGAGTTTGTGGCAAACATGGCGTCGACGACGGAAACAGGCGACGGACGCAGCCCGCGGGCCACCAATCAAGAGCTGAGCCTCCAAGTCGCTGGCGCGGTAATATTACGCACGTTGAAACGGTGTCATGCATTTCTTCTTTTGACGTTGCTTAGTGGAGATATTATCATGTCTATCAAAATTAATTAATTTAGCACAGTGGTTGATTGATTCGGCGCGTGGTCATATTGACGCGAGACGCGCTAACTGTCCGTCGCGACCTAACGAGACAGTTGAGAGTTGTGCAGACCAGGCTAGTGTTAGCTTAGCAAATGGTGAGCTACTTGTTCTCTTTTTTTTTTTACAGGTCATGTAACTAATCTACATATCATCACAACATGGCTGAATCCAAGGGAGTAACTGGGGCAGAGGTAATTAAACCCCTCATTTCTAAACTATCGTCATTGTATAAGCTGTTGGCTAAACCTCTGTGCAGTAGTGACGCTAGTTGTGTTTACGCGGTGTGGGCAGTGTTGCTACAACAGCAACAAGCTAAACATGTGATTGCTTTGAAGGACCGGGAGGATGAGTTGAGTAATGGCAACAAGTGTTTTACAGAAAAATTAGGGATCTAAAGTAATGTATACTAACCTAGCGTTATTTTATTCTTTATTGTAAAGGTACATTACGTTTAATTAATTAACGTTAATGGGGATCTTTCAGTACTCGTTGCATTGGGGCATTTCAAATTAGGGCACATATTATGAATGAATGCTTCTACACGTTAATTTGGGTATCTGGCATGTCTACCCACCCCTAAACTCTGGAAAAAAAACAACTCCCGCTATTTGTTATGGTTCTTGTACGTCAGAAATGTCATGCTTGAGTGACTGCGAATGAGCTTCCTTATCATTCTCTCGTCACTATGAAATGGGAGTCTCTTACATGGCCTTGGCCCGCCCCCCTCCATCTCATCCCCACCGCCTCCCCTACACTCACTATAGATACGATATTTGCCAAAGCACGTCACTACGTTTCTGCAAACCTCGGATACACTTGGGATAGCTCGCTAGCAGCGAGAAGCAAATGAAGCACTCAAGATGCTCTGTGGTCGGCTGCACAGATCCGCACAGATCTGTACATAACGTCCCAGCCTCAAAAGAGACGAGAGACAAATGGATTCAATTCATATTTGAAGGTAATGTTCCGGAAAGAATTGGCAAAAGTCTGTTGGTGTGCGCAAACCATTTTGAATTAGACCGTTTTAGCAATTTGGGCCAATATAACTCTGGACTCGCAACGAGATTGACCTTGCAAGCGGGATCGATACCATCTATCCGTCACAGTACAGACAAGGGAATTGTAAGTATCTTTAAAAATAATTATTTTGACCGTGTAGTGTGGGCGGTTAGCGACGTTACCAATGTTGTTGGGGCTCATTAAAGGAACTCAAATCACGTCACTCTGGAGGCCTGTTCTACATGGGTTAAAAAGGGTACTGTTATAAATGGTCCGTGGAGTATTTTGACCAAAGTATGTCAGACATTTCTCAGAATGAAATAAGTAACAAAAGAAGGGCCGTAAATATACATATAATGTATGTGATGAACAATAGAACAGTTGAACGGTATAGATCAAAGGAAAACAAAGCAACAACAACACATAAAAGTAAAGACGCAGTGGCTATGTTGTATTAACAAGTTTTAAATTGTCCACAGAGCTTTCATCTCTTATTTTTTAAGCACCTCTTTATATTTATTTTGCATTGTCAGAGTGAGCCTGAGAGTGAAGACTTTAAGTAGCTCAAACGATGCGTTACAGTGAGACAGCCACAATGCTGGACAGGTTTGCAGATTTGTTTTTCCTGCGGCAAAGAACGTTCCAGCTGCTCAGGCGTCGTAAAAGTCAATGGGTTTCATCATTTGTCAATAGAAGACAATAACATGAAGCTGTGGTTTGATTATTTGTTGCATGTGTATGTATGTATGTATGTATGTATGTATGTATGTATGTATGTAGATGACAATGATCAGATGAAATATATTATTCCAAACATAATCTTGAAACAAGATTAAAAAACCATGGTAAAAAGAGAAATTGCCACAATATCCAATAAAAAGCTAATGTAAAAAAGGTTTTAGCAAGCAAATAATGCAGAGCAGCAGGTATATCAGCATAACTACACGTTCACAGTTTTTACAGATTTTACAGTTTTTTCTAGATTCCGTACTGACCTCTGGGGGTTGTAATTGTAGGCGTATTTTCATCATTAGCACAAGAGAAAAAGTCAGACTCCTGCTATTGTACATGATGCAATACAATATTTTGTCTCGCACAGATAACAGGAGGGACAGACGGACACTCCATGGAAGCTGTTGCAGAGCCACGAGCAACGATGGATGTTGAAGACCCAGAGCGTGTTTGTGAAGCTTCTAGACCCTCTGAGCATGGAGAGAAGGAGAACCTGGTGGCTGCTGAACAAGAAGAGGGAAGTAAAGAAACTCAACATGAAGAACCTGACATAAAAGAGACATTCAGCACATGTTTGATCGATGGTTGTGAGCCAGGCAGCACCTCGGATTCTGAAAAGGAAGAGAGATTTGAGGTGAAAACCGAGGAAGAGTTTGAGTCAAACAAAGAACGTGTCGCAATAAAGGAAGACTGCTCAGAGGACAGTCCCGCAGGACCCGACGGCAGTGAGGACACGGATATGCAAGAGATAACTAGTGAGGAGCTAGCAAACACAGACATGGACACCACGGAGAGCATCAATGTGGAGCCGCAGCAGGAGGCTGATGGCGGTATGTTGAGGGTCTATACGGCGGACGACCTCGATGAGATGATGGACATCGGCACGGTGGATCAGGTGGAGCAGGAAGCTCAGATGAAAGCGGAGCAGCAGACTAGCGAGATGGTCATGGACGACGGCCGCTCACCTTCCTATGCAAACAAAGGTAAAGTTAAGCACACGTCTAATCACAAAGGTTTTCTGCTGCAGAGAAACATTTCCAGTAGCGCGTCAATGTGCAAAGTCAGTCTGCTAGTGCTCTGCTGCTCTAAGCTCCACACAGACTTATTAGCACACGTGTCAAGGACAATAACGACATTTTTTCATTGTACACCTTTCAGGGTGGTGGGAGTTAATTTCGTCCCCCTGTTTTAATGGTAGGGGAAACACTAATTAATAAGCTTGATGAGTATTAGCAGGTTTATTGTACAGTATGGGTACGGCTTCTGGCATTAACCCTTTACGTGTATTAGGGTAAATATTGCTTCCTTTTAAAAAAAATATTTTGCGTTAAAGATCACAGAAAAGGAAATATTATTTATTTTTGTAATATTTGGAGTACAGAGTGACCAACTACATCTAATGAGTCTTGACTAATTCATTAATAACATTAGGTAAATGCTTCCTTTAGATCTGCTGTTGACTCAGATATTTCAGCACTGTTGAGCATCTAGGTCTAAACACTTGTGAAATGTAGAAGAACATTCTCTGTCAATGTAAACGATGCTCCGGCATTTAGCGCCTCTGTTCATCTCTGTATCTCAACCACGCTCACAGCCTCAATGACGGAGATCAGGACCTCTGTGGAGGAGGGAGCTGACGTGAAACCAGCAGTATGGCTGCCGCCTGCAGAGAAGGAGCTGCTGTCAGGGGACATGAACGAGGCTCTAGACACGGCGCAGTCCGGCTCGTCTCCGTCGTCTGAGGCCACGGCCACCTCAGGTGAGGCACCCCGCAGATCCCACTTAAACTTTTATAGATCATCAGTTTGCTAAAGGGAAAACCACCCGGATCATTGGAGGTTCCAACTGCTCCACATATCATCATTAAAAGCTGTAGTATAGAGTATATTTTCCAATACAGACACTATGACTCCCTGGCTCTTCTGAAGCAATTTAATGCTTCCTCACATCAAGCAATTAAAAGTAAATATTTCCTACCTCTCTGGTTGTGTTAGATTTTTTTTATTTTTTATTGGTTTACACCTTTAGTTTTGATGTCACTCTTGCGAGGATGATTATTTTCTGCCTGCATATTCTTCTGTGTCTTCAGTTAACCAGCTCACATGTTGCTTGTGTTCCTGTAGGAAGAGACAGCGCATCACCAGCTGCCACGGTGAACGGGATGAAAGTAGTCCAGCTGTCGATCCCTAGATTAGAGATTGTAAGTGTAAGAAGGCGTCTAAAGTAAACGGGTACACAGAAAATGAGTGGAGGTATCTGTGGATGTCTGCATCTAAATCCACAAAGTCAACACAACAGCAATATTTCTTTTCTGTTGTAGAAAAGCGTTCAGGGGTTCAAGTCGTCTCCTTCGCCGCCTTTGGTCAAGGTGAAAGACGAGCCCGTAGATGAAGAGTATGAACACGCTCTGATACCTTCTGCATTTGCAGCAGACGTGAAAGATGAGCCCAACACTACAAAGGTAACACACGGTTAATCAGACAGCAATCTTACTGTCTGATCTATTAACATATGTTCTAAAGAGTGTTGCTTGATTAAGGATGTAAAAAAAGTTTTATGTACAATAACAAAAGAAACGTAAGGAGCCCATTTTAATTAGTTAGGAATTATTTTTTTACCCAATCACTTTCAGGGGTGCAAACTCGTTTTTGATCTAAAATGGGTAATTTGTGTGATTAATGTATCTGCAATAAAAATGTTTAAATATTTTGAGGGGTCCCCCCCCTCCTTTGCTAATATTTAGTCTCCGCTGTTCGTCAAATCTATTCTTGAGGTTCCAAACATTTTCTGACTTTGGCCTCCCATTATTTATTTATTTATTTTCCCGGGGAGCAAGCCCCGGACCCCCCGAGGGGGTTCGGATTCTTGTCACCTTTTTTTATCCCTGATGAACTGGCCCCCCTGCACTTTATGAAATTTCTCCCTCGAGATGCGAACCCGGCATAATCGGACAAAAACTCTATCCCTATATTGTTGTATGGATTCACATCTGACTGTAGGTGCCAACCAAAAGATGTAAACTGACGTGAAATATTAAGTCATATAAAATGCTATCGATATGCAAGATTATTATTATTTTTTTATACAAAATATTTCTCATTTGACTCAAATGTTTTTTAACGATGGGAACGGTACTCACTTAATTTAAAGAGAACATGTTTGAATCGCTATTCTTTGAATTGAATTGGACGCCAACTTCCTCAATTATAATAGCCAAAACAAAGTCCATTCAATAAGGTAGGCCCTCTTCAAACCTGTCTCCATTGTGTTATGGACAGGAGGACTTGAGGATCGGATCGGTCTTCTCTGTGCCCCCAGCCGGCGAAACGCAGCGGCTGCCCGTCTTCTACCCGTCATCGGTGTACATGTCCTGTTCCGGCTGCAAGAAGAACCTGATGAAAGGCCAGACGGCGTTCCAGAGGAAGGGCTCGCCGGCACTCTTCTGCTCCACCACCTGCCTCACCAAGTCTGTCCCTGCGACCAAAGGAGTCACTAAGATCTGCCACAGCTGCAAAAAGTGAGTTCAATAGAAAACTGCGTCATCTTTCCAAACTTGCGGTACTCGATTCCTTATGAAAGTAAATACAACCACGGCCAAGAAGTAGTATCGAACCTCCTCCAGTCAGACAATCCCTGCAGGCCTTCTTTCATTTGATGCGGCATGTGTTTGGCCCACCTGCACGCGGCTTCCAACAGAGAGACGTCTGAGGCGACTGTTGGCAGCTAACGGCGCCAAACAACAGCAATTGTACTATATTGTAGTATAACTTTAAAGGAACTGGTTTCTTAGAAAGCCCTATGAATATGGTTATGAATATATAATTCATGAATTTGTTTATGTCATCCCAGGTTTATAATACGGCCTCAGGACGTCATTCTGGTTCCAGATGCTAAAGGCACCATGAGGGAATTCTGCAGCCAGATCTGCATGACCTCCTTCAACTACAAACATAACAACTCCAACTTCAGGATATCTGCTGCCATCAAAACAACTCCAAAACCAATTTCCCCACAGTCGCTCTGCAGCATGTGCACAAAATACTGCATTGTAAGTAAAACCTTGAGGATCCCACTTACGCTGTTTATTAGATTTGAATTGCAATGATATAAAGTAGTCTCACATGAGACAGGGATGTTTGATGACGATTAGTCGATCATCCAAATCTTTGCAGATATATTAACTGTTGTGTAATTATGCCCCTAAAAAGTGTCCACAAAATAAAAAACAGCCAGTTATGAACTTCATTTGTAAAGCTATTGAAAAAAAATTGCCACTTACAGGAAATAAATAAGATCTTTTTTCACTCAGCTTGCAATACAACACCATTTTTTGTTTGTTGCAGTTGCCTAGGGACACAGTCCAAAATGTTTCTTGTTTGAGTCCTGCTTTGTCAAATTCCCGTATATAAAGTATTAAGCAGAACAGAAGTACACGCAACCTTTTCCCCTCGCTGCCCCTGTGAGCAACACTTTGTTCATGTCAAGTCCGACCTCTGAAATAACACACCGCGGTTGTTATGCCATCCCTCCTGCAGAGTAAACACGAGGTGATCCTGAGCGGCTCCGTCCACAAGATCTGCAGCGACGCCTGCTTCAACCGCTTCCGCGCGGTGAACAAGTTGTCCATGGCCGGCTGTGCCAACTGTGGCTCCTACTCCCACAACAGGCCGCTCATGCTCAAGATGGAAGACTGCAACAAAACTCTGTGCAACGCAGAGTGTCTGGCCAAGTACAAAGAGGTAGGGGAGCTGATGACACGCAGTGTACTCTGCGTTATGGATGTCAGGAAAAAGGCCTATAAATTAAACGTCTGTTGGCATTAAAATCCATTAAACATCAAAAAGGACAAATACTGGCAGTATGAGGCAATACATATAGCTTTGACTATGCTGTGATACGAAACTGAACATTGTACTGAACATATTCCAGACATCTGGAGCTCCATAGTCATCTTTATATTACACAACCAGCGGGGCTTAGTTGTTTGTTTTTTGCAAGTCACTCGGACTTAAATATGATCTGAAACTGAAAATTTGGTAGAGACTGGGACCTAACTTCTATAAATCATATACTAATAAAAGTTCACACAAACGCTTCATAGCATATGATAATGAAGTGATGACGGACACTCTTGTGAGCTGGCTAATGCTACGCTAGCATTGGCCTGTCTGCGTTAACAGGGCGGGACTTAGCAGGTGATCAGTAATTTAATCAAACAGCTGTGGTCTTGCAATCAACACGACATGGGCGATTATTATAATAAAACTGCACGTTCTGTATTTCTTGTTTATCTCATAACAGAATACCAAGATAACCAAGCCCTGTACGATGTGTCGCACTTCCCGGTTGCTGGAAGAAATGGTTGACAACAAGAACAGTGATGACTCTGTGAACCTCTTCTGTAGCAGCAGTTGTGTGATGGCATTCAAGGTCCAGACTGTCAGCACATCAGGTACAAGTAGTTTCCATCACTGACGTTAGTGTTGCCATTCATTACTTCACACCATCACAATGTGTTTTTTTCGATTTCTTTAATTAAATATATAAAAACCTTTTATTTTATTTTCTGCAGGTGCTCGGTTGAATTGTGATAGCTGTGAGAAAACCTCTGTCCCAGCCTACCACCTGGCCATGTCCGATACCTCCATCAGGAACTTCTGCACTTTACCCTGTGTCATGGCTTTTCAGGTAACGAGGATCACTCACTGCAATGGTTTTAGGGCATTCCCAACAACAAATCGTTCCCCATGTTGTCAGAACACAGTCTTTCTAGAACACATGTCGGTGTCGCACTAGAAACCCCTACTGGTTGGCAGTGGTTTCTACTCCAGACATTGTTGAGTTTCTTTTTTCTTTTTCTGTTTCATAGGAAAAGTTCAAAAAGTCCCAGAAACAGGTGAACGTTTTTACCAAGCTGCCAGTCGGCGCCCCCCAAATCCAGACCGGCACTCCCATCCAAACCCTGCAAGATGTCCCCAAAGGACCGCTGAAACTGAACTGCTCCCAGTGTGACCGCAACATATCTTTTAAACCCGAACTCCTCCAGATCAAGGTAATGCGTGTGGGGGGGGCACAACAGGGAAGGGTCACACGCTTGTCTTCCCGTAGTCCTTGATGTCTTCAGTCCTCCAACCTCTTTCAAGCTTGAGACAGGCCTTCAGCCTTGGTCTAATACCGGATTTGCACTAATTGTTCCTATTCCTTGCGTTACAACGCGATCACAGTGAAAAAGAAATATATTAATTAATTATTAATATTAATGTTTTTACCTCTGTTTGTGAAGGACAAGTTGCTTTTCTTCTGCGGCGGAGACTGCGCTCACGAGTACAAGAAAGACAACTTTGTGACGAGCTCGTGTGAATACTGTAAGATCGAAAAGATTACCAGCGACGCCAAGAGGGTTAACAACAGAGACTGCTTCTTCTGCAGCGACGGTGAGGAGACCGGAATACAGAAAGGACCGTGGCACAGCGCCTGCTTGTTAACACGTTGTGTTCAACCTTATTAAACTGCACCCTTGCGCCATCCTCCCAGGCTGTAAGCTCCTCTTCAGACACGAGATGACTAAAAAGTGGGGGAAACACTGTCACTCCTGCGTCTACTGCCACGGCATGTCCAAGAAGCTGGTGACGGCCCAGTACGGAGGCTCCACGGAGGAGTTCTGCTCCGAGGAGTGCCGGTCCAAATACACCATGCTCTTCTGCCATGTAAGCAAGCATCAGTGGGCTAATTCAAAGCACACTCAATCAAAGGCTTATTTGTTGTTTTCTTACCTCTCAGGTTGCAAAGTGTGACACCTGCGGCCTCAAAGGGAAGCTGAAGCAGAGTCTTCCCATTCTGGGGGGAGTCAAACACTTCTGCAATCTGAGTTGCCTGCTACACTTCTGCTGCGACACAGTGGCTGCGCAGGGCGATGTTGTCATAGGTCTGTGTTATGGTTGAAATTTCAAGTTTTATTTTTCAGTATTGTGAGTTTTTTTTGCCTGATTTCGTAACCATCATCAAGGACAAAACTGACAATTAATTTGTATTAATCGGTTAATCAGTTCTCCCTTTGATTTCATTGTTATATTCACATCTTTTAAGCAATTTAAGTCCAGATGAGGGGTGAGTGGGGAGCACGGTCATCCCCCAATCAGAGGGTTGGCGGTTCAATCCCATGTTGATGTGTCCGTGGGCAAGACACTACAACATTGCTCCTGTAGCTGTGACTACAGTGTGTGAATGTTAGTGACTGATGGGCAAGTGCCACAGTGTATGGTAGCTCCTGTTATGAGTGTATGAATGGGTTAATGATGTCATGTAGTGTCAAGTGTGTGCTTTGAGTGGTACAGACCAATTATCCCTTTTCAATGCCAATTAGATAATTAGACTGTTGTTTTTAAATAAACATGGGGACTATTGTATTTGAATTTACATTGAGCATGTTTTCCCCCTACCCCGATAAAGATTAATTATGATGATTTACATCAATGAGCAGTAGCCCCTCTGACCCCACGCGTGCTTCCCGGTGTTTTCTAGGATCTGCAGGTCCTGAGGAGGCCACGCCTGTCATTGCCAATGTCGTCTCACTTGCTGGTCCTCAGACACGGAATTCAAGCGCTTCCAAAAGAGCCGCCCAGCAGCAACACCCAAACGCAGGTAATTATGAAAAGTATGTCAAATTAATAGGAAAAAAGTGCTGCCTGCTCATTCAGTCCGTTAACAGTGTTGACTGTGAAGGCCTCATACTCTCATTGTGTCCACAGGCACAGTCTTCCAAACAAAGAACTCTGGACATGTAAGTTGTTGTGTGATACATGTACAGACAGAAAATCTATGAGCTGTTTCTACAACTTGATTAGAGTTGAGCTGTTGTCATTTCAGTTGATTGGACATGATTTGGAAAGCCTCACTTTGCCTATGTAAGGTGCCACAGTTTACGGTGCATGTCAGAGCACAAACAAAGCCATGAAGTCAAAGGAATTCTTGCTTTACACCTGCGAGACAGGATTGTGTCAAGGCACAGATCTAGAAACATTTCTGCATCATTATTTGAATTTGTGCACGCGCACTCACACTGTAATTGTTCTTTCCTTGAACAAAAAAAAATAGCACAGAAGTAAAACAGCTGGAAGTATTTTATTCAGTTCATTATTGAACCAAGCCGGTAAATTGCTAAATATTTTGGGTAGCCATTTTTTTGGCCTTCCATGGGCTTGGTAGATTGGTTAGATTGAATTTATTTATTTTTATTTTCTCTTTTTTGTGTTGATATTGGGAAAACGTATATTTTAGTTTTTTAACATTACTTTTACTCTGGCAGGACATATTTCCATTCCAGTTTCTATAACCAATGAATGTAGATTTCTTCTAAACTTTTAACTTTTGCTTAGAAGAATCTTTAGTTTTCGAACCTTTCAGTTGTCAGTCTGGTAAAACCATTTGAAAGCATTCTGCAACAACAAAATGACACGTTTTGCAGGCCCTCCAAAAACAATAAGAAGTATGAGTCCATTTTGGGCTTAAGAGGAAAAGGTATATTTTAGATCATTAAATCTGCAAAAATGTATGATGAACCTCCGATTCACAATCAGTCTTGGATGCGGCGGTTGCCTGTCTAGAGAGTTTATTTATTTTGAAATCGTTGTCCTTTTGACTCTTCTTCAGAGTGGTACTCAGACAGATGCAGTGAGTGGCCATCTTCCAAAGATCCTGAAGAACAAGGCTGTGCTCTGCAGACCGCTGGTGCAGAACAAAGGGGTCACCTGTAAAACGCAGACCGCCGATGTCGAAGCACAGACAGGTAGGTACCCAAACAATCGCATTTCCATGGAAACAACACCTCTGTGCGTGTTGGTACATTTTTTCAGCCACTGATGTGAGCAATTTGTGAGTGCGCTGTCCCTAGAATTCTATACTTATCCATCTGATGTTGAAATATACTATTTTTTTTTTTACTTCTTAGAGCTTTTAAAATGATTTGTGCCCCTCTCTGTAGATGACGTTTACCCTCAAATCATGGTGGTTCCTGTGCCAGTGCCGGTGTATGTCCCCGTACCCATGAACATGTACAGCCAGTATGCTCCCAAACCTCTGGGCCTGCCATTGCCGGTTTGTCACAAACTACGCACACCTCTTGTTCAGGTGTTTTGATTCCCTGAAGAGGGGGACCGGATCTCATCTTTACTCTGACAACCGCAGGTGCCTGTACCCATGTTCCTTCCTGTGACCCTGGACAGCGCCGAGCGCATCATGGAAACCATCCAGGAGATCAAGCAAAAGATCCCGTCGGACCCCTTCGAGGCTGAACTCATCCTCATGGCCGAGATGGTGGCAGAACAGAATGAGAAGAATGACAAGGAGGAGGCACCAAAGGAGAAAGGGATGGAGAAGGAGAGAGACCGACAAGAAGCAGCGGCTTCAGATGGTGAGCCCAACAGTTGTTTGTTGTATATGTGTTTGTAGTGTGTTTGTATGTATGAAGGAGGACAGAGTAACACTTCAGTAGCGGCGTTCACCGCAACAACCTTAGACGTTCTCCTTAGGTTCCTTACATGCTTTCTATTAAGCCATTTGAAATGTCTGCTGCCAGAGAGGGACAGCATTGTGGTGAGGTCATGTCTCACGGAATCAGGCCGCCCTGTGGTTCCAGATTCCAGAGTAATTGGAAAATACTTCAGATCTTGATTTGATCATGAATCTATTAAACCTCAAACTTTAATCAAATTGGTGACAACCAATTAGTCCAGAGGTTCCCAAACCTTTTCTGCGAGGGCCCCTTTGCGGTTATAGGGATATTGTAAGCCCACCGTGGTTCGAACTTTAAAAAAAGTATAGGGTTGGTGATGAAGTGAAGTGACCCCCAGATTGGGAACCACTGACGTAGTCGATGGTCCACTAATCATTACCCTGTCTAGACTTATGGCCCGGTTGTGGCGCCCCGCCTGTAATAAATACTGACATTTGTCCTCCAGGTTTTTGTCTATATTTTCTCCTGCCTTTCACTCTCCTTGTTGCTGCTAATTATTCCCCACAATTTTCCCCATTACACCTGAAATAGATGTCAAGCTCCTCCCATCTCTTTTTTGATAGACGAAGCCAGTAACTTCTGCGATGACTTGGACACAGAGGAATTGGCCAGTTTCCTCAACAACTGGGAGGACGGCACCTCTGAGGCGGGTCTGCGGTCTCCTGGGCGACCGTGCGGGCTGGAAAAGCTCCACGCCATCCTGGATATTCCCACCGTAGCGACCAATGAGCCTTACTCCGAACCCCTGGCTCCAGTGGCGACTCCCATGGACGTCGAAGCTGACTTCGCTGTCGGTGAGGAGATGTTCAGATTTCTGAAGTGCGTGACACGACATCACTTGACTTGTCTCTCGTCCTCGAGCTGGTGTTCCAAGAGGTTTAGTTGAAGTGTGGTCGGGATGAAGATATGCTTTGGACACATTAGACACTGGTCTTATGTTGCATGTGATGAAATTGCCAGAAACTCTGGAGAGGATGGCCCGGTTGAGAGAGCAGTCCGAGCGATCCCCGAGCCCGCCGCCTGCCGCCACGCGACGACGACAAGCTCACCGTAAAGCTCGAGAAAAGAGGGTAACTGTCTGGGAAATGAGATACGATGCTGCCTGTGCATTCAGGACATTCAGGACGTCTGATTTTACTTGCAATCCCATTCATTTCCAGTTCTGGACAGTGGGAACTCCTTCCATGTGTCTGGTTTTCTCACCATGACCATATCCTTGATGTAATCCTCTCTCTCCACCTCTCCGCCGTTAAAGGGTCGTAAGGTCCAGCGGCCGTTGAAGGCAGCTGAACCGTTGCCTCAAAAAGGCGCCTCCAACAAGACCGTCGCCGTGGACGTCCCAAAACTGAAGAGTCAATATGGAGTCGACGCCTGGAAGCGATGGATTCAATGGAGGCAAACTCAACCCAACTTGGAGAAGCCACGCTTCGGTTGTGAGTCTGGATGTTCAGGATACCCACCTACTTCAGCTCATCATGTGCTCATAATTTACATTGATATATTTCGATCATTTACATCTAAAACACCAAACAGTAAAGCAGGAATATCAAATCCATTGAACCAGAAAGGGAATTTAAAAGATGTCCTTCTCGCTCGAGAGTTGTGGAGAAATTTACTTTTACTGATAGTTTTTGTAAAGTTTGACTTTACACATAAAAACCAAGTTCCATTTTGATAAATTGGACTCCTCGTGTCTTGATTTCAGCACGGCCCATAGAGTTGAAGGAGGATGTTCTTTGCTCCACCACTGCCGAGCTGAGCTACGGCCTCTGCTGCTTCATCACCGAGGTGAAACGACCCAACGGAGAGCCGTATTCCCCCGACAGCCTGTTCTACCTCTGCCTCGGCATTCAGCAGGCAAGACCCTTAAACACAGGCCGACTCTGGACGCATGCAACGGGAAGCAACAGTGCTTTGTGAACATATGTACACTTCGCAGCTAGCACACGTTGTAGAGTTTTCCCGTAAGGGGGAGGGCAAGTTGACCAGTGGAAACTTTTCAATGTAAAGCCGGAAACGCAGGTATTAGGGGTAACTTATATGCTATAGGGACATAAAATACCCTCATTGTTCTCATTGCACGTGTGACCTTTTCATCTCTCTGCAGTACCTATTTGAGAACGGTCGTGTGGAGAACATATTCATGGATCGGTTCTACAACAAGTTCTCCACTGAGTTTAATGATATGCTACGAGATTTCAAACCCTCGATCACAGCAAGTGGTGAGTTATACATCTGCCATTTTATACTGTCGATCAATCAGTATGTCTTCCAGTTTCCTGATTTCTCCTCCCCCGTCCCCTTCAGGTTACATCCACTCCCGGGTGGAGGAGGAGTTTCTGTGGGACTGCAAACAGCTGGGGGCGTACTCTCCCATCGTCCTCCTAAACACTCTGCTCTTCTTCTGCTGCAAATACTTTGGCTTCACCAAGGCGGAGCAGCACCGCCAGCTGTCCTTCGCCCACGTCATGCGCTGCACCAAGACCAACGCGAACAAAACCAAGACCACCTTCCTGCGCTTCTACCCCCCTATACCCCCAAACGAACCAGAGAAAGGTACCAATACGGCGGAGGGTCAGAGTGAAGTAGCGTTTTGAAGACAACACGTACAACCTATATGTTTAGAATGGCGGTGTAACAGGCCGTTGTTGAGCCGTGCAGCTCCCCTCTCTCACAGTGCGTCACACGGTGTCATTTAGACAAATATGAGCTTCGGTGTTTGTTGCACCCTACATGCCCTTTTCAAGAAAGCACTTTGTTCATCCAGTTCGGAGTTAAATTGTGTTCTTTTTTGTTGTTTTTTAAAACTGTTTTTTATTAGGAATGGTGTAAATGGGGTTGTGTCTTCTTCAGATCTAGAGGTTCCTGTGAAGAAGCGTAAGGAGGAAGGTAAAGAGAACATTCTGGAAATGATTGAGAACACAGAGAACCCTCTCCGCTGTCCAATCAGACTCTACGAGTTTTATCTCTCCAAGTGGTGAGTATAGAAGCACACCGAATGAGAAAATGTGTTTGTTGGAAATTTGTGGGTCATTACCCTTTGATATGTTAAGAAATTAAACTTTATCCAAGGGAGATATTGACACCAAAAGGCTATTCTATTCATTTTTGAGAAATCATTTTGACTGTCTTTTGACTGTTTTACCAGGACATGTTAATTCAGTATGTATTTATCAAAGACTGCAAATTGTTCACCACATTCACATTAGCAACTGTCTTCCATCCAGCTCGGAGTCGGTCAAGCAGCGCACCAACCTGTTTTACCTTCACCCCGAACGCTGCTGCGTCCCCAACAGCCCCCTGTGGTTCTCCTCCACCCCTCTGAATGACAGCACCATGGAGGGCATGCTCGTCCGCATCCTCACCGTCAGAGAGCTTCATCTTGGGAAGAGGAAAGCTGAAGGGACGGAGCAGAAGACATCTGAGGATGCACCATTTATACCAACCGATGAGGATGAAGAAGAGGATTCAGAGTGATGTAGAGCAGAAGTGACCTTTTTATTAGCATAGGAGCCTTTTGGTGTACATGGAAATTCTCATTTGATCATGGCCCAAGAAATGGACAATGGAGTAAATATCTGATAGACAAATTACAATTTAAAAGTCCTACGGCAATATGTCCTTTTGTGTTTTATGGATCATATTTTCCCTAATTGTTTTTATTCCTTTTATTTTAGTTGTGTATTACCTTTTTTTGTGTGTATTTTTTGTCTAGGCATATAATCACACTGAAAACTGCTTTGTGTGAAGTAAATCTGAATACTCAACAGTCAGTGACAAGCAGTATAAGTTGACCTTTTTTAAGAGCACATTTCTAGATCCTGTATTCTTTTATACCCTGAACTAAATCAGAAACTTAAGTACTTGGAATTCACAGAAAGTCAAATTTGATCAAATGAAAAAAATGTTTTCAGATATTTGAATGCATTAAAGAAGTATATCATCACTGTTTTCTCTTAAGTGACATTTATTGATATCTGGGCAAACTCTCCACAAATGTTAAGGACACTGACTTGAAAAGTTTAATGTTTTTGACACATTGGTTCATCACTTTGTGCATAACCATGTAGCCTACAGGCCCTTCATGTACATCCGGCATATGTATATTCCTTACTATGGCTGCCAATGTCCTGAGTATTTTCTATTGTAAGTTGTTTTTTAATAAAAATAATTCCAGAGGGAGTTGTTTTATGAGAACAGAAACCGGGTTTGAGTCATTGAATGAAGCCTGGCTCTCAACGTGTCCTCATTAAACAGGCAAGTAGATTCTTGTGTTTGAGTCCCCCCCAAGTATGTAAATGTACTGCAACGGCCGCCGATTGGCTGTCCCTGGAGTTACTCTGACGTCGCAATCAGTAATTGGTTGGAGTTGGGAGCGTCATCGTGAAGAGGCGTCTGGAGGGAAGGTCTTATAAATCATGGCTGCATATCTGTAAGCTTCATCTGCTCACCCTCTTGCTTCTGTTTTGGGACGTTGAAGCGAAGGTAAACGTGTTTAAATTACATTTTTTAAAGTACATGTATTCAAGTACAAAGTATTTGGAAAAGTATTGTAACAGTTATGAGCTCACTCACCATCACTTGCCAGTTAGTGTTAGCATGCTAGGAAGGCATGTGCACATCAGAAAGTAACGATAAATAACCATCACAACGTTATCTTAACACAAATGGTTCAGTAGAAAGACAAATATAAGTCAACAAAGCCAGGCAGCTACCTATCCTTTTTTTCGTAATACTTTCAAAACAGCAATTTCGGTTCATTTCCACATGACGTTTCTTAAAGACACGCAGCCTGTCTTGTTACATTCATTAACGTTATATTTGTACAGGTGTTTAACAAACAACATTGTCTGTGTTCTTCTGATAAGAAGATTTTTAAACCGGCTAAATACCTGAGTTTTATACGCACGAAAAAACCCACTTCATGAATAAATGCCCATACTGAAAATGTATATGTGTTCAGGACATCTCCAACTACTCCCATAACGAAAATGAAGTAAGGTTACTGTACCAATTAAGAGAATTAGCCAAAATAAATGTTCAAAAACCTAATTTCTCAATAATTCCAAACAATGACTAACGTATTGTGTTACTACTAAAAATGAAATATTCTTATTGTACAAATTAAGAGAATTAGGTTTGGTTAAACGTAAGTGTGCGGAGTTGACTGCACTCCGTTGACTGTACTTGAATCCTATTTTATATAAACTATAACATTATATATACTATATAGGTATACAGAACTGTGAGCTCAGCACACAAACTCATTTTGCATCTTTGGAACATGTTCCAGCTGCGATGGGAAAGCAGAGGAGGCAACTGACAGCACAGCAAGATGCCCTGAAGCACATACTTGCTTGTAGAGACAAAAAATCATTGGAAGAAAGGTTTATAGATTCATTTAAAGGTAGGTACTATTCTGAACCAGCCAATGAACGGAAAGACTGTTTTGTTTTTTGTTTTTAGACCCTTCAATCACTGAGTTACGAAGCTAAGCATTAGTGTTTAATGATACATTTGTTATCAGACATGCGCTGTTATTCATATACTATTGTAAAATGAAATGTATATCCCCATACACACGTCTGTTTTCATTGTAGATGCATTATTGTTCTTGACTTAGAGGAAGATGTTCAATAACCCAGTTTAGAATTAAACAACGCCGACTTTTTGGATGCTTTGTACCACTCTTTTGGTCTTTTTGGAAGGAGCACAACAATGGAAACAAGTTTTCCTTAAACGTTATTGTGTTATCCTGCTATTTTTGCAAATTGTTCATTACACTGGAATAATGTCTTCATTTTAATTATTTTTTCTAGGAAGAGGATTGTTTGCACGCAAGACCATTGAACCATCCACATTTGTTGTTGAATACCGAGGAAACATCTCTCATAACGCCACAACGACTACAGATAAATGTGGATATACCTTGAACAAGTATTTATTTGAGTTTTTATGGGACGGAGTGCAGTGGTGGTAAGTTCTGTCAGAAAGAGATCTGATTAATTCACTTTAAAGTTTTCACTCATTTTGAGTGTTTTGTTTGCAGCGTTGACGCCTCAAGAGAGGACGGGACCCTTGGACGACTCGTGAATGATGATAACATAAGTCCCAACTGTGAAATGAAGACAATCGTCTATGAGGGTAAACCCCACTTGTGCTTGTTTGCAGCAACACAAATATCTCCAGGTGAGGAGATCACCTTCAACTACGGAGACTCCTCTTACCCGTGGCGCTCAGGGGTAAGTTGGCATCTGAGATGTTGCGTTGCTTGTGATTTAAAAAAAAAAATCTAAATTACAATTACTTGCTTCTCTTAGATACATCTTGCTTAAACTAAAGCAGTCAAGCTTTTAAAAGAACCCACACACATTAGTATGAATATGTTAGAATGGTATAATTCCAAAGTCATATATAGATGAGTAAGATTTCCCTTGATGCAATTTCCAGGCCTTCTGCTCTTTATTTACAGTTAAAGACGTTACATTCGTAAATCAAGAATGGCAATTATCTCTTTTTATGCTGCAGGGGAACTAACAGCACTCACAATTATCATTCTATAATTAGATGAGATGGTCTCATGGACAAATAATGGGAATTTTGAAACAATGTATAGAGTGACACAAATTAAATCCAAAAGAAGTTTATTGTGTAAAGCAGGTTGAAATAACATTTCAATTTAACAAACCGTATTTCTAAAAAGCAAAATCTACAAATTGTAATTTTTATTTTATATTGTTTTAGTATTTAGTATTTATGACAATTGTAAACCATTGTTGATGTGATAATTTAATTTAGTCATTGTTTATTGGATGTTGGAACTCTAAATGCCAACACAGAGTGAATGTTAATCATACCTAGTGATTCACATTCAAATGTCACATTTTTCACTACAGATTATGTTGCATTTGATATTTACAGGCGTCCTTGGATGGATCTAGTAGTTCAAACTCAGACGCTCATGCTAATTCATCAGCACCAAGGACTTCTAAGGTATGTGAAAGATTCTTTACATTGACTCTCTGGCCCATTTAGCAAAGAGGACTCTACTACAACACTTAACTGTTGGCGTCCTGACAGAATTGTTGATTTCAGGCCAAGCTGGCGCACTTTGGCTGGCACTCCTCTTGACACTTTGTGATTTATATGACTTTTTGTAGCTATTTTTTAACCCCAGTTTTACTTCTTGCCATTGCTCCCTGAGTGGAAATGCATGCAACAGACCTTTTCTTCCATCCCTCCGTTGGGATAAGGTCGGCTTCACTTGGGGTGGCTGCCTCGGCTGGCGCTGCGCTTGGCCATGTGGTCATTAGCAAACGCCATGGCTTGTTTTGTGCTTCTGTTTTTGACATAGATTCTGGAATTTTTTTTATACACTGGCCCGCAGCTGAGCTGTCTGCAGCTTCATGGGTCCATCCAGCGAGGGGTTTTAAGCCCGCTGTCAGGAGTGCAGGATTTATAAAAACCGACCTCGCTACATCCACAGAGGTTGGCGCTGCTGTTTCAAAGTGGAATCAGGAAGCAAAACAAACCTAGGAGTCATCATCGGAAACATCGCGAGACTACCCAATCCAACTACTCCGTGCTTAATGAAGCATGTCCTCTTGGCTATAGCTACATGCAGAAAGCCCGCAGCTCTGGTTGTGGTGGTGGACTAGCCGTCATGCGTCTCCTCTGCCAATGCCTGATCTTTTCTCTATGTAATGACGGGCCTTCAAATGCAAATCTCTGTACTCCATGACAGTGCTTGTCATACACCGTCCCCCAAAGCCAAACCCATCTTATCTACCCAAGCGATCCCCTTACTTCACTTTGCACTATGTCAACTAATATTGTCATTGTTGGCGATTTAAATATTATATATTAAATAAGATCCGGTCAGCGTGCAGCAGATGCTTGAGGGACTTGGTCTGCAGCAGCATGTTGAGGTTCCTACTCGCACCAAGAGGTTTATGATCTTGGTGTTTCTGACCACAAAGTGGTCTCAATGGCCTCGACTTTCATGCTCCTATTAGACCTAAGGGTCAAATGTCTTTCCAGAACTGGAAAAGCATTGACTCAGCAGTTATGACCTTGGAAGTCCAGCCTCTGCATCAATGGTTGAATTGCTGGAACTCTATAATACATCCTGAGCAGTGTTTTTGATCTCCGTGGCCCTATCAAGTCACGTGAGGTCAATTTCTGATGCTCTACTCCCTGGTTCACGCATGAGCTCCGGAAAATCAAATCTGAGGCCACAACCATCCTTTTCAACTGAGGCTACAGAGGATCAATGCGACAGGTTCATTGATTTTTTCAGATCCAAGGTCTCTCTGATGTCCAGCTCTCCACATCTGCTTCTCTGACACCAACACCTTCTCTGCCAGTGTTCCGTCTGCTCTACATCTCACTGAGGTTCAGGAAGGAAAAATGACATCATGTACCTGCAACCTCGACCCCATTCCCATTGCTCATGTCATGTCACATCTACCCACAATCGGTCCTTTCATCACCAGAGTTGTTAACCTTTCCCTTCATTCCGACTGTGTCACACCTGCTCTTAAGGTTGCTGTCATCCCTCAAGAAGCCCACTCTGGACCCGGCGCGGAAAGCAAAGAAGCAATAATTCTCGTTGTGTACTGTATATTTAAAGAAAATGTTGTTTGTACTGTATTTTTATTGCGAGTACAGCTTTAAAGGTCCTACTCTGATAATAAGGGCAAGGAACAACCCGGCAGCAGACAAAGTCATGGCAATGACGCTGTTGTTGATATCAACGGACAAATGGATTTCTCCAATTTACACTCTTCTAAAAAGATGTTGAGGGCCTTTATTTTGCAGCCAGACAATACATCCAGCAGGGTTCAGGCTCTAATGAAGAACACATCTAGCAAGGCTACAGCGAACCCCAAAGGGCACTTCTCAAAGCCTGATAAATTATTGCTACATTTGCGGCAAAGGTGTTGGTAAATGTTCTTCTCATGTTTTAAAGCATGCTGATGAAGACCCAATTACTGCTGAAGCCTTTTCACTACCCGAGACCACCGAGGAACATAAAAGAAGAAGAGAAATTACAAATATAATCACCGGAGTTGATAGCAGCGACGAGAAGGTGAGGGACTCAAAGGAACTGTTTGAGCGAGAATGGACTCTGCTTGTCTCCCTCACAGCCCTGGCTTCTCTTAGTAAGCAACAGAGGTGGGAACAAGTCACTGTTAGGCAAGTCACAAGCAAGTCTCAAGTCATTGCCCTCGAGTCCCGAGTCAAGTCGAGTCAAAGACGAAGCAAGTCCCAAGTCGAGTCCCAAGTCACATAAGGAGGCGATGACTGGCTTGCAACTCCGCTGCATTTATTTATATAAAACAACTCAACTTCGGTCACTGTTGGCCGTCACCACGCCGAACGAACACTTCCGCATACACGGCCCCCCAAAACTCGGGTTGTCTCGCGTAACTACAGCTGGTAACGGAGCATAACGTGAACACATGCAACATCTGCATAACTGATTAACTAATAACTTTAACTCAGCTCATTACACTACTTTAAAACGGACGTTGACATAATGTTGACGAGGATTTCCATCGGAGTCTGAATCCGGGTTCAAAAATGTAACCATGAACGAGCTGTCTCGTTGATACGGTCAAATGGACTGCAGTGATTGGATGTTGTTCAGGCAGCGCGCGCTCTCTGCATACAGGTGGCGCACATTTTTTTGACAGATGCAGATAAACAGAGCGGCGCGGTGGTGTGAAAATGTATTCCCCCAGTTTTCATGGGAAGTAGCAAGTCTTCTCGAGTCAAAAGGCTCGAGTCCAAGTCAAGTCACGAGTCATCGGTGTTCAAGTCGAGTTGCAAGTCTTTGTACGTTTTGTCGAGTCGAGTCTCAAGTCATCAAATTCATGACTCGAGTCTGACTCGAGTCCAAGTCACATGACTCGAGTCCACACCTCTGGTAAGCAACCTGTCCACCATGCCGTATAGGCCCTCTACAGCGTAGGATCTGTAAAATAACGAGATTTGATTGTCTAGGTGTACCTAATAATAAACTGGTCTCATGATGCAAATGACATTTTATGGCAGTGCAGGGCCTAGTAATGCAAACTACTTGAATTGTTCATATTTGACGTGACTTCTCCTTTATATTTACAGGTACACAGTGAGGAACTGAATGAATCACAAGGAGATCTAAATGCTGCCGTGTCTTCCCCAGAGCATGAAAGTGTAGGTATTTAATGCCTCCCTCAATAAACTTTATTAAACTTGGGGGGACGTGGCACTACAGGGTTTGGCACCACTGCAATGTAAGAAATGTCAATTCTGTCTCCATCATAAACGCCGGTACATTTTTAACAAAAATGTCAGGGTTGCAAAAAGCATTATTGTGGTTTATGAATGTCATCTGTCTTGACTTTTTATAAGTTGGTGGTCATGTATTCTTCTGCATGCCGATAAAGTTTATTGAGAGGTTGGGTTGATTAGTGATGAGTGGATCAATCGTCAGAATTTTCCTTTTTTAATGCAGCCGATATCAACTATTTCACCATCAGAACTGATTACTAGAGTTGCAGTTAGTGATGGAAATCCCTGCATAATAATGTATCGACTGAATTTGTATGGCCTACTTGGGAAGTTTACTAGATGAGCGTTTTGTGTTTGATTCCATAAAGTGGGTAAAACTACTGGTCCATTATTGCAGGTTGATGATGAAGACTACGAACCTCCCTCGAGCGAGAGCAACAGGCCGAGCCTTGAGCCACAATCCATCGACGGCTCGTGCACCCGGCAGGAGGAGTCTGACCAAAGCTCTGAAGAAGAGGCCAAAGACGCCCCCCTCACCAACAAAAACTACTGTTACATATGCGGGGTGGCTCAGTCTAAGATTTCCCGTCACCTTTTAACCCATAAAAAGGAAGAGCCTGATCTAGCTGCGTTGCGAAAGCTCCGCAAGAACTCGAAAGAGCGTAAAGATATGCTGGAGATCTTACGAATCCGGGGAAATAACCTGCACAATCAAGAGGTTTTGAAGACGGGCTGCGGAGAACTGAAAGTGGAAAAGAAATGCTCAAAAAACTTTGACCCTGTGAAAATGTTTGCATCCTGTTTATTTTGTGAAAAACTGTACAGTCGTAGGGAGATGTGCCGACACATGCAAAAGTGTCCTGCAAAGATGCTCTACGGACATCAATCAGTGAATATTAAACGCTTAAACTTTACGGAGGAGTCAGCAGACATCCTAAAGCTCTCACCAGGAGTGAGCAAGATGCTGAGCACACTGAAGAAAGATGAGCTTCTAGCCGAGGTCTTGAATGATTCCTTATTAATGCAGCTGGCAGAGTTTTGGTACCCAAGGATAGAAAGCCACGCAAGCCGATTGGAGCACCTCAAGAACAAGCTGAAGCAGATGGGCCGTCTCCTTCTGCTCTTAAAGGAGAAGTCGATATGTAGCTTCGAAGACGCTGTGAAATCCGAAAACTTCAGCAAACTTGTCGAGGCCGTGAGAGCGATCACGGGCTACAGCGAGGAGACAAAGTCCTACAAGAGGCCGAGCCTCCTGAAGCGTTTGGAGAATTCGCTCAAGAAAATTGGCAAAATCAACCTTGCCATAGCTTGGAAACGGAACTCTAGCGCCGAGGCAATCCACGACGCCGAGGCGTTCACAATGCTGTGCAAGAAAGAATGGAACTATATCCATCGGGCAATCGCAAAAGACAAAACGGCCACTTTACCGCTCATCCGCGACGCGCAGCTTTACTGTCGGTATATGGAGAATACGGCGGCCTCTGCAGTGCAGAGCCTGACGCTGTACGAGAGCTCCCCCGTCTACACTGCGCTCCTCAGGGTGACTGCTGCGCAAGTGTCCGTCTTAAATAAAAACATCGCCCAGGTTTCACAAGCAACGCTCCAGTCGTTCAAGGACTGGGTCGCGGGGGGGCGGGACGAGGCAGAGGCCAGCGCGGCTGCTGTCGTCGTCCAGTCCCAGTTTGAGCAAGTCCTGTCCAAGACCACTATGAGGATCAAAGTGAGGAACGGCCAAGGTCAAAAGGTTTCCGTTACGTTGACCCCTAAACTCCTTGCTGCCATAATGCTGCTTGTGGATAAGAGAGAAGCATGCGGCGTGCATGAAAACAACCCCTTCTTATTTGGGGTCCCGAATGCCCCCCCCGCCAGCTTCTCCCACGGCCAGCAGTGCAACCTCACTTTCGCAGTTCGTTGTGGGGCGAAGAACCGGGCCGTCCTGCGGTCGCCGTTATTCCACAAGCACGTGGCAAGAGTATTCCAGATACTCGGCCTGGCGAGTGACGAGCTCCATCAGCTGGGCGGGCTGTTGGGGCGGGACGTCCCGACCGACAGCGAGTATTATCAAACGCCCGAGGCAGCTGGTGACATCGCAAAACTTTTGGAGCTGCTGTCGGCGCTGGAAAACGGATCTCTCAAAAGATTCGAGGGGAAATCTCTCGAGGAAATTGAGGTTCCCGGTGAGTGTTGTGTCTGGATATCTGGAAATCTATTTTTAGCAAACAAAAGTTTGCATCGTGACACAAATTTAAACCTGCGTTGTCGTATAAAGTTGATCATTCATTTAGGTGTTTCTTTGGGCAGAATGTAAAAAGTTTGACCTGCAAATTTCATAGTAGATAAAAGCGCTTACATGGGTGCCTAAAATTATTATTTTTTAATTGGATAATCAATATTTATAGTCTTTTAATCTGATAACCATGTGACCTTGTCCTACTGTTTCCATACCTTGCTTTCCTTTGAAGATGAATTTGAGCCAGATGTTGAGCAGCACAACCCTGAAAACAGTGACGCTGAGGAGGATGGTGAGGAATCAAAAAGTTCTTCTCTGAGCGGTATGTGGTAAAAGCACTCTCCCCCACGACACAATGATCTGTGTTGAAGTAGTCTTTTAGAGAGGTTTTGCATGCAGATGTTTTCAGGGGCTTTTAAGATATTAATACGCATTACTAAATTTTCTTCCACTGGCACAGGATTACCCTCCATGACCAGTTTTAATTTGAAAGGTTAAAAACATTCAGACAAGGTGTTCTGAATCTATATCTTGGTTTTCCTTCTTACTTTTAATAAAGATTAAGGGTTAACTATGGTTTTGGTTTTATTTACTCCTAAAATCCATCTAATTAGTTCACCTACAGAACGGCATAAAACAGGTGTCAAACTCAAGGCCGAATTTGGCCCACCGGGTGACTTTGCACAGAAGAATTATAGAAAGTTATAAATTGCATTTCTTTAAAAATAGAGGCTATTCCTAAAAAGTCCACTGGGGTCCCACTGGAAGTGAGCCAACGCAGTGCCTGTAGATCACCTGCCTTTGGAAAAAAAATCTGGGCACACCTAAAATGAGTTTGACACCTCTGGCATAAAACACACAGTGTTACAACTCTTTAAAGTTGAAGAACAATATAGATCATTTAACAAAAATACTTGCCGTGTGATGAGTACTTATTTTCTTGCTGTTCTTCATGTTCAACTTACTGAGAAAGTCATATTGATCTCCTACATGTTGAAAAAAATTGTGAATGACAATAGAACCAAATGGAGAAAGTGTCTCCCTTCTCCAGCAGAATGTAATTACAGTGATAAGAAATGAGCAGAGCTTTGCTACCTGTTTCTCCTCCAGGTTCTCCCTTGGCAAAAAGCTCTTCCTCAGGACCCAAAAGAAACTTCAGAAGGTCTTCATTAAGGAAACGCGGCCCAGGCCGGAGAAAGAGGCAGGCAAGTGAGACCGACGCATCCGAGCTCGACGATGAGGAAAATGAAGACCTGAACACGGACGACGGCCCAGAGGAGAGACCTCAGAGAATGGTGACCCGGGGCAAAAAGAACGCTACGAAAATTTCCTTCAGTAATGATGACGTCAGCATGAATGTGGACTCTGACATGAATGTGGACACTGACATGAATGTGGACACTGACATGAATGTGGACTCTGACATGAATGTGGACTCTGACATGAATGTGGACACTGACATGGACACGGATGAGGAGGTTGTCAGGGACCGGGAACATGGGGACAATGGCGAAACAAGCGGCTCACCAGCAACGCCTTTAAAACCTGATGTGACAGAGCAGGACAACGACACTGGTGATTCTAACGTGGAGGAGGACGACGACTCACCCAACAAACCCCCCACTGGTCCAGACCTAGAAGAGACCATGGACATCAACACAGCCAACAATGTGGAGAAGGAAGATCAAAAGAAAGGAGGTGAGCTCAATGACTGAATAGATGGAGTTACTCTGACTGTTCAGATACAAACAAATGTAAATCTAATGAATTTATCTTCATGGGAACTTTTTGAAGATTTAACAGTAATCCATCCAACCTCAAGATGGCGCATCCCCTCTGGAGATCATTAATATCTGTATCAAACTGCAAGGCAATCCATCCAACATGTATATAGCATTAAACTGTGTAACAACAACATGTTTAATGTAACTCCTTATAGGAAAGAGGATCAAATTATCAGCTGCAGTGACCAGAATGAAACAATTGAAGATTTTAATCCCGAAACTGGACATTGTGAGTATCCAATTTCATTAAGTAAGAAAAGTGATCTTATTGTACAAGTAAAAACTATAGTATGAATTAAATACGTTACTAGGTAAAGTTGGAGACTCCAGTCCAAATTTACCAGTTGCCGGTGAAACAACAGTCCATCGGATACAACAGAACTCTGTGCGAAACATCCTCAATAGCCACACACGTCCAAGTCAAGCCTCACGATGCAAAGGTACAACAATACAAACAATGCTTCTATTGGGAAGAAATACAAAGAGATTAAGCGGTACATGGATTGTTCAACTGTGTTTGAAGCTTCACTCAGAGCTGGTACGGCAGATCAAACGTTTTACTATATTCTGTACTGTGAGTTAGGAAGATTTTGTTTTTATTTTCTGAGTGATTACAATACAGTTAATGAACTGTTGTTATTCTCAGCTTTTATACCTTATGTGGAGGAGTGTGCAGTTTCCAATCTAAATCTGCAAACATAGGAGCAAAATAACACCCAAAACTATAAATTGACGTGTAAATCTTGCTGTACTGATGGATATCTTTCTATTATGTTGTAACTTAATATAGCTTTACTTGATGTGTATGTCACTCGCATATCAGGCGACTAAGATGAGCTGCTCCCACTGCAAGAAGACCTTGATGAAGGGTCACATGGCTTACCAGAAGAAGGGATTCACGGATGTTTTCTGCTCCAAAAAATGCCTTTTTAAAATGTTTCCCATCAACAAGCCAGTCACCAAGATGTGCCATCAGTGTCTCAAGTGAGTCTGTGTTGTAATCATTAAAGGTGCCAATATGTTTCAGCCAAAGTAGGTCTTCATCGGGGCATTTAATAAAGCTAATAGTGTGGCTACACCTCTATAGTATAAACAACCAATGCATCGCATGACCCGGATAATTACATGACAGGTGAAACAAATTGAAAATTTTTAAATATCAGGAGGAATATTTTTCATGTCCATCATCAATGAAGAATAAGTAGCCATACATTTTAAAGGACAGGAAAGGTCTATATCCGTGTCAACAAATGTGGGCTTTTATCATCTTTTAGCTACTATAATAAAGGCTTTTAAGTGTTTTAAGATTTTGGCGTGGCTGGATTGCCTCCCTGTTAATCCTGAGTTTTCTATTCCAAGAGCACCCAACAAGTTTAGATCTGCACAGAGCAACCTGTTCTCTCTCTCTTCTAGTAAGTAATGTCGCAGGAGTTTACATTCTTCACTGTGTTCCCCTCGTTCTGTCAGAGCGATATCGCAGCCTCTGGACCTCATCTTGGCTGCAGTGGACAATGTGGGGACCATGAAGGACTTCTGCAGTCCGACCTGTCTGCTGTTCTTTAAGTCTGTCTCCGTTTCCGGCGAAAAGCCACGACGCTTCTGCAGCATGTGCAACAAAGTCTGCACTGTGAGCAAAAATCAACACATACACTTTTACTCTCCCCAAAAACATGTTATTTAAAGCTATGAACTAGTCCTCAGTGGTCCTTTACCATCCTGTTCCACAGAGCACGTGCCAGGTGACTCTGAACGAGGCGTCCCACTCCTTTTGCAGCGACTCTTGCTTTGGGGATTTCTGCAAGGGAAACATTGCCGCCTGTGAACACTGCGGCACCACCTTCTGCCACAAACCGCTGAAACTAAAGCTGGAGGACAAGGCCAAAACCGTCTGCAGTCAGAAATGTCTGGACCAGTTAAAAGAGGTAAATCTATGTGCTGTGTTTGCTCTGACAGCATGAATGATAACGTCGTCAATATTAATAACCTGAGTGCATCAAGTAGATGAGTTTAGATCTGTTATTTTCCTGCGATCAGACATCCAGGAGATGGAAGCGTCCTGTAGAGGGCTTCGGTCTAGCTGGGTTTGCTTCCATGTCGTATTTCCTCCCTCCGGCCGCTTTGTTTAGATGATCAGGAAGATTGAAACCAATCACCACGCCTCCTCCACCCATGTTGATAAGTGGATCTCTGTCATATATGAATCCCTGACATTCTGTTACCTTTCTCGATTGAACAGAATATCAAGACGCCCCACCAGTGCACCATGTGCAAAACATCACTGGCCGTTTCAGACATGTTGGATTTCAAAAGCAGCGGGAACGTGGTGGAGCTCTTCTGCACCCAGACATGTGTGATGTCATACAGGCTGCAGCCCGAAGGTATCCAGGACTTTCAAGGTACTGGACAAAAGCAGTTTGTCAAGATTGTTTAACGCGTTGTTTATTCTGTAAAGCTCTTCGGTATCAGAGCGTGGGTTTGTTTCCTGTTATATTTTCTATTTGCATTTGTGTCGCTGGGTTCACAAACAAAACCTTCACTTCCTTCCTTATCTGTCTTGTCCCTGATTGTTTCTTGCTGTGTCAAATCACCTGCACAATCCCAGTGTATTCAAACCATGTGTATCCCTTGGCTGGATTTGAATTGTCAAAATCATACCTCCCAACCACTATTCCTTGACCTCAACTAATTTTTTATCTCTGTGGAAAACGTCACAGGATCCGACTCCACTGTCACGAAGCTACGTAGTTATGATGTGACGGTAGATTCGTTTTAGTGTTGTCGGTATGCAGCGGCGAAACTACAATTTCTCTGAAGCGAAACAAAGAAGCGACTCCGATGCCTTCATGTGTTGTTACACTGCTGAGTCATGCAGACGACCTGAGACAATCAGGTTCAAAGCCGAATGATACGTAACTGTTTAAATATTGGGACAGAATTATCTCCTTTCCTTTTGTAAAGGATGGTCCAGTGGTTCTTCTGCTAAAGGAGCTAAGTAGGGAAGCATTGAAGCTCCTTTCCTTAACATTAGAGAATTCAAACAGGAAGTAACAATTCAGATCCAGCTACTGTCTCCTTTTCAGGTTTGTTAGTCATTTTGGTTGTCTTTATTATTGGTTCTTATTTGCCCTGAGGCATTTTTTATCCTACTTAATTAAAGTCCTCTGATTTTTGTCTGCATTTGAGTCCTCCCTGGACTTTCGGTGACACATGGGCCTTAAAATAGATGCTGATGTCCGACACAGATAAGAAAAAAATGTCACCTTTGCTTGTAACCCCTTTTATTTGGCATTTATTAGTAATATATAAGCATATAACAAAACTTTTCCAAACCACTATGATATAGTTGATAAGCAGATACATGTGCCTGGTATTAGTTTAGCTTAGCCTTAACATGTTTCTTGATTTCTCAGCAGGGAGTGACCACCTAGATCTGCCAGAGAAGAAAAAAGCCACACCGACGATTCAAACAATCGCTGTTGTGAGTATTTTTCTACGAAGCACTAAACCAGTCCACTAGTTGTAAGTGCTCCACCAGAGGACCACATGAGGCCGACATGATATTTACTTACTCGTGCTCTTGAATAAAGCTTTGTTCTGGGTATTTACTTGACTAGTTTGTCTCATTCGAGCGTAGCGGAGGCGGTCTCTAATCCCTGACACTGTGCGTTGTCCCACAGGAGAAGATAAAGAGGGAGAGCACAGCCCCGGCTGCACCCGCTGAGTGGGATGCCGAGCCGATGCCCATCTTAGCCGCCTGCTGCAACTGTGGGAAGAAAGTGCCGAGAGGAGAGACCCTTCACCAGACGAAGAGCACACTGGAGGTCTTCTGCTCTGCCAAGTGCCTCTCAGAGAAGCATCCCAACACCACGTCGGTCACCACAACCTGCTACAACTGCTTCCAGTAAGTCCAGGGCATCTCTGTACGCCGCCTGTATCCTCTTCATGAGATCATTCTTCATTTTTAGCGTAAAGTGAATCAACCCAAAATGTATTTAATTCACGTTGGTTTATATTTCAACAGTTCATTAAACATTCAGTTTGTTTTTCATGGAAATTCCAAGCTTGAGCATTTGCTTTTCTTCGCGGGGATCATAAACTGAAAATCTTTAGAATATGTTGTTCTAAAAACGTCTTTGCCTTAATGAAACACCACGAATGCTAAAACGGCCAACGGTCCCTGAAGGTGACTCTGTGCTTCCCTCAGGGAGATCATACGGCCGCAAAGCATGATCCTGGCTCCGGTGGATGGTTCGGGCACTATGAAGGAACTGTGCAGCCCCACCTGCCTCGCTTCTGTCAACTCCAGGAGGAACGCCGCTGCCTCCAAACGTCCTCCTCTGGCGCCGGGATTCCGTTCCGAGTGCCGGATGTGCAACAAATTTTGCTTTGTAAGAAAAATAGAAAAGGCACTGGCTCTTAGTTTAAAAGCTTGTCTGTGTGTATCTTATCGTCAGCAAAGCCCTTTGAAACTATGGAGTTCTTTGTCTTGCTTGTCAACTCCTTTCGACTTTCCAAACATACCGCCTAGTTTTATTCATTTTAAATTCAAAAGCGTGATTTGTATAGAAACAAACATCGGCGTAAGTTACAAGAAGCCAGGCAGTGAACTCGTATTGAGGTTTGTTCAGTGGTGATTTTCTATGTGTATCAGAAGATTTGGATATTCAATCAGACCAGTTGAAGAACTTCCAAAAATATATGTAGAATAATTATTTAAGATCAGATGAACTTTAAAAAAAAAAATTATATTTAATTTATATTCTAAAGCATGATAGCCTGGTTCAAAAAGTTCCACTGTTGTTCCCACAATAAGTAATTGATCAATAAAGCAAGCAGTTCTCACTGGTGAGATATTTAGAAAATATTAAAATAATGAATATATAATTATCAGTATTGCCACTCTTTTTGTCCTCAGTGCAAATTCAAACACACCCTTGACGGACTACCCCTGAAGATCTGCAGTGATGCTTGCTACGTCTACTACCACCGGATCAACAACGTGCCGCTGTCCACCTGTGACGTCTGCCGCTCCCTCGGCCGGGCCGCCTTCACACTGAAGCCGGAGGACGGCAGCAAAGCCATCTGCAGCCAAGAATGTCTGGTCAAGTTCAAGGAGGTGAAATCTAACGTCACATCTACAACTTTCACATTAACACTGCATGCAACATTACTACGCTGTTTTCTGGCTTATTGCCTCACATTTTGCACAATTTAAATTGTGCAAAATGTGTTGTAACTGCGGCACACTCATCTCATCATGTAAAGAAATGTAATGTTGCAATCTTTTGCTGTTAATTTCGTTTGGCTTCTGTAAAGCTGTTGTAATTAACTGTGTTGTAACAATAATTCACATTTGATTCTTGACATTTAGGGAATTGGGTCTAGAAAGCCATTGAAAGATGCTTGAATTTGATATTGAAGGTTTTTGTTCCGTGGTCGAAGTACAAAGTCCTGCTGGCATCGAGGCCCTCAGGTCGCCGGAGCAACATGAATGTGTATCATAAGTCCTTGCTCCCGGCACAGTTACAACGCAGCTGTAGCACCAAACAAAGAGTGCTAACAGGATTGATTGAAAGACTTTGCCATGTCTTTTTTACAAAAGCAACAATCCGTGGCTGGCTGTGATGTTGGAGCATTCAAGAGTCGCTGTTAACTTTAACCTCAGGTCTTGCATATCCTGACTTTGTTTCTCTGCTGGTTTTTATATCTTCACAGAAAATTGAATTGCTTCGTCTGTGCCCCATGTGCCAGAAGCCACATCAGCTGTCGGACATGGTTGAGAATAAAAACAATGAGGGCATGTTGGACTTCTTCTGTAGCAACAGATGCATGCTGGTACACAACGCTCAGTCTTCCACTGTTCCAGGTAACGCACTGTTCTTATTAATCTGTTTGGACACTTTCTCATTGAATGAGAAAATGTGTCCAAACCATTGACTCGTACTGTATGTACAATCATTTAACAATTAAATGACTGATGATCTTTGACTGCAGCTTTTATTGGAAGCAGTTCACAAACATATAAAAATATGTTGCACCTGGCTGTTTACTTTGCTTGATCCTCTGGACTGACATAGTTGCATCACAACCCCAAGTCCCAGCTAAGGGAAATATACTCCGGTTAAGGGGAGAAAACACCAGGAGCTGACTTTACAATTAGGCAAGGTGGCCAACCTGAGCCTTACGGGCCCCACCTGGAAGCCCCCCAAAGGCCTATTGATCCTAAAAACATTTGAAGAATGTTCCTGTTAATTGACACCCAAAATCACAAATTCTGAGCCTGAACCAGGGACACCTGATTAGAAATTTTGCTGAAACACACTTAGCGGTCAGTTTATAAAGTAGAACATGGATGGAATTGGAGGAAGAATTTTGCTCGTGGTAAAATTGTTATTGTCATAAGTAAACACACCCAAAATGTGGCGTACTATTATTATTATTATTATTATACTATTATTTGACAAACGTCTTTCCATACATTTCCAGAAAGTAGCGACCCATCACCTGAAGGGAATGACATTAAAGAAGTGAAGCCCTCACTAACGGATTTGGATTTTGTGAGTATTATGTGTTAGAACGGCAATCAAGGCCCAACTATAAATCACAACGGTGGGACAACAAGGTTACAATTTTTTCATGGATGTGTGTGATGTACAACATAGTAATATGACGGACTTAATAAAAGTAATATCAACATACAGGAAACTATTCCCTGTGTCAGTGGGATGCAGCCTGTAAACCTAAGAAAGTAGAAAACCTGAATTAAATACCAGTTATCATGCCATCATATTTCTCCACATAGACTGTAGAATGTTACACAGCTTATGTATCTTTTTCTCTGCACTCCTCATCAAGATAAAAGAAGAGCCCATTGACGAGGAGTACAACCCGAATCTCCCATACTCGATCTGCACAGAAGACATCAAAGACGAGAGGAAGGCAGGGGATGATGTGACAAAGGTAGGACGCGTCAAACTCTTCACAGGAATTGATTTCATATATTCATTGTTCACCAAAAAGGCATAATGCATTTATTTTATGTATTTATCACTATGACTATTATTGAGAGTTATTATTATTATGTATTTGCAGCAAAAAGTATATATATTTAACCTACATTTGAAAATGTGTCTGTCTTGGAATTATTAGGAACAGTTACAATTTGGGAATTGTGTAAAAAGGAAATTTATTTTTAAAATCATACCTCCCTTTTTACTAAATCTAATCTAAATCACAGTATTCTTGGCAAGTACACAAATACACAATTGCACCCTGTTTATAGGTATTGTACAAAAAATATAATTTTAAAACATTAAATCAATCAATTCACTTGTAACTACAGTTGTCAAATTATTTTGATTGCGATATTTTGTATTGCTAGGAACAGCACTTGAACAAGATGTACAGCACCATGGACCACTTGTCCATCTGTGAGAACTGCTACTCCGGCTGCAGCGCGCCTCTCATCCTCAAGATGGACGACAGCAGCAAAAAGCTCTGCGATGCACAGTGTCTGGCCCAATTCAGACAGGTACAACCACCTCGAAACGCCTACCAAATGTTAAAGGTTTCAAGAAAAAGGAAATAGTTTTATGGCACTGCAACAACATTTTTGATTTGATCTGATTTTCTGATATACATAATAAAAGTATTACCAAACAATTTGGAAAAACATCACACTCCCCTTTCTGAACTGTTTTATCTCTCTTTGTCATCCTCCAACTTCATCCCACCACGTAATCCCACCCAGCAGCGCACATCTGTCTGCAACTGACTGCAATGATGATGATGACGGAAATAATAAAATGACGATGAAAAACGCAGAAACATTGTTATTTAACTAAATGGCAGTGATAAAATACAAATGTTCTTTAAGGTCTACGCTCTGAAAACAACGAAGACACTTTAACTAAAAAAGGGAAATGCACAAAAGAGGGAAATCCTCAGTGCGCTCTTAAAATGCCTCCACACATCGCTGTAGAGGAGGTTCACAATCACAAAAAAACACTTCACAATCCCACCGAGTTACACCGAGTCTGTGAGTTGACCGCTGTTTTTCATTTCTTCACAGAAAACAAAAACACTGCAGCAGTGTGCCATGTGCCGCGCCTCCCATTTGATGATGGATATGATTGAGAACAAAGACAGCGAGGGCGCCACGGAGCTCTTCTGCACCAGCTGTGTGATGGTATCCAAGATCCAGGCTGTCAATGCGTCAGGTACTGGACAACACGCCTACTCTTTTTGTCCTTTTCCTTGTCTCCACGGCTTCAGTATTCATTGCAGCACACAATGAATCAAGCTACAATGCTATTTTTGCTGATGGGCCACTGAGTCACCTTGAACAACTTCAAATTTCACCTGAGGTGATTCTGAGGAGTTGGTCGACATGATTGATCTACTCCCATTAAACATCACAGCCTTTTCTGACGTTCATTACAAACACGACATATTAATAATTTCTTCCTCCGTCATTTCGTTAATATAATCTTCTTTTCTCCTCAGGTGCTCCTTTTGATTGTGACCAATGTGGTAAAACAACATTACCAGCCTGCCACCTCGCCATGCCAGATGCCTCCATCAGAAACTTTTGCACTCTAACCTGTGCCATGTCTTTTAAGGTAAATACAACGTACAATATATACAATGTTCAAAACTGTTCTATAGAGTATTGCGAGACGGACCAACAAAGTGTTTATATTATAGGACATTAACCTCTTTTTAGTTAGTTGGATGAATTCTGTGAAGCTCCCCTTGCATGATGAATGGCAACTGTGATGTGCTAGTGTCTAGCTTTGTATTGTGTGTCTTGAGTCATCTATTCAGTACTTATGTTACCATAATGTGAATTTGTATTTGCAACAGTAATCGTTCATGTAATCAAAGATCTATTCTTGATGTTTTTGTGCCACAGGAGAACCAGCGAGACAAGAATGCATCCAACAACTCAACAGGATCCGCTGACCGAACCCAATGTGACTTCCTCAAACCGCCTGAGGAGCTGCCCTGCAGCCAGTGTCAGCGCGTTATCACAACTACACCCAAAGTCATCCAGAAAAAGGTGTGTGTGTGTTGAACCTGTGTTTTTTTGTTTTTATTGTGTTTTGTTTTGGTTTCTTCAACCATTACTGTGGAGTTATTCATGTCAACCCCAGTTGCGCCTGTGGATTGAACCTCCGGTTGTGTGTTGTGACTTGCCTTTCATAGCTGTGAAACCTCTGTGCGCACTTTATTAAAAATGGTCATTCACAATGTGACATTTGTGTTTTTTGTACTCAGGGCAAAATTAACTTTGTGTGTAGCCTGACCTGTTCAGAAAAGTTTAAAACAGCCAACAACATCATCGGCCAGTGTGAATTTTGCAAGAATGAAACAATCATCAGAGACATCAAGAAGGTTGAAGGCAAAGCCTGCTACTTCTGCAGTGAGGGTAAGAGGAACGACCGAACCGGGTTCCCTGTATGTCTCTTGTAACATTCAGATATAGAGCAATGACAAAGGAGTGTGAATCCTGAGCCTCGTTTCCCTCCTCCCAGGCTGCCAAACGCTGTTTCAACACCAGCTGGAAAGCCAGTGGGGGAAGCACTGCGGCTCGTGTGCTTACTGCTTCTCCGTCTCTAGGAGGCGGCTGACGGCACAGCACCAAGGCACAGACGAGGACTTCTGCTCCGAAGACTGCATTACAAATCACAATATGCTCCTCTCCTGTGTAAGTAGTGCGGGGAGCTCAGCAGATTACTTCCTTTACTTTGTTATTCTTTGGACATTTTTTTTGGACAGTTTTTCTTTTTTTAAATGATCTCAAAGTAAGTGACAGAGTGTTCTTATTAGATCGTGTAAGTCAATCTTTCTCTCTGGTTTACAGATTAAATAGTTTTTTGCTTTCACCTCCATTGTATTATTGCCCATCACAGAGCCTCGTCCTTACGTGCAAAGTTTCACTCCAAACCACTCGGCCAGATGGTGTCCTTCTTATGGAGCTAAAACAATCGGAAGCTTTACTGGGAACTATGTTGATAATTGATTAATCTTTTAGTCATTTTTAAAGCCAAAAAGATAAATCTATCTCAACGGTGAATATTTGCACTTTTGGCTCTGAGAAATTAAAATAGACAATTTCATTCAAGACAATAATCAGCAGAGAACTAACAATTAAAATGGTTGCAGCCAACATTCATTTAAGTTGTTAGATCCTACAATTGATGATTGCAATGAGTTCCTCTTACGACACATTTCCTCTCTGATGTCCCTCAGGCTGCACCGTGTGACACCTGTGGGCGCAGTGGTGAACTGAGGCAGAGTCTTCCCCTGCTGGGAGAGATCAAACACTTCTGTGACCTGAGATGTCTCCTCCATTTCTGCAATAAAACGGTCCAGATGGTTAACACCAGTAGGTATTGTTTGTGCCCTTTGCTATTTTGTTTGCCCAAGTTCTTGCTTACAACCCTGCTTATGTCTGAGGTTTCAGTCCAACTTGAAAAAATCTAACTTTCATAAGCCAAACTTGTCACGTCATAGAATATGAGGCTGATTGTTGTCTCCTCCGGCTCCAAAAAGTTAGATTTTATTACATATTTACACATATACAGGCTTGAGTAACATAATCTCTCGATAAGTGTTTATTAATAACCGACTATTGCAAGTCCAATATTCTCCCTCTTTTAGCCCTTTTTTTGTCTCTGTGTAGACCCATGTATAAGATATTTTAAGATGTATTGATCACTAACAGCCCATGGGTACTCCTCATTCGTTTCCTTCCTGCAGTTTTTTCTCCTGGATCTTCAGGGACAGTTGAGTTCCAACCCGTCATCACTGACGTCATCTCGCTTGCCAGCGCCACACAGCACGGTACATGTATGCACTTACTGTAGAACAGTTACGATTGTGAGGGATTAAGATGCATCACATATCCACACTTACTTGTTAGTGTTTTCATGGGGTTTGAAGAACCAAAATAATATCCATGCAAATGATTGAATTAGCACGGACCGTTGCATTAAAACGCCTGAAAACGCACATCACATGACCCAAACACTGAGATAGAAAAGGGAGAACAATGTGGGGGAAAACTCAAGCACTCAAGCACTGTCATTCCTCCACAGTCCCTGTCCCTGGGGTTCACACAAAGGGCATTGGACATGTAAGTTTCACTCCTATAAGTTTGGCTTTATTAGAAATCAACTCCCGTCCTCAGACACATGCTGTTGTTTTTCTTTGTCTGTTCTTCAGGCCGCTGTTCAGACCGTCCCCCGGGAGCTGAAGAACAAATCTGTGCTCTGCACACCGTTGGTCCACAACAAAGGAGTCTCCTGTACCACACGGACCGTCGACACAGAGTCACAGACGGGTAAACGTAGTAACTGTGCAGTTAAATACCTTGTGACCATGTGGTCATTTTAGCTAAATGGTAAAAACTGCAGATGTACACTAGTGTCCTCTTTGTTGAATTAAGAGCTCTGATTTTGCTTTTGCTTCCTTTTTCTGTGGTGTGAAGACAACTGTGTTCCTAAAGTCGTAGTCCTGCCGGTCCCAGTTCCGGTGTACGTTCCTCTGCCTATGAACATGAACAGCCAGTACACACCGAAGCCCCTGTGTCTGCCCCTACTGGTATGTAAAAACATTGATCCCATCCAAATATTAGGAAGTTACTCATCTTTAAATTTATGTACCTTCAAAAGTGTTGCTATGGTGATAAACTTTTTTTTCAAGAAAATGACTTAAATCGGATCTTGAGGGAAGGGCTCATTCTTAGAAAACACTTTTTCAGGTTATTAAACACTAATGCAAACCTAGTTATGAATACCAGAGTTTCTGCTGCTAGATCCCCAAATTCCCACCAAGTTCAATTCTCCAATTGACCAGATCAAAGAGTGAGAGGGCCGTCTCTCTCTTCGTTAGGTATGAGATGATGGTTTTTGTAAATGTATGTCTTTATATTCCCTTGACTGTAAGTTAAAATGTGTACTGTGTAGGTGAATATTAAGTGACCTAAAATTGAGCATGTTGGTCTGGTTGGTGTTTTTGTACACACTCGTTCTTCCCCACAGCTGCCCGTGCCCGTGTTTCTTCCCGACCCAACGGCGAGATCAGCGAAGGAGGAGATGCAGCCGGAGGGAGAGCTCAACTTCGAGGCTGAGATGACAGAAGTGCAAGACGAGAGGAACGAGAGAGAGGATCGCGTGGGGACAAGAAAGAGACGAAGACAAGAGATCCATGATCCATGATCCATCAGGTAAGACGAGATGACCATGAAGGGAAGTTGGACAAGAGGAAAGTCTCTATGAAGAGAAAGAAACATCCGAATCAGGAGAGCTTCATGATCAAGCTCTTAACTTCATCCTGTGTGTCATACGGTCGAGCATAGGATTATTTTTCTTTTGGAAGGAACCATCTGGAATATTAAACATGTTTCACATTTGATATTTTTATTGTACATTAAGCTTAGAGATGATCTTTATCTGCATGCCACAGTTAAAAAGCGTTCACATATTTGACACACAACGCTAAATGTGCAGGAAAACGTATGAATATTTGCATCACATTATCACCAGCACATTTGAGTGAATCAGTTTAAATACTGTGAACTTCATCTACACCTACCTACAGTATGTTTCCCATGTGAAGCATCTCTGAGTTAGATAACTGGGGGAGGTGGTGCTCCTACTCCTCTTTGCCTTGTAATTATTAGTTTTTGAACCATCATTTTACTGCAATGTTGGACTTTAGATGTAGATCCCAAAACACGTATGAAATACCATTAACTATTGTATTTCTCAATTCTCAGTGTTGCAAAGACCTGATTGATAACGTCAAAACTATTTGAAAGGCTCAAGTAACATGAATATAATTGATCGGCTTGTTACCCTTTTTATTTTTTCGGGAAACAAGAACGTTTTATTGTGTTGATTAAAAATTCAAATAAACTTGCTACTTTACATAAGCTCTCCTATTTGGTGTAGATATATTCAGCTCGTTGATTGCACTCTGTGACATAAATATAGTAGTATTTATAAACTTGTTATAACCAGTTGTTTTTTTGTTGTTGTTGCCTGATTCTGAGGTGAAATGCATTCTGGGATATTTGGCTCTCACAAGAACAGACGAGGCTGCTCCGATGCATGCCCGGTAAAATGGGCGGGGCGAGTCACATCCGGGTATTATGACCGTTCTCGGCCAGATGCGGACTTTAGAATTGGAACAGTACTCGGGCTGCGACTGATGACGTTTCACGAGAGAACAAAAGTCCACAGAACGCATATTGAGAAAGGGACGTCATATCAGGGAAAGCCCCCCGAACTAAGGGCTAACTAACAAGGAGAAAGCTCTACCTCTCCAAGTGGTTGGGAGCTTTGGGATGAGGGAATGATGAGATGCAAGATATTTCTGGGTTGCTGAGGCCTGTTCATATTTTTAATTTACAGACTGTCCATGAGCTGATGTTTAATGTCTAAACCTTAAACCTGACCATTTTCATTGTAACATGTAACATAAACATTGATTTCAGCCATTGTGTATAGAAAGTACTGATCATTTGAGGATTTTCAATGTCAACACTGTGTCTTTTTTTAATCTTGTGTTGCCGTTTATCACCATCTGTCTTTCGCGTCGAAGCACTTTTTCACGTACCTTTTTTAATTATTCATCTTGAATTAATTGGTCTCAAGGAATATATAAAAGGCGAGTCTATGCTTGTCGAAAGAAAATTTAAAGAACTAGGTACCTAGGTATTTTCTTGATAGGTAAACTAATGTAATCTCAAAGCCTTTTACACCGGGTGGGGGGTCGTATAAATGACACAAACGTGTGGAATACTCGCATGTGAATAGTCTGCATTCAAATATTTCATTCTGGCAGCAATGCAAATTTTGCAACGGTTGTGTCCTTCTTTCAATAAAAGATTTGATTTGCTGAGGCAGAGGGCCGAACTCACTGGAGCTACTGTGGGCTTTTTTATTTATTTGTATTGAGGGAACTGGTAAGCAGTTGAGAATATATGTCTTGAGCTTTTATTGTGAAATATGAGACTGTAAGGAGTGGATATATTCTGTGCTTCCTTTATCATGGTTGAAGATCGAAGGAGTTGTTGTTGTACTTATTGTTTTACAGTCAGACTAAACATCCTGTATCTACAGACAGCTGTGGATCCGTCTGAGCTTACCGCACATCTGTTTACAACAGATCCTGATCTTCAACAGATGTCGGTCTAAACTTGTCCACAATCTCTTATGTTTTGATTTTCTGTCCTTTCATCCAGCTCTGAGTTGATGAGGCAGCGCACCAAATTGTTCTACCTGCAGCCGGAGCAAAGTTGTGTTCCCAGGAGGCCCCGTGGTTCTCCTCCACCTCTCTGGACGACAAGATCAAGGCTGTCAGAGAGCCTGGGGGGGTGGGGTGGGGTGGGGTTGGGGGGGGGGGGGTGAAGGAGCAGTAGACCGGCACACTTCAAGGGACACATTTTTTATACCTGAGAAAGGAGATTCAGGACGAAGGTGGACCTTTTTTTTCTTTTTGTAGAGCTGTGTTTCATTTGGACATGTTCATACAAACTAAAGATACATTTACTTTTACTAAGTCCCCTTCATTTCAACAGTTTTCCTTTTCACTTGGATATAAGTTTAACAATCAAAAACGTTTAAGAGCTGAGCTAGTGTGGCTCCAGCACTTCAGCTGAATCTTCTTTCTCGTTGTTTATCACGCTGACACTCTGAGCCATTTCCTGAGTTTAGGTCAAACTTTCCGATGTTGGCTTATGTCGTATACCTGATGATTTTTTTGATTTTAAGTCTTTGGTTTGTCTCAGTTGTCTCAGCAGAATCTGCTTATCTCATATCTCAAAAATGAAAAGTCCTAGAAGGATTACAATGACCTCTCTGCCTGTTTTATACAGCGATTCTTTTGGTTGATGCTTTAGAGTCACAAACGAATGGAGAAAAAAAGGTGGAGTGCCTTTTCAAACGTGACTCAAGCTTTTGTAGCACAGATTAAGAAAAGAAAAGCTAGTGCATTCTGCGACAACTGAAGGATAATGGTCGAACACGTTCAACAAGAACTGTCATGTTTGCATTTATTTGTTCAATGGTTTGCTCTATTAAGAATGACATCGCTCCACATTGTGCACCCTGTACTGAGCTTGCTTAACGGACAGAAGAAGCTGAAGATGCACTTTAAACGTCTAGTTTCTCAGATGGTCCTTTCCACAGGGATATTTCCCTGTTTTCTCCTTTCCTGCCGCCTGTGTCCGGCGCTTCAAACCGGCAGACTGAGACGTTGGGAACTAGTAGCTTGTATATTGGACATTGACAGCAGTTGTTTTAACAGCAGTGTGACCTCGGGTCCTCCTCTGAGTCAATCAGATTCAGAACAAGTCCTCAGGATAGGCCAGTTTTCTTTGGGTGTTGCACAGTTACGTGAGGATGCTGTATTTCAAAGGAAAGAAAACATTTTTTCCTTTAATTAAATCATTTATTTAGTATATTGCGTTGTGTTGCACATACTTTAATTAAAAATGTTCTTTCCAGGAGCAAGTGGGAATAAGGGGGACAAGCCACAACTTGACCTACCTTACTCACTTTACCCCTCCCTCTTGGGGCATTAAAGTACAAAACTTCCGCTCGGACATTTACCGCTGTGATCACGATGACTTTAAAAATGGAACAAAATCAACGTTTCACTCAAAATTAATTGGGTAATTTGAAGACATTCTGATTTGTAATTTGTTCATAACTATTATTGAGCGTTTTGAAACATGAAAGTTTCACATAGACTTCTTTTTTTTCATTTTAGGTTGTTGTTTTTTTTGAAGATGTGATGAGTGAATAAACGATTCTTCAAATTGCCCTTGCTCCCCATCGTTACTGACTTTGTCACCATTAAACAAATGGAAATGCTGACTTAGCATTATAAATACATCCATAGTAATATAAAACACAACAATGTATATAATAGGTAAGGCTACTAAAATGTCTTTGCAGAGGGAAATGAACACCATGAATGCAATCGAAGATAGCAAATGTTATATTACTATTTACAACATCAACAAAAGAATAACATTTCCAACTGAGAAGATACTTTTCCAGAACTTTCAACTATATCTTCTAGTCTTCATAAACTGCAGCGTTTTCTCAATACTCATTAAACCATGAATATCGATTTTTTAATGAAGCCAGAATAGAGAATACATAATTTCATCAATGTCTTGAAGTGTATATAATCACTCTTATTTGACATTTTGGTCGATCACTTTCTAGTTCTTCATTTCACCCTCCAGTGCCATGGTTTTAATAATCCTGGATCATTGACAAGGATACAAACAAAATGTAAGAAACAAAGTACCAACATGTAAGAACAAGTTTTTAAAAAAGCAACATTCCGCGATGAAGCAGAATTTCGGATCTGACGCACAGACGCGTCAGCCAACTATCATCCAATCAACGTGCACAATATGTGACAGAGCATCCGGTTGACCAATAGAAACGCCGTATTTGACAGTAGAGGTCGGTTTTCACCTTTGTAGCAGAAAGGAGGCGGAGATTTCTTTTCTGTCTGAACTTGGGCGAAGTGTCATCAGGTCGAAACGGACGGACTTCACTAAAGTTTCTGCCCTGGTGGTTTGCTGCTCTAGACATGGCCCCCAGCGCGCAACTGAAGGAGGCGATTGCCGACGTGCAGGAGGGGATCCGGGCCATCCTGCTCGGACCACCCGGAGCCGGAAAGGGGACTCAGGTGAGAGAGCTATTGGAGCTAGCTGTTAGCCGTTAGCACATGGCCGCAGTGTTTCGGTGCTAGCCGGAGCTAACCCTCAAGCCGGCTTTAGCCTCCGTTTGTCAGTTTCAGAGTGAAGTCAATTATTACAACAGCCTCATTAGTACCGGATCCGCTAAGTCATATTCACACAGGTTAGTCTGGAATTATTTACTTTAAAACACAGCTGGGAAACGTTAGCTTTTGTCAACTGCTTTAATATAGTTGTATTATTGTAACGTTGTTCCGTGCTGACCCTTTAAAAGTAAAGGTTCCTCTTCAAGTTCCTTTTGTAATTGTTTATCTACAATTAATAACTGTATTCAGCCAGTTTATAGTCTCATCACCGGTAAACCAAACCCGATATCATCATATTGTTAGAGTAAGAAGCCGTGTAAAAAGCATGTTATTATATTGAAGGGAACTGTATGACAAAAACATGTCAAAGTATTTATAGCATGAGCAGTGTGAACAGTTAACTTTATAGCTATGCTATCTGTATAATATTACTGTAGTTTATTTATTAACCAGTCCACTTAATACAAGAAATCTCACTTTCACAAAGGGCTTTGACTAAAAAATAAGGAATGTATTGTGTCACAATCCTAAGCATTTCATAATAAATCCCAGATGATTTCCTGGACCCCCTGACGGAGTGCCATGGATCCCACTTTGAGTGTCCCTGGATGAGATTCACTGTGGCAGATTAACAGCAATGAAAAAGTACTTTAAAAATAAGAGGCGCTCATGTGCAGGTGCAGGTGCAGGAGGACGTGTTGTAATCAAACCATCTGTGAGTGGGCTAAAGTGGGTGTACCACTGTGTACTTTGAAGCTGGGCAATTCATCGTGCAACCGGCCAAGCATTTGCTGATATTGTTGCTAATATTCATTTATAAAGAATGATGTATCAACACGTCTGTGGAACATCGTTGTTCATAGGGAGTCCATATGGTACAGCCTCCTCCTCGTCGTCACCCTGAAGTGACCCACAGGAACAAGGTGTTCCTTCCTAATGAGTCGAGATGTGTTGATGATAACTGACCATACCACACAGCTGCCTTATCCTGCACAGCTATACGTCCCCTGGAAACCTTTCAGTCCCAAAGCTAAAAATCCACTAACTGCTTTTGTGCTTCAGGCGCCAAAGCCACTTTTTCTGTCCGTCTGGGTGGTGGCGATAATTAAAGCTCTTTAATAACGAAATACTCCCTTCGCTCCCCACGCAGGCCCCTCGGCTAGCAGAGAAGTACTGTGTTTGCCACCTGGCCACCGGAGACATGTTGAGGGCCATGGTGGCCTCGGGCTCGGCGCTCGGCAAGAGGCTCAAGGAGACCATGGACGCTGGAAAGCTGGTAACTTTTTCTGCTTCTCACGATCTGTGTGTGTTGTTCTTTCTCTGGCCTTTTGGCCGCTCTGCGTGTCCCAGCCCTTCATGTCCAGTCCCCAAGGATTTGTCCAGTTTCAGCTAAAATGACTTCAACCCGAGCGTAATACAGCAGAGCGGATTCCTCTAAATAAACACATTGATTTACTTTGGCGCTCGGTGGAGCAAGGTAACGCGCTTCTTCGTAAAGTGGCTTCTGCTAATGGAGGCAATTAAAATAGAATTCATTCTTAGCATGTTTAGTTGAGTTTATGGTTTCAGTTTATGGATTCAAGTCTCCTTCAATGGTGTGGATTTGGTTAAAGAATCTGTGGTTCACTTGCAGGTCAGTGACGAGATGGTCGTGGAGCTCATAGAGAAGAACCTGGACACGCCGCCCTGCAGGAAGGGCTTTCTGTTGGACGGATTCCCTCGCACAGTCAAACAAGCAGAGATGGTCAGGGTTGCATCTGATGTTCTAAAACAAAACTGAGTATAATGATTTCATCAAAAGATTGCAGCAGTGCCATTTTTCTTTCAAATTTGAAATCCCTGCACCCAGAGAGAAATGGTGACAGCATGTGACTCGCTGTAGAGCAACATCCTTTTTTTACATTTAGTCTTGGGTACAAATTTAACAAGCGAGATAAAATATAAAGGAGCCTTGTTCGAGGTTCTGTTTGCTCCACACAAATCCACATGAGAATGGCCCTCTGGCACAGATCACAGTAACGGGTCATTCAGGCTGCAGTATGTGAAAGACAAACCGTTACTGTGACTCGATGGCGAGTAGGGCTCAGCGGTTCGATCCCTCGAAAGTTTTCTTTTAAATAACCCAAAGGAGGATTGATGGAAGGACAAGGAGGTTTTCTTTATTCGTTTTGTCTTTATTAAATTAAAAACTAAATCTGCCATCCAACTAGCAAATGAGAATTTTTATTGGTTTAAATAAATGCAGCCAGGTACTATTAGAGGATTTACATTTCACTGGGTAACAGCAAAACACCTTTATTTATATATATATATATATATAGTATGTGAGTGTTTTTGTAATTTAACCTTTCAGACATCTGGCTGATGTTTTTAATTATTGATATTTTGTCCCTTTACAGCTGGACAATTTGTTGGACAAGAGACACGAGAACCTGGACTCTGTGATCGAGTTCGCCGTCGACGACTCTCTGTTGGTCCGCAGGATCTGTGGCAGGTAGGCGCCGCCGAGGGCGACCAGTCACCCCATCTGACCCTCATTGGCCAGGCCCAACACTAGCGTGAGCTACCAGGGGGCTGCTGCTCCTTTTGGTGAGCGGGGGGGGGGGGTCCTTAAAGACGCCTCCATTCTCGATGAAGTGTGCTCAACTACTACAACTACAAGTACCTCCAATCAAAGACCGGAAAGTGCGTCACGCCACAAGCGTCCAGCTTAGGCTAATGATATCCAGCAGGTCCGGGTTAGGAAACCGGGACATTCGTCTATATTTAAAGGTTGATTTTCAATGAGTGTCTTTAACAAAGTTATACCGGTATTCATTAAATCAAATTATTAAAACAATCCATTTGTTATTTACAATCATTACATTTCAGATAATTGGACACTCAATGTTATTTGTGACATTGGCCCTTTTCAAACCGCCTCGGTGCGCTGGCCTTTTTGAAGGAAAGCAAACAGAGTGTTTATCTCCAATCCTCCGCACCATTTGTGCGATGGTCCCACCGTACATCTACTTGGAGAGAAAAAGCCTTTTGTTGACCAAGATCTGTCTCCTTTTGATACTGTTTAAAGCGTGCGGGCCTCTCTGCTGGGCTCTGTGAGCAACGTCTTGCGGTCTCTTGCTACATTTCCTTTTCCACGGCACTCCTTTCACAAGCCGTCCAACAAATCCTTATTTACCCAACCGCTCTGAACCCGCTGAATCAGCGCTGACCCGGGACGCTGAGCAGGCAGACCTGTTCAGCGTGGAGAACACGCGTCTGTTTGGAAGTGAATAGAAGGCAGATTGCAAAGAGCAGTCTATGTGTCTGCAGGGGTCTTTTTGTGAGGACGAGGAGGGCGACGGTATTGTGTGGGATGCTAAGAGGACAGTTTAATGGTGAGTGAGTCACTGTGGCCCTCTAACCTCCTCCTCTCCATTTCTTCTTCCTCGTTGTCTGGTCCTCCTGCTCCTCTGCTCCGTTTGCTCAGACTAATTCATCAGCCGAGTGGCCGCTCTTATCACGAGGAGTTCAACCCCCCCAAAGAGCCCATGAAGGATGACGTAAGTAGTTTCACTGTTAGCCCACTTCGAAACCACTTTTGGCTCAAGTGCCACATACTTAATATCTCAGCTGAGCTGGTGACAACCAGCCAATTCAGAGCGACGCAATCTGAATGTAAAAAAGGTTTGCTCTTCATATGATACATCAAGATGTTTCTCTTTCTGAGCTGTCAGATCTTTTGATCCATTTCATTTCATCAGGAGAAACCTAAAGTAGCAAAAGGTCTTGGTGCTGAAACAATTAGACTTTGGAGGTGCAGGTTTTATTTTAAATTTTTGAAGATCATTTTTGGCATATCTGCTTGATCCTGATAGTGAGAGAGACAGGAAAGCGAAAGGAGGAATTTCAGCAAAGAATCCAGGGCCGTATCCAATGGCTCAGCTTCACGCCGTCGGCTGCCCGGGCCCCGGGACGAGAGCACAGATCTGAGTCTACTGCAGTGTTTTTTTTTTTTTTGGTTTCTGAGTTTGTATTAAATGAGGCAGGCTGTTTGGATGTCCGTTTCTAATGGCTCACTCTACCCAGCAGATGGAGGTAATTAAATGAGTGTTCACTCTGCGGGAGTTAAAGCAGCATTTCACAGTATGAAGAAAGCTGAACTTTCACGAAGGAAAGTGTAAGGAACAACTCTGCAGAAGATGGCAAGCAGCTGTGGGCCGAAGCTTAATTAATGAACTCGATGTAAACAATGTGGCCTTTGTAGTTTCCACAGGTTTGGAATAGCGATCCCAGAGCCCCCTTTTCCCCCAAAGTCAAAGCGCGTTACTGCGATGTTGGGTAACATTTCCGTCTGACATGTTTCACCATCCCAGTCTGTTTTCTCTCTTGTTTCCTCCGCTCCCGTCTTCCCCCCAGCTGACCGGCGAGCCGCTCATGCGCCGCAGCGACGACAACGAGGCCACGCTGCAGTCCCGCCTGGACTCCTACCACCGGCAGACGACCCCTCTGGTCACCTACTACCGGGCCAGGGGCCTGCACACGGCCATCAACGCCGCCCAGAGCCCCGACGTTGTCTTCGCCTCCATCCTGGCCGCCTTCTCAGCCGCCACGGAGATCCCGGCCCGAGCCGTCGCCTGTAAAGACCAAGTGTTCTTCACTTAGAAACCGCTCTCTTCTCTTCCCCCCCCCCCCCCTCCATGGGAGGAGATTACACAAGAGTCGACCAGGTGTCACAGTGGCAAACAAAATGTAACTTAGTGTGAGGCTCAGTGCGCCGTCAGCAATTCAAGAAATGCCCTCAGCGCGTTCGCCGTGGTAGAAACGGAGGGGATGGGATGTTGTTTGTGTGGCTCTTCATCACGGAACCAATTCTGGAGGAGAACCTTGTAGAAACGGAGCAAGCTGGGCACCACGCCTTCAGTGCTCCATTCAACCCCTCGACCTTTAGCATTCTGTTTGCCCTCGTTGGACAGGTTTGCTCTTGTTTAATCACTGACTCTGGCCTTTCCTCTTCCTGAGCCTCTCATTCTCTTCCTATTGGCTGCATTTCCTACTCTTTTACTCTATCAGACATGGATTTGTTCAACCTGCCAGTCTTTTTCCACTTAAGGTTTTGGCACAGAGCGAGAAAGCTGTTGAGTTTTTTTAAGGAGTGTCTTTTAATGGCAAGGGGCCTTTTGACTGATCAGAGCAGGGCGTTATTCTTTGAGAGGTTAAAAGAAACGCTAGATCAATACTAATCCTTTAACTTTCCTATTGTTTAATTGTCAAGCTGGAATAATAATTCTATGAAGGATCAAAGGTGTTTAACGGGAGGCTTTGGAACAGCTCATGGCGGCAATTTAGAAACACTCCATTGATGCAATTTCTGTCACATATTGCTTAGTCAGAACGTAACACACAGTTAAACCTAAACACACGCCTGTGATCCACAGTTTAGTGTTGTACACGGACAGGCCCAGTGCAAAGAATAAGAAATGTGCTCCTTTTTCGGTTTCCTGGGTCTGGCTTGAGAATCTTTTAGTCTTTAAAACCAGAGATAGTTGTCCTTGCACACAGTGGTGCTTTGTTGCCAGGAACTTTTGATAGTGCTACGCCACCAAAATGTAGAAATGCGGCGCAGCTGGCCCACACGGACTTCTCTGACACACACATAATGAAGTAACCACTCCCCCATACCACCACCACCACCCCCTCTTTTGGACGGGTTGAGCTTTGCCTTTTCTGCATTTTATTGTCCTGGTTAAATGTCAAATCTGTATGCAGTCCACCCTGAACTAAAGTAGCTGAATCGCCCGTCCAGTGTGTGACGCCCTCACTGGTTTTACCAGGTCGCAACATGCGGCTCTCGTTTTCCTCCCCGCCGTGTGTGTGTCTGCACTTTCATGGGAACATAATGTTTGTGAGAAGTTGCATTTCTCAGACACGCGCGTCATAATCCATCAGTGGGAGTGTCGGCCATTTCAGTCTGTGGTGATTTCCAAACCTGTAAAAAAAAAGAAAAGAAAAAAGAAGCTGTTTATGAAGGAAGCGACTGGCAGAAGTGTTTTGGGCCGTAGGCTTGTGTTTCAGAAAGGCCCCTGTGCCTGGAGAAGTCTGCAACAAAGCTTCTCCCCTCCAGAAGTGGATCACCACGCTTTCATCCTTTTCTATCGTTGACTTTGGAAGGGGAAGAAGGGAGTCCTCTCGGTGTTCTTTGAGCGTACCGGATCAAAGAGACGAGCTGAAGGTCATTGGGTCTGAACCTCGAGGGGAATCCCTCCTCAGAGGTGTGTTGGATCTCTGCTTTTGTTCCTGCTGCTCCCAGGAGTGTCTCTTTACCGTCCTTTTGTCCCAGAGGCGTGAACTTTAGGGTACTATTTTAACAACCTTGTGTTCCCTAGAAATATTCCATCACAATCAAAGTTGTGAGGGCTAAAAAAAAGAACAGAAGTGCCGATTATTTGCCACCCTCCATTTTAAAACTGCCATTGACTGACCTGTGTCTCTGATCTCTGCTGTGACATCTGGCTCCCGAGTACTCGCCCTTGCATCCTCTTTTCTTCCTCTCCCTACTGGTTCTCCTGCTCTGTAGTCACCTGGTGTCGGTGTTCAGAGGAAACGTCTTGCATGCTCACCGTGTCTCCTGCACCTTCTCCTGCATACTGATGTTTGTGCTCTCGGGGTGATGAAAAACAATAGCAGATGTTCAGGGAGGCAGATTTAAGTCTGTCATGGCTTATGCTAAATTCCCTTTAATATTCAGTCCTGTGCTCACAGGTACATTAGTTTATTTTGTTTTTTATTGCTCATTGAAAACTGAATGTATAGATTTAGCCACCTGACAGAAGCTTTCTGATTGTTATGCTTACCAAAATGTGTCTTTTAAAAAAAAAAAAAAATGTTTAGGTATTAGATATCCAGATGGATGTTCTCATTCTTTTCATTTATTGCTCTAGTCGTTACCGTTCTGACATTTAAAAGATCAAAATAATGTTATTAGTCATGTTTCATTATCACTATAATTCACCCCCCCATCCCCCCCCCCCCCCTTCTCTTGCAGCTGGTTGAATGCTGAGCTGCCGCCTGGGGCCACGGATTGGATTTGGTGGTGTTGGGCGGGTGGACAGACGAAGGGGGGGACATCACAAAATATAGGGAGTCTTTTAAGACTTATTGGAAGTTGAGTTTGACGTTGCACTGCTGTGGGGCTCGTTTCGCTCATTTTTCTTCAAATAAATCTCATGCTTTCCTACAAACAATCATTTGAATTTGTTCAACCTTTTCTTGTTTGGATTTTTTTTGTGGTTGGATTTTCTTTTGTTTGGAAAATGTAAAAGACCCAGCCTGAAAGATTATTTAAGTCACCAATCGTTATTTTTATTTACCGGTAATCATTTAAAAAAGAAAATTGAACCTGGAAGTTTGTGTTTTGAACTTAAATTTTAAAAATACAACAATGTATTCAAAATAAAACTTTTGGAAGTTAGATTCAGTTCTTAAATTATTTTGCATGTATATATTTTTTCATTATTCACAATGTATTTATATTTGAAGACTCATACTTTTCAATTGCATTTTCTTTCTGATTCTCTTTTGTTAATTATTCAAATAATTTAGAGGTCTTGTGTGGTATTTATTTCACTAGACTTCAGCCCTGACTTGCCTTAGGGGGGTGGCTTCAACTGAACAGGGTGTGTGATCACAACCATATTCACAAGTTTTTCGCTGTTGATAGTTATTAGCAAGCTGTTTTGGATCCTACTTGATAATCTATGAAGATTATCAATCTTTGAAGGGCTTATTTGCACTTATTCTCCAGGCCCAAAGTCATTGAACTCTTAAGAGCTGTCACTGCAATGAGTTATCAAGGGGGATGGTGGTTTCAAAAAATATATCTGAGAAAATTATTTTATATATAATTCTCTTTCAGGTTCCATAATTTGTTTTTGTTGTGTGAGGTTAAACATTCTCAAAGTGCATTGCTTTGTGCACAACTCTGTGTTATAGGCCATGTTTTATCAAGGTTGGTTTAATGAAATCAGCAGGAGGTTGTTAGAACTAAAAAAAGAAAGTGAATATAGTGTATTTCAAGTGTTGATAATTGTCACAGTGCCTACGTCTCAAGGCAACTCATGATTCCACGGCCCTGATGCCACAATCAAATCTGCAACTAACAAAATAAGTGAGGAATGAAAATAAATATAATTCAAAACAATTCAAGAACTAAATCAAAATTATATCAAACCCAGTACTTTTAATTTAATTTTGAATCCATTGTTCAATGTTCAAGACCAAAACTAAAACTTCAGGTTCAATTTTCTTCTTCAAATGATCCCAACGTTTGGCCTGGATTTGGCTCCATACAACCTGAACCTGTTGAAGTGTGTGTCCACTGCTTTTTGGTTATTTCTTATTTGCATTCCTCAGCTAATGTTTAAGGCAACAAGGGCCCCAAAGAAAATCCTTGTTTTAGATTTACATGAAACACTTTGTGACATGAAACGATAAGAAACCCCAAATTAAATCAAATGAGCGATAAAGTTCTAATTTTGCGTTCATTCTTTACATTTTGTTTTTCATTTCTCCCGCAATCAACAGTCCTACAAGCCAAGTCAAATGTAACACTGTTAAATCAAGTATTTTATATTTTAAAATATGACTTATGATGTATCTGATTTGAATTCATCATAACTACTATTAATTAAGTGTTCTAGTAGACTGAAGTTGGTAGTTAGTAGTAGTGTTTCAGTCATTACATACAATGCGTAAAGCATAAATACAAACATACATTGTGACGGCATATTAATACATGTCTCTCAAGCTTTGTTGTTCATTTTAGGATCTTCTCTCTTTCAGCTTTCAATATAATTTGATGAAACCCTCATCGCTTTAGTATCTGAAATTGTATCTAATTGCTATGCAATGCTATGCACCTAATTACATGTCATTTAGCTGACGCTTTAATCCAAAGCGACTTATTTCTATCATAATCCTTACGTCTTTGTTACTAAAGCATTCAAATAATAAGTACAAAACAAAAGATTTTCCTGAAACGTTAAATCGTGTAGTTGAAGGACCTGTCTGAACTGACAGGATATCGGAGAATAGATTACATTAAGATTACAATAAAAAGGTTCCAGGTGCTATTGTCCGTCCTTTGAGTGCAGTGATAAAGCACAATAGCCATCTGGGATTGAACACAATGCTCTTTGTTTACTTCACCACCAAAACAAAAACACTTCCCACTAATAAAAAAAAGTTTCCCTTTGTCTCGTCCCTCCCGTAAACGCGTCTTGGGTTTTCCTTATCGCTTCGCTGTGCCGAGTTCCCGAGGGGCGGTGACGACACGGGGAGGGGTTTCCGTATGGTGGACGGGGTGACGTCACGAACCGGGGCTTTCCTCCACTACGTCAGAGAGAGGAGAAGGAGAGAGAGGGAGAGAGAGAGAGAAGCTGCGGACACGGCAGCAACGCACCAAGGAAGCGAGACGAGCCTCGTTTGTCGTCGCATCGTCCCCGGCCTCCCGTCGACGAGCCGCTCCTGAGCGGGTAAGTGAGGGCGACGCGCCGTGGGTTCAGTGGACGTCTTTTTAATGCCCGGTTAGAGAAAAGGACACGCTGCCGGTTCAAAGGGAGTGGAGCCCTTTGCCGTCACACAGCCTTCCCGGTTCATTATTCACGGGCGTGACGACACGTTATCGGTATGTGTCAATCAGGCGGACTGTCCTCACAGCGGGGACTAATGTGTCCGTGTTTCACGAGGGACCAGTGTCCCCGGGAGCAGCTGCGTGTCGGGAAATAGTCCTCAACTCTAAAAACAAAATGTCTTCAGATCAGTAGCCCGCGCGGTCGTTGTCCAAGTCCTCCAGGAAGGGCTGAAGTTGGTCTTCTCCCCCTCCAGAAAAGCTTCTGCTCCACCACTCCCTGGTTCCTGGTACCTGGTACCTGGTACCTGGGCCCTGGTCCCTGGTTCCTGGGCCGAGGACATGCTGCGTTTTCCTGTGAAGAAACTAAACCAGTGCTCTGAATTCTAAATGTGAGGAGACAGAGCGATGCTCTGGTGCTGTGACCTGAGCCCCCAAAACTCAAGGTGTAAAAGGGAAATGTCCCATCTTCCCATATTCATGGTTGCCTTGGTGATGAGACATCTTACAAAATGTAGGTTTTGCGTGAATACCCGGGTTACTCAATGGGAACTGTGCCGATAAATGAATAACAAGCTCTTAAACTGAGGTTGTAGTAAATATTCTAGGCAGTAAATGAATAACATTCAGAAGTAATCGGCTTGGTTGTGATAGCTTATGAGCCATTATAAATTATTCTCTACTATCTCTAGAGACTATTTCTGTGGTCGCATTCATCAGATCGGTGTATTTACAGAACAAGCAGAACTGAGGCCAATGGCAAGTAGTCTTTATTTATGTTTGTTTTCAGATGGAGGGTGAGAGTTGTGACTGACTGAAAATAAATGTTCTTTCGAGGCGTAACATCTTTCATGAAGTGCCCCACAAGTAAACACCACCCAGCTGGTGATGCCTTTGAGCTATGATCAGGATTTTTCCTGCTTAATTTGATACCTACACCTGGATGAATAGATAAATATACAGTAGCCTATTTGTCGGGCCAATAATACACAGGAAAAGGAATTTGAATCGAGCCATCATTAATGTTTTTCTGCCTCCATGACTATGACGCGTCTAAATTCCTGCAGTCAACAAAGGTCTAAAGTTCTGATTGACGGTATTGTTCGTAGATGTACATTATTAATTAAAAATATCATTGAAGAATTGTTCTGAAGAGCGGCACTGTAAACTAACCTCAAAGCCTGGATATCTTTACCTTTCAGACAGGATAGTTCAAATGCAAGGGCCTGTTTTAAAATCTGAAATCGCTCACATGATCGAAGATGAACAAAGGCACAACTTGTTAGTGAGTCGGAAGGTGTGCCCAAACATTCTTGAAAGGATGTGAGGTGAGATTATCTGGGCCCATGCTGGCAGCGGGTCCTCTCTCTTGTGTTTGACCGTTGACTCGTCCAGAGAAAAGACAAAAGCTGGGAACTACGTGCTCGCCCGTGTGCGTGTTTCCGTGTATTGTTCTGCCTTTTCCTCCCTGAAACCCGAATCCACTCCTGCAGTTTGGCTCTGCTGCTCCCTCTCAGTGCTGCTCCCTCGGTGTGTGTGTGTGAGGGGGAGTTGTGTGTATATTTGTGTGTGTTAGGAGGAGCTCAGAGGTTTGCTTTTGCGACTAACTCCTCCAGGCCTCACATTAAACATTCAACAGCTCAGCACTGTGGCTCCTCTAATTATAGAAGCTCCCAGGCCGATTCCCTCTACCTCCACCTTTATTTATAGATGGAAACACCAACCGGTTTTAACTTTAAATTTGTAGTTGTTTCCACTTTTTCTGTCCTAGTAGCAGATCTAATCTGTTTGGGGTCTATTTGACTGTTGCTATAACATAAACTTGCACGATTGATTTGTTTCACACAACAAACCAAACAATCAACACATTAAGAAACACAGTGATGAATTTAAGATAGTGTGAATATTCAGTTGCAGCCTGTGGCGTAAAGTAACTGAGTACAGTTACTCGAGTACACAACAACACCTGAGGATATCACTACATTTATCCCTTTATCATCAACGAATGCATTTTAATCTAAGCATTAAGCTACACTTTACTATATAAAGCAACATTGATGGGATGGGGCTCTCTGCCCCTTATCTGAAGACTTGATGATATCAATCAGCTTGATCCTTTTGCAAATTGGCAGGGTCATTAAGGGACAATTTGCATATTAGGGATTTTGTTTCCTTGGAAAAACGGTGTGCAAACATTATTAGATGAATCTTCTTTCATACACACATTGCGTTATTCAAATTCTTCTGACATTTGCTTTTATGCGTCAAAGAGAAACTAAAGTTTTATTGCCAGATGTTGGGATGGTTTTCTATGGAAGAGGATTATACACATGCCCAGGCACACACACACACACACACACACACACACACACTTGCAGGGGCGGACTGTGGTGTGAGTGCTGGGCCGGATTCCTAAGAAGTGCAGGATTGGGTGTCGGGTTTTTCTTCCCTGTAACCGACTCCATTATCTGTAATATCGCTCTCATCAACAACCCGCCCACTCGTGCACACGCCAGAATCCAACCTCTTTGCTTCCAAAGAAACGATGCGTCCACAGCGCTCTGAATGTGGGAGGCCCTGGTGTTTGTGTGAGATATTGAGCAATAAACAATAAGTGCTTCATGTTTGGTTCGACAGCGACGTCAGCTCTCCTCCGGCTGTGTTCAAATGAGGATTTTCTGTAAAAGTGAAAATGTATTTCACTCGGAACATATTGTAATCTTTTTTCTTTTTTTTTGTACCGGTCATACAAAACAGGCAGCTCATTTAGTAAAAACATTATTACACACTAAATATTGTCCCAAAGCACTTCCTCTAGTTCTAAGGAAGTCTGGGGAATTATCGCTTTACTTCTGAGAGAAACCACCTCTCGTGATTGTATGACAGACACTTTGCTTTGCATGAAGCTTGAAAGAGGACACAGCCGCTCTGAGGGATCGATCCAAAGTTCAGTCTCAATTTGCCTTGAAGGAGGCAGCAGCGGGGTTCTCTCTGCTGCAGGGTGTCATGGTGACCCGGTCAGCAGGTCCCTCAGCTTGCTGGAAGTAGCCTTGGACCTGCGAGGACTAAATGTTCCTCTGAAGGGACTTTGCTTGACCTCTATGCTTTCATAAGAAAGGAACATTCAGCCTCTTGTAGTGATGACGTGCAGTCGGTGCTGGTGAACTGGTCCATTAAAGCCGTAAGCAGCTTGATGCTTAACAACAGAACAACGGCTACTTCACAGTTGTGTTGGCTGAGGGCAGCTGAAACAACTAAGTCCCCATAACAGCTCTGCTGGGCTGCCTCTGTCGCCATGACGTGAACATTATCAAATATTTGTTATTGTTCAATGCACTGCTTCCGTGTCTTTCTAGCATCCTCCTTGCAGCTTTGATGTAACATTTTCAGCTAAATGTACCGAAAACTATTCCCGTTAATAGCATAGAAATGTACTGCAGAGGGTTAGCTAATAGGTTATTAGCTCATGTGTTGAGTGAGGGACCAGCTGTCCGGCCCATAGTCGATACGCATGGTTTCAGTGGAGTCTGAGCCGGGTCGGCTCTCTGTGGACCGGCCTGTTTGTGTTGAAGCAAAGTCATCAGTCACTTCAGACACCAGGCCTTGAGCTCTCAGGACGAACATTGAGTGCAACAACAACAACAGCAGCAGCTATTTTGGCATATTTTCCTAGATGACTATTTTTTGGTTTTCTGTGTTTGTGTGCTTTTGGTTAATGTAAATACTGCGACACACACACAGGCGGGGAAGCGCAGCAGTGAGAGGTGAAAGGTCAGAGGCCGCCATTCCAAAGGAATTAACAAAGACAATAAACACAAGCAGGGGGATTCTCAGGAACAGGCCGTTAATAAATGATGAGTTGGGCCAACATAATGGTGTGATTATGTGACTGTAAAAGGCTTCAGTGCGTCACCTTAACAAGTACTGCACTAATGTACAACGTGTACACGCTCGTTACCGACGTCATCACACTACTCAACACTTCTACTTCACTTGGTTTTTAAAAGTACATAGTTTTCTTTTTACTATATTCATCTGCTAGAGACAGAAGTTTCTGTTGGATTCACATTTTACTTTCAAAAAGAAGCATTGTGATACAAAAGGTTTATATTAAATGTTCTTTATTTGACATGCAGAGCATTTACGAAGCAGCAAAGCGTAAAGATATAGCTGAGGACGTCCGTAGCTCCACCTGCAATATAAGACAGCTATGTGTTAATATATCAGTAGTAGCATGAATTTTTGATACCATAGTCAACAAATGAACCCTCACCCCTCACCCTAGGGCCCATTATGTTTACATTCTGACATTTAAAGAAATGAGAAAATAAAGTGTGTGTGTTGCGGTGTGAATCCTGTGCCGACGTGTCAATGCTGACGGTGAATAATCTTGTTGCCGGCTCACCTGTAGGTGTGTGTGTGTGTGTGTGTGTGTGTGTGTGAGGCGGGTTTCTATTACTCAGCTGTGGGTTTTTTCTTTCTTTTCTCCAGAGCAGCGTGGTGTGTTCAAGCTGAAGGTTGAACATGAATGTTTGACTGGCACACATTTGTTATGTCATCTGTCTCTCTCTCTCTGTGTGTGTGTGTGTGTGCGTGTGTGTGTGTGTGTTTGTCCTATTTATGTTATTTAAGAATTTAAACAGCCTCATTGATTTTTAACATTTGCTTATGCTGCAGTGTTTTATAGATCTCTTAGTGCTCAGTTTGGGATTAACTGGTGAATCGTGTCATGTAGTTAAACTGTTGATTCACTTTTTAATTCTGTGCACTAGCAAGTGTACAAAAACAAATCTACTCATAAAATCAGCGTAGTTTAATATAAAAATGAGTGTCAAATTGTATAATCGAAGAAGTCTGAATGGGGGAAAGCACTAACTTGACTTGACTAATCGGAGTTGATTAAAATTCTCTTTTATGGGGGGGGGGGCGTTATTAGTATTTAGCTGCCCTTTATTTATATAAAGGGGGGGACAAAATAATAGAAACCTGGAGCTGCAGCCCCCAAAATGATCACAGCTGTTCTGGCATTCATGAAGGGAGGATCGCAGGGCTTTAGTGAGGTGCACCTACTTAACTGACCGTGGGTGTGTTAGCGCACACAGGTGTGTGTGTGTCTGACCACACCGGTGTGTGTGTTTGTGCGCATAGTGCTAGTTGCAGCATGTATGTCGGCCTTGCCTCGCCGCAGGGATGCACTCGAGAAGTGCTGAGGCGTAAATTAAACATCTCAAACTGAAAGCCGCTGAATAGAAAATACCAGACGAGCGCATCGGCCCGTCTCTCTCTCTCTCAGCCTCTCTCTCTCTCTCTCTCTCTCTCTCTCTCTCTCTCTCTCTCTCTCTCAGCCTCTCTCTCTCTCTCTCTCTCTCAGCCTCTCTCTCTCCCGTCCAATCGTGGCCTCTAGAGAAGACGTCAGTGTTTTTTTCAGCCCAAAATGCAAACATTGGATTGAACAAACAATTGACTTGTGATTTCTCTTCTCTTTGATGTTAGCAGAGGTTAGAGGAGGACAAACCGGTGATTCATTGAAATCAACAGGTGTGTTTGACCTTTTGGTCTGAGGGTGGGACTAGAGGAAATATCCATAAGTTCCTTCATTATTTTCTGTGCTCATACAGTACTGATCTTAGAGCAGTGCTACTGTATTTGTGCATTACTTCAGAAGGGTGGACTCGAGGATCTATTTCACTAAATAAATATTGCCCTCGCTGTGCTATCTCCAAATAGGGCTCTTGTGTCAGCTGTGGCCATATTTATCTCTTCCTGCTGCCTCAACAGGAAGTGAACTCTGCTAAACTCACGTCGCCTCACTTGAAATCTGAACACGTAACAGTCGAGAGATCTGCCTTAGATGCATCATCAAGAGGGACATGCCGTCGGGTGCTTTCATTTCTAACAAAGCGTCATATTTAAAAAGCTTTTAATACAGCGGTAGAATACAGGCAGTGGAATTCAAATCAAATATTTGCCTCTGAATCGGAAAGTAAAAGTAAATACACTTAAAAGAGTAAGTAAAGAGACTTGTCTCATGGACATTCCACCACGGGTGATAAAACACCTCATAAAACGGGGTGTTTCTTTCCTGAGAAGTCAGGCCGCTGCTTGTGTTTTTCCAACCTCGATTCCAGTTAATTGCACAGACTGTAATAAGAATAACGTGAGAACCAGTTTAATCTCTAAATCGTTATCTTTATTGTACTGCACAGTCACAGTCAACGACACATTAATAAACAACACTGACTAAACTCAGACCGATTGAATTTGTATCTGAAGATGTGGTGACGAAATATTGTGCGTGTGTGTGTGTGTGTTGAGCATGTTAATAACAATTCAGGTCCAGATTGTGAAGTTCTGAGGCTGCTCTCTGCCAAAGGACAGCATCAGGATCACAGCACACACACTATTATGCAATCAAATAATGTCTTTAGCTTGAGACGTGAAGATTCCTCTGAAAACTGCTTTCCATGTTTCACCAAACACGTAACGATGTTAATCCTGTGGGCATCTCTGTGGTTTAGGATTGTATTTTGTATTTCTTTGCATGGTTAATGGTTTTTACCTCATTTGGGGCTCAAATTCAGGAGGTTCCACTCTCGATGCAGAGCATGGAGACCCACCAAAGTTGTTTTGTATTATTATTTAAAATAAATAAGAAAAAAAGGTAATACTACTCATAATATTTGATCTAAATGTTGTATAGTGTGATATTCATAATACCTGCAGATGTTTCTCAGAGTCTTGACATACCTGGTGGATAATATTAGAGTAATTCTATTGCAAATGAATGGTGGAGGGGTTCACAGCTGTTAATGAAGTCCTAAAATCTTGTTTAGTTCTAACCTGAGATCAGACTTTCTCTCTGCCCGCCCGCTCCTCAGTGATTGTTCAGCTTACCTGTCAATCACCTGAACACACACACACACACAGGTCACAATCTCCTCAAGGGTGTGACATACAGGGTCAGCACTACGAGTGCGTCTGTTTGTGTGCGTTTGGCTTTCAGCCACAATCTGATTTGTGCACTGGTCTGGGACTCTGTTTGGGCTTCTTGAGTGCTCTAAATTCAATTTAGTATTGATCTGTTGTGTCAGAATTTGTTTGTGCTGCTCAAAAAGCTTCTGTGAAATGTCTTGTCTTGGTGGTTCACTTTTCTTCTACTTTTTCCAACACAAAAAGAGAGAAACAAATAAAGAATGAGAAAAATCCGCCGTCGGAGATGGATTGCAACACAAAACAAATGTAGAATCAAAACGTATCACGCGTTGTAATAACACACACTGTCTCACACAGCCTGTAATTGTAGTGAGAACACGGGTTGTAATTATATACAGCGTGTGCGTGTGTGTGTGCGCACAGGCTTATTATCACTTTTTACTAGAAGAGGTGTGGGTGTGCGAACAGTGTGTTTGGAGTATGTGTGTGTTTATCTGCAGGTTTGGATGTGTTTTTCTTTTTTACAGTGTTTTTATAGGCAAGAACACAACATTGTCCTTTTGTGTGTGTTTACATGTGTATTCATTTTTGCCAGTGTAAGCGCAACTGTGCTTCTGCTTGTATGTTTGTGCAAGCTGGTTTGCGCGTGTGTGTGTGTGTGTGTGTGTGTGTGTGTGTGTGTGTGTGTGTGTGTGTATTCACTAGTGCCAGAGTCACAGAGCAGGTCGCTGTTTGCCTCGCTCATAGTGAGCATCTCCATGGCAACGGTACTAGCAGCGCAGTGTGAAGTGGAGGAAGAGCTTTGCGGTGCTCAGCGTGACACACAGACAGGGAGAGATTGGTTTCCACATTAACTCTGGGTTGGTCAGACTGGTCGATGATGTCACGTTTTTTTACTTGCTCTTTTAATAAAAACAGAAACTGATGTTTTCTCTTTGATTATGTTTTTTTTTTTACCCATACAAGTTAGCAGTATCTTGTGTGTAACAGTCTTGTATTTAATTGCAATCAGCACGGCTGGATTATCAGTTCAAGGTTCCACGAGTTAAGGATCAAGAGAGAGAGAGAGAGAGAGAGGTGTGTCATACTGAGGAGGCTCTTTGTGCTAACTTCCTGCTCTCTTCTTCCTGACAGACGAGACCGGGGTTCAACAAGCGGAGAGGAAGACGAGCGGAGGAGCAGCTCTGAGCACAGCTGGGGAGAATTCAATCCATGCAGAGGATCCATCACAGCGTTCACGCTGAACTCTGCCCTGTGGATGTGTCTGTTCTCTGCTCTCTTTTTTCGCTTGTGACTCATTCACTGGATCGGACGTTCATCTTTTGGAGCGTCTCACATCAACTTCTGCCTGGGAGGTGACGGACGTGCAGCTTTGTCTTCCTTGTGAACCCATCCACCGCAGAGCTCAACTGAAACCTCTTCACTTTGTTTCTGTTTTGCATGCCGTCGTCATCTCACCTGCTTCTCTTTTCCTGAAATCATTCGGTTTCTTGTAACAGAGAGAGAAAAGGGTTCCCGACTGAGTGTGTGTTGGTCTCTCTGCGATACATCACTGTGTCTCTTCTGGGGAAGATGGGATCAGAAAAGGACTCTGAGTCGCCTCACTCCTCTGTGAGCGGCGTCCCCAACCCCAAGTGCCGCGCGGCGGGCAAACGCCACAGCCGCATCTCCTTCCACAGCCTCTTCCACAGCAAGCGGGGCTCTCGTGGCTCCAGGGGCCCCAAAGGAGCGGCCGCCGCCGCCGCCGCCACCACCACCACCACCACCACCCCTTTGTCCCTCCACCACCAACCGAATCACACGCAACAACAGCTACTGCCCACTGCCTCCATCTCGGAGTCCACCGCGCATGCGACCACAACAACAGCGGCCGCCGCCGCAGCAGCGGCTGAGGCCACCACGACCCCCGAGGACCCCCCTTACAGCCCGCCATCAAAGCCGCTCTCCTCCAGCCAGCTGTCCCTGGGCGGAGCCGCGTCCCCGGGGGAGGCCGACTTCCTGGAGTGCCCCCTGTGCCTGGTGCGGCAGCCCGCGGAGCAGCTCCCCGAGCTGCTGGGCTGCGGCCACCGCTCCTGCCTCTGCTGCCTGCGGCAGTACCTCCGCATCGAGATCACGGAGAGCCGAGTCCAGCTCAGCTGCCCCGAATGCGCCGAGAGGCTGTCCCCGCGGCAGGTAGCGGACATCTTGGATGACGCGGCCCTGTTGGACAAGTATGAGGAGTTCCTGCTGCGGAGGTGCCTCGCCTCCGACCCCGACTGCCGATGGTGCCCTGCGCCCGACTGCGGGTAAGACACTGGCCACCATGTCCCCGTCCTCTTCGTCTGTGCTTATTTGCAGGAATCTTTCCTTTTGCCAGGTTGCGTGTTTATGTCTCCGATGTATTATCCCAGGGCTCTCAAGTGTCACGAATTGACAAAGCGTTAGCATCGCAACGATGGAAGGTGGATGGCAAGCACATCAGGAAATGTCTTATTCTAACAATCGGATAACACCAAACAATGTTTGAGCTAAAATTGGGAAAGCATAACATTTTCATAGATTGACAAAATGATTGCTAGACACTCCCCTGTCAGCCAACTGAAAGATGAATCAAGGTATTACTAGCTCTAGTACATTTGGACATTATGGGAAAGAAAGAGAAATTCCAGTTCTGTAGCTTATTTGTTTTTTAGCTTCCTTTTTCTTGGAAATCAAGTCATATGACACTGAAGGTAAATCCCCCTTTAATACAAACCAATCGTTGTTACAACAGATACTGAACTAATGCAAGGGAGACAAAGAGTGAAGACACAGCGAGGCTTTTAGCAGTCCATTATCGGTTTGATTGGCCGCAGGAAGCAGTTTTGTATCCAAGAGAGTTTCATTTAGTTTCTCAATTTGTGGACAAATATTCAGATTAAAAAGTCAAAATTGTATCCCGTTTTGGGTGAAGATCTATGTCTAGGTCAACCTTTTTTCCCCCCTCCTCTCCCTCCGAGGCGTCAAATTGCTCGCTCACTCGTGGTTTGCTCAGTTCCTCATTCTTTTAGTTGTCATTATCTGCCTCGACTTCAGATGAAACGTATTGCTTCAGAGTCCAGGAAGGAAGTTGAAATGGTAACTGGGTTACAGGGCCTTGTGGCCGGAGGGGCACAATCAGATGGTTCCGCAGGTTGAGCAGGTCTCGTTGGGTTTCTAGAACAAATTGGGGGCGTTTGTTTCATCATAGAAAGCGAGAGTGATTCTGTGTGTGTGTGTGTGTGTGTGAGATGGAGGAGCTCTGATCGGCAGTGGGGGGTTTCCGGCTGTGGTTTTGTCCAGTAATACTGGTATTTCGGCAGGGGAAGACCAAAGTGTCTGTGTGGTGTATCTTTGCATAAATCTGTCTACATGGGTCTTCATGTCTCTGTATTTCTTATGTATGTTTTGCTGTCTCCATGACAACATGAAGGGGGAGACGTTTTCTAACACATCTATATGCTGTGGGTGAGAGGTGCAACAAGAAACACTGAAATCAAAACAGGTAGTTAAGTCACATTTAAGATGGTGGGGGGTCATCTTCTGGGGACCACAACCAGTAGACTTTTCAAATATTTTTTGTTTTCCATGGATACACTTGAGTTCCAACGCAATGTCAACATTGTACACATTGTTTTGGGTAGAGCATGTTGACGGTGCGGTACATTCCGCAAGCTCCAATCGAAAAGCATTTCAACTCTACTTCTGGGTCAACTACTCACTAACAACATGTTGTTTTTACGACATTTACAACAAGTTTCTGTCCAGATTTGATAGATAACACCTTCTAAAGAGCCTCTTTGGCTGAGCTTTTATTTTGCAGCTCATGTCCCTTGAGACCAAGAGCAGAGGGAGACATTTTGACCATACCTCATGGAAAGAAAAGCCTTTTAGGGTTGAGTTTTAAAGGTCGTGACGGTAAAGATAAGCAGGCGAGGGTTAGATGTCAGTACGTTGTGAAGTAAACAAAAAGCAAGGTGTGTTTTTGCATGAGCTGTATCATTAGAGGAGAGGTTGACCGATGATGATCCACATATTTACTATCCTGTCTGACGCCAGCAGTGACTCAGTAGCTAGCTAAATCAGTTCAAATTATTATTCACCTCAAACAGCTCTGGCTGGAGAAAGATAACCCTCCCTCTACGCACACAAAGACACACACACACACACACCTTTAATGTCTTCAGACTGTCGGTCACTGGAGAGGTTGTTTCCACAGCAACGGGGAAACGGGTGTGAATATAATCAGTAAAACTCCACAGGAGCACTTAGCACCTAAACAGACAAATATTTCCAAAGTGAATATTCTGATTCATCATTGTAAACATCAGCTTATGATCTCTATCATGAACCAAAGTAACACGTCTGACCCGCTCGTCTCATGCCATCTTAAGGGACTCGTGTGAATGAGAACAAAGCGCGTCGTCTCCTCACTGGCTGTCAGTTGCCGTGGCAACTATCGGTGTGGTATATAGAGGCGGCGTTGCCAGGGGTAACAGGAGTTGGGACTTGATTAGACAGATCATCACGTACTCATCCTGGACTTGCTGTGTGTGTGCGTGACATTGCTCCGCATTTTGTGGCTTTTGTCACAAACCCACATGTGTTTTTTTCATCTTCTTCTGTGCGAGTCAGGCTCATGCTCGCGCTGCTCGTCCTGCCGTCACATGCAGCCTGCTAATAGTGTGCATCTCGGCGTGTTGCAACGACGTTGCATTCACGACCTCAGCGGGCTCCCAGGTGGAGCTCGACGGAGCACTGACAGATCTGGTCTGTGCATGTTTGCTGTCAACAAGGCAACACATCAGCACTCATTAAAAACTCTTCTTTCCCCCAAATCTGTCTCCTTGTATCCCACACTTACATCTCAGCTCGTGATCTCACATGTTTAACCCTCCTTATGTTTTCATCTCTCTCTCTCCGTTTGTCTCCTCTCGCGTCCTGGAAATGTCAGCCCGAGTTGCTCTCTGCGCAGCATCAAAAGAGACCAATGGATGAGGCCGCTGTGACGTGGAATGCTCTCCCAGGAAGAAAGCTGCCGTGGCAACCTGTTTCTGTTCTTACGGCCGCGACTAGTCTTCGGGGTCAGCCAGTTATGGAGCACGCTTAAATGCTCTGTCGCTCTCCCTTTTTAGCCGTGCTAGCTGCAGACTGCAAACTAAATGTGAACTTGTTGGTTTTCAAAAAGCTGAATATTCCTAATGCAATGAAAAGGATGTCTTTTCTTCCTCTGACCTAGTGAGAAACGGTTATGAAATGTATTTTTGGTGAGGGCAGCTCGTTTGACACCAGATCAAATGTGTGATGTGCTTTCTGTTTCCCTTTTGAGGAAGTCTGTTCACTCATTTAAGCATTGAGGCCTTTTGAAGCCTGCTGAAAACAGGGTGCACAGTTCATGTCCTCAACACAGCAGGCATGTCGAGGCAGACGTACACGTCTCCTCGGCTTGTTTATTTGCCCGTCACGCCGTCAGAAGAGCTGGTAATGAGCGACATGTTGGGGCCGGCGCGTTGGAGGCACGCCAGAACGATTATAAGTTTGTCGTGTCATCACTGAGGCACAACTGGAAGGCTTGACATCGTGTTGGTTCCATCCGGGTAGGAAATGTACGGCTTTAATTACCACTGCTCCAGCATGTTTTCCCCCCACTTGGCTCCGTGACAATATTAGATTACTGGCCTCCTTTGTGATTTCTTCAGTGATTGAAAGCCTATAACTCTGTCTCTCTCCCTCTCTAATTGCTTTGTGACCTCACCGTTGTAAAACACCCCTCTTTTTGTGCTGTATTTACCATTATTTGCTCAACAGCAGAGTGGTTTCTCTGGTCGAGTCGCATTGAATAGATTCCACAGAAAAAGCTAGCTAGTTGTGGGTCTGTCTTTTTGATATCAAAATAAATAAAAATAAACATAGGCCATATTGGTGAAGTTCTACCACAGGCTGGGTTTGTTTAGGGGATTTCTTAAAGTTGCAAAGCGGTTTTCTCATGATTCATTGCACTCCGTAAGTGATGTATTTGGATTGTCATGTTTTGTTCTCCCCTTAGTAACATGTTCCATCAATGGAAGCCTGACATTAATGACCTGCTGGTCACTGTCTCGTCTCTTAGCAACCTTCTAGAAGTCCTTCTCTGATGGATTTACTGCTGCTAAATCCATATAGATTGACCTCATCCCGCCTCGTTCCTCTTCCCACACAGTAGCACATGTTGTTGCTAATTGAAAAAGGTCCGACCCGAGCTGATCCCCGGGGGGAAGTTTTGGGGCTTTAGCACTACTAAAAACCGGAATAATCACTGTACAAATGTACTTTTTTATTTTTAAAAAGGTTTATAGTATCAGTCTATTCTCTGGCAGAGCAAATGTGGTTTATCTGTATCCATTTTGAAGTTTTGCTTCACTCAAACAGCGTTGTCAGGCGCCCTCTGGTTGGTCAGATGAAAAACGTCACGTTTCAATGGATGAGTCTATCGGCAATCCACTGTTGTGGAAATCGTTTGATTTTGGTGTAAAATGTAGCTGTTATGAATCCATGTGCGATCTGACGCTCATACGTTTGATCTGAGAGGGAGATTTTTATTATTTCTTTTAGATACAGATGTCTGGCACTTGCCGACTGCAACATATGGACCTGATGGCATCTGTTGATTCACAGTGGGATCAGGAGTATTTTATGATTCATAACAACGTTGCTGCTTATTGAAGCTTCAATTCTATTACAGGCTTCGTAAAATCCCCTCCATCATCTGACTTCTTCAGTCCCCTCACTCTTTGTGCGTCCCTTCCACTCAGATTTGCCGTCATTGCCTCGGGGTGTGCCAGCTGTCCCCGGCTGGTGTGTCGCCGAGAGGGATGCGGCGCCGAGTTCTGCTACCACTGCAAGCAGGCCTGGCATCCCAACCAGACCTGCGACTCGGCCCGCCAGCAGAGGGCCCAGTCCCTGCACACCCACAGCGCCCACTCCCCCAGCTACATACAGGAGCAGGGACCCGGTGAGTACGCGCCTCCTCGACCTCGCACACTCGCAATGGGCTACTGTCTGACATAAAAACACATGGAGTTGCGTTGTACTGAGCATGAGACTTTATTCATACCACATTCATTCTCCTGGTAATCAGCAGACTTCAGCTTCTAGCTTCCTGTCCAATTCCAAAAGGTAAAAAATGTCAGTCCACCTCGGCAGTTGAATAACACTTTGCTGGAGTAAGCCGTATCTGTACCTGTTTATATTTGAGCGATGATACAAATAATCCTTTCAAGATATGCATTAGAAAAAGTGAAGCTTCTCTGTTGAGTTGTAGAACATCAACAGGGGTGTGTGGACATTTTGAATCTATTAGTCTATTAGTGTATTTTAACTACAGTTAATGTACACTTTTAACTGTTTTCTTAATATTTGGAAAGACAGACATTTAACTAACATATCCTCAGGGAGCTTTAGAATTGCTGGAAAGAGCCTGGATAGCTGTTTCCACATCTGATGCTAAGCTAAACTATCCTAATGTTCACAACACAGACACAAAAGCCCCGTTAATCTTCTATTTCTCTGCAAGTGAGCAAAAACAACGAGTTGAGTTTGCCCTTTAATTCACTTGTGCTGATAATAAAAATAATGATACCAACATCAGCGCTTGTGTGTGCAAACATCCTTTATTTGTGAGACTGCGTGCGTGTCATAATTCCCTTTTGATTAAAAATCTATTAACTACGCCCCCCCCTGATTGGTCATTGAGACACAGAGACAGAAAGGAATGGGAAGGAGAGAGATAACAGGAGAAGAATAAAGGAAGTGTTTCTGCAGAATGCAAAGTACACAAACAATAGCATCCACAGGCACAGGCAGGAAAAATATGGCCATTTGGGACAAAAAATGCAGACAGCGTTCCATCAAATACGTCTCCTTGACGTTCTTTTAAAATGCATCAGAGGACAAACTGGAGCATTTGTCTGATCCAATATTCTAATGGGGTTTGATTTGTTGCCAAAGAAGGAAGCCCCTTAGGAGGAATGTTTAACCTTTTTGCTTTTTAGAAATATCTAATTATTTACAATACATTTGTATTTGAGTGTAAGTAGTTTAGTACTTTTAACTAGATACAAAAATGTTGGATTTGAGAGTTTGATAGTAATTAGTCATAAAGCAAAAACTTCCCATACTTTCAAAAACGTATTAAAAAAAAGGTATACCTGTAACAAACGTTTAACCACATGCCAAAAGAGGAAATCCATGAAACCAATGTCACTTAGTGGTATACTTGCTTCTGTCTTCAGCCGATGACATCAAGCCTTGCCCTCGCTGTGGTGCCTACATTATCAAGATGAACGATGGGAGCTGCAATCACATGACCTGCGCCGTGTGTGGCTGTGAGTTCTGCTGGCTGTGCATGAAGGAGATCTCCGACCTGCACTACCTCAGGTACAGGTACCTCTCTTCTCACGGTTTACACCGGCTCAAGGTTTTTACATTTGCCTGACGTCTCTTTCTGTGTCTCCCCCTCTGCTCCCGGCCAACAGCCCATCTGGCTGCACATTCTGGGGGAAGAAGCCTTGGAGCAGGAAGAAGAAGATTTTGTGGCAGCTGGGCACCTTGATCGGAGCTCCGGTCGGCATCACCCTCATCGCAGGCATCGCCGTTCCCGCCATGGTCATCGGCATCCCTGTTTACGTCGGCCGCAAGGTGAGGGACCCGCACAGAGGGAGGAGCTTCAGCTGCTGGAGCAGTAGGAAACACTGCTTTTAATATTTAACATTGACATTTACATAAATATATACTTACAGAGAATTTAGGGCTTGCTGCTGTTCAACCGAAGCCCCACAATAAAGGAATTCACGCTTCAAAACACCTTTTTTTCTTTATGGTCGGTTCAATCATCCTCCGCTACAGGAACCAGAAGTGGAAAAACAGGGTTGGGGAAACACACAACCCTCCTCCGGTGAACTGGAACTTCCAACGTTGTGGAAGGAAAAATCTTTTCTTCCTTCGTTCCAGTCTGCTCGGTTCCTTTTTAACACAATTTTTTTTTAAAACAACACTTTTAGAGCCACAAAATGATTCCAATTTAAAGCAACAACCACACATGACCAAAAAAAACAGAGTTCAGCGCCCACAGCTGAAAGACTTTTGGTCAAGTAAGAGTCCATAAAACGTCATAAATGCTCTAAACCTCTTCCACTCCGGCTTACTGCACACACATGTTGGTCTTTTTGTTAGGGTGAAATGGCATTTGACAGAGCATACAACTCATCACCTGGAGGCTGGTGTGTTGCAAGTGGTTTTAAACATAAACGATAATTTAAAATAAGTTTATTACTATTTATAAATCAGAATAAATTACCTAGAATATTATGCTTGACAGATATGATTTAGGGTTTATACTATCCATTTGTTACAAAGATTTGGTGCAAAAAACACATGAACACAAAATGAACACCTTGATCATGCTTTGATTTGAATTTGATCTTTGGATGGTGTAAACTGCTCAGCATCTCCCTTAATGTTGATAAACAGAGGAAAGCCCTGTGGTAGCCAAGCTTCACAAGCCTTTGGTTTCCCTAGAGAGCTCACTCTGTGAAATTACTGCTATGAGGACATACATCTATATTGGGCTGATTTGATCATCACGTCTCAACCTTTTGCTATAACCTTATTTATGAAATTTCAAAAATATTTAAGGAACCCAGTATGAAGAAATATTCAAATTGAGAAAAAGCAAACTTAGCCTCTGAGCATGTCTGGAAGGGGAGACATGTAGACGATAGGAATTGATCTTTGAGCTCACAGTTCTTCTTCCTTTGGAAACATGTTGGCTTTCTGTTGCACTTATTTTCTTCATCTTTTTGGCACTTCAATTGTAACATCTATTAAATATAAAACAACATACCATAGAATACCTGAGTGATTCCACAACAAGCAGATGTGTTGAATTACCTGCTTTGTCCCCATAGATCATGTCTCTGTCATGTTTTTGTATTTAATTATGGTGTTATGTTATTATAGACAAAAAGGGAGGAACTAAATGAAATGGGAATTTATTTCTACACATTAAGAAATGGTGGCTCCCTTTTGTGGAGAAAGGCATATTTGTCTTTGAGGATCCCACAGTGTGCAGAGGGGGAAGTGGTTAACTTATATTCAAACTTGGTTTTATTATCTTTTTCCTGTGCCGCAGATCCACGCCCACTACGAGCTGAAGAAGGAGTCTCGTCACAGGAGGAACCTGGCCATCACTGGAGGCGTGGCCCTGTCCATCATCACCGCCCCCGTCATCGCGGCTGTCAGCGTTGGTGAGACACTCGGCGAGGCCGACTCCTGCTTCTGCACAACGAGCGGCCGAACCCGGACCTCAATCCAACAGGTGTGATCCTGCCTGTGTCCCTCCTCAGGTATCGGTGTGCCCATCATGCTGGCCTACGTGTACGGCGTGGTGCCCATCTCTCTGTGTCGGGGAGGCGGCTGCGGGGTCAGCCGAGGGAAGGGACGAGGTGTGCGCATTGACTTCGATGAAGACAACGGTCCAATCACAGGTGAGGACGCTGAATGCTTCTTATTTGAAAGGAAAAGCAAAGGGGCACGATGTCATTCACCAGATCTCACTGTGAATCCTCTGCAGTGGCGGATGCGTGGCGAGCCCTCAAGTCGCCGAGCCTCGGCGAGAGCAGTCTGGACGGGGCGCTCAGCGCTCTGAGCACCACCTCCCCCAGCGAGGGGCTCTCGGGGGCCCCTGGGACTCTGGGTGACGCGCACCACTTTAACGCATTGGCAGGCGGCGCCCTCGGAGCACGCAGCAGCAAGTACAGCAGGTGAGAAAGACTGAAGTACGAGTAGTTCAATAGAAAGAAGTAGTATTTATAAGTATATCCTATGTTCTCCTCTCCAAAAGGTCATTCATCTTTAAATTGAAGGGTGCATATCATGCTAATCTTCATTTCTACTTGAATATGTTTTCATTCTTTAACATTATTTGCCTAATTCTGTCCATCTGAATACATCTAAATTCGTCCTGTGTGACATGCTCTGTTATTTTGTTTCAGTTAGTGGATTTGGACTCTATAATTATTTGCACAGCAATTTCTCCCAAACACAACATTCCACTGACTATATTGAATTGTAGTTTGTTGACAAAACAGACACAACTCAATGGCCTTTGTCGAAGCTGTTGAGGAGCTTTTACTCCGATCACATGATCTTCCTCCACAGATGGAGAGCCACAGCTGTCAGTGACTTCTCTCTCCACAATGCTAACACAATCACCAACAATAATACTGGAACTTAGTTTTTGGCATCAAAGACAATAATTGACAAAATAATTGTTTTTTTTCTTCTTTATTTTGTCAGCTTCAGTTTACAACACAAGCTCAGTTAGAACTAGATGTCGTGACCCTGCAAACATACTTTTGGGATGTTGAGTCCAGTTAACACAGATGTGTCCATCATCAATTATCTCAATACAAAGTTATCCATTAAATTGAAATTAGAATTTCCAGTGCCAATGTGCATCGCATTCATCAATAGAACAGGCTTATTGATCATTGTTTGCTGTGCTCCAGGCTGGAGGGGCAGGCGGGGGAGCTGGCTAAAGACTCCGCCCAGAGGGAGACAGGCAGCCTGGGAGCAGGGAGCGACTGTGCCAGCACCCGTGGGATGGCCGGATCCATCATCTCGTCCTACACGCTGCCCGACAGGTGACACACTCCTCTTCTTCTGTGGTGTCTCAGCGTTTCCTGTTTTCATCTTCAAACTCTGTCACAGAGCTTTGTTAGATGTCCAGTATTCATCCATCTGATTTTATTGTGATGCAGTGGATTCCTTAAAGGAAATAAGGACTATTTCTATATTCTATTTATTTGTGTCCTCCTGTTGTCTTGCCTTTCTCATGGTGGTGGGGATGTTTTAAGGGTTACTTTACTTTACCTTTTTAGAATATTCTTTTGAAAATACAATCCTATATTTTAGCACATCAATGCTATTCGAAAGTAAAATCTCCATGTTTTCCGAACTATTTTATTCTAAAGAACTCTCTTTCACCTCCTAATATTTACGGGGAACACATTTCAAAGTTAAACTACATTTGAATATGTTTCCAAAATAATCCAGAAGGTCTCCCTCCTCCTTTGTTCTCCGCTAACCTTGTTGACCATGTGTCTGCAGGGAGTGCACCAACCTGGAGATCCAGGTGGACATTGAGACTAAACCCAGCCACCTCTGCCTGACCAGCGAAGATGACCTCACCCCGCCTCCGTGCGCCGCTGCCATGGCAACGGCTTCAGGAGTGGAGGAGCCACAGGACTGCAGCTCCCGGCGGGGCGGAGCTCTGTCCGGGTCGGCGCTGGAACTCTCCCTCGGCGTGTCCATCAGGGACGGGCTCAGAGACGTCACACTGGCTCAGCCGGAGAGCATCCGCAGCGACCTGGAGATGTCGGACACTCAGTCGGACGACATCGCCGAGCTGACGTCGGACGACTGTGACTCGCCTCACCCGAAGAGCTGCCGCCTGGCAGCCGGGCAGCGGCCCCCGTCCTGCCGAGCCCTGAACGCCTCGGATGGCCTCCTCTGTCCCGCCGACAGTAACGTCATCCTCTACGTCTGAGCTCTCTGCAGCGCCCACAAAAGGACCGTTTCATCTGAGCTCTCTTTAATCCTTCGCAGTTATTTTCCCTTCATCGTGTTTCGTTTGCTGCTTTTGCGACTCCCGGACGGCCCCTTAAACACGGGCAGGTTTGTTCACTTCTGTCCGTCCGTCTGATCTATCTGCCTGTCAAGCTCCTCGCTGAGTCAATTGTCAGGGTTCTACCTCTAAGATTTGTGAGATGATGATTTATGTTTACTCCTTGGTGCAGAACGTCTTGGCTACTTGAGCAAAAGAGAAAAAAAAAAGAAGAAAAAAAAGGTACACATTTTACACAAGATATATGTCGCAATTCTGAAATTAGGTGAAAAGTCCCGGGGCAAAGAGGAGGGAAGACGAATATTTGCCTGGGATGCAAGGAGATGTTACTAACCATGTGTGAATGAATGTGGACTTCTAATGTGGCTTTACTTTCTCCTCTTTCTCACGATTTACATTGAGACGACCTGGAAGTTGTGTTATTTGCTGCTCTGCGCGCGTGTGTCTGCGTGAGCCATGCCTTGTGAGACGGGTTCAAAAAGGGCCGGTGAGCTTCTGTAACACTGGTATAGGTTTACTTTATGATGAAGCTACACTTGAATCTCACTTTCCCTGCACAAAGGAGGAGTTTTGATTTACAGAAATGCGACTGAGTTGTGACAACGATGAGACGAGGCCAGAGTACGTCACGTTGAAATGCACTGAGAGAAGCTGTTATCAACCAGTGAGATAGAACAAGTAATAATATCATATATTACCAAGATAAACAGTAATAATATCATTCACAAAAAAAGGAATCGGTAATAATCTAATGTATACTGGTAAAAAAAACAAATACATTTGAAATCGATTGGCTTGAAAAATAAGGAGATAAGTAATCAGTAATTAAAATACCTTTTTAGATTACTTTGACTCCTAGTCATTTAATTCTCTCAGTCATTTAACTACGTAATTTGTGATTGTTGTCAAAAGCTGGATCTGCCTTGTCTCAACTCTCTACCTGTGTGTGTGTGTGTGTGTGTGTGTGTGTGTGTGTGTGTGTGTGTGTGTGTGTGTGTGTGTGTGTGTGTGTGTGTGTGTGTGTGTGTGTGTGTGTGTGTGTGTGTGTGTGTGTGTGTGTGTGTGTGTGTGTGTGCGTGTGTGTGGTCTCATTGATATCACCTGTGTGTGTCCTGACCGGACCGCTGTCTGACAGTCGGCTGCCTTATAGACACTCACTGACCAACACACAACAACAGGACCAGTCCGGCCCACTTGAACGCTGTGTGTGTGTCTGTGTGCGTGTGCGTAAATGAACTAACGGACTCTTGATGAATGTATTTGTCCTATTTGGTTTTTTGAATGAGCACTGAGCACTTTATCTGGAATTTATTGTATTTATCTTCCTTTTTTTTTTTTGCTGTTTATTATCTTTTACTACAAGTGACTTAAGTTGCAAACGAAAGTCTGGGGTACAACCAAAATAAATCACCTACCCGAGGGCCTTTTATGTTGGATGTAACTAGAGGAGAGTTTGCCTCAAAAGGGTTTGATATTGCCACAAATGCTTCCTTGGTTACCTTTAAGGCGTCTGTGTGTATGCATTGGTACTCTGGCGGCATCTAGTGCCGAGGTTGAAGATCGTGAAAGAACTGAATCGTGTCCCTGTACGACATGCGCTTACTGGGCCCATCAACAGCCAGTGTTTAGTTTGTCTCTTCTGGGCTACCGTAAGAACATGGCGGACTCTGAGAAGAGGGCCCGTAACTTTTATATTGATACAAGTCTTATTCAAAGTTAACACGAACACAACCACTCTTATTTTAAGATGATTGTACATGAATGGAAACCATTTCTGCCAGTAACCCCCCCCCCCCCCAAAAAAAGATTCATACTGGCCCTTCAAACATAATGAGCATCCCCAGTGTTTTTAGCAATGATCCAAGGACTGTTTGTATCTTCTTTTACCAAAATTCATCATCCTTTGGAGCCAAACACTTCTAAATCACACCCACTAGCTTTCTTCACTTTATCACCTCTATGCTTCAGTTAAAACCGGTTTCCCACCAGGTTTCTTTCATCTGCAGGGGAATCGACTCGGGAACCTTCTTCATGTGGCAGCAGCTCTGTGGATCGAGCTGCTCATGTAGTGTTTTGTATGGTTGGAACTTATCGCTCGTTTTGGCCTATGGGAAGAAAGAAAACCACCCGAATGTACACGGTCGGACAGCCCAACTTCCTGATGAGTGTTAATGGAAAAGTCCTATTCAGAACACAGGCGGTCCCGTCCTTTATCAAGAGGTTTTTCAGTATAGAGAGAGAGAGAGCAATATTTAAGTGTTATGGTATTGTTTGTGTATTTCCTGTCACTGTTAAAGCCCTGTCCTGTGTAAGGGTTGTACATGCAGCAGTGTGAAAGACAACTTGTGGACCTTTAGGGAAATAAATAAACACAATCTGATGTTGCACCCAAGTACCCAGTTGTTGTCAGATGTTCTTTTATTAACTGCATAGTAACAAAAATGATTTATGAGGTTCAATTCATTTGATTTTAGCCCAAATCGCAAATTACAAATTTGCCTCAGAGGGCTTTACAATCTACAAACAAAAACGTGGATTAATGTAGAAGGAGTGAGTGTGAGAGAGAGAGAGAGGGGCTGGGTGTGTCCTGAGAAGTCCCCCAGCAGTCTAGGCCTATAGCAGCTTAACTAAGGGCCGATCCAGGCCAACCCAGAGCTCTAGTTTTTTCCTGGGGTAATGTTGGTAATGAAGGGTTAATGCCAACATTTTTTAAATAATTTAGTTTTAATATAAATATATATGTAGCCGAGGGTTTATGGTGCGCCTATACTTCGGCTTAATAATAAAACAATAACACGGTGCTCCGGTTCTGCGCCAAACCGGCCGTAACTTTATTTTCACTTTCAAAAACCTCCGTTGAACACTTCCTCTACTTCCTCTCTTTCCATCTTTTCCTTCACAATAAAAGCACCTTCACCGGAACATTTGTGCAATAATTATTATTATTAGGCTATTCTAAGTATCATTTAATGCTCACATTTTTGTACTTTTACTAGGGGTTTAAATGCAGGACCTTCACCTAACTCAATTTGACATTTCTAAACAGTGTACTGCATTTGACTTTGAGATTTAAGTACTTCTTACTCTGTTAAGATGTAGTTTCATAAGGATCTGACTGAATATTTACCCAATAGGTGGCGCTAATGCACTGCTAAGAAACACTCTCACGTCTCTTCACGACACAGTCGAGATTTACGGCCTGGTTGTTTTCAGCCGCAAAGCAAAACGCGTGGAGTCGGAAGAAGGTTAAAGTGAATCCCACAAATAGACGGTAAATTCACATTAATCTTTAACATCTCATGTTTGTTTTTCTTCAGCCGTTAAGTCACGAGACGATGTTGGGTTTGCTCCTCGTTTGGAGGGGTCACCAGTCGGTAGATAGCGTGGCGTTAGCATGAGCTAGCTGTCATTGAAGGAGACTCGGGCTGCAACGTTAGCATCATTTTACATGATAACTTACCTGGTCAAAGAGTACAATAATTTGTGTTGATAGTTTTGAGCTAATATGTAAATATACTGATTGTAATATCATATATACTTTCAATTTGGTATATTTGTTTCTATACAAAGAAGACTATCCAGCTAGCCACCGTATAGTTTGCTAGCATCGTTTAGCCCATAGTGTAGGGATCTGTAACAGTTAACGTTGTTATCTCAGACTTATTATACCATTCTGCCTTATATTTTATATTATTATTCTCTGCTGTATATGATACCATATTGAAAGTATGGTTAGAATGTGCAGACACAGCGTTATGCAAGCTACCACAGACAGACCCTCTTCAAAAATAATTATTTTTGTCACTTTGCAAACAAATGTGGTGTAGCCCATTTCATGCCACAATGATTAGACGGGTTGTCATTGAAATTTCCTGTTTTTAAACGTAGCAAAACAAAACGAGTCGTAATGCTCGATGATAAAAATGTCCTGGTTACTTAAAGTAGCTTCATTTGCCAGATCATTTTACTCTGTGAAGTTATCTGAAGCTTTATAATCACTCCGCTGCTGTGTGTCTGAGGTACTGACTGGTCAAATCTAGTCCTGTTTTCAAAAGCGGAGTTTACAAAGTGCTCTCAACAAGCAACACCGCAAAAGCCAGCTTCACCATCTCACCCTGTTGCTCATCCATCCTTTCCTTTCCGTCTCCTTCCTCATCAGCAGCGATGCCCTTCTTGGACCTCCAGTCGCGGTTCGGTGTCAACCTCGACGGCTGGCTGCTGCTGCAGAGCGGACAGCAGCCCAACAAGAGGGCGGCTCGCTGCCACGCCTTCGAGAAGGAGTGGATCGAGTGTGCCCACGGCATCGGGCAGACCCGAGCCAAGAAGGAGTGTCAGCTGGAGTTTGAGGACTTCTACGAATGCATGCACAGGCAGAAAACAGTGAGGACACAAAAGTCTTTAAATGCAACGGGTCGTTGGCTAAGAATAGGCAGAATCCATGATCACTGAGGTCTTTTTGGTGTTGTCCTATTTGGCATGCGGGAACTGTGCTGCTCCTTCATATCATTTGACTTGAAACGACATCATATTTTTGTATTAGTTGGCGTGATAGCCAGAGACGAGGAGAACATTTAACCTTCTCAGTAATAATGTACGCGAAGTCGTTGGCTCCCTATGACCCTTAGACATTTTTTAGAAATTGTTATGTCTGTTATTTTAATCATTTTTAGTCAATGATTGTATCATAATACTATGATGGCAGGAGAGACAGTGTGCGTTGGGTTAAACTGGCAGTGGTTTAACTGGACGGTGGATTAAATGAATTTATTAAGGCTTAACGTTGGCTATGATGGCGTCTTTGGACGCTTTGAGTGACAGGTGGCTGCTTGGTGTCTTCACTGCAACATCACACAAGCGCACATCCACTCCTCTGCCCACTTTTATGAGTGAGACTACGTAATAAGCAGCGAGATCTCTGCTTCTGAGTCTGACAGGCCTGACTCATCCACCGAGGGTGTGTTCACCTCTAAACGTCAGTCGCTAACTCTCTGTCTGCAGCTTTGTGACATCAGAGATGGCGAATGAAGGACCGCATCTGAAGGAAGCCGCCCTTTTTTTTCATTTTTGAACAACCAAATATGATTTAGAAGTAAATCTATGTTGACAGAGCGGAGGTGGGAAGCTGTCTCTTCTAGTTCTTCAGCTTCTCTCAGCATGGGGACGGGGAGAAAAGAGCACGTTAACGTCACAGCTATCGTCGGCTTCATGCTGCTCTGGGGGAAGGCAAATGGGAGGGGGGGGGGGGGTGCATGGCATTCAGCATCCTACTTGTTCCCCTTTCACACTAACCTCTTTCTCTCTCCCTCCCTGCAGCACGAGAGGCTGCATGCCATCCGTCAGCAGCGCGAAAAGATGGTGAAGGCGGGGACCTACAGTCCGCCAGCCTGCCACGCGGGCAAGCCCGACGAGGCGCCATGAGGGGACCCGTGACCGCCCTGCTCTTTGTTTATAGAAAGTCACATGCCCTTGTTTCCAAATAAATGTTATCATTGAAGATCCCCCTGTCTATTTCACTGTCCATAGAAACAGCTGAGGAGGCTAAGCATGAAAACATTTAACTAAAGTACTTGACATTTATTTAAGAACTATACTTTAGGGATTACTCCACAAATACTTGAAAGCCCTACTCATTCATTACTTAGAGATGGTGAATCATATATTACAGTATAAGTAGTATAATGCAGAGGTGTGGACTAGAGTCATGTGACTTGGACTCGAGTCATGAATTTGATGACTTGAGACTCGACTCGACAAAACGTACAAAGACTTGCAACTCGACTTGGACTTTAACATCGACGACTCGTGACTTCACTTGGACTCGAGCCTTTTGACTCGAGAAGACTTGCTACTTCCCATGAAAACTGGGGGGAAACATTTTCACACGGCCGCGCCGCTCTGTTTGTCTGCATCTGTCAAAAAGAATGTGCGCCCGCGCGCTGCCTGCACGACATCCAATCACTGCAGTCCCACCTGGTTCTGATTCGACAGCATCCAAACAGGCACATTGCAAGACAACCAATGAAGCGCAACAACGCGCCAGTTGGAAAAATGATACCGAAGATAGTTTCGTTTGGCTATAAAAATGACGAGGTAGTCGACAAAAAACGAGTTTGCTATTTGCAAAACATGCGGGTCGAAGATTCCAGACGGAGCTGCCACAACGTCCAACTTTGTTCGACACCTGAAGTTGCACAAAGAAAGGTAAGTTTTGAACGAATGCTGAGCGCCTTATCGAATGTACCGTAACTCACGAGCATTTTACCGTATCGACGAGACCGCTCGTTCATGGTTACAAAAATCGGGATTTTTGAACCTGAATTCAGACTCCGATGGAAATCCTCGCCAACATTATGTCAACGTCCGTTTTAAAGTACTATAACACAGTCACAGTCGATCCACCATCACCATTCCCTTCGTAGTCTAGGTCTGTGAGGCAGGTTCCCCGTCCCCACTTTGCTTTAAAGCACAGGACTTCGGTTTCTTGAGGGAAGGGCTTTTGAAGCAGTGAAAATATTCTTAATATTGCATAAACGGAAATGTATTATCGTATACCTAAGTGTACAATAGACAATGAATATTAACACTACATTGATATGAGTAAAGAGTAGTTTCAAATAAAACATGTGGTTATAAGGGATTTTCTGTCTCATCTTTGACTCGACTTGACTCGAGGGCAACGACTTGAGACTTACTTGTGACTTGCATAACAATGACTTTGTCCCACCTCTGGTATAATGTATGTAGAATGGATTATTGAAATCCATGCTTTTACTTGAATAAGTTCAATACAGTATTGCAGTCCAGAAAATCTCAGATAATCTGAATGCGTCCATCGCTACAAAAACAAAATCCAAAATGTTTTCTGTATTTACTGTCAAACGCCAACACTCAGAGCTTTTGGATAAAGACTTCAAACAAGACGAAGCTGTGAGCCTGTGAGTGAGGACACATTGTCCCAATGTCATCACTGCAGCTGTGCTCGTCTTAAATGTGTTCAGCTGGGCCTCTGCTGCCGACGCTTCATTTTGTCAACCCTCTGACCTGATTTGAGTAAATCCTTTTATTGATCGAGTGAGTTTGCGGCGGCACAGGGACGTCTCCGATGAGAGGCTGATGTGAGTGGATGCTGTTGGACATCGTCCATTGGATTAGCAGCGCTGACCTCTGACTGATGGGGTCGGCGAGGAGATGGAGCCAGGAGCGCAGAGAGCTCTGCTTCTACAACCTAAACGCAGGCGATTTACAAGTCTTTCATTTTCTACGCCTGTTTTTTTTTTTCAAACTGAGAATAAAATGCAATGGAAGGTGTTTTTATTTAATTATTCTTGAACTAAAACCAAATACATTTAAAATGATGTGGTTATTGTCCAATAATAATCACTGGCACGTGGCCATGTTAGATGGAAATTTCAAGAAAATACAAAATATGTACTTTTGTGATGTTGAAAGCGTGAGGTGGACAGTAGAACAGTAGGAACAGTAGAATTAGTTTAATGTCACATCCTAAAATTTATTTCCCTTGAGGCTTTTAACAGAATGTCCACTGACTCACAAAGACGTCCCCATTGACCTCTTGTAATACAAATTGGCTTTATTCAATTACAAGTTACTATTACAGCACATTATCACGAGATTTCAATTGTCACAATATAATTACCACCAATAACTGTTTGATCTGTGATTGGCTGTGATGGACGGAGGACAGGGTCCGGACCCTGTGTCCTGACTGGTTGGTTGGAGGCCGTGTAGCCTCCTTGGACCCTTGGTTCGGAGGAGGAAAACCCCCCCCAAAAGCTCTTTAACAACCAGAGGAAGGGACAACTAAAAGAGGACATCTGTACAGAGAAGCAATTCAACTATGGACAATTCTAAAGGTTATTCATCTGTCCTGATGCAAATACGGAAGATGCTTTTTGTGATTATTTAATTTAATGAAGTCTAACCGGAGACACAAACCCAGAGCAGTTTCAGTAGAGTCCAACAAATATGCATCACATTCCCTTAACGTCCAAGTTGACATCAGAAAGACCACACAATATTCAGAAAGATAATATTCCCATCAGACAGCAGCCACCTGTGAGTTATGGTCATTGTTCTTAAAGAAACGAAATGAAGGGATGATCCAACAAGCTCTAATTTGACTTGTAATAGATGCAGACACCGGACACCTGTCACTCCAACCTGACATCTTTACTGTACCCAATGGAGTGATTATAACAGTCCTCTCCATCCCCCAGGTGTTTGGAAAGGGAGGAGGGGGCAGAGTGTGTGTGTTGGGGGGGGGGGGGGGGGGCTAGTAAAACCCAGATTAGGGCGTTTCTTGTGTGTAATCGTGAAATTTACGGGAATGAGTAGCCGCTGCACACATGCCAAGTGAACCCCCTTTTTTCTCTGAAATGAGAGAAAGTGTGTGTTTGTGTGTGTGTGTGTGTGGGTGATGCAGCTGAGCCCCGGATGACGCCTGAGTACGACCCAAAATTTAAATAATTTCCTGAACGCTTCACACGCTGAATAGTGTGTGTGTGTGTGTGTGTGTGTGTGTGTGTGTGGCGGCAGATCAGGAGAGCTCGTGGGGGTTGTGGGGAGCGGAGGAAGGGAGGAAGGGACAGAGGGGCAAAGGAGGAGGAATCGGACAGCCATTATTCCGTTCAGGATTACGTTGCTCGGCTGTTCCCCCCCAGCGTCACGGCCCCCCTCCTCTCCCTCCCGCCTCCCGCCGCTGTGTCGCCTCGGTTCTGGAGGAAGAAAAAACCCGCTCGGTGGAAGCGGAACTATTCCAACCTCCCACCCAGGAGCAGAGGGAGCAGCGGCCGCAGCGCACCCGGCCTCCCTCGCTCTGTGATCGGATCCCCGGACCCGCTGGTGCCCGCTGAAGGTAAGCGGCTCCGGAGCTCACACGTCATCCAGGCGCATGCATGTGTAACGGGATCATTTCCACCCGGTGCGTGTCGAGCCGAACACGTTGGGGAAGGTGTTGCCCCTCACTGGGATCGTTACCAATAACGTGTTGATCAATAACACGTTGATTGGCAGCCACTACATCACAAGGAACGAATGGGTTTTCGCCCACGATGATCTCGGTCACCGCCTGAAAGCGTCCCCTCGTGATTCGTGCTTCCCGCTAACGAGGCACTGAGCGGCGGCTCGGCCCAGCTGCGGATGGATCAATGTGAGGAGTTGTGTTTGTGGTGCCACCGAGGCAGCCATCGGTCCGTGGGACAAAGAGCCCCCTGGCTGCGTGCACGTTTTAGGTCTCCATGTCTGAAGTCCATTCATGGACACACACACACACACACACACACCCTCCACACTCAGAGAGAGAGAGAGAGAGAAAATGATGCCGTGAAACACCAGCTGCAGCTTTTATTTGTGTGCAGAAACACACATTGGTGAGAGGCTGCATTTATTGACCCGTGCGATCCCCATAGGGCCTCCATCAGCACCATCTCCACCCTCCACCTGCTGTGTGCATCCCAATGGGCTCCACCACTGCAGACAGTAGGTCTGTCTGGAAAACCTCACGGGTATTATGCAAGGTGCAGAGAGAGAGAGAGAGAGAGAGACTCCCCTCCTGCCGCTTTGTAGCAGATGGTCACACGTGCACCTCCCTCCATCCTTATGGTGGACCTCCAACATGCAGGCTTCTCCTCAGACACAAAACAACCTACTCGCTTCTATTTTATTCAGGTAGAAATTGTGTAATTCCGTTGGTTTCCTCTTCCTAACCCCCCCCCCCCCACTAGTGTGTTAAAATGGTGCAAAGACCCAATGAGCCTCAGCTCTTGAGCCTCGGCTCTTGCTCTGTCCAGTCCGCGTGTGTGTGTGTGTGTGTGTGTGTGTGCGCTTCATTAGTCGTTACTCATCACGACTGGGGGCTGCGTTATTCATCGTCACCCATACTCACTGCGGTCTTAAATATCGATGTAACAAGTGTGCTTTTAAGGTCATATCTAAGTGCAAGGCAGTAGCTGTAATGGTTTATCGTTGATATAGTTTGACATTTTGGGGGATGAGACACCTGTTTATAAATGGCTGCATGAGAACAGGAAAAATTCTTTCAAATGACCTGTAGAAGCCGAGCCTATGCGTTAAGCTACTGAGGCGTTTTTGACCGGAAACTGTAGTTGACGCGCTGCCGTTGCCTCGAGGGATCAATAGGAGTTCACTTGCCCGTGGTTGATATGCACTTATGTCCGTTTATTTGCCTCAAGAAAAGCTCATCCATCCAATTACAGCACCCACGATTACAATTCACTTTACAGCGTCCCACAGCGGTCAAAACGCTTTGTTGTTCGTCCCATCAGAAACACCTGTCGAGGCCCCAAAGGTTCCTACCCCATATAGTGTGACACGCTGATCATAACAAATACTAATCTGCTCTTACATGAACTACTTGGTACCTTGTGTTTAAAGGTGTTCTTAGTCTTTATGCTAGAACCAGGAGATGGAGTTCTTGTCTCCCCCCCTTCTCACTTTTTCAATCTGTTGCTTCACTTCAACCCTCTCTGACAGTCTCCCCCCCTCTGCTTCATGTAACACACACACACACACACACACACGTAGCCTCCTCAGGCGGTGGGACACACCGTGTCCATGGAGATCCTCGTTAGAAATCAGGCCATTCAAGCATCCAGTGTGCATATGTGAGCGTCTCTAAAACTTTGGTGCACACATGATTTTGTGCATTGATGTGTAGCAAAGCCAAGCAAGTTATTTGGTATATGAATCAGAATATATTCATTCAATATTCAAGTTGTTTGTAAAACAAAAATGGCAATTAATCGCCGGCTTCACGTTCTCAAATGTTGCTCCTCTCCATCTTAAATCATTGCTGATTTAAAGGCGTCAACTGTGAGAGTGTATTTTCTCTTTCTCTAACTTGCAGTGAGCATTTATTTCAGTGCTTCTTTGTTGTTCATTTTTAACATATAATAAATCTTTAATGTCACCTCAGAGTCATGGAACCTTGCTGGTCAAAATAGTTATCAACTCGAAAGTCTGGCCTCTTGTGATAAGCATTTTACACCTTTTTTTTATTGGCAAGAAACAAGAAGACAACCAACACGACTAAACGCATGGATCAATAGCAGTAATCATTATTTGTAGTCCTGACAAAAAGAAAGGAGCAATGTCATTTGTTTACGTGCTGTGAGTGAAGTCTCATTAGACAGGAAGTGATCTCACTCTCTCAATTCTCCTCTGGCGTTCATGCTGTCACTTTCTTCTTCTTCTTCTTCTTCTTCTTCTTCAAAGATCTCCTTTTCTCCTCGCACAGCACTAATGACACAGTGTGACTCTAAACCCTCCATTCTGGCTCTATTTATAAAACGGCTCGTTGCCGTGGCACTGACTCACTGTCAGTGAGCCCCATTGAAACTGACTTCACACACACACACACACACACACACAGAGACACACACACACACACACAGAGACAGACACACATGCAAAAACCAGAATACGAGGACATAGACAAACACGGACACCAAAGAATCACAGAGCGTTGTGGGAAGGCCTTTAACCTCTTCCCAGCCAGCGTTGCTGTGGAGACGGGGATTCAGGAAGCGGGTGTTTGCCAGCGGTCTAGCCGGGGGCCAGCTGCAGGAGGAGGAGGAGGAGGAGGAGGAGGAGGAGGAGGATTTTTTCGGCAGCACTAGCCCTGATGCAAAACCCAGCCGCTGTGTGGGACTCATGCATCATGCACAGAAACATTCCCACCCTGTGACGGCGCTTGGGTCGCTCCACAGTTTAATCTGCTGCAGCCCTGGGGGAGAGGGAGGGGGGGCAGGGCAGCCAGCAGAACTTAGTCACCCTGTGAAGTGCTCACAGTTTCAGCTGGTGGTTGGTTGAGTCTCTCAGCAACCAGAGAGACTGTCCTTCTGTCAGAGGGTGACATGTGAAACAAACCGGATCACTTTTCATTCCAAAGGATTTCATCCATTTTATGGAAACGAATGCTTAAGAGCTGTTTTCACTTTAAAGTAGCCATTAGAAGCACATTTGGATTCTTATTGATTGTGGCTTAACTTATAATGAAGCATTTCAAATGTTTAACTTTGCGGGGTCTTGGGAAATCTTTACATTGCCTTTTTTTTTACTGACTAAAAGTACCTTTTTTTAATCTAACCGAAATTTAAGAGTAGATTACAATATAATATAATATACAATTTGTAATTTGCAGTAAACTCATTACTCCACAAGTGAGTCCCTGTGGAGCAGTGATGGCCAATTCATTCTCTCAGGATTGATTTTATGAGGCTGTGATGGACAGCTCAGAGCATCAGGTCCCCAGAGGGCCACACTCGTAGTGAGTATGGGTGACGATGAATAACGCAGCCCCCAATTTATGAGTAACGACTAGACAAATGAAGCACACACACACACACACACACACACACACACACACACACACACACATACTATCTTGTGTTTATTATTCCACCAAGTGTTTGCTGTTGCTTACTTTACTTCATATGAAAGGTGTTGTAAAGAATCTGTTTTCGGATGAATGAGCAACAGACAAGAGAGAAGCAGAGAAGGGTACCAGAAGAAGAGGATGGAGACTGAGGGAGAGAAAGAGAAAAAAAATATCCTACCTCCCACTTATTGGCTTTTCTTTAAAAATAGAAATTCTAGACAGGCTTTGAAATCTCCTCTTTCTCTTTGCTCCTTGTCTTTCGCTGCTGTCATGTGCTCGCTTCCCTTTACAGCAGTCTGCAGCCTCATGACCTCATCAGCGCTCGCCGAGGCGCCATGACGGGTGTCTCTCTTTCTCTTGTGCTTCGTTCTTGATGCGTGGTCACACTGTACCCCGGCAAATTAATTATACAACTGTTCTTTCCTCCTTCCTTCTTCTGACCTCCTTTCCTTCCCCCTCCCCCCCCCCCGCTGCTCTCGTCCCTCTCTCCATCCCTCGCAGCCCCGCAAGCGAGATGGAGTCCTCGGACGACGATACTCTAAGCGAGCGCTCCTGCGTCAGCGAGCCGTCCTTCCGCAGCGAGCGCTCAGGGGGGTCGCTGTCCCCGTGCCCGTCGGGGCCCGCGGGGCCCCCGGGAGACACGCTGCCCTGGAACCTGTCCAAACATGAGCGCAGGAAGAGGAAGAGCCAGGACTCGGTACTGGACCCGGCAGAGAGGGCGGTGGTCCGTGTTGCAGGTAAGGGCAAACCGCCGGAGCACTTCCCTGTGCCTTTGAGCAAGGGGCTGAGGGGCCAAGTCTGCTGTCAGGGTGTGGGGTGGAGAACGCTGTATCCATGCGACGGCATACAGGACGTTTCCACTTGGTTCCCCTTTGCATCCTCACGTTCAGCTTCCTCCTGGCTTTGACTACAGGACCACGCTTGCTTTAGAAAAAGCCCATCAGAAAGATGGGAGGAGTCGCTTTTGGGGATGATGGTGATGTTTACACGGCTACTGCTACAAGCCACATGGACGACTGTCCTCCGTCACCCTTCCCTCCTCTTCCCCCACCCACTGTAACAGAAGATGGAGGAGAAATGTAGGTTGCTCAGCCAGGGTTCCCCTGCTTGTGTAATGACACACCAGCAGCCCGACAGCGTCTCCTCCGTCAGTGATTCTGAAGCTTCCAGCTAAAATAATTGAAGCTGAATGATGTGAAAGTGGGAGTAGTGCTATTACTTCTCCACTCACCGCATCTCCTGATTGCAGTGAGCATTTGCTGTTTGAGGCTGTCATCGTAGTGGATGGACGCCAGCGTTTAGCTAACACTACGCCGCCTACAATCCTTTTCGCCCACATCTTTGCCCTTAGAAGAGAGAAATAAAGCTTTATATGAATTTATATAAATAATAAATGGCCTTACTGCTATAATTTAAATAACATTGTGAATGCCAGCTGCATGGGGGGGGGGGGGGGGGGGGGTGTTGGAGTGGAGATGCGATGCCAGTAAAAGCCCACTTAGCAGAAATGGAGACGGCATGTAGGTTGTAATGCTCTGATAGTACACGTACACGTGAAGACAGATGATTCTGTAAATGTTCGGGGAGGCTGCAGCCACTCAACGTCATATTTTATTTTTTAATTAAATTACCTTCTTAACAATTTTCCCGGAAGCATTTTGGTGTGAAGAAGCGGTGTACCTGTGGGTTTCTGGAGGGGTGTGATGAGTTTATCCTTTCAAGGAAGCGAGGCGTTGCATCCAGAGTGAGAGCGAAACTTCACATGTTACACAAAAAGATGAAGATGAGAAGATGGGACAAAACGGGGAATCTGTGTGGTGGATGTTTGGAAGTTTGCTTTTCTGACACAAACACACACTATTAGACCCCAGATTAAAAGTGTGATAAAAATAGATAAAAAAGACGGATATAAAAGTTACCTAATGATTATGAAAACAGTTCTACCTGCTATAATGTGAAAAGTAGGCGGTTCACTTACGGTGCAGGACAAACTAAAAAGGACTTAACAAGCTCAAAAGCAACCTTGTAAGATCATCCAAAATATGATTTAATTACCCATATATTGAAATCAGTCACTGCTGCAACTTGAAACATGATTTCTTAGTAATAGATAGTAATAACTGTAATTTAAAAAAGGCAGCTGAAATAAAGGATCAATTCCACATGCTATTTGTAATGATGAAAACGCCCTCAAGTTATTCTTCTAACAACATCATGTGACGTCCCTTTGTTGTGCTGATTACAAGCAGATTTTAGTGCACACATGTGGAATTAGTTATCACACTGTTTTTTTTTGTCCTGTGGTCTTCTTTCTTCATCGCGTTGGTCCTTCCAAGAAGACAAGATGAAGAAAAAAACATACAAATGACCTAATGTTCAGGATTTGTAATCAAAGCTTTTCCTCTTTTTTTTATATCTGTTGCACATTGCCAAGAGTTTGTTTCTGTTTGTGTGTGTCGTGTGAAAGAGAGATAATTAAAGCATAGTTCTGGAAAAAAAAGATTTGAAAAAGGAAATGTGAAATGATGCAAAGAGACAGTGAGACTTCCTGGTAGCACCTTTGAGTCAGCGAGTCAGACATGTCTGTGGGAGATCATGGGGTCCCAGCAGGTAGCAGGCAGCTTGGAAACATCATCTCTCTAATAGCTGCTGGTTGTAGAAAAAGACTTGAGTGTCTTACCAAAAATAGATATGAAAACTAGATCTGAAGCTAAAAATAAGATGTGGGCCACTACTCGTTCCCCGACCCGCACTCCTGCCACCTCACTGTAGATAAAGCATCCGGCAGTCTCTGAGTAGACAGATTTATTTAGGAATATCCACCCGGTGAACACAGGATGTAGAGTATGTAGCCGCGGCTCCTGGGACCTGGAGCTTTGCATTTAGTTTTTGGTCTTGGCATCATGAGTTGGTTAGCATGAGTCCTGCTCACTGTTTTTATCGGGAGATAATCAGACAGAACGTTCATAAGCTGTGCTCGTCAACTGCCTCCCGGCACCGTTCCCCCCCCCCTCTCCCCCTCTGCAGCTGAGCTAACCACACCCCGCCACCACAGAGTACTAATTTGCAAAATGTAAAAGTAAAGGTCCTTTGCATTAGGCATGAACAGACAAAACAAATGACAAGTTGAAGTCTTTTATTTTCTCCAGAAGGCTACGTGACCCCCCCAGTAACTTTTGGTGTTATTTCTTTTGTATACAGGAGGTCAAACATCCCATCAGTAAAGGTTATCGCATTAAATTGATTATGGAGCTATTCTTCCATCACTTAATATTGATGTTAATTGACAAAACATAAGTCCCGTCGACTTATGTTTTAACATCAATATTATCATCAATATTATCTTTTCTCTTCCAAAGTGTAAAAATGATCAGTTGTGTTCATACCAAAGTTCACATTCCTAGCTACTCTATGCTATGGCTGGCTGTTTGGTTTGTTCCCAGTCTTTATGCTAAGCTAACCAGCTGCTGGCTCCAGCATCTTATGATTAGAGAGCGGTATCCCAGCTAACCATTAGCAGCAATTAGCATTTTCACAAAGTGTTCTTTTAAAAGTGTGAGATTTGGGGTTTTGAAATCGGCTGATCTGAGCATAGAAACATGAGGGTGCTAGAGTATATGCAAAGTCCCTTTTATAATGTAAATCCACTGATGGATGAATGAATCCTCTTCACCTGGTTACACACTAAACGATCAAAGCAAAACCGGAGTCTATCTGCTGCAGTGATGCTCCCATACAGATTCAACTGGTAGCACAGAGTATCCCAGCTGTATCCACAGCTCGCCCAGCAGCAACGTCTATTGTGATGAAATTGCATTTCAGCTAATTCTGCCATCATTCAAGCAGAGGCTGGAATGTGGGAAAACTAATACATTAGGCTGCTTGTACCTATAAGCTGCACGGCTTAAAGTCCAGTTACAACATGCATGTTGGAGCTGGAGAGGATGAAGGGAGACGCTGCAGTCCGGAGCGGCTCGGCCTGCTGAGCTCGAATGTCAATGGAACTCCAACAGAAGCCGGCCTTACTGTTGATGTAGTGACTATTAAAGTAAACTCCAGGCATACGGAGGAAACATACCATCATTACTGGTAGGGTAAAAAAAACATAATTTACAATTTTGAGAGAAGAAATGTGACAATGTCACAAATCAACCCAGCTAGAATTGTTATCTTCTGCGTTTAACACATTTTAAACCAGGAGACAGATGTTTGTGTCCCTAACACTAATCCTAATTTACGTCTGTAACTTTAAAAAAGTAACAACGCTACTAATGCTGACAAGTAGCCATGGAGCCTAACATAATCAAGTATTTATTTTGCTTCAATTTACGACATTAATCTGAGAGAAAATAGTTTTCCCCTCAGAACCTCATGGAGTTGTGTTGCGTGTTGCAGGTTGTGCTGGTGGAAAACTCTGTTTGCCCGAGTTATGACATTCATGCTCAATAAAATAAATAACATAAATCTTTTTATTTAATTTTGTTGTATAGATTATTAGGTGAAACAACTTGACGTTGGAAGTATATAGCATAGTTATTGAGATGTTTTGAATTTTTTTGTAAAAAATTGGTTGGTATTTTTTTGTCCGATTTTTCATACACATTTGCAAATCTTGTTTTTGTTTGTGAATCATGAAACACAGATTTGTCACCAGTATTGAGACTCATTTCTCCACATGAGAAACGGAGTCTAGCAAGACACTGACTATAAAGATATCTGTTTAATTGTTTTACATTCAAATTATTTCAGATTTCTGTATGTCCATATTTCCGTTTGATTTTATTTCCGCTTACAGCAGTGGTAAAACTGATTAAATTGGAATTTTACAGCAGAACCAGAATTAAATTCACAGGGACAGAAAACAGAGTGTGTGAGAACCCGTCTATGTGTGTGTGTGTGTGTGTGTGTGTCAGACTGCAGCGGTGATGATCACGTGAGCATCAGGACCCCAGACGCCTGTGCCTGCATGTAACTTAGCCGTCCACCGCTCGCCTGCTGCTCTGCTTCCACATTCCCTTCCCTGCAGGCGCCTGAGAGGAAGCCTCGGCTTGAATCCCACCGTGTTCCCCCTGTTGCCATGGCAACGTGGTCCCCTCTGTTTCCATAGTTATAAAAGGCAAGAAGAAGCAATGGTGACTGGGCTTACAGAGACTGACACTGAATATAAAGGGAGGGCAAAACAAATAGTGAAAGAGAGTGTCCGAATTTCAATTTGAAGGGGGAGAAATGAGAAGGGAGTTTGTTAAAGAAAAGAAAGAGAAAGGGAGAGAGAGAGAAGAGTGAATGATTGTGCATAAAATGTAATGAATAGCAAAAAGGAATGAAGTTAAAGAAAGAGAGAAGAGGGGTTAATAGAGAGAGGGAGGGAGTGGATTTAAAAGAGGGCAAGGTTCAAAGGAAAGATGATTTTTAACCGATGCCGAGGGATGAGTGAAGTCATCCACAAAAAGTCACTTAAGAAAGATCAAGACAGGAAAAGAGAAATGAGGGATGCTGAGGACATTTAAATAAAAGAAAAGTAGAGTGATTGTTATACTCAGAGGCAAAAGCAGAGGAAAAGAGAACGAGAGACCCTAAAAGAAAGGAAAAAATAAAAAAGTGAGGGAGAGATGCAAGAGAACTTGAGGGAAAGAGAGCGAGAAGAACTCAAATGGGGGGTGTTGTTCATGTCAGTTATGCAACACAGAGGAAAGCTTTTAATGCTTTTAATGCCTACAAAGAAGTGATATGCCTTTGACACATGCCGGTTTATTCTTACACTGCCTTTGGGAAAACGGTATGAATAATGATTGAAATGGAGCAGGGCGACGTGGGTTTGGGTTTTTTAAATAGTGGAAAATCTGGTCCTCACACAGCGGTAAGAGATGACAGATTGGTTGCCAAAAAGTGGCGCTAATTTTGCTAGCACCGTTAGCTGCTAGCTGCTAATCCTGGGCTAGCAGCGCTAACTACAAACCGCTGGCATGTTGTTGGGACCCGTGTGGAAGCACAAGATGTGCTCTCAATCCTAGATGCTGCTCCTTTAATCACACCGCTGTAAAGTGGCAACTTTTTAATGTTTTCACGTTAATGCAACATAAATCTACCAATCTACCGAAGTAGATTTTAAATATACTGATCCGCTACTTATGCAAATAACATACTTATGTTGAACAATCGATGTAGTTCCCATACTGAAAATACTGCTTTCTTTAGTAACACATCTGACTTTGTTAACTTCTTGGTTTATTAGATTTGCAGAAGTCATTATCTGCATTCTTGGAACAATAGGGAATTTACCACATGCTTTCTGCGGCTGGTTTTAAATGTTTTATCTGCCTTTAATTGTTATTTCTAAAAGCTGGGCAAGGTGCAAATCCCAGACTTTACTAAGAATCCTTTTTCAAATGTTCTCAGCCAAATAATACACTAATCTGGGTCACACATCATTCATTTGAGCAATGACCAGCTCTTTGCTGGTTATTTAGGGCACTGAGCTCCTCTATTAGGCTGTAATTCAAACAAAAAATGCTGGCGTGGATAATCACATCCCATTGTTTGATGTTTTGGTCCAGATTTTTGTAGATGCTTAACTCCACAGCAACATTGAGGACAACGACAGGGTCATAGATGTGATCCTATTCAATATGTGGGTGGCGTTTTAAGGAGTTTTAGTTTTTACGGCTGAGGTCAGGGGAGCTCTGCTGCTGAGGCGTTGGTCGTGCTGATGTCTTCAGGACTGTTTGTTCTTTTAGCTTCTCGAAGCACATTTACTGTGCAGCTGGACTCTGCAGAACGCCGCCGACACACAATCCGATGCAGGCGTGTGCGTTCACAGACAGGACGACACACACTGCAGGAAGATGACAGTGTGAGTGACAGACTGAGGTGAGAGGTGACTCACACGGTCAGCATCCTTCATCTACCAACGTAGCACAGTTTCATTATTTTGTTAAGCATTACACATGTGGTGTGAATGAAAGAGGAAAAGACAACTTAGAAATGGAAGAACATGAACTAAAGGAAAAGTTATTAGTCACTCAGAATTTACTGTAATTTCCATCTTCCACCACTAGACGGGGATATAAAGGCTGGGGCCCGTGTGTTCTGTACGTTGATCCCGCCCACTGTTTCTCATTAGTTAACTAAATAAAACCAGCTTTGACTGTAATCGTATGATGCATAGTCCTGTTTGGTAAAAAAGTGTTTTCTGACGTTCTAAAGATGAAATGTCAGACCAAGGTTGCAATGACCTCTCCTTGTCTGGCATGTCTGTGTGTGTGTGTGTGTGTGTGTGTGTGTGTGTGTGTGTGTGTGTGTGTATGTGTGTGTATGTGTGTGTGTTGTAGATGGACACCGAGTCCACACCCTGCGGCCTGTTCTTCTCTTTTTTAGGAATATTTCAGAACTTTGTGCGTTGCGATTGGACAGTGTACATGTGAGTGTGAATGTGTGTGTGTGTGTGTGTGATTCTTCTGAAGTGTGTGTTTGTACTTCCAGTGAAGTGTGGCTAATGGGACTTGTGAGTCCAGTAAAGAAGGCTGAGTTGGGATGAGGAAACACAAAGACGACGTCAAAAATAAGGAAAGAGAGAAAATTAATACCTGCTTGTAGTTATTTCAGAGATTTCAAATTTCTGTTCCTGTGAAAGATTTCTTTTTTCTTTAATATTATTTATTTTATAGCCCTCATAAAATGAGTTACGGCAGAGCAATAGATTTTACAGGTATCAATTATATGCAGTTTTATTATATGCAAATGTCGACATGTGCCTCAATGATCTCTGTTTGTACTATAGGACCAGAAGCTGCATGTGCTTGACATAGCGCTTCACCTTAAAGTCATCTTCATGTGTCTGTATGGGATAAATGACAGAATCTGTAGACATATCAGTGAGTCTGATCTATGACCTATGACCTGAGGATGATGACATGCTGAGATTACCCAATGACGGCTGTGTTTCACCTAGCAGCACAGCGCTCACATGACTTTAATTCAATGTTAGCGATTTGAACACATTGTCTGTGTTCCTTGGTACGGTTATGGCACGTCTTCTTTTAAACAGCTGTGGGTTTACTGGCCCGCTAACAAGGATTGCTCTTGGATTCAAATTTTGTTTCCGTAGTTCTTTGTCATTTTAATACAGTTAGCTTTTAGATGGTCTGAGCTCCATTCATTCAGCTCAGTCATCCACAACTAAAACTTCCTCACACACAGAAACAGTGTTCCAAGTTTTGAAAGACCTCTGTTCATATTCTGACTATACAAGAAATGCATATGAGGCTTTGTTGAACGGATATTGTTTATTTATTTCATTTTTTGCTAACCGTCCACTGGTTTCACAGGCCTATAGGTGAAATACCCCAGCAGTACAAGCAGTATAGCTTTTGATTGTCGGGTTGATTGTCGATATCATTTGGATGTGATAGTAGAATTGTGCAAACGGTATTGACGTAAAATACCTAATTACTCAATGAAATGGATCCAAACAATGTCTAATGGACATGTGTTATGTTTCTGCCCGTATTTGGGTGGCTGCTTGTTATGTTATTGGCTGTGCTTAATAGTTAAGTAATACCAATTATATAAAGAAATGTTTTCTCCATTAAGGAGATCTGCTATATTGGATTCTCCATCGCTCATCAACTCTCTTTCATCTGCTTCTCTGACAAATAGCTACAATCATTTAAAGTTTTTCTCTATAATTTAAAGTTTAAATTCTTTGTCTGCAACAATAATAACGGGCCCGACACAAAGACCAAAGACCGACTCCTTATGTTACTTTTTAAGGAGAATTGATGCGTTTCCACATCTGGAGGTCAAAGCGAACCGCCATTTCCGGCGGTGTAACGTAACAAAATTGAACCGTTATTGATAATATAAGAAATAATACGACACGCGATGCTGTGAAATGGTTTTATTTGATATAGTTAATTGAATGACCATTTCAATTGGCCAGCCGATCACCGAGCCGCGTTGGCCAGCTGGGGGCGCTGCAGCTCCACTTCCCGGGGCAGCCTGTAAGCTAGCTGCCGCTACTTCACCGCCGGCTCGCGAAATTCCTGCGGCGGAGGTTCCTGACGCGGCCGATAGAGAGTAATGGAAGACAGCCACTGCGGGGGAAAAGCCCGAGAAACCTGAGCAGACGCGGGATAGGGAGAGAGAAACGAAGACGTACACATTCGCACCGAGGCGGAGACCGCAAAGCCTTGAATTGAAGCGGCCATTGCGGCGGGGGAAGCACGCTGGGAGCTCGGGCGGCTCGCCTCGGATCCGCAGGACGCCGACACAGCCTGGGATAGCAAGCCAGGGGAGCTCCGCTGATTTAGCGAGCGGAAACGGACACACTGCCCCCCTCCCTCCTCTCCTCTAGGGACTCTCAGCTGGGGTGTGAGGGATTTACTCCCTCATACACACACAGGAGGCCCAGAGGGCAGCAAGTCACCGGGTGGAAGCCGATATTAAAGGCGGGACTGGTCGGAGAAGACCCACCGAGTGATGCCGCTGTGTGTCCCCGCACGCATACGAACACGCGCCGCGGTAATGGATAAATAGCCTTTATGTAACCTTCATCCAAACATATTCTCGCGTTGGTGGACTCTTGGCTTTTGTTGTCCTTTTTTATTGTCTTAAGTACGCCCCCCCCCTCAAGGATTATCTAACCCCGCTTGGAAGCGAGGTACGGGGCTCTTTCTGTGCGTCAATGCATCGGATTCATTAGTTCCACGCAAGGTGGTGTTGGATTGGACGCCGGAGAGGAAGGAGCCGGGTCACTGCGGTAGTCTGCAGGCCGACCCCTCTCCACTCCCAAGCCGGCTCCCACATCCACCATGGCCGGGTTCACACCGGGGCTTCTGCCGACGAACCATTCGCAGGAGAAGGAGTTCGCCCAGGCGTACGAGGACGTGTTGGAGCGATATAAAGGTAAAGGTGGGGGTTGTAGGAGACGCTTTTAAAAATGTGCATCATTTTAATGTTCTTCGTAAAAATGCATCAAAATGAAAACGTCAAAGCCAAGTTTAAGCCCGTAATAAATAAATAAACTTGGTGCCGCTCGTTCACAGGAATGCAGGAGGAATATGAAAAGACTTGTGTGTGTCTGGAAGTTGATCCCAGTCAGCCGCTTTCATAACCTGGGTTGTTTCACTGTCGGGATAAACAAAACAGGGCTTCCATCTGTATCTCACTGTGGGCACAGTGCACGTCACATGCCCTGCAGGTTCCGTGAGGTCCCAGTGATCTCTGTGTCCGCTGTTTGTCCTGTAAACAGGATGTGTGTGTGTGTGTGTGTGTGTGTGTGTGAGAGAGATAATGGGGCCTCAGACAGCCTCTCTGATGGGACGCTGCTCGCTGATGCTGTCTTTTAAATGATTGATTGTTATGATGAAGTTAAACTCCTTGAGGATCGTTTGTGTTATCAGCAAAGGTTCACGTGATCTGCAGTTCTTCAGCCCCGACAATAAAGTATCTGTAAGACAAACGTGTCTGACCACAGAAGAAGAAGCAGCAGCCCCTCGGGATGAGATGCTTTCAGTGACACTTTGTTATGGGGACACACTCCTGCTTTTTGCCTTCTGTTGAAGGGAAGTGAAAACACGTGGCAAGATCTGGAACACATCTAGGCCAAAATATGCAGACGTCCTATCTGTAGCTCCAGCGTAACGCATCACTCGAGGGTCTTCGGTTCAAATAGCAGGTGCATGTTGAGAGGCTATGAGCTGTTAAACAGACCCAGCTCTATTTTCTTGGCACCCAGGGACATGTATTTCATGTTTCTAATGATTAAGTGGTAAATGGGTCAGGGTTCATCTGGAGGTAGTAAGGCTTTCAGGCCGTCTTGGCCTTTTGGACCCCTCAACACGGAACTGATCGTAGGTCAGGGATCGGAGTCTAGTGTTGTTGCAATCTATATGGTCAGTACTGGACAGTGATGAGTTTGTAAGTAGGTCTGTAGAAGTGTGGCTTTACTGCAGTCGGGAGAAGTAGGAGACCGAGTGACCCGACGCAGTAAACCAGCCCCTAAGCTCATACCTCTGTGCCCAGTGGACATCACCCCTCACGTCTCCTGTCCTTGGCTGTAACCCCGTAGGACCTGCTCTGTGTCCCCTGGAGGGCTTCCAGTACAGCAGGACCCGTGTTGCAGTGCGTCTCCGTCCTCTGTCCCTACCCCTGGTCGTCTTGTATTGTATGTATGTGTGTGTGTGTGTGTGTGTGTGTGTGTGGCTTTTTACCACCGGGCTGTTACCCAGCTGTGTGCGAGACGTGGAAATGTGAACTTGTCGTCCTGCTGGGCTTGTGACTGAAACCAGAGTAGTTGACACTAGATACGGCTTGAATAATTCACTGGCGGGGGGGGGGGGGGGGGGGTGAAGGCTGAAGGCTGAAGGCTGTTGGTGCAACAATGACAGGATATCTAAAGTAACATGGTCATTGGTGGAAAACCCCGGGAACTGAGTCAGTGGAAAACAAGATGGTTCAGAGCAACGTCCTATTTACTCTGTGTTTGGGTCATCTAAAAAGTGCAGCAAATATGACGGGTACACAACAGTCGATAAAAATCCCCTGCGAGCCAAATATAGGTCTGGAAACCCGGCAGGAAAGTGAACAATTGGGCCACAAAGGAACAAGATGGTCAGGAAGCCCTTTCCTAACGTAGACACGGAAATATGTGTGTATGTGCCATTTGGCTACCTCGCCTCTAGAAAATTCACTAGTGTACTATCAATTACATTTCATGGGAAACGTATTTCCCCCTGACTAAGCTGCTATTTGTGATTCGTCAAGAGCTTAATTCAATCACATTTATTCTTGTACAGCGCAAAAATCAAATTTTCCTCAGAGGGCTTTACAATCTCTAGACACGGGACATCCTGACATCTGCCCCCCACCCCCCTCATCGGCACAGGAAAGACTCCCCCTAAAACCCAGTTATTTAATAATCATACTCAAGAGGTCCCCCTCAAAGCCTCACTAGTGATTTAAGGAGGCAGGCGTCACATGGTCCTGTGTACTTGACACCTCCGTCTCCTCGTGCCGCGCATGATGCTACTCGAATCCAAATTAAAGGGACACGTTGCAACATAAAGTCTGTATATTTGAACTCTTCTCTCTCATTTTGACCTGCAGACCCCTCCCTCTGTGTTCCTGCTAATGCTAATGCAGCGAGTGGCTGCCTTCTTACCTTCATGACGCATCAAGCTTCTCTGTCAATCATTTCGCTTTCACAGTTAGTTTCATTCTAAACCTGATGATATACAATTTGAAATCCCAAAAGATAAGTTTATATTAAAGGCTGGTACTGAAAAGAGTAAAGTGTCATAATAATAGTTGGCTAATGATTTTCTTTTAATGGACTTCTTGATAAATCGGGTTATTGTCTCTGCTGTAATCAACAGCCTTTTAAACATGCTATTATTCACATATGAGTACACGGCATTGACCTCGCCATTCCACGGGAAGCGTCAGGGCAGCGCTTCCCGTGGCTCCACATCCGCGCCTGTTTTCCTGCGTGTCTGTATGTGTATTCTTCTGTGTGCGTCTTCTTCTTCTTCTTCTGTGTGCTTTTTGGTTCTTCTGTGTGTTTGTTTGTCTGTGCTACCGTACCTGCCTCTCTGGTTACCCACACACCCTGTGGACATACAAAGGCTGCGCATCTGCTGCTGCTTTGAACATTCCTTCCTTAACATGGACCTCTCCTTCATGTCCCCCCCCCCCCTCCCGCTCCTGGGCCCTCGAAGTCGGCACTGACGCTTCCAGGCTAGTATACGGGCAAAGTGTGGGCTGGCTTTGCTTCCACAATTGGTTATTTTGAGCAAGCGATCGCCGACACTGCAGGAAGTAAGAGGGAGAGGAGGCTTCGACTGGACTCTGGGGATTGGGAAGGAGAAAGGAGACAAACGGCTGAGCTGTGAATGCAGTTTGAGAGCAGAGAATCAGACATGCGAGCCGTCAGCATGTCTCTGCAGTCGGATCGTTACAGCTGGACTTCTCCACGTGGCCTAGTTTCCCCCCCCCGCCCCCCTCCCCTTGCTCTCCTCTCGCGGTAGATTGCTCCTTCTCCTCCTCCACCTCAATCGTCCAGCACAATCCCTGTGACTTCCATCAACACGGAGGATGTTTCACAGTCCCAGATTGACAGTGAATGTGTTTATTATTAAGCACACGCCCATCAGCTCTTTCATTTGCCGTCTCTGTCGTGGTTTTGCCTCCTCGCACATCGGCGTTTTTCTTTTCCCCTCAACCTCCCTCCCTTCTGTTTTCCTCACATTCTTACATTGCTGATTTGATTATCTCTTCATTCCTTTCCCTCCCTCCTCCCCTCCGTGATTCTCCCGATATGCTTCCTGTTTGGTCACATGCTCCTGCAGCACCTTGACTGTGTCGCCAGGGAAAACCGACCGCTGCCCGAGCTGGAGATGTTGGGCGCCGCTGTGCAGTAGGAGAGGGAGGGAGAACACGCCGACTCACACGGCTGGGACACAGAATTAGCAGGCTCCTTTTGAATGGTTTCAGACGTGCTGTATTTAGTGAGTGAAATAAACCGACTGAATCCAAAGGGAGAACTAGCATCTGCAGTTTGTATATTAGACTGAATGGAGAAATACTACTTACATTATACACATTTCATCTCAATGTTCAGCAGGTCTGACTGTTCGCCCCCCCCCCCTCCGTAGCCCTCTGGGCTCTTACATAATGAGAACCCCAGCTCATTTTTAGTAAAAGGATCAATGCGCTTCATTGTGTGTACCGAGCAGAACATCGTGTGAATGGTCGCACAGGCTGCAGCCAGCAAGTGTGAAATATTCATCCGGCCTATAAATGTGTGTGTGTGTGTGTGTGTGTGGTAACAGTGGCCCTCTCTTCTGTCAGCACCGCACAGGGTCCGTATTGATGACACACTGTACCAGTTGAAGGCTGTGTGGCCTCACACATCTTTTAAAAAAATCTCAGCTGGCGCGTCCCAGATGTTTCCGTGTTCAAACCGAGAGGGAGAAATGTCTGGAGGACGTATAAATAGGTCGAGAATATCAGTTGATGTTGGCATGCGTGACATCACTGTGTGTGTGTTTGCACACTGCAGGATCCTTGGATCTGCACCACGACTTGAATTGATATTAAGGCTCCGCAAGGAAGAACACACTGCTGTTGCTTTGCCCTTTTGTAATGATCAATATGACCACACAGCAGAGTCAGTCATAGGATATATTGGATTAAAAAACTATTTTCTCCTCCATTGAGGTCACATTTTTTTAAACCAAAACGTTGGTGCTTCTGTGCTCAGCTGGGGCTCCGTTCCGTCTCGTTTGGGTCTGCTCATAACCACGTCTCTTTTCTTGTCATGGAGGGGCCATACTCCATTTTGGATCTTCCACTCTTGCACCTCATCAGCTTCTCCCCTCTTCATTTTGAAGGCAGAATAGCTCCTGCTGGTCAAAGGAGGTAAATCTGACCCTGCATCATGCTGTCAAAGTGTCCTGATGCCCAGGGCCGCTGAAGCTGGAGTTGTTCAAACATGCAGGAAACGTTCTGCACAAATGTAACTCTTAACAAGAAAAAGCAGAAGAAGAGCGAGGGATTATAAGAATAGCTGAGGACAAACTTCTTGTTTTAAGGTTTCTTTTAGTTTTAGTATTGTGTTTGCTGCTCCTACCACTCAGGACCAACGTTAAGTTTCTTTACTCAGTAAATGGCTCAAGGCGTCCTGGCTGTCCACGTATGCCTTCATGTACAAATTGAGCCATGAACTTCCACTCTTCACACGCAGATCTTGGCCGACCGCAGCATCGGAGCATTTGGAGCTTGTTGGAGTTGAGGATTGTCGTAGTGATGCTGGTTACCCCGAGAGGGAGAGAGCGGATGTACATTTCCAAAACGTTAGACGTAAGACCCTTCCGTCTGTTTTTCCAAAAAGTGAGATTAATTTAGAGTGCAGTCAGTGACTGAGCTCTTTTGGAAACTTGATGGAGTAGCAGCAGGGGTGGTGCTTAGCAAAGGGTTTGTGCCTTATTGCAGGAAGGAGAGGTCTGTGTGTGTGTGTCATGTTATGTGTGCACTACACACACAGCCCAGGCCCCCTAATAACTGTGTGAACTGTCACTCCTGTCGGATTGGCCCTCAAATCCCGTCAGATGAAAGGACGCGCTGAGTGGCGCTGAGTGTCGACCTCGGCTTGTGACTGCGAGGAAAGTAGGGGGACTTTTAATGTGCTCCAGTTCCTTCAGCCTGTGGGACTCTCAGCTGACTGCACACTGACTGGGACACACACACACACACACACGCACGTTGACATTTAGAACCCCCCCCCCCCAAAGTGTTATGAGACAATTAACATGATTGGGAAGCAGAACAAACTCCAGGTCTGATTTCTTTCTCTAACTATTCATCTGCGTTCCTTAATATCTCCTCTTAACCAACTCAAACAATCATGGATTCCTGCTTTCCTCCGATTCAATATCTGTGGACTCCTGGAAGGAAACAATAAGCGGGATTGAATGATTTAAATAATACAAAGATCTGACTGATATATGATAAATAGTAATTGGTTGCAGAGTTTCCATTCAATCGGGCTGTGAGGGTAATCTACAGCAACGCCATGGCGAGGACACCGCCCCCGGTCCTTCCCCATCACAGTGAACCGGTTCACTACTACTGATGCTGGTGCTCCGGGGGGGGCGGGGCGGGGTCACCGTGGGTCCTGTGTATTCCCACGTGACACTGACATCCTGGAGATGGGGTAGAAGGAGGCGTGGCCTTTGATTTGATGGCTAGAAAGCAGAGAGAGAACATTTGGCTGTTTAACAGATGATTATTGATTTAAAAAGGAATAAATCAGAGTTGACAATAGATCTGCACCTACTGACATTAAACAGAGTGCTGTACAGCCGTGACTCCCTTCCCCCACGTGCAGATTTACTGCAGAGCCTTTTAAAATCCTAGAATCCCCCTGCAAGCTTGCAGCCTCTGTTGTGTCAGCAGTAATGTTTCCCTCGGGGAAAGAGCATGGATTCTATCCTTTGTTAGTGGAGAACAGGAAGTGATATCCTTTTAAATTTTAAATGGCCACGGTGTCAAATCTGTTTTAAATATGAAGCTATGAGCTCATTTGACAAAGCTGATGTGAAACGTTCAGCGTTAACGCTGTGCTAAGTTGCTACAGCTACCTAAAGGCCTGCCCCCCCCCCCCCCCCGGAGGCTGCACACAAAGGCTGCGGACAAAGCAAAATATAATTCCTGTGTCTTTATCCCCGGTGTCCGTTCACTCTTCACGGGCCAGAGCCAGAAACGGTCATATTTGAATACTTTTAAATAAGTTTCTACTCTTGGTACGTCTAAATTCTTTATTGCAGTCTCCTCTGTCTGGGCCGGCTGCATCCTGAGGCCGTTTGTCTTCCTGATACCATTCTCAACAACGCGATATCACAAGAACACCTGGATGGAATTGCTTCCTATTTCACCACTTGGACTCAATTGTGACCTGATTTCAGTTTTTGAGGTCAAAGGTCACTGATCATTAATTATACCAATTGCTCACAAATATCTAAAGGGACCAACTGATGGAGTGATGCCATTTAGAGGAACACTGACCCTGGTTCTTTCTCATGCCCTCCTCCTCCTCCTCCATCTTTCCTGGGTCAGTAGACAGAGCAGGCGCTAATCTCTTCCTCCTCCTTCTCTTAACAGGCTTTGCTCCTAATTGAGAAACTCTAAAAGTGTGTGTGTGTGTGTGTGTGTGTGTGAGAGAGACATTTTCTTTTCTGTCTCAATTCCCAAGTTGTGGAGCAAGGGTTGTCTCTTACTGGGATTGCGCTACAATCAGCTGTTCTTGCTCAGCTGGGTTGTCAGTCACCCACAGACCTGTCTGTCAGCCATTGATTTATTGAATAATTCATTTTGTGTTGGAGCGCATACAGCAGACGTGTGCATCATCAGCAGATGAATCCTTTCCACAGGACAACGCCCCTTTCCTTTATAATAACAATAACGTTAGCGTCACAGTGACCTTATTTAGTTGGCACGCTCTTATTTGCTGTTCATATCCAGTGACTGATTGGATGGCATGGGTATTGATTCTGCCCAGCGTGTGTGGGGGGCGGTTTGAAGTCCGAGATCAGACGTGATTGCTCCGGGGCCGACGGTGTCCGATCGATGGGCAGGTGACATGCTGAGTCGTGTCAGGTTCATCAGGCTAACAGCTGATGTCTGATGGAAGAGAAGGGGAATCGATTAGAAGTTGTAGAAGTAACTTCTAATCCCTTTTCTTCTAAATAACGCCTAAGTTTAAATTTTTAAGAAATGATCCCTGTTTTTATGTCCCAGCTCAGTGATCACGACAGCTTCGATTACCGCATTACTGGTCAATAAGGGTCAGATAAACCGCTAACCAACAGTGATATTTGATCATTATCATCATGTGTGAGTCGGCTTTGAATGTCAAAGTTAAGAGTTCAAACTATTCCAGTAGTGGGCCGATGGGTTGTGGGTCCTGAGTGGTCCGTTTCTGCATTTAAAGCTCACCAACGGCCTCATGTCGCCCCTGGTCCCTTTGAATGCCCACACGTTCAAGAGGGATGTTAAGTGTGTCAGTGTGTGTGTGTGTGTGTGTGTGTGTGTGTGTGTGTGTGTGTGTGTGTGTGTGTGTGTGAGACCTGGCATGTCCCGCTCCATCTGTCAGAGCGTCTTTACACCCTCTAATCACCAGACGTCACCCACAGAGCCCTGGAACCTGTGAGGCTGGAGACCCCCGCTCTGATCCACAGACCTCTTGGATATCTTCAATTCCTCTCTGTATTCCGCCTCTTTCTTTTTGCCAAGTTGATATGATATACGGATAAGCATGTGACACTATTCTGGTCTACATTAGTTAACCACTCAAAGAGGTACACGCATGTGCAGTTAAAGTAACGAGTAGGACCCATCATCTAGTATACATATTGGAAACCTGGTTTGCATAGTTATATATTTTGGGGGTTTTAAAAGCAAACTTTGAATTTGATTTGATATCTTGGTTACCAGAATGGTTTAATGTGGCATTATAAAATATGCCTTCATTCACAGAGGGCATACAGGGGGGGGGGGGTCTCCACACGTTAGCAGGTCTCCGGGTTTCCCCGTCTGTCCCCCCTCTTTTGCTAATCCTCATCCCTCCCTCCCTGTGTCCTAGTCTGTCCTCACTCTGCTACCTCTCTTATTTAATCTGCTCGTTTAGTTGGACAATAACATTCCAGGAGGGGGAGGGACGGATGGAGGGATGGAAAGGGTGGAGGTGGGGAGGGCTCATGGCAGCAGCTCTTAGGTGTGAAGGGGATTCAGAAACAGGGGGAGGGGGAAGAGGTGGATGTTATAGGTCTGCTGTGCGTTTATTGTCATGATCGGATGGGCACTATTTGAGGTGCTACATGTAGCATTTGGTCACGTACTACGAACTAGACGAACTAGACAAAGAGGCAAGTTAATCATCACGACCTTAATCAGCTGTTGAGATGAATAAATCTTAATTGATTTGCAGCAGTCCCATGTTATGAAATATCATTATTGTGTTTGATGAATAAATGAGTTTCTTGTGAAGCAGGTTGCCATGTTAGCAGTCAGTTAACACAGACACATCTATTGCTGGCTGGTGATTGGTCCAGCTGTCAGTCATTTATTTAATGATGCATAGTGAGCGAGTCGTGCTGCTGCTGGTTAAGAGACCAGAGACAAACAAACCCTCTGTCGGTAGGAAGCAGGAGCGGTGGCTGAATGAACCGGAATACAATACAATTAGAAATCTTACTGTCAACAGAGCTGATGAGAGCCCCCCCCCCCCCCTCAGGGTGCCACGTCTTACCTGTTAAACAGGACAGGGAGAGGCGGCAGTGTCCCAGCACTGACTGTCGCTGACCTGCAGCCTGAGGAGACGTCAGAGCTGAGTGCTGCTCTGTCACTGTGTGAGGGTGTACGTGCATGTGTGTGGGTGTGTGCACGTGGTTTGGAGCTTGCGAAGCCACCTTCCTTGGGCAGAGCACACAGTGTGAGAGTGCACGAGCAGGTGACGTGGGAGTGCCAGTCGGCAGTGACCGTGCACAACGGGAGGGAAAGTGAGACAAAGTGAGGCTCCGAGAACATTCCTGAAATAGCAACAGCGCGGTGGAGGACACACACACGCACACACACACACACACACTCCTGTCCTTCATTGGGTGGAGACTGCACAGTCCAACCCGTCACTACGTCTCGACGGAGGCGGCCCCTCCCACTCCCACTTTTCCTCCTTCCCCAGGAAAGCAGCTTTGTTATCATAATGCATGACGATGATGCAGCGGTGCTTTATGAAGCTGCAGCGCCTGCCAGTCATCCCATAATTCCGTGTTCTGTCTGAAATAGATGTGGGAAATAGTTTCCAAAAGAAGGGAGCTCTCATTTAGTCATCGACAGACATGCGAATGTCTTTAAAATATTAAAGATTTACTCTTGCAGTTGTACTTGAAAGATAAATATTTCACGTTGTCCACAAGAGACAAAGGATGAAGCAGTCTAGACGGATCAGAACCAGGCCAGAGAGGCCCAGATGAATTTCGACTTCTGATTAAACGATGGAAGTATACAGCATTAAATTTACATTTAATTTTTTCTTTTACATGAATTCAATTTGACTTTAGATCTTGGTTCCTCTGGAAATGAACGTTGATGGTTGGTCTGAAGCCAGATGGCATTCAGCCTCTGCCCTGTGTCACTTGAAAGCACCGATATTTTTAAGTGAAGTTATGAAATATTGAATTAGCTCAGCGATAAGCAAGCACAGACTGTCCTCTTTCCTCTCTTCTTTGAGGGAGCCTGCACATCTCGTGGTTCTCTGAAATCAGGTCACTGCGGGGGTGACTGGGTGCCCGTTGCTCATGATGCTCGGGCTGTTCTTCACTGTAAAGGACTCGCACAACGTCTCCGTGGCCGCAGGAAGGTCAAATATGTCCAGTTATCATTTGTAATTGGTGTCTTTTTCCCCACTAGAGTTGCGTCCTGCTCAGCATACGCGTACTAATCCATAAACCTTTTACCCACTCTGCCACAAACCAAGGAATGAAAACAAATGACACTTTCTAGTGGCATTTTGTGGTAACCTTTTAAATGTTATTTAAAAAGACAAACGAGGAGGAAATGGAAATACAGAAGTAAAAAATAACATAAAATTAAAGTTCCATTTTAATGTTTGCTAACCCCTCGACTTTCACCCCCCCCCCACTCAGACCTGCAGCGATGGCACAGGTGCAGTTGTGGCAGGTCCCTTTTAGGTTTGCACATACCGACATCCTTGCGTGTTTCACAGCTCGGCAGCACGATAACGCGACATGTAAATGGAGCCTCTATCGAATCTGCTTTGCATTGATCTTTCAGGCCTTGGAGCAGCACAGTTCTCACCGCTAGTGATAAAGGTCACTTGATTGTTGCTGGGCACAAGGACGCAGCGACGGGGACAGACTCTTCTTGATGATGCATAGACACTTCCCCCCCCCCCATACCAGTGCCTCTGGACACTCTGGAAACCTTGTTCATTTAGCTATTGCACACTAAGGGGTTAAAGTATTGACGCCGGCTCCTTTGTCCTGCCGACTTGTGGCGTCTGCATCATGAAGATGACACTTCTCTTCTGATGTATTCCCTCAGTAAACATGAGTTTATGATCTCAATCTCTAGTTTTGAATCTTCTTCATTACAGCTTGATGTTTTTTTAATAAATGGTGCTCCATTCAGAGTCAAACAGACCACACCATTAAACCATAGCGGGATTATCAGGGTGCTGCTAGAACCGTGTCCAAATGTCACTTCTGTTCACTGGTTGCAAAAATCCAAGATGGCTCCACAATGGCAACAAACCGATGGTTGACGTCACGGCGCCGCCCCCCTTTGTATATTCATCTATGAATATAATCATCAACTGAGGTCTGACGTCCCTTGAAGATGACTCTCATCCCAGAATGCTTCACTGCTCCCTGTTGTTGTTCTCTGTCAGAGCTCCCTGCAGAACCTACTCACAGGTTTCCAATGGCAGGCAGAAGAGTCTTTGTCTTCACTGTCTCTTTAAAAAAACAAAAATGTCTTCACGTTTTTTTGTGTTCTTTCTCTTCTCTTTGCTTTTAACATAATTATCTATGTCATCGACTTTTCTTCCCCCCCCCCCCCCCCCTCTTCTCTACAGAATCATCTCTTTTCAAAATAATGTTTTGTAATTTAGTGTAATATATAAAAGGCTGGGCTTATCATTTATTTTTTAGATAATGAATTCAGAGAAAAACATTCAAGGGGCTTTTTATTTTTTTTTACTCAACTGTTGCTGTTGAGACCATCACTTGGCAACCAAAAGCTATCACGAATGCTTCTGCTGATGCGTTTCCTGGGGGGGGAAAACCCTGGCGGATCTTCTGTAAGGCGGCAGCGCGTGGTTAGAGACCTGATAACAGGCGAGTGTCACACAGTGGTCTGTCTGCAGGCTTTGCTTGGCATCCGAGCTCAGTGACTGAAGGCCATCTTCCAGGAGGCAGCGCCCTCGACTGAAAGGGTGTGACTTCAGAGGTGCTGCAGGGTTCTACTGGTGATCACTAGCCACCCTGAGCTGAGGTTATCAACGCTTTCACTCTTCTGTGGCATAAAGTGTGAAGCGCCGTTTGTGTCGAGCAAAAATAAACGACTAAAGGAGCATTGCAGCGGCCCCTTCTCTACCTCGGCACGCATGCCACTGATCAACACGCGTCATTTCATCAGAGCTGCAATCTGCACATTTGCAACTTGTGGAGCGAGGTCAAGGGTCAGGATCGTTGCCCCCCCCCCGAGGACATTTCAGCCTGATGAATCCGAGCTTTCCGCTTAAAGGCCATTGATTTTGCCCCCTGTCCTAGCGTGCATGCTGTCCCAGTGCCCTCTACAGTGACGGGGCGCCACCTCACACACATCTGCAGTGCATTTATTTTGAAAAGACCCACACTTTGAACAATGCAGCGTCCTCTGTTTCCTGATCTGATCAGTGGATCGGATCTATATCCGCAGCGTTTGTATGGCGCTTTCTTCTTCTCCGTGCTGAAAGTAGTTCACCCTGTGGCTTGGGCCTGGTTGTTGCCCTGCCGCATCCCCCGTGATCACAGCCCAGCACCAGGCCGTTTCCCCTTTCACTTGTTCTCGTCAATCGGGTAGTGGAAGCAGGGCAAAGGAGGAGATGGGGGGGGGGGTGCAACAAAGGGCAGGAGAAAGGGACCAAGGGGAACAGAGGAGGGGAGATGAGGGCACTGAGTGGTGGTGTTTGTCCGGGCCAATGAATGAAATCTTTATTTTACCCCTCACTTTCACTGCTAGCCCTCTCTCTCTCTCCCCCCCCCCTCTCTCTCTCCTCTTCTTCCACCCCCTCTCCACTCAGCCCCCTGGTGGACTGGAGGGAACTCTTCCTTTCTCTGCTTTTCCGGATTCTTTGCCTCAGGAAGTTGCAAACACGCCCATAGCTTCCCAGCTCCAGGGCTGAATTTGAAGGGCTCATTGTCAAGTTAAAGTGCTGACGCACGGCTGGGGGTGGAAGGGTTGACTTTTGGGTAAACAGCAGGCTCAAACACTGGAATTATACCATGAGGCTAAATGAAAGTACTTTGAATATCTTCCCTTTTCCTCTTTTTCAATCTGACGTACGTCAGCACTATTCCGAGAAGATGAGCGCCAGTGATTCGATTTTATTTGGGGGGCTAATTGTAGCAGCCCACTGGGTAGATGTGCCTCCAGATGTTTTTCATGTTATATTTTCATAAATTGTAGAGACTGAAAGAATTATTGGTGCTGCCTCAATAGTGCTTGGTTTCTTCTTCTTCTTCTTGTTTTTGTGTGGTTCTGATCACAGCTGTTGATCCAGTTTGCAGAGCTCGGCCTCCCCGAGGCCGACCACTTAACGCATTCTCACTCAACAACCGGATCGTCAGTGTCCCATAATGTGCACAGAGGCCCCCGGGTCGACCCCAACGACCCTGTGTGTTCCAGCAGCATACAGAATCAGTACCACTACTACTCCATCCTCAGCCACTTATTGTACTCCATACAGGAGGGTGTTGTGAGTGTAAACGCTGGTGAGCGGAGGAATGCAGCCCCCCCCCCCCAGAGACGTGTTGCCTGAACACACGTTTTAATCTTGTAGTGTACATAAACTGAGGGTTAGCAGCGAGACCGTGATCGGCCTGCAGGCAAGGGAGGCGGGAGAAGAAAGGTGGTTGGGATCCACCTAGAGGGAGGGAGGGAGGGAGCAAGGAGTCACACCAAGGCCCCGGCTGTTATGTCTACGGGGGGGGGGGGGGGAGGGGCGACGCCACACCTTGTCACAGGCGCGCTGACGTGGCAGTTTTCAACAGTGAAACTTCATGGCGCTAGTGTGGAATACGCTTCATGTAGACTCTCCCCCAGTCACGCAAGTTGCTTTTGGGTTGAAACCAAAGCTGCTGCTGCTGCCGCCCCCCCCCTCTCCCCCCCCCCCCACCTTCTTTATGAGCACAATTTCCTGAATGCCACATTTATTAATAGTGGCCTCCTCTGCTTCGCTCGGTTGCTCGGTTGCACCTCTTATCTTCCTTATAACGCTGTGACTTCCCCTATTATTTTGTCCTGTCGTGATGCCTGTTGCAGACGGTCCGAGGATGAGGGAATGAAACGCTTCCTTGTGCTCAGACCAGCAACGTCAACCTGTCCATTTGTTTCTAAACACAGCAGACAGTGTGTGTTTGTGTGTGTGTCCAGAATTCCTCCTCGCGCATGGACCCGAGCCAGCAGAAACAACTGCTGAAGGCCCCACCCGTGGCCGGTGGAGGCAGGAAGGCCTGATTGATGAGGAGGGGGTGGGCTGAATGCCACACGTTTCCCAGTTGTTGCACGGCCACCTGTCTCTTCCTGCTGGGTTCTCCTCCTCCCCCCCCAAACGTACGTCTACAGTCTCGGCACAGACTTTCCAAAACCAACACTGACTGGAATGTACTCTTCCCCCGATCTCTGCTCCCTGCAAACACAGGAAGTGATCATTTCAAACTTTCCCTTGGTCAGCATTTATTACCATTGGGCTTTGACTTTCCTAATCGATGTATATATTTGTAAGTCTTGTATATTCCAAGTCTTTGGTGCCTTTTCCTCTAAAGCCATGAGGTCAGCCTGGTCCCCCGCTGTAATGCCCAGCTGTTTGCAGCCAGGGGGTGGGAGGGGGGGGGGGGGGGGGGGGGGGGTGAAGTTGGTATTTGTGGTGCTGTGCGTTCTGACGGACTGCTGTCACATAGCAGGGCGTGGACACACAGCCATGCTGCCTCTCACTCTGGAAATAGTCCCTTCCCTAAAGGGTCAATTGAGGGAGGTGCCCCTTCTCCAATGGGGGGGGGGGGGGGGGGGGGGGACCGGACCTCCAGGTCCTTTTCTTAACGCTGAGAGAGTGACGAGACGCTCAAGGCACTCTGTGACTTCAGCACACTTTCTGTGGATGGACATTGCAGTCTGCCACATTTGGACACACGACTCTTATTGGCTGCTGACTTCTTCTCGCCACTGTCCTCTGAACCGTGTGAAGGTTGGGGGTCAGCGAGGACAGGATTATTTAGATATTTGTCTCTAGAAAGGCCTTTCACTCCTCCACAAGCATCCCAAGCATCTTTACTCTCTCTCCTCCTGTGCTCCCTCCCTCATGTCCATCCTCCCCCCCCCCTTCTCCCCTGCTGCCTGCTAAGTTGGGCCCTGTGCTGAGCACTTATTAATTATAGCCTCTAATGAAGCCAGTGGTCAATCATTCAAATCTGCTTTGAATGTTTAAGCCTTCATATGCTCTGAAATCATACTCGTAGATATATGACATCCTGGCCGCTTGTTGATGAAATATTATTTTGCCTTTTATCACTTTTATAAAATGAGAGGGACACTTTTGACACTTTTTCTTGTGAGAAGAGCTGTACTTTAAACCATGATCTAAATCCTACTTCTTCTTGGTGAGAACCTGCTGCAGTGCATATTTCCTTATTTTCAGGTCAGTAACAATTCCTCCAGTTCCAAGTCCCAGAGACACTGGGACTTGGGCTCTAATGGGCTCTACACACACTCGCTGCCACTAACCGAAGCCTCCTCTCATCACATCGGATCCCCCAGGGAGCACATACACTGACAGCTCGCATCATGCAACTAAAAGCAATACTTCCTTGTTCAATGGGCTGATATGTAAAGCCATGCTTAAAATAGCGTTAAGTGAAGTCATCCATTACACATGATTATCTCCCTCTGGGGGAGTGCTGCTGTTTGCTCATTGAAGCTAGTAAAGAGCATTTTGCCTCTTTTAATTGAGGATATCTTAGTGAAGATGGTCTTGAACCTTCGGTGTATGAGTAAGGCCATCAGCAACACGCAGCTCCTCACAAACATTGTGTGTGTGTGTGTGTGTGAGAGATTCGTACAATGCAGCACATGCAGTGTGTCCCCTACCCTGTCTCATTATAGCGCCACCTCTGGTTTGCCTCTGTGCACAGTGGCATCACTCAATTTAATTCACAATATGTATACAGTATCAGTCAAAATGTTGGACGTTGTCATTCCTTGAAACCCTCTGACTGGTACTGTGTATTCAGTAAGGAGACCCTCAGGCTTTGTTCTGCCCCTGTGGTCCGCTCCTTCTGCGTCGACTTGTTCTGTTCACAAAAAGGAACAAGATGTGAATCACTGACATAATCCACTAGCCAAATATTGCACCCTGCCCCCACCTCTCCTCCGCTCCACTGTCATTGTCGAAAAACCAAAAAACTTCTGTTGACCCAAGAATGTTGCTCTGTAGCATCTCACCCCCCCCCTCTCAGAAAAGGGTCAGGTCCAACCCCAGCGATCGACCAACGCCTTCCAAACCACCCACAGGGACAGATTCCAATATCAAGTGTGGAAGCAGCACAAGAGGAAGTAAGCACACGCGTGTTCCCATGCAAATGCCACCCTGCATTACTGAACTATGCAGCTGCTCCCCGTCAGGCCCATCCGATGGTCTGTGGGGGTGAACTTGTCGAGGCCTGTGCCGCACCTCTGCGCCATTATGCTATTTAGCTCCGTGTGTGCGTGCGTGCGTGCGTGCGTGTGTGTGTGTGTGTGTGTGTTACGGCTACCTTCTGTAACCACTCGCTCCTCCTCTTTGCCTCTCACTCAGTCGTAGTATTATTTACAATCTAAACTCTGTGTTTCATGCTGCTTCTCATTTCATAATTATGTATATCTTTTGTAAAAGTACAAAACCCAGCTCTAAAAGATATAATCACTCTTCCAAGTTCCAATCCACCTTAAATGTAGGTGAAAACAAGCGCAGCTCGTTGGGAACTTTGTCTGCCAGAAAACACACAGTTGTTTTTAACCTCTTTGTCTTTACCAAACGCATTGATTACTTGGTATTAAAATGAACATGGCTTCAGTTTACCAAGTTTATTTTTACAGCTCTATTACCTGTGCATCCACAAAGTAATGACAAAGTGAAGAATTGTTTTTAAATCTATTAAAAATGAAGACTAATATGTAAGTACTCAGCCTTTGCCGTGCCACTCAGAATTGAGCTCAGGTGCATCCTGTTTCCACTGATCATCCTTCAGATATTAGAGTCCACCTGCTGTATTCTGCTGGTTGGACATGATTTAGAAAGGCACACGGCTGTCTATATCAGGTCCCAGGGTTGACGGTGCACGTCAGAGAGACATGAAGTCCAAGGAATTGACTGTAGACCACCGAGACAGAATGGTACCGAGGCCCAGATGTGACAAAGGGTCCACAAAGGTTTCTGCAGCATTGAAGGTCCCAATAATCACCGGCCCTGAATGCACATCTGGAGAGCGCTGGTGGCATCGGGAGGTGAGTCTACTCTTCTGTAGTGGGGGGGGGGGGGGCAGAGGAATAGAGAAAGGTAGCCAATTCTTATGTGGACATTTTCTTTTTAAATCTCTTTAAGACGGTGGAGCTGAACCAACGTTATTAATAACCTGCATCACTAAAAGTGAGCTTTTAAAATCCTTTTTTTGTGTGTGTGTGTGTGTGTGTATTTCCTCACCATCTGATCACCATCCATTAGAGTAAGCACATTTAACTCTCTCTCAATGGTGCTACCAGCTCACTTCTGAATGAATGCTCCCTTCCATCCAACATGCCCCTTGCTCTTCTTTTCTCCTTCATCTTCAGCTTCCCAGAGATTAAAGGAGACCAAACTTAGACCCCACTTAGTGAGTGTTGCTGTGGAACCCATGAAAAGATGTCTCAGGGGACCACTGAAGCAGGAGGACAGAGTCCAACAGGAAGAGACACACGTTTTTCTATCATCATTTAGAGCATCCTCGACATCCCGGGCTTTTTTGGTAGAGTTTGAACAGGTGTGCTGAATGGATTTAAAGTAATGAATGGATTCAACTGGGAATAGAGCTTGCTTTGCTGGTTGTTAACTTCCTTTTCATAACTTGACAGTTGACATGACTTACAAAACCGACCTGTGTGGGAGTATCTGACATTCACCAGAGTGTATGTTTAGGCCTATAATGTGTAAATGAGCTGCTACTGATTTTTACAGTGAATTGAAGTGCTGAAGGTCGAACAACAGTCTCACACGACGATGTGTCGTACTGCGTTGGATCAAAAGGGAAACGTGGCCCGCAGCAGCTTGCACAAACTGCAGTGCTGTGATCAAATGGCGGGGCCTCTCATGTGACTCCTTAAAAACAAATGCTGTAAACAACGATGAAAATCCAAGAGTGCATAGGAATGATTACAGGTGAAGCAGGATTACACTATTTTGAATTACTTTTTAAATGAACATATAGAAGGTTATGCATGTTTTCTTTATGCTTTACTGGGGACTCCGTCTTATAGAGTGTGCTAGCATTTGTGCGATTGTATGCGTGTGTTTTCCTTCTTTTTTTTTTTTTTTGAGGATGCCCAGCAACGTCATGGCCTCTTGCATTCTTGGTTGTGATCGCAATGTTTTAGGCTGCCTCTCTTTCATTACACACTTGCCTTTTATAATCTATTTTAAACCACAAGTACAGAAACTGAAAAAAGGTCTAATCCTAAATGTAAAAGTGTCAATTTAACTGTGGTGTGTTATTTTGTCAGAACATGAGTGCATACCTAATTCTTCGGACTGAGCTTGTTTAAAATATTGTTTAATCTAACCTCATTCCCTCTCTTTTCTTCCATGTTGCTGCTGCTGCCTGCGCTGACTTCCCCCACCACAGGTAAATCCCTTCTTCTCCTCCTCCCCCCCCCCCCCCCCCGTGTGTGTGTGTGTGTGTGTGTGTGTGTGTGTGTGTGTGTGTGTGTGTGATGCGAGCTGCTGTGGACAGGGTCGTGTGAAAGAGGAGACTCCCACGGAGGCGTTCAGCATGAACGGTTTTCAACAAGTTTTTTTTCTTTCTGTTTTTGCGGTGGTTTCTTATTTGAAAGGAGTAGTTTAATAGAGCGTGTCGGCTTTTAACAGAGCCTCCGTCTCCTCGCCATCGTACAGTTAAGTTCCCACGTGGAGTTTGGCAAACATGCATTTATAGAAACTGTTTTCATTTCATGAACCAGAATGCAGTGATTATTGTGTCTGTGTCAGTTCCAATCCTTGTTTTTCCTTCCTCTCCAATGACATTTGTGTTTGGGGGGAAACAAATTAATGCAGGCTAATTGGAAGCTATTGCCCTTTGAACTTTGTGGGTCAGGTCATTTTCTGAGGTCATCTCACCCCCTGGAACACGCACTCACACACGCCTACGCATCGGTTGATACTGTTTTTAAATGGACAATGTTGCCGCCTTTCCTTTATTGTGTGTGTGTGTGTGTGTGTGTGGGGGGGGGATAAACTGTTGTGAGACACAGAATGGAGGTCTGAGAGGGCCGTAGGTGCTGAAGATTTAAATTATAAAACCTTTTCCATTGTTCTCATTAAGTCACTTTTAGTAATTGAACAGTTGAATGCAATAGTCAAACTTTTTCAAAGTTTTTATTTTTTTTGGATCCGATAATGTGTTGAGAGAATTTAGTCGTCAAAGGACCACAAACAATATATTTAATACATTTTTGATGTAGTGCTAACATTATTAGCTTCAAAAAGCTTTATCATTTTTTGTTTTTGAAAAAAAAAATCAATTCAGTCTCACCCGCACCTAATGGATTATTTTGTTTTAATTATATTTAACAGTTATTTGAGAATTAAGAAACTGCAGTTAATCTACTCGTAGATTCTTCTGTCATGATAAATGACAGACGCGTCTCATCCGACACGATGCACTGACTTTGTGTCGTTGTGTGGGAGGCAAACGCACTGAGCGCCATTTCAGACCACCACTCTGATCCTGGACCAGCTTCTCTCTGTCACCTGATGTGACCTCTGGCAGTCGACTGTTTACTTTTTTAAAATTGGCCGTCATTGCCATCCGATGTAAATACGCTTCTCACAAGTCCCCCCCCAGTGGCACTGAGGTCCTGAAGTGAAGGAAGACATTCGGGTGTATTTGGAGGCAACGAGGTGCTGGTTGCCATGGCACCAGACCTCATCTGGCCCCATCTGCCCTCTGAGGGGCATGTGCGTGTTTGTCTCTGCTCATTATTTACCTTTCCACGAGGTGGAGTACAAGAGAAGTCTGTTAAGTAAATCCAGTATGTGACTGATCCGGAGTCAGTGTTCTGTCCTTGTGTATCAGACACTCTGTGGGGCCCACACAGGTGCTGACTGGATTAGTGCATGGAGTTGATTTGTGGACAGCTGTGGCATTTTCATTTTTGTTTAATGAATTTAATTGAATAAGTAAGTGATTCATCCCATTTATGTTGAGTTGCCACCCTAGTAGAGAAACAACTTGCAATCCAGCAGGATAATACAACATGTGACCTCATCACCTTTGGGATGTGGTGGAGCCGGAGATTCAATCATAGATGTGCAGCCAACAGATCTGCAGTGACTGTGTGACGCTATCATGTCAATATGGACCAAAAGGAACAATTAAGGCAGTTCTGAAGGCAAGGTGGACCTAATAACGTTTGTGTGTGTGTGTGTGGTGTGGGCACAATAGGTGTTTCATTTGACTTAGCATCCGAACGCCGAGTTAAGACTTGATCCTCTAAACGCACAGTTGAAATGAGACATGCACGTACAGAGTGATACTATCAGATAAAATACTGACATCAAAACACACGCATGAGATAATTTATCGTCAAGGAGACCAAGGCCCTGCCAACAAACCACGAAGAAACAGAGTACAGTGTGTGTCAAAGAGGCCTCTCCAAGTCCGCTGTCTGCTCCAGTATGTTGGTCCAGCAGGCAGCTGAAACACACACACACACACGCACACAGAGACAGATGACATAACAAATGTGTGCCAGTCAAACATTCATGTTCAACCTTCAGCTTGAACACACCACGCTGCTCTGGAGAAAAGGAAAAAAAACCCCACAGCTGAGTAATAGAAACCCGCCTCTTTTTTCTTCTTTTCTGATTTCCTTCTCGCACACACAAACATGTACACGCAGCACACACACACACACACACACACACGCTTTCAAGCCGTGAGCATGCTTCTGGTAGTGGCAGTGACATCACCAGCCTTGTGGTCAAAGTCCAGTTCCTCTATCCGGCTTAGAGCTGCTGCTAACGCTGCGCTCAGAGCTACCTTAACCACCGCCGCTTACACACACACACACACACACACATACACACTCAGCAGAAACAGAAGAGAAGCGAGCAAGCGTTCAGGGATTATCTGCGTGATTAAGGATGGCTCTTCTTTGATAGCCCCGGATCCTGCGGGCCGCACTGATCAACTGCAGCCTCCAGACTCTTCCTCCTCCTCCTCCTCCTCTTGCCCTCGTTACTCGCTCTTTTCTCTTGTTTTTCTTTCCTTGAGCTTTCACCCCTTCTCTCTAATTTTCCACCTTTTCCTCACCAGTTTCTTTACTTTCCCTCAACGTTTCTCCGTCCTCCATCTCCTTTCCTCTCTTTTCCCTGGAGAGGAGAGGAGGGATGAGCTCCACGGCTGCTTACAGGCAGTTCCTCCAGGATCTGGAGGAGAAAAGAGGTCGGTGTCTACTCTAACCTTTTCACACCAGTCCTTTCACAAGGGTACATTGTGGAGACTCAGGTCTCTGCTCTACTGCATTACCTCTGTGTGTGTGTGGGTTGTGTGGTGGCGTCAGGAGACTGACTGATTTGCGTGAGGATTGCTCTCTAATGCTGAGAGAATCCGCCTTGGGTTGGGCCCTTTAAATAGGTGTCATGCCTGCTCTTCTGGGATCACTGGATGTCGGCTGTGTTGTCACCTACCCAACTGTACTTACTACTTACAAAAGGAGGTTGCTAGGTGTGTAACATAATGTGACTGCGCTCTTCTATGGCTCACATTTAAGCTTTAACGTGTGTGTGTGTTTACCCCTTGCCGTCCAGATAAGATGTGGCTCAGTAGAAGGACCTTCATGCTGGACACGTGCGGACCATGTTGGTTTTATGCCCCCAGTTAGCTTCAGCAGCTACGGGTCAGATGCTGCTTCCTTTTGTCATCCAAGAGCCACTCTCGGACATGTGCATGAAACACAAACTCCCAAGGAGGAGGGCCTCCTGGAGGCTCAGGTGGCGTTCGGAGCGGGGGCGCTAGGCTTCTGCAGCTGTTGTCACAGCAGCCAGACAAGGGGGGCACAAGGCGGGCGAGCAGGCCGGGGTCAGCTTCTTCTTCTTCACGTGTTAAATGGATATTGTTTCACAGCTTTGCTCTTTAAGGGAGCGTTTTGTATATTCCTGTTAGTGGTTTCTGTGAAGTTACTTTCTCTTTCAGGGTTAAGGTTTGTCTAATTGCCTTAAAATGAAAGTGCTAGTGGATCAAAGTTAAGAGCTTATCACACTTCACAGCCGCTGGCTCCAACACCACTCCCAACAGCTGCTGAGCCTTTTCAAACTCTTGAGGTGGGTTAAGTCATTTATCTCAGGTAAAGGAGAACAACGACTAGTCTGTGATCAAAGCAACATTATCATGTTTTCATTCCTTTGAGATGATTCAAAGCACCACATAAGCGCGTAGTGGGAACTGATTTAGCCTCCTTTCAATATGACTGATTTGAAATCAAGTGTCGTTGGACAGAGGGATCTTGTAGTAGCGCCCTTCACTCTAACGTGGCGCCGCTGTTGGGCTCGTGGCGCTCGCAGCCATCGGCACCCCCTCGCACCGCCTCCTCCGCGGGCTTAAACCTCAGCCAGGGGCCCGGCCGCCTGTTCCAGCTTTTGAAAGCGCGCAACAAGGGGACCTTTTGTGGTGCGGGCCCGTTTGTTTCTGGATGGCACTTATCTGCCCGCCACGGGAGACTAGTGGGGGGGTTTTGAGGCGGCGGCTGTTTAAAGTGGAGTAGCGGTCAGCTTCTTTTCGTTCCTCTCCCCACCTGCTTGAACTGAGCTGCCACCGCTCAGGCTAGATTCAAGTCGGCCATGTTTAACCTGCATACGATCCAATTTTTTAGTATTCTCCTGATTAATCCTTTTTGTAGAGTGCTGTATATTCTTTTACCGCCATTCAGGAAAAAAAAAATCCTACCGTCCTAACAGCTGTGTAAAATTCTACGTGTTGAAATTCTTCTTAAACCAGCCAAATTCATTTAAGTTTTCTGTTTTTGTGGGATTATATTTTAACACACAGAACAGAGCCTTAACACATCATAATGTAACTCAATGCAAACACCATCAACGTTAGCCTTTAGCGATGTTTCCAGCGCGGCCGTGCTGTCCGCTAACGGCTAACGGCTAATGGCTAACAGCTAACAGCAAGCGTTTGTTGTCCACTTCTCTCCTCGTCCTTTCCTCCTCCCTCTTGGTTTTCTGTGTATCGTTGTATTTATGTGTCAACGCCCCCCCGAGCTAACACCAGGGTCATGTTTTCAAGTTCATGAACCAAGGACTCCACTGTTTTCTGCCTCATTGTCACATAGCTCTTGAATAATAATAATGTATAATAGACAGAAATCCTCTAATATGAGGCGTTTGCTGTTCATTTATTGCAAATTGTATATGTTTTTGTTCTGGACCAACAGGACGTAATAATCAAAATACGGTAGTCTTTATTTATTCACTCTCCAGTGATAACCTCCATTGTGTCTCTGTTCTATACTTTGACTTTATCAATGGAGAGGAAGGTGTGTGTGGATTAGTCATCCATTGAGGAGTGTACATTTGCGTTATTTACGTATTTCCTGTGCAGACTTCCTCCTCGCTGCTAATAGACACTGACTGAACATGCCCCGATTTGAGTCATTCCCTTCTGCATTTAGTCATCCGCAATATAAAATAAAGACGGTGTTAAGGCACCTTCAAAAGGTGTATTATAAAGTCTAAGTTGTTTTTTTCTTTCGTAATGAGTCAGGTTCAAGCTAACATTCAGCTTGTGTTTCCTGTTGGTCCCCAACCCTCCGTGTGTGCCACGCGGCGCAGTCGTCAGTCGGCACACATACCGCAGGCCTTTTTGTGTACTAAACCGACGTGTGCGGCTCAGTCTAAAATAATCCTGTCCCGTGAGCGGTTTCTGACTTTTCTGGTTCACCTCACTTTAACTCCTTTGTTGCTCCTGCTGTCTTTGGTTGGTTTGACTTGGACTGGAGGGATTTGCGTGGAGATTGTTACATTCCACGTTATTTCACTTCTTTCCTGGCATTCACCAGTCAAAACCACCTTGGAGCGGTGTCAAGAGCTTGCCTTGTTTGGAGGGAGCACACGAGCCGCTGCACAGCAGCCGGGCCGCGAGTGCCGATCACTTTACTCGGCTCGCGTCGCCTCCACTTCTACTGACATTTTAGCTCCAGTGCTGCTAAGCAACCGGGTCTTACAACAAACCTGCATGTTTTGTCTTCACGCACGTCCCTCATCGTCTTTCACAGACGTCCTAGGTCTCCTATGTCATTTCTTATAGTTGAGTAGACTCGGTGGATTATGTTTTCAAGTCTCAAATTTTGCTCTCGCTTAATTGAGTACCGTTTTAAAAAGCAAAAAAGGCAACAAGGCAGCTGCAGGATGCAAACCACTACCATGGTAGCAACCTGTTTATCTCAAGCCGAGACCTGGTTTAGAACATGAATGTCAGATAATTGTAAGGAAAACGGTTAAAACCACAAACATTAAAGTTGCTATGATCTTTAAAATCTGGAAAATGTGTGCTTTTAAACAATTATTGAGCTACCTTTTTAGCCCTATGGGCCTCAACCCTGTTAACCTCAGTTTAAACATTTGCCCCAGGTAGCTCTCCAACCTGACCGTCAGACTGCAAAGGCTTCTGTTCCATCTCCTTTACCACATCGGCAAGCCTACAGCTGTAGTTTATGCCGGGAAAAACCATTCTATTTTGACTGTAATGCTTCATTTACTATCAATGGCTGTACCTGACTCTTGAGGTGAACCCAAAGGCTTGGGTTAAGCTTCCAATAAGGCTAATGTACATATGAGTCAGCATTTGAAAACCATTTGTCCAAGAAGCCATTGTTGGAGAATGTCTTTGTGGGATTTTGTGTTTGGAAAGGGATAAGCTAATAAAGGTCTGTCTTTTTTATGCATTCTTAGATAATGACTCATTACTTGCTCAATGTTTTAAAAGTCACTTGGAAAGCTTTTCTTTCTCCAAATAACTTCTCAGAGGACCACCAAACCACTAATTGTGTTGGTAAAAGCCCAGGATCCCTGAAGCTGAAAGCTGTTCCTGAGCTGCCAAACGTCAGAAGCTCTCTCTCATTTATTCATAACCAATCTGTACCAAAGTGCCTCTAGAGGAACCTGGCAACACAAACCCTTTGTCGCTCCTTAGCCCCTAAATCCGGCTGATGCTTTTCTGATCTGAGAACAAAGAGTCTGTAGTATTACATTGTTAAGGGTCACGAGCAGACAAGCTGGCCGTCTGAACTTCAAAGCCCGCTGATCACGTTACATAAACGTCTGGACGCTGATTGTTTCCACGGTGATAGGAGCTCGGCTGCCACAAATAGTCAGGAGGCGGAGTTACCCGGGAAACCGGCCTTTAACCCGGAGCCTTGACGACATCTCACCTCGTGTTTATTGTTTCCACACAGAGGGTTTACCCTCGTGACTGAAGCTGGACGGGTGAAGACAACCACCATCTTTATTATTTTATGCCACTTCTTGAGCAAACTCTTTATAAACGTTTGATCCCAGTTTACCGAGGTGAAGCAGGCTCAAATATCTTGAGTTTTCCGGATTGTAGCGCTGATAATATCTGGTACATTGTTACTTTTTAGCCTGGGAGCTTTACCACTGAATACTTGTTAATTGCAGAACACATTAGGGCAATGCTTTTTCCCCCCCACTTGCTTCTGGTTGCTATGATACGTAATAGCGGAGTACGTAGGGAGAGATGGGCGACGTGTTGTCGGAGCCTACACGTGAGATGTGACCGTTGGTTGGTGTCAAACAGTCAGGATGGCGACGGCCCAAAATGCCACACAAGCTTCAAACCCTCAGTCCACAAAGCAGTGGGTGACTACGTCCACTTCTCTCATGATCGGATATGAGCTTAGCTTTTTCCAACTTTTTTACATCCACCACGCTCTATACGTTTGTATAAAAAAAAAAGGTTGAAAGCTACGATGAACCATCCAGCCATCCTATGACATCCGTTAAAAAGCAGCACAACCGAGTGCCTGGAATAGCATCCAGCAGATGTGACCTGGATGCCAAAATGTAGACCGTCACTGGTGCTAATGACTGAGCCTTATGAGTCTGTAGGAGGAGGCTCCACGGACCAGAGGGGTGTGAGACGGATCCCTGAACTGCCTCCTGAAGAATTATAAGAAGAGTAAAGAAAACTAGCTGCCTGTGGGTCAGCCTGCTGGCCAATGTCACCAGTCCACTGACACGCTCTCCAGCAGCAGTGGCCCAGATGTGTTTAGCATGATAAGCGCTCTCCAGTTTATCACCATCGCCAGCGGGCGGGGGTGCGGCCTTGTCCGTTGCCTCGATAGCGAGTATATTAGTGACACCAATCATCGGTGGACCCCTCGGAGCCCCCGAAGGCTGCTGGCGGGGCTGCAGCGCCCTCCACAGGATTGATGACTTTTTAGGATCAAGGTAAAAAAAAAAAAAAAAGTAGCATCCTTCAAAAGTGTCTGTAGATGCTTCGACAGAGTTTTTTTGAAAGATTGTGTTCACGCTAAGTTGCCACCTCTCCCCATGTCTGACATGCACCGTCCTCAAGCCCCCACTTACAGGGCTGTAATCACAGAGTACACGTTGTGCATGTAATTACAGTGTGTGTGGATGGGAGCTGTGGGGCTCTGTGCTAGTATGTGTATGTATGCAGGGAGGTATCCATACATATATATGTGTGCCCATGTATACATATATGTATGTATGTATGTGTACTAATAAGTAAGCCACAAACAGGCCTCTGGTATCGAGGCTTTGCTCCTCCCCTGCTGCCGCCTGCTGCTTCCTGTTTACTTCCTGTTGTTCCCAGACTCCCATCAGGCCGTGCGGAGCCAGGAGGGCAAAGTGGGAAACTTAGTGACGGCGAGGCAGTTGTACTGATGTTGTGAAGTTGTTTCCTCTTTGCTTTGGCTCTGTGGCTCATTTCCACATGGAGGCGCTCTCACGTGGATTTATTTAAAGAGCTTTTCACGCATCAACACTTGAAGTGGAGCCCAGGAATTCTCATCTCTCGGATGAATTGGTCAAATGTGTGATATGTAAAAATTGTCTACCCCCTTTTTCACACGTCATCTCCATCGGTTTCCCTCTAGCTCCCTCTCTCCCTTGTTTAAGTCAGAGTTGAGGGCGAGTGACCCGGGCCGACTCCGCCTCTGTTGGTTTTAAAGGTGTCGCCTGTGTTTATCAAGGTCTCGTGTCCACTAGAGCCAGCACACGATAAGAGCACTAGCAGATAGAAGAACATCTTCCAGCCCGCCAATAAAAGTGTGTCAATCACTTCAATGACATCCCAGCGGCCCGGTCGATGCTGTGAACACAAATAACCCTCCTGCTTCACTGCACCTAGGTCTAGAAGCCACAGATGGTTTACCGACATGAAAATACTACTTTTTTAATATGCTACATGTTTACTTAAAGAAACAGATTTAACACATGTTTAATCATTAAAACTGCAGATGAGTTTTCTGTGAACTCACTGATCGATAATGGAATATTTAAAAAATCCTTGTTTGTTCGGGCTGGATTTCCACCTGTCTGACAGAATCAGCGTCACACGGCGTTATCATGTGTCCTTTATGATTGAGGTCAAGTTTTCTTACACCAACACAAGATAACACAAATCTCTCCGGCCCTTCACTCCATCACCTCTCACCTCGCCTCCCACCATCGTCTTCACTCCCGTGGAGTGTTGAACTCATCTCCTCATGAGCTTATTAAATAAGGATTACTGTCCCTTTTATGGAACCGAGCCACGACACCTGACCCCCCGATGAACCGTGTGTGTGTGTGTGTGTGTGTGTGTGTATGAGACATTACTGAGTGGGAACTTGATGAAAAGGCCTCCAACAGGCTGTTTAGTGAGCGGGAAAAACGAGCTTCAGTCTGTCTCTGATGGACGCTCGCTCCACCCCCCCTGCTTTGGTTTAAGGGTCAGTTTAGGTGGTCGTTGGCTTCCCCTCTGCTTTTTAGTCGTTGACACACACACACACATTGTAGTCCAAGCAAAGCGCACATCAAAACAAATCCCCATGAGCCTCTGGGCTCGTAAAAGAAAAGTGGAAGCGTGCCCTGAGTGAATGGGAGTTGTGTTTTTTTTTTTTTCGTTCTTCCACTTAATTTAACAAGCTGCTTTGTAGACAGTTTTACCAGCAGACCCATTAGGACGTCACGCAGAACCAAAGGCAGGCCCCCCTGATACAAACGTAGCATCGGTTGGGAGGTGACGTCCAGTGTTTTGGGAGTGCTGAATGCATACCAGTGCTGCGACAATTATTATTTCATCTGTTTGGTGCTAGAAAACGCTGATAAAAATTGCAGTTCCTCAAGGAGACACCTGTGAGATGTCCACCACCAAATGTCTTCCGTCCAAAAGGCTATGGAACAGAGAAATGGAAGTAAACCGTGAATCTTGTTCGGACTAAATGCTGAATAAAAAGAGGCCTCCAGACGTTACAGACTGAAGGATGGTGGTGGTCGTCATGGTGAATGAGACAGCCTGATAATTACAGCGTCTTCAGGACCTGGGGTCAAGTGTCCCCAATGAAAGGGCCAGACGACGGGATGTTGCGCAGAGGAGGGTCCTAATTGAGAGGTGTCCATGGCAACAGGAACAGCTGTGGTTAGAATGAAGGGCCCGGTTACCGTGGTGATGTGTCCGGGTCCCCCCGTCTTTGTGTGCACTCTTCACATTTTTTGCCCCTGGCTCTTTCACTACCGTGCACTTTTTCTTGTCTTTCCCATCCGCTGACCTCATCGTCTAAGTGTTTTCATCTTCGTCTTTCTCACGCCCCCCCTGTACACGTCCCGCTCCTTCTCACAAGCATAGCGCCTGACCCCCCCGCTTCCCATCTCCCATTCATCCACTGCCCTGAACATGTGTAGCAAAGCACGGCGCCGACGGGCTTCCAGGTTGGACACCAGTGTTTCCCCAAGGTTTACAGCTTGGGTTTACCGCCCCTCACCCCCCCACTATACAATGGTAGGGGGAAACATCTGATGGTCTGAGGTCTGATCTGATTTTCAGACATTCATGGTCCCCAGAGGATGGAGACGGTTGAATCTGGCGTTCCCCTGATTTTTTTTATCAAGAGCCAACGTTCATATGTTTTTAACCTGCCCAACCATGTGTTATATATCCCAACCTAACTAATGCTAACTACCAAATGCTATTGCGCTAACTTTAGACAGTGGACCCTGTTAGTATTGCATTGTGAGCATAGTGGTGCTATGCTGTATCCGGGTTATGTTCCCTGCAGGAATCAAAGCTAAGAAAAAAACTGGGTCCTGGGTTAGGAGTTCTCTTGTTTTATCTCTTTCCCTCCTCGCTGCCACACTGTGATGTTTATTGTTCCTTTTTCTTTCCCTTTGCCTCTCTGTCAGTCGGTCTTATCGCATGAGTTGCTTCCTCTCTGACTTTGATCTTTTATCTGTCCTTAACTCCCTTCTTTCCAGTTCTCTCACGAGATCAAAACTCCTTTCTCACTTGTTTCTCCCTATCCCGTAGAGTGCCAAGCCCGCTAAATCTCACACAATTTGCATTCCTCTCACTCGTTCATGCCCCATTCTCACTTGTCCTTCCCTCTCCCGCTCATCAACCTGTGATTAACTCGGGCCCTAAAACCCAGAAGAGTTTGGAAGAAGCCTCTTTTTCTCACGGGGTAATAAATCTATTGCTCTTTTCACGTTTCCTCTTTCCAACTTTGGCCCCTCCCTCCTTTCCCACCATGCATCCATGCAGGGCTTCTCTGTGCCATTCAGATCGTACTCTTCTTCCTCTTTTTCTCCTCTTCACCCCTCATAGTTTCACTGTTGTATTTGTGTGATTATTTTGCGGTACACACTTAATTCCATCAGCGTTTTCAGGGCGACCACGAGTGGTGTGACACACACAAACGTGACCCCCGTCCTCTAACCCCGAGGAGCGCAGTGAGAGCTTCAGGGTTCAACGTCACTGCTTTCTCGCTGCTTCAGAGCCTGAAGGTTGAATTTTTTTGGGTTGAATATTGTAGCCTCCATTTTGAATATTTCAACATTTTTTTTTTTAGGTTGAATTTTTTTGTGGTGTTTTAATGTTGAAAAACATTCAGGTACATAATTTCAATGCATAAATATTCAGTGCTAGAAATTCAATCAACTTTTTATTTCAACCCCCGATGACACAGATTTACTTCCATAAACCCAAGTGTGACTTTGTCCCTTTGAGCAGCGGCTCTAAGCTGACATCAAGTCTGTCTCCACAGGGGTCAACTTCCCACTTTTCATCACTTTGAGTGTGTCCCTGCGTCGACTCCTGTTGACCCTTCCCTGTTAGTTTGTTTTGGGCAGGGGGGGCACGCTCCTCCGGTTTCATCCTGTCACTTAATCTCTTAATGGCTCGTCTGTCTGTCTGTCTGATGGCTCCTGTTTGCTCCTTAGGACGGCACCAGTGATCCGCTTTGTCCTCCCATCTAAACACAACCCCCTTAACTGTAGACACAAACAGGACTGTGAGTCCACAGCCGGAAACGGGGAGTGGGGATAAAAGAACACTTACCAATACTTGTAACATTTTGAGGGCTTATTAGTTCATGAATTGAAAAATGTACTCTATGGAAAATAAAATATATCTATGAAATGTACTATCAAGCTCTTGAAATGTAGCAAATACGGTTTAACTGTGTAAAACAGCTGATAGTATTAGCATTGAAATGCAGATGTCTATAACCTGATAACAAGAGACCACTGCTTGTATTTACTGAGCGTCCTTTCAACCTCAGTACGTTGGTGCAGATTTAACGGTATGAAGAGTTTAAACATCACTCATTAAGTCATTGACGCAATGACTAACAGAGCTCTGGAACTGGATCCGAGTCAGCGCAACTCTTTTGGGAGGTTTGAGCTGAAATAAGATGTTTAATGATCAATGCTGAAACGAACGCTCTGTGCCCGGAGCCGGTCTGCCCCCTATATGCAGAGTGCGATACTGCAGGGCAGAGTGCGTCTCAATTTGAATCAAGCATTTGTGGCTCCCCTGCAAACAGAAGATGCGTCTCTCTGTCTCAGGGTCCCAGTACATTCTTCTCTGGGATTTTGAATTATGAATGGTTCAGGCCCAGAATATGGAGTACTCGTGTTCCAAACAGGAAGAGCCCTTTGATTTGCAGAGAAAAACAAGTCGTTCTCAGGGTTAAGTGACCATGATCGTCCAAGGTTAGAGGATTTATCACTCAGCGGGTTCTTTCACTCCTTTGGATCCCGTTTCCTCCTGCTGTGGGGCGGTTCCCGCCAACCCAGGGATGCAAAACACGATGCGTCAGTGTCTCAGTGGGTCTCAACACAAAGCCGGCCCAAGTCTGCAAGAAGTTCTGCTTGAAATCAGGATATGTAATAATAACCTCCCCAGGCATCCAGCAGCTTTCAGAAGTCATTTGGGCTGTTTGGTGGAGCCCCGTGCACGTCTCCGACCTGCTGCTAGCTTAACCCCTGTGAGTGCAAACAGTAGCCGCTTGTTGTTTATTTTTAGAATGATGGATTTTTCAGGGAGTGGCTTTTTCGAGACTTTCTCTCTGCATTTAGCAACTTCAGAAGCTCCTGCTGTGAGCGACCTGTGTTTGGCAAAGAGGTGGCAACACTAGGCTGGATCATTTCCTATGTCCATATCCTATGCCCATCATGTCCGGCCCAACAGTGGCCCTTTAAACGTTGGATGCCTCCTGTGATTCAGCTCTGACAAACGTAGACTTGTTTCTTTCGTAAGAGCCAAGAAGGCGGTGGTTTCTATGATCATGGGTCCGGCTTGAGGCTCTCTGCATTAGTCATCTAACATGAAGGCGCAGGCCAGCAAAATTACGCCATGATTCTCTGTGTATGTGTGTGTGTGTTGGTTTGCGCCCTTCTTCTGTGTGTCAGCGTGACCTTGGCGGCGTCCCGCCCGTCGATGTAAAGGATGCTGACTGGGGGAGTAGAGTCGGACTGAGGGAGGGACGGTTAGAAGATGAGGCAGGTTGCTGCGTTGAAAACGCGCGAGGGAGAAACCTACCCACAGAAGAGACGAGTGCAACTGATGGAACATCCCGTCATGTCTGGATTCCTGATGAATGCAGGCGTGTCCTACAACGGCCAACCGCTTCATCCTTCTCCTCCTCCTCGCTCATTCCGTAGTCTGACATCATCCCCAGAGGCCATTGTTCCACCCGGGTGGTGTCCGTGTACGCTCGTGGACGAAGCCTT